>NC_137200.1:18346440-18446440 GCF_960531495.2 Zeus faber
TATGAATTCTCACACACCTTCCGGAGGAGGAGGATAGGGCCAATTCAGGGGGGTTTAAACATCGTTTCCCCCCCTTTTTCCTCCGCTTCTCGTTTATTTCATTTTATTTAAGTTTTTTTTTGTATTCATATATATATATTTTTTTGGGGGGGGTTCTTTCCCGCGCCGTCGATGCTTTCCGTCGCCGCAGCGCAGGTGTGAGAGACGCGGCCACCGCTCTTCTCTCCTCCCGGGAAATGTCGAGCGAGAAGCCTGCCCCGGCACCGCCAGGCTCGGACACGGATCGGGACTCTCGCCCGGCGGCAGCGGCGGCGGCGGCGGCGGCCGCTCCGGGCTCCGCCTCTACTCCGGGGGAAAGGATGGTGTCCGCCGCCGGCTCCATGGTGCTGCCGGCCGGGGTGATCAACCCCGCCGTGCCCATACGGAATATCCAGATGAAGTTCGCCGTGCTGGTGGGCCTGATCCAGGTCGGGGAGGTGAGCAACCGGGACATCGTGGAGACGGTGCTGAACCTGGTGAGTGGAGAACCCGAGCCGCGGTGTTTTAGTGACGGTGCCCGGCGGTGTGGCTTCCCGGAGGGTGATGTCATTTGTTTGTTCGGGGGATGGATGGAGCTTTTTTTCCCCCCCCTCTCTCTCCCCTGGAGACGGAGATGCGCGGTGGGGTTGTAAACGCGGCTCCGGCAGCATGGCACCCTCCGTGGAGGTTCAGCAGTGATCAGCCATTGTTGACTAAATGATCCGTGTATGCCGGGCATTCCCCCAATTCCGATTCGACCATTTGCATTTTTGTTTTAATTCTATTCGTTCCATTGTCGAGGCTGACTCTCCGCTTGACCTCGTTTGCTGCCGGATCGAATGCGGGTTCAATCCAAACAGAGACACCCATTGCACGGTGCGTGTTTCCCGAGCCCGAGCGCTCCGGATCTTCCCCCCTCGTCACAGAATAACGCAGAGGGAACAAAGGCCGACCGAGCGGGCACGCTACCCCATCCCCGTCGTCATATGCGGTGCATGAGAATGGGCTGCACATTATGCACGGGCCTGCAGCCATTGTGTTGGAGGCAGGCCCTGCCTTCTGCCTCCAACACAAGTCACTTAGGTGGAGATGGAACAAAGCAGCCTTCACGCTCGCTTTGAATGCAGAGGTGTGTGTTTTTACTTAACGCCCGATTGCTCGGTCGTGGGTTATAGCCCCCGCCCCTGTCCAGATCAGACCGGATCACCCTGCGCCTTTCCTAGGACGTCTGTGTCGAGCGGCCCAAGCTACCAGAACAGAATGGGGCGCCGTGCAGATCTAGGATGCTGCGTTTGGAGGGTGAAAAGTGTCAGATGGAGAATACTGGACATAGGATGAAGAATGGAGAATGTAGGTTGTAAGGTGTAGTATGGAGTATGTAGGGTGTAAGGTATAGGGTGTAGGATGGAGCATGTAGGGTGTAAGGTATAGGGTGTAGGATGGAGCATGTAGGGTATAAGGTATAGGATGTAGGATGGAGCATGTAGGGTGTAAGGCATAGCATGGAGCATGTAGGGTATAGGATGTAGGATGGAGCATGTAGTGTGTAAGGTATAGAATGTAGGGCCTATATGCTACATTCTATACCTTAGTATAGGATGTAGGGTGTACGATGTAGGATGGAGGATGTAGGGTGTAAGGAATAGTCTGGAGGATAGAGCATGTCGGGTGTAAGGTATAGGATGGAGGATGGAGCATGTTGGGTGTAAGGTATAGGATGTGGGGTGTATGGTATAAGATGTAGGGTATAAGAAGTAGGGTGTAAGGTATAGGAAGTAGGAGGCTGCCTGTTTTCCTCCCGCATGCATCTTCCAGGGTGATGATGCTCTTCGGCGTCTCCCGCATGACATGACAAACTGCCATGTGATGGGTCCCTCGTCCCACCACGTTTGAATAATTCCCTCATGTAGAAGTACGACATCAGTGCATCGCATTAAAATCTAAAAAAGAGAGCGGTCCCTACACAGGCGTACGGCCAGTGGCCTATTTAGACTCGTCTCGGGGTGCGGAGCGACGCCGAGCCGGGCTAAACCATTTTCCCCTCAGCGAGCCGTTTGAGCAGCGGGGATTCGGGTCCACTTGCGGCCCCGATGGATTATCACTTTTCGAACGGCGAGCAAACTGCCGCACCTGCCCGTCCGCTCCTCTCTCCGTTTCCCCGCAAAACAAAAAAAAACGAAGCAGTGGAACGGACTCGACAGAGGCGCCGCTCTGGCCGGCCTCGCCGGGCAGCGCCATTGCATTTTGAAAGCAGGTGTCTGGGAAGGAGGTGGGACGGAGAGAGGGCGGGGGAGGAGATGGAGGGAGAGGAGGAGGAGGAGGAGGAGGAGGTGCAGCAGGATGAGGTGTAGGATGCTGCAGTGGCTATGTGCTCAGAAAGCGCCAGCTGATGCGGCGCGAGAGATGGGGATTCAGGATGGGTCCGGATAGGATCGCCGGAAGCGGAGCGGAGCGTCGGGTTACTGCGCTCAGGCCTTTTTACGTGTGTACATAGCTTCAGCTCACCGCCTTCCCTCTCCCCATACATCCTTGCGTGTATTTCCGGAGTGTGGACGTTGTGTTTGCGCGTGAATGAACAGTGCAACGCGTCAACATACAAAGGCCGTAAAAAAAGCGAATCCTCATCAAACACAAAAACGGCACAAAGCATTGCTCCTTTGCAGAATCATGAATCGAAAACAATCCGTCCTGGTGGTGCGGGGCTGCCAACAGCTAAGCCTGTTTGGGAATTCTATCGCCCTGCTCCTTAATTAAAAGAGTTGGGAGACCAAGTAGCACGGGAGCGGGGGAAAACCTCAATGTTAATGCTGTTGGCAGAATCAGCCGGCTGTGGCCGAAAAAGCCCGAGCCATTTTTCCACCAGACCACGACAACAAGGGCCGCGCTCTCTCCAAACCCCGGGTCCCTATTGATTGGGTCCGACTGCGGTCGGAGCGGACAGATGGCTTGTCAGCTGGATCAGATATGCCGCTCTTTGTAGAGGCCCGAGGTGCCGGCCTTCGGTGGACTGACGGATTGCGTTCTGCGTTTGGGTCGGAATGGAACGGAAACGGCACAAAAATCGGACGAGAACGTTATATTCATTTTAATTTTGTTTTACAATTGTGCAGGGATTTGCCAAAAACAAAAATCACCCCGTGCTTCGCGCCGGCGATGGCAGGCAACACCGGCGGGTTCACGCTCGATGGTGCTTTTGAGCTGCCGATGCCGTACTGGGGATAATTGTTTCTAATGAAGCCTATAGAGGCATTGTTGTGTACCAAATGGCACGCACACAGCGGAAAAACTAATGTGTGTTCAGTGGAAACGCTGATCTTTGTGAGTCGAATTTGACAATCCGCTCACAAACACACGTAAACACACCAATACAAACACGCACATAACAAACCCACCTACACACTGTCATGGTAATTATGAGGAGGTGTGTGTGTGTGTGTGTCTGTGTGTGTGTGTGTGTGTGTGAGGCTGTTGGGTTGTGGGTTGCTCAGCTATTACCTTTAAGAAGGCATCTCAGTTGTCAAGGCAACGGCGCCCTCTGATTGAGCCTCCCGACTCCAGTCATCAGACCACCTGGTGCCGCCGTGGACCTCTGTCACAACCTTAGCGTCGCTCTCTCTCTCTCTCTCTCTCTCTCTCTCTCTCTCTCTCCTACCCCTCCTCTTACTCTTCCTCTGGCATTAAATTTTCATGGACGTCCTTTGACTTTGAGCCGTCGAACAAATTCTGCTGAAACCTAAAGCTCTGGCCCCGGAGAGATGCAGCCTTCGGACATTTGATGATTCGTCTATCTGTCTGTTCATCTATCCATTTGAGAGAAAAGGAGATTAGATTAGATAGGTTAGAGGTTCGATTTTGGTTAGAAAGCAATGCCTTGATTTTGGGGCCGGCGTAGTAGCGTTGTTCTCCCACTCCCGTCCTGGTAGCAGTGGTCAGTCTTCTTCCCCCTCTTACTTTGAGATTCTTCCGCCCTTTCCACGCACTCTGCAATCGCCAAGGTCACCAGAATCCGAATCCACAGTCAGCGAAACACACACACACACACACACACACACACACACACACACACACACACACACACACACACACACACACACACACACACACACACACACACACACACACACTCCCACACACACACCTGCACACACGCTCGCTCACTTTGGAACAATGCATTATTGAGATGGGGCTTTTCAAGCAAAGGTTGATGATCTTAGAGGTGAGAAAAGTGGAAGAGGAACGTCGGAGGCCGGGGGTGGTGTAGTGGACGTGGTGATGGAGATGGGTGGGTGAAGTGTGTTCTATTGTGTGCATTATCTATCTATCTATCTATCTATCTATCTATCTATCTATCTATCTATCTATCTATCTATCTATCTATCTATCTATCTATCTATCTATCTATCTATCTATCTATCTATCTATCTATCTATCTATCTCGCAGCGTTGGTTGTGACTTGACCACAGCTACCAGAACACGTTAATATTGGGACTGGTGCTGGGAAATGTATCATCAGGATACATCAATTCCAGTCAGGATCAATTAGTAATTTTTCGGTGTTATTAGTAATCTTTAGGCCTGTCAGGATAACAACTTTTATTGGACAATGTGTTGTCCAAGAAATAATTGCGATAAAGGATATTATTGTCATTTTACTGATATAATGATAATTTAATGGCATAATGCAAGTACACCCTTTCAAATTGCAATGCCATTTTAATTATTAAGAATATTCAGACATTATTATGCGAAAAAAATAAATTAAAATATCCTAAATAAATAAAACATAAATAAAGCCACACAACCAAAACAGTAAATAAAATGCCTCTGTTAACAAAAAGTGCACTGAGCTCTTTTGTGGCCGAATAGCACAATAGCATTTATAAAAATACAAAAAAAAACAAAAAAAACAAACTATGACCAGTGCAATGAGGCATTGTGCCTTTTGGAAATGATCACATATACAGTATATGCTGGGAAATTCCAGTTATGTGAATAAGCACACATTTCATTCATACATTGTATTTATTAACTTTGCAACATGCAACGTTTCGACTTTTGGTGAAAGCCATTTCCGAATGTATTTTTCCATAAGTTAAAATATAGGTAGAGTAGTTATGGATTTAAAAACACATTGATGTTATAATCAGCAGAAAGCAGCAAGTCGTTTCGATCGTAAATTCCCACGTGACTTGAACGCAGCATTTGTCGGAGTAACAGTGGCATAGAGTTCACTGTGGATTCTCAGCCAGGCACTATGATCACTCGGAAAACTCCAAAAGATAAGGAGGGGACCGCGATTTCGGTGGATCCTTCTGCCGCCGAGGCACTGTTTAGCTTCCGTCATGTTGATACTTGGAGCGGCGGCGCCGCTTCCCGGCGCTGTGGGGGGAAAAAGAAACGCTTAGGTGCGGGCGCCCAAGTCTTATAATGGAGAGGGGAAAACCCTGCTATTTACACTGGCATCATGTTGGTTAAAATGTTGGTGACATTTGTAGGTAGAAAAACACGCTTGTAAACACAACGGGCAATTATCGAGGTCAGAAAAACTATCAAGGTCATGTCCATATATCATACGATAAGTCGATATAGTAATTATCGACAGGCCTCGTAAAGTTTCTTCTCTTATTTTAGACAGATGTATGCAATGCATCGAAAAACTGTCTATGATGCTACATACTGTGATTATTTCCTGGTCAAGTTCAAGTTCAAGAGATTATTGGTCATGCAACAATTCTATTTTCTTTTTACGCCTCTTAATCCCATTGCGACGAGAACGAAAACCCTCCGTCAACCGGTCGGTCGTGCCGCGAGGGGAGCGAAGGTTTGGAAGAGATACCGCGTCAGGCCCCGGTAAACACCGTCACGGAATCAAGTTGTCTCGCGGTGTTGCTGTGCATTGCTCTGCACGGATAATGGACGTCGAAAGCCTTTGATGATTTTGGAGGGCGTGGGGGTTGCCAGGATCTGCCCTCTGCAGCAGCGGCGGCGGCAGCAGCGAGGAGGAGAAGAATGTTTCAAAAATCCAAAATGAAACGAAGAAAAATGACAGCCTCAACACAACGGGAAGGATCTTCGCAAACTTCTGCCAGTTCATTTAAGTCGTGATTTATGTTAACGATCAACTGCCGCTATGCCTCAGAGAAGGGGTGTGTGTGTGTGTGTGTGTGTGTGTGTGTGTGTGTGTGTGTGTGTGTGTGTGTGTGTGTGTGTGTGTGTGTGTGTGTGTGTGTGTGTGTGTGTGTGCGTGTGTGTGTGGCGCCATCCAGCTAATGAGCTGCGGCAACTAGTGGCTAAGAACACTCTGGCACTGACCCACGGTTCCACAATGGTTGTGAAATAATTTCACCAGGGTGACCTACGCCACACGCACATGCACAGAACAATCGCACCCCAAACGAACATAATGAGGTGGAGGACGGACTGAAGGTCGGAGGGAGGGAGGGAGCGAGGGAGGGAGGGGTTCCTGCTGCAAGGTCATAAATGATTTTGCCATTTATCACACAGCTGGATTATATGAGAGAGAGATAGAAAGAGACACAGAGAGAGAGAGAGAGAGGTAAAGGGAGAGAGAGAATTTTGGGAGGACACGCACCTTTGGCTGGTGCCACCTAGAAGAAGACAGCGATGAGCTGGAGAAGCAGTTAGTTGTGTTGTGGAAAATCGGATGCGCGTACATCTGCGTGCGTGTGTGCGTGCGGGCGGAGTGGCGGTAGCATGGGGCTGGTGGGGCCTATATGCCGTGCGGTGTGTGATGAGTTTCTCTCACCTGTGGAGCCTCATCACGCCGTGCCGTATTACTGCCCCGCCCTGGTGGGGCTCACCGGGCTCAAGATGGCGGAGGTCCACAGGCAGCGAAGCAGGAGGCCTAGTACAGAGGGCCGGATGACATACGGTTCTAAAATCGATACGCAACGAGATGTCGTCGGGGATTTTGGTTATAACGATGTCATGATATCGTCAGATCTTCGTCGTTGCGGCCGCGTCACAGTCAACGAATGAATTTTGGGCGTGCGTGTAGTATTTTCTGAGCCCACCTGTAGTCATCTCATTGCCCACCCTAATTGCAATGCTTAGTCCAATGCTCCCATTTCACAGCCCCAGAGTGACACTGAAGGTTTATCTACAGCATAAGCTTTAGGTGTATTATAAGCTTTTGGATTAATAATATGTGGACCTTTCTTCTTTCAAACATGTCCGGTGAAGAATGTATGGCAGAGCGATCTGGGATGTGATTTATTTATTTATTTATTTTTTTCATTTTTAGTGATGACCAGCGGCACACTGTGGGTCAGAACATTTTAACGCCATCGTCTCGTAATATAATAATTGAACAGATAGGATAAGTCGACGCACTGGATGTATAGACACTGCGTCAATATGGTGCCCAATATGGTGAGGTCCATGGGAACCTCCCACGGACCTCTCACCGTCAGCCCAGCCTGCTTGGATGTGCTTTGATTCTATGTAGTATAGCCACACATGTTCGGCGACCATAATTAATATTTTAGTATTTCACTTCATTTTAGTCGCTATTCCTATTACTTCTATCCTTTTGCCCTTCCCCTCACTCCCTCCGTTGTCTGTCTTTTGATTATGTTTGCGGAATGGCGACGAAAAACAAACAAGGAAATAACTGAAAAACATGTCCAGGGGAAAAAGGAAACGTAGGCCCCTCCAATTTAAAATGTAAATGTCAAGGTATCTCTTAAATCACCGCCCTTCATTCTCCTCTAATCCTCTTTCGGGAACACCTCGCCTAATAATCTCCTTCGGAGCCTAATGAATCTCCCCCGTGAAATTATAACACAAAATTAGTCTTAAACTCTCGCTGGGTCTTAATGCATTGTTAATGCTACTGTGTGTGTGTGTGTGTGTGTGTGTGTGTGTGTGTGTGTGTGTATGTAAAGGTCCAGGCGGGCTTATGCAGAAGCCAAAACATTAAACCGTTCACCTCTCCCCGTCGCTGGCCTGCGCCACGTCTCCAAAATTGGGGGGATTTGGGGGAGCGGGTTGGGGCGGTCGGGGATAAGCCTCTGTCAGATTCGGGGTGTGAGGGGGGACCTCGGGTGGAAGCCACGAGAAGCGCCAATGAACACCGTAGGCTGAGCTACAAGGAGGCTCCACAGAGGTACAAGTGGAGGTGTTTGGACCGTTTTGGATCCGGTAACATTTCCATCCGCATTTTAAGTCTCCATCAAATTTAAGGGTCGGTTCGGTTGATTATTGTGTCCGGGGCCGACACTCGAGCGATTATTATCGACCGCCAAAAAGGACATAGGCAATAACTAGGGCCCAAGCTGATTCGCAGCCAATATAGAAATTTTAGGGTCAGAATTTCCGCTCGCACAAATTCCGACACAAAGTTCATTCATTTTCAAATGGAAAATTGATTTACTCCTGCTTATTTTCTCTTTTTTTTCACATACTCCACATCCACAACCAGAAAAATAATCAGGGTCGGTAGAGGGGGACAGAACGAGAACCGAGTAGCGTTGTGGCGGCTGTTAGGCTTTTAAATCTCTGCTAAGTTACGTAGCAGAGAAGTAAATCTAAATTTAAATCGAAATCCAAATTCTATTCCCAGCCCTCCCTTTCTTCCCGTCTGATCCTCCGCAGCCATTACGCTATTGTGTCTGACTGCTCTCTGCTATTGTGTCTGCATCTACTTGATGCTTGCTCCAGCAAAATAGCAGGTGTGTGTGTGTGTGTGTGTGTGTGTGTGTGTGTGTGTGTGTGTGTGTGTGTGTGTGTGTGTGTGTGTGTGTGTGTGTGTGTGTGTGTGTGTGTCTGCATTGTGCCTTGCTTGTGTAAAGGTGCAAGTTTTTCACTTGTATCGTCAATGGTTGAAATAAAACGGATAAAAGAAGGCACGAGTTTGGTTCATTGTTATACCGGTGTGTGTGTGTGTGTGTGTGTGTGTGTGTGTGTGTGCGCGCGTGTGTACTTGTGTGTGCGTGCATGCGTGTGTGCATTTGTGTTTCTCAGTCTAGCACCCCTACAATGTTTTAATCATCACACGGTAACAAGCTGCTTTGTTTGGTTCACCTTTTTGTACTTGTTTGTGTGTGTGTGTGTGTGTGTTTGTGTGCATGTGTGTGCGCTTGTGTGGGTCGCCAACATCCCGGAGAGTTGATAAATTAGTGTTCCTACAAACCCTTGATTTTGCTCCTACATCATGACAGCGCTGTACCCTCATCTGCTTATTTCGCAGACAAATATACACATACATGCACGCACAGACAGATCCAAACACACACACACGTACACACACACACACACACACACACACACACACACACACACACACACACACACACACACACACACATACTGTTCCCTACCTTCCTGTAGCCAACATCTTTGCCTGGTAGGGGTAATTTTATATTCATGTTGGCCTACTTCTCTCTCCCTTGGCTCTACACACACACACACACACACACACACACACACACACACACACACACACACACACACACACACACACACACACACACACACACACACACACACACACACACACACATACATGTATCTGTCTCACAGTGAAGTATAGTTAACTATGTGGCTATTCATCATACTGCTCACTGCATTTGACCAAAGGTTGGTTATTCCTCACTTTTTGTGTGTGTATGTGTTTCTTGGTTAGGCTTACTCTTATGCTTGTTATTTAAAAGGCCTGTTTTAGTTAATGCACTGTTATTCCCAGATGAATTCACATGGCAACTAGTGTTGTCACAATCATGAAATTTGAGATTTGTGTAATTAATTCTGAAACAAATAGGTGATTAAAAATGTTTTTTATCCTTTCATTAATTTGATGCCACTTATGTAGTACAGGCAGATAATAGCATAATAATAAGCATATAGCTTGGGAAAAAAACCCATTTATTGACATTTAATATTGGAATGTAAAATCTTCGGTAAACAGTTCAGGTAAACAGTTTGTCTACCTGAATGGAAAACAATTCACGCTCTATTTATAGCGGAATCTTTGCTATTAAGAACATCGGTTTAAAAATTGGATGAATCTCACAAGCCTCCAAAATGATTTTGATCTGCTTAAATAATTGCATTCAGGTGATTTTGTAATAAGTGTGACAGTTGTTGTGGCAACTGCAACTTGGGATGACAACAGGAAGCAATTACCAAAAGCCAATCAGAAACCTGTGTTTGACTATTGCTGGGGAAAAAAATGGCACTTTGCTTTTAGTTTAGTTTAGTTTTTACGTTTAATTTAACGTCTGTAGGAAAACATTAGTTCTGACAGAAAAGTCTCAGGCCAGGCCATATAAGGGCGTGGAAGCATGTGGCGCAGTCGAGTTGTCTGACAGAACTAGCTCCGCCTCATTTTGAAATTGGTGATATTTTGTTATTAAGTTAACGTACATATTGATAAATACCAGTACAAGAAAACTCACTGCTTAATCTTTACGTTTGTTACTTCATCACTTCCCATCACTCCCTAAACAACTTACCTCTTTATGTGGGACATCTGCATTTGGAGGAAAAGCAGCACAACTAGGAGAGTACCCCCCAAAACCACCTTGTTGTCAGATGCAGTTTAAAGCAATATTTCCCAAATGATGCGTTCCTGATATCAGGAAAGGTCCTCAGAAATGGCGGCACAACAGTAGCTCCTTTTCTTTTGGGGATTAAACCACTCGGTTAACACGGGCCTAGGCCTGGGGCACGCAGTAAAAGCAGGTCTTATCTCTTATTGTCAGGAAAACGATTCAAGAACGGTGTTGCCGCGCATATAAGAATAAGAACTCACAATGGCGCTATGCCAGCTGCCCAACATCATCTTCACAGAACCTACATACGTAGGAATTACAATTCTGGGCGCTGTAGGTGGGTGAGGATGCGGCGATGTTTCATTTGTTTGCATTACCCACTTTGCATTGCTCTCTTTTGCGGAAGCTGCAACAGCAGCAGTGACTCACACACACCAACCCCACCCCCCCTTCCCCACCACCACCATCCTCTTCCTCCACCCACCCACGTCCATTACAGCGATCTGGCTCCACGGTGGAATAGAGAGTTGGAGCGCCGATAGGAACACAAATCCAAATGTATGGATTTTCTCTCAGTGTTTGTACTCGCGCCTGTTACATTGGAGCTATAGTACGTGTGTCCTCCACTCCACAAACCATTTCAGGGTTTGACAAAGCCCGCCTGCCCGCCCGCCACCGTATATTGAGCGTCCACATTTGCATTCTTTTTTTTTTTTTGTTCCCAACTTTAAATCCATGTGAATATTTGTGGCTTTGAGCGCTGCACGCCCTTGTCCCATGGAGAAGGACTGCAACTTATCTTAATAATTAATGTTTTATGATTCATGGACTGTCTGTATGTTTTTAAGAAGAGTATGAGTCAGACTCTTTCTTTTTCCTACAGAGTTGTTCTGCTCAGCAATATTCTCTCCCTTACCAATACAAATACAATTTCTTATTTTTGGAGGTTTTTCCTTTTCAACAACAACCCTAATCTCATGTTCTCCCCTTTTATTGAAATGATTCAACTTATGTAAGTGTATGACGTTCGAGAGAGAGTGAGAGTGAAAGAGAGAGTTTCACCCTATCCAGGGCTGGACTGTAACAGTTGCCCGGTTGCCCTCGGCAACCAGATTGTGTCAAGTAGCAACCATTTTGTGGCCTCTGGTTTCCCCCTTTGGCAACCACTTTTGAACATAAAAATATGGATAGCAAATCCCCAAATAAATAAATGTGTTGCATTACTGATATTTAAATATTGATGTTACAGTTGGAACCAGAATGCACGTGCCTTGGTCCCTTTACTCCCTTGCGCAGCGGTGCGCACAGGCACCAGTGGGGGGGGCCCATTTTAGTACTTTTGATCCCTCCGAGAGAACAACGCCATTCACGATCGATTATTTATGGGACTCGTTTTCTGATGTTACGTTAGACACGTTAGTGTTAAAGCGCTTCAAAGCGATGCTGGGTTCACGGGCTCGGAAAACTGTAATGCGTGTCGGAAGTGATGCGTTGATGGAACCCGAAAAACCGCCAGCTACCACCATAAGTATATTTCAGACCTTTTTTCACCGTACATGTGTTTGCATCACTGTACAGTTAACTAAAACTAAACAAAAAACTAAAACTAGGTGTGAACAAAACATTTTAGCTAAAACTAGAGAGAAAACTAGGAAAACTAACTGAACCTATATTGGGTACATAGGGAACTAACCATAATAAAATAAAAATATCCAGGAAAGTTTTAGTTTTAGTCGTTTTTCTAGTCAATTTGGTCAAATTTTTCAACATAGCTTTTACAATACAATGACCACTTCTTGTCTTTGTAGACAGACAGCATTAATAATGAGCTTGGCTCAGACCTCATCTGGTGGACAGTTACTTTTAAATGGAAAGATGCAAATGCAGATAAACAAATAAAATATAAGGTGACTAAAAATGGAAACCATATTTTTGTTTCGGCAACCAAAAGTCGATGCCTGGTTGCCGCCTGGCAACCACTTTTCAAAGTAGGTGTTGAGTCCTGACCCTCCCAAAAAAAAAATCCTTGTTCCATCCTTTTGTTCTCATGTGGTCTGATTCTGCTGATATATTTTTGTCTATTTTTGTTGGTGGATTTTAAGAAAAATGTAAGCCACCGCAGCGAAACCTGCATTGTTGCGCATTTCTAAATTCTCCACGAGCCGGCAAATAATTTGGAAAAAAAACATTCTAGAAGGAAAATTTCAATCTGATATCGATGTTATCCTGGATTTGAGGAAGATTTCAAACGGTAGATTTCAACCTGAATGTGACGATGAAACAGAATATTTTCAAGAACCACCGGAGGAGACCGACAATACGCCCGTTGTTGTTCCAACAGAAGAAGTCGATGACATGTTGAAGTCAGATGAGGTTGGTGATGCAGATTATGAACAAGTAGTAATGGACAAGATTCTCAAATTTACCTGCAAATGTGGCCAGAAGCAAAAAGAAAATGGCAGGCTTGCCCAGCAATCATGTACAAAAAAGCTGGATCCTGATTTTATCTATAAATCACGCTACATGATAGCAGCCTTAACAAAGCAGGAAGCAGACATGTTTATCATAGCTATTCTGCAATGGGAGACGCAATGAAATGACTTCAGACAACAAGAAAATGCAAACCAAAAGAAAGAGGCAGTGGACCCAGTACTCAATGGATGGTGTACAAATCTGCAGAGCTTCGTTTTTCTACATTCACGGGTAATTACCATTTTGTCACAACGGTGCAATCCTGTTATAGGCCGTAAGCCTAAATAAATAAGCTAACATATTGATGTGCATACTTCCTGCAAAATGTGATGTATTTTTGCAATTTCATGATAAGAATTGGCAACGACCGCCTCCTTGCGATCCACTGACACTTGAAAGAAAATGGCATCATGGCTTGTGTAAGGAAGAGAGGTCCGCGGGCAAACAAGCGATTTCTACAGCACGAAGAAATAAGAAAAGTGGTGACCTTCATCACAAACTATGCTGAGGAACATACTGTAGCGTTGCCGGGACGCCATCCGAATCAGAAAAACTTGGCTGGAAAGCTGTTGCCATTCTGTGTCACAAAGGCATCTGTGTGGCGCGACTACACGAAAGCACTGATCCCTAGAGGTAGGTTGAGTTGCCCCGAGATAGATAGATAGTGTGGTCATTTTGGTGTCTGCTGTGAGGGAATACCACAAAAAGTCAACTACTTGGTGTATGTAGGTATGCCATCCAGTAAATGCAGCAACACTGTGATAAGTTGCCTGCACCACTTCTTCCAAGACTATGGTCTTGGGGAGACCGAGGTAGACCTTTACTGTGACAACTGCAGTGGTCAGAACAAAAAAAATTAATGCTGTGATACTGTGCTTGGCGTACACTGCATAAGCTGCACCATCGCATGGATCTACACTTCCTGATAGCAGGCTGCACCAAGTTTTCATCAGACTGGTGCTTTGCACTTACCAAGCAGCATTTCCGAAAGACAAGGGTGAACACTCTTGCTGAAATTGCTTCAGTTGTTCAAAACAGCACGGTAAAGATAATCAACATCCCTCAGCTAGTGGAGAAAGAGGATGGCACAGTGCTGGTGCAAAGCTTCAACTGGCAAGAACACCTGAGCCCATACTTCAGACCATTGCCACAGACCAGCACTTTCGGTGGGTAGTGCATCACTGTCATAAACTGCATGTAATGGTTCTACAAAGTATAAATTAATTATAATTTAGTAATTTATAATATATGGTTATTGTGAAAGAAATAAATGTATGAATGCAATTTGTGGATTTAGATTCTATTTCATGCCTTCCAGCTTTGATGCCAAGGATCCTGATGTGGTTGTGGCCCAGGTGTCTTCTGCAGGTGAGAAGACCAGATTCCAGCTGCTCTGTGACATCCATGCCCCGCAACTCAGAGTTGGACTTCCTGTTATGCCTCCAACTGGACAGAGCCAGACAGAGCTACCTCTTCCACAAGATCAGAGAATTCTGTGAGGACGATGCCAAGGACATCACCTGCCCAGCACCACCAGTCGGAAGAGGCAGCCCCAAACAGGCTCTCAGAGTGTAGCTGGGGTAGGGTTGGGGTTAGCCCACATAATAACTCCAAGAACTTTGAAGACATTTGGCATACGCACATGTATGTTTTAAATGACACACAGAGGTTGATATGCAGAGACTAATATTATTGACAGATTGTACATTTTGTTTTGTTGTCCGCACTTTTAACTTCTTTATAATTCCACTTTTATAAAACATGTATATTCTTACTGTTAAATAAAAGTTTTTTTTAAACAAAAATGTTGTCTGTCGATGATGCTGTTCAACATTCTATAAACACAAGAACAATGCAGTGATTGCCGCATTCAGCAGGGTGTCATGTGGCAAGTAGCCATGTGGCTTTGTTGGTCCTCCAACTATTTGTATTCTGGGAGCTGGATGAATGGATCCAAGTGTTCGGTAAACTTTGAGGGTGATTATCTCAGAAACACAGTTTTCTGCACCTTCATCATTAACAAACCATAGCTTTAAAAATATTTGCTTGATTCGCACAAGTGACACCTTGTTTTGAAGCTCTGATTCTTCACTGTCAAATCTGGCATCTGGAAATGGCGGCAAAAAACCCTTTTAAATGAAAGTATGGTGATTTGTCTTCTGGCAATTTTATCATGGGCACCCTCACTCCCAATTCATTGTTCAGAAATATCCTTTTTATTTCAGTTAGGCAGAAAACCTGACATTTGTTCTAACACATGTGCATATGTCGAGCCATTTTAAATAAATAGACGCGTGCTGACAATGACCTGTAATTTGCATAAACCACTAAATTTGTCCATATAAGGATATAAAAGTTGCAGCTGTGAGGATTTGGTCTCTCATAAGTCCCATCCAAAGATCCAAGAATCATGACCATGGAATGCCATAGAAATTAATTTTATGAGCACAATTTATCAGCTGTTTTAGAAAATAAATAGCTGTTCCTATGTGCCTAATGAAAGATGCTACTTTTGGAAAAGGAATAATGATAAGTAGAGGAACGGAAAGGTTTTTATAAGGTCATGGTCTGTATGAGCCAAGCAACATTTGCAATACTTGATGCCCAGTTATGATTTTCTTTTCTTTCATTGTTATGCAAACTGGATGTGGCGTATGTGAAGTGTTTACCTTGTATGGGCTCACAGCAGTGTATTGACTATAAAATGCACTTTTGATTTAGTCTCCTAAACTAATAAAATAGTCAACAAAAACTTATTGGATATCAACATGTTGCCAAAATTAAAAGCAATTAAAGGCCAACATTTGAATGAGTCTACAGAAAGAGTTCTGGAAAATGGCTTGAACGGGGAAATGTGTCCCAGCCCTAATGGGGTGGGGTCTATTTTTATAGACTATTTTATATAGTCTGATTTTGCTCGTCGCCGCTGATTTGAGCCAATTGAGCTTGTCACTCCCATATTTAATGCGGACCTGTTATGCTCCTTTTTACACAAGTTAATATAGGTCTTTAAGTCCTGAAAACGTGTTTTTGGAAGTTTTTTGTTGAAAATGCCACGCAGATTATGCATGCAAGCCATTCTAACATGCCTCTAAACCTTTTTTTGTGGGCGGTGCCACCCTTTGAGGAAGTTCTGAGAGCCAAGGGCGTTTGAGCAAGGCTTCAATGTTTCGCTGTATTTACTCTGTAACTTTCACCGATTTCACCTTATCAGTCCACCAAAATCTTTCTGAAGTCTTTGAACAAATTTGAGGCGAGAAATAATCAATCCAGTTGCTGAATCTCAGACAGGATGTTTTGTTTCATGTAAATGTCATAAAATAAAATAGAATAAATAAATACATCTACAATGAAAAAAAGACCTGCGTGATTTTGTTTGGAGAAACGCACAGCCAGTCTATGTACCGTATCCTTTTTTTTAAAAAGAAACACACAGCAGATTTATTTTTAAAACACTTACATTTCCATCATCTGCAGTTTCTTCACGGACAGTTGGTATCAATTCCTCTTTCTTTTAAAAGATTTGTGCTAGTCTGTGAAACAATCAGAGCAGTTCCCGGTTGTGCTTGTTATTCCCAAGCCATGGGTGGAGTTACTCAGATGGGGGCGGTTCTAATTCTAGTGAAGTTTGAGAGTTGTTTGTTGTGAGTTTAATGACTGTCGTATCGTGCTACACGTGAGTTTCTTCTGCCCCAGAGTTGAACCCAATTCCACGAGTGTTTCCCTTTATTTTCAGGTGTCGTGGTGGGTGTATAAAACCTAGTTTGTAATTGAATGATCATAAAACATGTCATCAGTGATCAGAATGCATGCATTTCTCCTTGACCATATCGAGTAACCACCTGATAAACCCACCTGGTACGTTGGAACAGAATATAAATTTGTTATGTCAATACATGTTTGTCCCGATTTGGTAATGAGATTAACCAAATTTACTGTTGACTGCTCCCCAAAAACCAGGTAGAAAACAAATTTGACTGCAAATAAGAGATCAATTAACAGCAGACGAACTAGACCAGTCGTTCTTAAAGATTGAACTGCCTGATTAATTATGTTACAGAGCTTAAGATAGTCCTCCGGGACCCACCAGTGTAAAAACAGCATTAAAGCTCATTTTGAATTTTAACAGATTTTTCCAGCTCCCTGCAAAAGAGGGAGGCCTTTTGCACAACGTACAAAAGATGTAAAAATGCTTGAGGGTACTTGGAGCCCTTGTACTTTTCCCCGACGGACTGCCGGGCATGCTTGCACGGCATTGAGTTGTTGATCAGATCAGAAATGACAGAAATGAAATGAAATGACAATAAATGACAAGTTCTGTTATGCAGTCTGTTAACATTGCACCTGAGGCGTGCGTCAGAGTGAACAATTTTGACACAAACGGGGCACGAGTGTGCAGCTTGAGTGTGGAGTGAAATGTGGGGAATCATGGGCCTTCTCTTACACTTATTATTGAATTGCTATTATTACCATGGCCACCTGTGTAAAAAAAATAGAATCATAATGATGATGACCTGTATTTAGAATTAAGTTAAAAAACATGTACTACTACTAGATCTTCTACAAATAAAAATAAAGCGTAAATCATCCATTTCAGGAATTCAGTGTGCATAAGTAACTATACAAACTATGCAAAAACTGTGTATTATGATGACATCATCTTTTTATGGGAGCTCCGTTATAGCTGAATCAGCGAACAGTGTTGGGGGAGTTGCCGGTACAAACTTGACATTCCACATCTTGACCACCCCACACTCCAAACCACCAAGCATGACTATGTCCACCGCTGGCTTGCAAGGCTGGGGTCTTGGGACTCAAGCAATATCATGATAGTGATAAGTCCATAACATAGCCAGGTGTACATACATTTGCAAAAATTCTTCCCATCACAAGAGATATTGGGTGGGAATGTAATGGCGTGTGTGTGGGGGAAAAAAAAAGATCATTCATCTGTATATTAGTGGCATGAAGACCAACAGGGAAACTGTGCGTATTTACTAATGGATCATGCATGGCTTAGGAGGTATGATGCATTTTGCCAACAGGGTTTAAAGGCTTGATGATAAGAAAGATAAAGTGGAGAATAGCCTGGTGAAAGAAAATTCTTTCCAGCAATGTGACAGTGATGGGGTTTAGACATTTGTTATATGTCGTATTTACTCATGCCCACATTAAGGCCTTGCTGAGGAGGGTGGACCGAGCACTAAAGAGACTGAAAATGAATACTGAGCGAATACTCTATAAATAAAGACATTTCTCTGTTCTGTGGTTCTAAGACGTGATGTTGCTTTTTCAACACGACACTTACATTTGCAAACTTTTTGGAAAAAGCTTTGTTGGGCAGCAGGAGGGCAATGTATTGGTGGAAGCTTATGTGTAAATCAGTATATCAGGAACTCCGTTTGTCAGTATCCCTGTCTTGTGCTACCAGTGTCACTATTATTTATTGCACTTATTTGGAGAAACCAGGGATGCTCGGTAATGGACCTTGTGTGCGAGTCGGCGTGGAATTTGGGTTTGTCCACCTGCCCATGATGTCCAAGATCCCTGTACTGTGTTCTACCCTTGACAAGGATGGAAGAGGCCCCAGTGGTCTTCAACACATATGCGGTTAAGGCATGGCCCCCTACTTCGTGGCATCTCCAACCGAATTTTAAGTGTGGGACGGTGGCACGGTAATGCCTCACAGCAAGAAGGTCCTGGGTTCGATTCCCACCTGGGGCGCTGTTGGCACGGTGCTCGGTTGGGTAATCAGGGGTCTTTCTGTGTGGAGTTTGCATGTTCTCCCCGGGGCTCGCATGGGTCTCCCCCAACATGGAAACTGTCCTGTTCACCGGACCACCACATGGGCCCATCATGTGGAATCGGACGCCAGGCGCCGACAAATTGAGGGCCGCCACTGGAGGAAGGGCAGCAAGGATGGGCGAAATGCAGGGGCTACATTTCTTCAGTCACCGCTCCCTGCGTCTGTGTGTGTGTGTGTGTGTGTGTGTGTGTGTGTGTGTGTGTGTGTGTGTGTGTGTGTGTGTGTGTGTGTGTGTTGGGGGGGGGGTCTTGTGGGTGCCCTTCACCTAAAGAATCTCCTCTGTGAAATGATAACACAAAATTAGTCTTAAACCCTCGCTGGGTCTTAATGCTTTGTTAATGCTACTTTGTGTGTGTGTGTGTGTGTGTCTGTGTGTGTGTGTGTGTGTGTAAGTGCATTGCACCTGTAAGACAATTAAAATGATTCTTCTTCAATTCTATTGCAGAACATTGCCCCGTCGCTGCTGATCTACACTATGTTCTTAGTGTGTTCTGTGCACGTAGGGGTGTTCTTGGATGAGGAAGAGCCGCTGGACGGCTGGGAGGACGGAGCCTTTGCGCTCAGCCCTTATCTGTTATTGTCTTCATTTGTTTGGCACTGAGGTGTCCTACCATCCAGTTTTCCCCTGCCTGGCCAATTAAATATCTTTGGTGAACATCTATTCATCCGGAAATCAATAATCCTTCGCGCTCGGTAGCCTCTGTGCGGTGCTGGGCTCTTCTGAAAAAGTGTGCAACTTTTATTTACTTCCCCTGTAGTTTTGAAAGCTAGACATTTCAACACAATCCCCCTGGAGTTAGAGGCGTGAAAACCCCGCCATGCCCATGATCCATTGCGCGCATAACTCCCGAAAGTGACAGGGAGGGAAGAGACCTGCAGTGCACACAAGTAAATGGAGTAAGAGAGCTACTCTCTATTTATGTTTCATATTTACGTGCGCCAATAAACTGCAGACAACGCAATTGTATGAATTGTCGTTTCACAGGTCACTGTTTCGCCGGCCTAATGCATGCGCCATCCAGCCCTCCATGGAAGAATTACTACATGTTATGGACTTCACACTTACTCTGAAGCTATCCATCCAAGACCAAGGACCAAGGAATTGGACGGACTAAGAGGCAATACGAACACGTGCATTGACATGAACATTTAAGCCTTGAAAGGGACTCGCCGTCGGATACAATGGGTGCGATCATCGCACAGCAACAGAATGGGTTTGGCGGCGAACTTCAATGACCGAGGAGAGAGAGTTTTGTTGATCCTGATGAAGTCGTTTTGTCACGCCTTCAATTTTGCTTTCCTACCGTTTATTCGTCTGATAGGAAAGGAGGACCCGCCATTTTACTCACCATCTGGAGCCCTGATGTCTTATCGTTCCTCCCTGGAACTGCACAGTGTTGAAGGCGTATTGGAAGCATATTTATTCACAAGGCAGTAGCACAGGAATGTTGTCGTAGAGACCTGGTTTGAAGATAACGGCCGTAGAATGTTTTGCCGCGTTGCGACTAACTTGCCTGTGAAGGAACATTTCTCAAGTTTGGGTTTTTTCAAAGAAAACTAAATCTGGTGATAGCGTCTTCGTGTTCATTGTGTATGCCGAATAAGCGTTGTCTTGTAGGTCTCTGGCTTCTGCTTTTACCCCTTTGCAACATTACAGTGCATTCTTTGATTTTCTGCAGGAGGGGTGTGTGTGTGTGTGTGTGTGTGTGTGTGTGTGTGTGTGTGTGTGTGTGTGTGTGTGTGTGTGTGTGGTCTTGTGGGTGCCTTCACTAACTCTTACAGCAATGTCCCCCCCGCCTCCTCTCTCTCTCTTGTTTGTGTGTGTGTGCGTGTTTGTCACCCCCCTCCCCATTTTATGATGATGGATTACCCAAGACCCAATGAAACAGAATGCTTATCCTCCATCAGCTGTGCTCCACAGTAACAGTACCTTCCATTGTTTCTGTAGATTGTGTGTGTGTGTGTGTGTGTGTGTGTGTGTGTGTGTGTGTGTGTGTGTGTGTGCTTACGTGAACCCGCCCTCCTGAAGCACATGCACACCACCAACCAAACAAACAGATTAATAATCCCTAACAACGGTCGTTTTCAGCACGACTAAGGTTTAATGGATTTATCCGTTGGCCTTTGAACTTGGGCTGAACTGTGCGTCAGTTAGTGCGTACACCTGCCTTGCAAAAAACACACACACACACACACATACAGACACACACACACGCACACACAAACTGTAGAAGTAATGGCATAATATGTCAACATTGAAGGACACCGTTTTGTAGTACAATGCTGAGGCCCTGGATATAATTGTAAAAGCCTCTGCTCAGTAGTCGGTTCTATTGAGCTAATTCCGCTCGCCGTCACTTGTACTGAGCACAGGGAGCACATTTCAAGTCAACTAAGGCTCATGTTTGTCTGTCACCCACTCCTGTTCCGCTTGAACAAACCTCGGACCTTGAGTTCTTCCTCTCTAGTCCCTGGGATCCAGGGACTCCCTCGCGGCTGTCCGACTCTCCTCCTCCTTAACAGCCCTTCTTCTGTTCATCTTTTGAAGAAATAAGGGTTGAAAAGAGTAAAAGAGGAGCCGGACATTAGCCTGGGTTAGGGTTAGGGTTTCACAAATGGGTATTTGTCTGAAATCTCTCAGTTAATTTCCCATTTTCCAAGGCCCGTCGCCAATGGCCGCAGACCAAAATGTCTCAGGATGCAATCGGATCGACCTACAACCAATCAGAGCATTGGATAGATCTAAAACCAATTAGAGCATTGGATAGATCTAAAACCAATTAGAGCATTGGAGGGTCCGACAGCCAATCAGAGCATACGGTCCAGTTTGTTTAATACCGTCGCGATTCAACAGTTTGTTGTTGACTGTTTTCACGTCAGCGGCAGCCATCTTGGTAAGGTGCGTCAAAGGCTCTCCTCTGCATTGTCATTGTATCAAACCCGGCCCGCATTAAATGGTTGTGATTGGCCCGACCCCGGCAAGGTCGGGTGAAAATCTGTTTGAATGGGAGGGTGGCGAGACCTATTCTGCAGAGCAAATGAAACATCAGCTCGCAGATTCGTCGGGTTCCCAGGCTACAGACATCCCCTTCTTTCCTGGAACCTCTGTCATTCTCTCTGGAACCGGTGGGATTCACCGTCCGGTCGTGCTTTGCCCGCTCTCGTCCTTGTCTTCTTTTCACCTCCCGTGTTTCTTTCTCCTCCTCACATTTGCCCTCCTGCCCTCCCGTCTTCCCCTGCGACCTCTTTTTCTCATCCCCGTGTCTCCGCGAGGCTGGCAGAAGTGGAGCAGTCCGAGTCTCAATGCCTTCCCCCCGATTCTCACCTGCCGAGCTTTAGACACTGTCCTGACAATGACCGTACACTTATTATGCTGGTGGCCAACTGGCGGCCGACCGGCGTCTGGTTGCCCCAGGCAACAAGTGGAGCGAGTAGTGATAACAGCCTCCTTTTCCAGCACCACACTGTTTGCCTGGATGTACACCCAAATGGTCAACAGCCACTCTGAGCTGCTCTTTGAGCTTTGCAATGAACCCATCATCTTGCAGTTTGATTGTGTCAGGACTTTATGATACCAGGTTATCGCTGTTTCAGGCATTGAATGGCAGAATATATTGACAAAGAGTTCTAACACTGTTTTCGGAAGGATATTTATTTAAGGACAACGACTAGGTCTTATAAGCCAGCTACTGTATAATAGAGGCAGCACCAATATAATGTTGAATGATTTTTACTGCTGCAACTGCTAAAATGATGCTGGCTTAAACATCATGGTGTAAATCAAGATTCTGTGTGAATGTTACATGACAGACATTTTGAAATGTCATCGTTTGAAGGCTTCAAATCTTTTAACGATATTTTTTACTTTTCTTTCTTTCTTTTCCGGCAATTTGCGAGTTATTTGCGGACAAAGAGAATTAATTATTTTTTCTCTTGTTTGTTGCCCAATAGCATGTGACGAGAGCTTATTGCTAGATCCGTTACTAAGCCTCTTTGGCCAATCAGGCGGAGGACAAGTTTACCAGCCAATGGACGAGGTCACGGGTACACCCACTTGAACGCAGCGATTAACCCTGTAGCTGCTCCCTCTCTCAGTGTGTGTGTGTGTGTGTGTGTGTGTGTGTGTGTGTGTGTGTGTGTGTGTGTGTGTGTGTGTGTGTGTGTGTGTGTGTGTGTGTGTGTGTGTGTGTGTGTGTGCGCGCGACTTAAACCAGTTCTGGATACATACAAGTCACTCATTTGGTTTTGGCTGGGCATGTGAGATCAGTGCTGGCGAACGGATTTTCTCTCCGTAATGTTGTAACTTTCATATTAACCGCTGTTTTTCGGAAGTTGAAGGTTAAGGCGGATACTTGCTCAACTGTTAATCCCAAAATCACTTAAACCCCACATCCTAGTTGGGAGGAGGTCGATTATCGATATTTTTGTGGACTGCTGGTGCCTTCCGACTGTAAGATATTTGCACAGAGTAGATATTTGAGAATGATATATATAATAGGGATATTAGAGGTGCTGATAAGAGCAGTGGGAGCAGTCCATGAAGTTGAGGAAATTCCGTTATTTTATTGCCACCGCAGTCAACCTTTAACTACATCACAATATTAGTATATCACAATAGCCACATCATAACGGCATACCACCCAGACGCACTCGGAAACTGTCATAACGGATTATGTGATGATGCAGTTGTCCTTTCTATTCACTGTGTCCCGAGTGTGACCTGCAGCCGGGAGCTGTCCGTGGTGCTGAAAACTCCCTGCTGACGCTTCTCTATCGCCTCTGTTATTGCGTCTCAGCTCGACGTGGCCGTACCGTCCCCGTTTCCCTCCTCGTCCTCCCCGCGGCTCGCCTCCATATCTTTCTCGGCGCCTCTGCCTCTTTGCGCCACCTCTCTCCGTCTGTCCGTCTGTCCGTCCGTCCGTCCGTCTGTCTGTCTGTCTGTCTGTCTGTCTGCCGTTCCTTCGGTTTACCCCTCGTAGCTCCCTCATCCCTCCTCTCTCCCTTCCCCACCTCCTCTCTCTGCCTCTTTTTCTAAGCTTTCTGTCTTTATCTCCTTTGCCACTGCTCTCTCTCTCTCTCTCTCTCTCTCTCTCTCTCTCTTTTATTTTATTTTATTTTTTTAAACCCCCCTCCACACCAACAATCATAAGCGCCTTCAACATCACTGTGCCGGGCTGTGTTTGAATGCTCTTTCTTCATTCCATGCTGTCCCTTTCTCGATACCTAACCTCGCATTACCTACTCTCTCCCTCTCTCCTCCGCTCTCGTACTCTCTCGCTTTCGTCTCTTTCATCTCATTCTTTCCCCTGTGTCTTTGTTGTACCTTTTTTCGATGCCCGTGAGAAGTATTTATTTGATATAAGATGGGGTTTATGCTAATGAAACACAGCCTGGTATTAGTGGATTGGAGTTCTGTCTCTGCTATCTGGTACCCCCCCCTTGCTTCCCTAATACTTTGTGTTTGTGCGTAACCATGCAGTCATTGATGTGAGCTCTGGTTGATATGCTATACATGCTAGTGATATGTGCGTATGCGTGTCTGGGATTCTGATTGTGTGTATGCTTTCAAGTCACAGGTGTATATACACCGATCAGCCACAACATTAAAACCAGTGACAGGTGAAGTGAATAACATTGATCATCTCGTTCCAATGACACCTGTCAAGGGGTGGGATATATTCTGCAGCAAGTGAACAGTCAGTTCTTGAAGTTGACGTGTTGGAAGCAGGAAAAACTGGCCAAACGTAAGGATCTGAGCCACTTTGACAAGGGCCAAATTGTGATGGCTAGACGACTGGGTCAGAGCATTTTCAAAGCGGCAGGTCTTGTGGGGTGTTCCCGGTATGCAGTGGTTAGTGCCTACCAAAAGTGGTCCAAGGAAGGACAACCGGTGAACCGGCAACAGGCTAATGGGCGCCCAAGGCTCATTGATGCGCGTGGGGAGCAAAGTCTAGCCTGTCTGGTCCGATCCCACAGAAGAGCTACTGTAGCACTAATTGGTAAAAAAGTTAATGCTGCTATGATAGAAAGGTGTCAGAACACACAGTGCATCACAGCTTGTTGTGTATGGGGCTGTGTAGCTGCAGACCGGTCAGAGTGTCCATGCTGATCCCTGTCCACCGCCAAAAGCGCCTACAATGGTCACGTGAGCGTCAGAACTGGACCATGGAGCAATGGAAGAAGGTGTCCTGGTCTGATGAATCACGTTTACTTCTACATCATGTTGGGGTTAGGTTCCGATCCAATCGAGCAACAAGCCTGATTCATGGAGGGCCCACCTCGCAACTTCCAGGACTTAAAGGATCTGCTGCTAACGTCTTGGTGCCAGATACCACAGGACACCTTCAGAGGTCTTGTGGAGTCCATTGCCTTCACGGGTCAGAGCTGGTTGGTGGCACGAGGGAGAGCTACGCAATATTAGTGGTTATTAGTGGGGGTTTTAATGTTGTGGCTGATCGGTGTGTGTGCGTGTGTGTGTGTGTGTGTGTGTGTGTGTGTGTGTGTGTGTGTGTGTGTGTGTGTGTGTGTGTGTGTGTGTGTGTGAATGTGTGTGAATGTGTATGTGTATGTGTTTGTGTATAAATATATATATATGTGTGTATATATATATACACACACACAGTATATGCAGTATATACTGTATAGTATATAGTATACATTTATATGGAAGAGGTTCACAGAATGTGTGGGTAGAAGGAAAGTGAAGTGCAGTGAACAGGAGGTATCTGTGTGGATAGTTCTGTCTTCTCTCCCTCTGCGTTGCGCTTCTCTTCCAACTCATCATTGACAGCATTCATGCGACGACTGAGGTGGCAGCTCTGAATGGCTTTGTTATGCATGTGTGCATGTTCCGTATAGTTAGTTACCTGGCAATACGACTCGATTAGGGGACAGCTCTTTGGGAATTCACACAAACTGAAGTGTGCCATTTTGCTTAGCAAAGAGTGACTGCGGCGTATTCTACATATTCGAAAACCAAGTTCATTTAGAAACCTCAGTCACGAGCAACACAGGCTGTTCCAGGCGCCTTTAGGCCTAGCGGTGGAAGTGCAAGTACAAGGAGGAATTACCAAAAAATTGCACAAAAGCAAACCAAACTAAATTAGTTTTCAGATTGCTTTTGAAAGGGTCAGTGGAGAAGAAGACCTGCTGTGTGGAGACAGGCTCGACAGGCGAGTTAAATTGCAAGGTCGGCGACCCCCCTTTTCTGAAGCCGTTCAGAATCCACTTATTCTTAACTTAACATAATACTAGATGGAGATGATCCTGGATTTTATATATCCTGGCCAATGCACTCAATTATTAATTATAACGGATGGAAGTGCAACGATTAATCTCTCAACCATACAAGTGCAGCAGTCCCAGCTTCAGTAGACTTGCCATGAGAAGTCAGACAATGTGATGAAGAGGATATGGACCGAAAGAGTGGAATGCAGTGACCTCATAATACTCACTGCGTATAGATGCTTTACTATGTGTAGGGGCGCTTTGCTTCCCCTTGGAATGACTGCCGCCCCCTCACATCTAGATAGGAAACAGCTCTCTGTGTTGTGTTGTGTTCTTTGTGATTTGCGATTATGTGTGCACTCGTTAGGGTTTTATCTTTTGCAGCCAGTCAGTCTGAAGCGCTTGTGCATCGGAGGCTGCTTTCTCTGCTTTGGACTGTCTGTACTTTCCTTGAACTCTGTAATACGCAGAGCTCGGGCGTTGTATGAGAACAGGTCAGCTTCATTTATCGACAATGTATTATGTAGACGGTTATTGGCCACTCACTTAGATCAGCAAGCGTGACTGGCTGGACGTTCCATCACCTTGTGGTGATGGCAGGTATTCCAGCGTGTGCTTGTGTAACCCAGGGGTTACACCGTACAGTACATGTTTAGATGGAAAGACAAGGTGAGATCGCCCCAGCTAATGGTCCTCATCTCTTCGGTTTGGGAAGATACTTGGACCAGCTGTTGACGCTCTCCCCGCCTGGGCTCTGTACTGGCCCCCTCCTCCCCCAGGGTTGACACGTTGCATCGTCATCATGGCTGCACACTTGCAAGCGCTGTCAGTCAGTGTTATGAGAGTCCTTGACTTTATTTCCACAGTTCAAAAAGCTGCCTCATTTAGATCTCCACCGAGTTTCCGTTATTCGGGTTTTGATCAGGGAAAATCTGTCCGACATATTTCAATCTCTGTGGTGATCATGTCCGGTGAAAATAATTTCCTCTGAGCACAATTAGAATTAGTGCTGGTCGATAAAACGATAACCATAATTATCGTCATTTTTTTCCCTCTGTGTCAATATAAAATGGACTCGATCATTTCGATAAAGAATTCCTCAGATCTGTTCCTTTCCACGTTCGGCAATTTGCAGCGGGAAGCCAATCAGTTTGGGTGGTCTGAAGCTGACCTTTCACCTCTGACCAATCACGTTTGTCGATATAGAAGTAAGCCCCGCCCCCTCCCTCGTGGACAGGTTGCGCCTGTAAACACACACCCACGGTGCAGCGACAGAGTGCAGCGTCCAGAACTCTGAGAAGCAGAAAGATGATGTGGTGTTACAACAGGGACACATGCACCCATGGTTTGGTGTTTTTTGAGAAATGAAGTTCCGACCCAAAGCAGATGGTAAATATCCAATGTGTTGTATGTCAACGAGACAGAACACCAATAACTTTATCATATAATGACCCCACCGCAAAAACGAACGACGAATCAAAAACAAAATAAATATGGCAAGCATGTATTACATACTTGCCATATTTATTTAGTTTATGTTTTGATCAAAATTGTATTTAAGTGAAATTAATTAAAGTTAGAGGTAATTAAATTATCTGCACTTCTTACTTATTGATCACGAACGGAAATGATTTGATTTTGAGTAGTAATATTCGTTATATTATTTATTTATTTTTAAAACGGCCTCAACTGACGGGACTCATTTTATTTTCAACATCCAATAAAAAAAATAAATTATAAATCGACATGCCTTCATGAATTCCTTCTTTATGTAGCCTGCCTATCAATTGTTTTTAAGCTCAATAAACACAGATAATATTTGACCCCGAATCCCTCCCATTTGTCCGGGACACTGAAACCTTCCGGGGGACACGTGGACCGGCGGCACCAACTTTTTTCTCACGGAAACTCTGATCTCCACTCTCAACGACCATTTCTATCTTTCTCTCCATACGATAAATGGCAAATAGCTATTAGTCACATTGCCGAATTCCCTTATTTTACTTCCTGGTTTATATACATATATCTACTGTGTGTGTGTGTGTGTGTGTGTTTTTTTTGCTGTCATCACAGCTCGACAGTATGCAGCTCTATAATATGTATTTGGTGTGTGACGGTGATCCTAGCCCTGATTAGGTTTGTTTTCACGTGTGGGAGCTGCGTCTGGTCCCATCTGCCGTCTGTGCAGACACCGGTACAAAGGCCCATGGGAAATGGAGTCCAAGTCCCCCCCCCCCCCCGGTCTCTGGAGGACACGGCCAGTCAACATGTCATCATTATATCATTGCTGTCGCAGATAAAAAGAACAAGGGAAAGGGAGGGAGCTTCGTTTATTTTTTCTTTCATTTTGTGCCGCCTAGCAGAGCTGTCGTCCTACGCTAGTTTAATAATGAATGTCTACCTATGGAGAGGAGAACGGCTTTAAATGGACGTTGGACATTTGAACGGAGCAAATTTTGGTAATTTGTCTCAACTCAGGCGAGGGAAACGCACTTAATTCACATTCTGTTCGTTGCAACGTCCCGAACATCGGTGGCGTTTGGATGGAAACACTACAATCTAACAACGTGACCAAAAGATCACGGCCTTCTTCACAATGATTGCCATAAGGCCATTATTAGGGATGCACCCATTTATCGGTCGTCCACCGGTATCGGCCGATATCCGCCTCGTTGACGGCCATCGGCCTATCGGTAAATGAGATGACATTCACCGGTGGCGGTGGCCGATGTTTATCCAGCGTTCCCCACATGTGGGAGCTGACGGTTGTTTAGGTGGTGGTTGAAACAGCTGCTCACTCTTGTGTATCGCGCTCTTCTTAGAAAACACATCCACGCGAGTCAGGTGTAAAAATAGATAAACAAAAGCTGTAATAATTATAAAAATAATGACGTAGGAGCGTGGCCAAAGCTAAACCCTGTCAGTGTGTACGTGAGGAAGTACGGTGCGACAGGGAGGACAAAAAGGGTCAAGTCACATTTTGGACTATGGAAACTGCAGAGGGACAACAACGGTAAAGGTGTAATGACGTTGTATTTGGAACCAAGGGAAGCACTAAAAAAGGCTGCCTCGGTTTCTCTACTGTAAACATAATTACCAGTAAAGTTTTAAACCCGTGTCATCTCTGTACATATCATTTTTAAGTATAATGTTAATGTAAACACTTGAATGTATAATTAATACACACACGTTTAAGGTGCTTTGGCTCCTACACCACACAAAGACTTTACTTGGGCGGGCCGCCCAGGTATATTTACGGCCGCCAAAGTATATTTGGCAACCCATTTTAGCATTTTTTTACATTTTTATTCTTTTATCCGTCTGAGAAAACGGCTCCATCCGCGATTGATTTTAGAGAGAGACGCGAGACGGCTCTCTGCGGCGCACCAAGCAGGAAGTGATGCTGTGTTCATGGAACACGGAAAAATGTAAGTGATGCTGCGTTCAGGGGAACTCGGACTATCAGTATCGTCAACGGCTGTTGGCCAAGTTGTTATATTTAACATCGGTATCGGTATCCGCCCAGAATCTCTCAATCATCGCTAGCGATTATGTAACAGTTGTGACGGCTCGGCTCCCAAAAAGGAAAGCGTCAGGAGTCCTATGTGGAAGTGGAAGTGCTTTTCCTTCGAGGGAGATAATCAGGGGATGATCATCGACGCTTGAGAACCGTTCTGCAAACAAAGGGGGAAACACTTGGAACCATCGAACCCAGCCAAGAACCCTAACCCTAAGCCAAAGCGTGGCAGCACAATGTGTTTAGAGTTCGAGACGGTTCCATTTAATGTGTTCATGTTTAATAGATAATGCATAGCTTATGGAGCTAGTTCTGTCAGACAACTCGACGGCACCCCATGCTTCCACGCCCCTTATGGACCGGCCTATTTAAGCAGCCAGTCCCTGGTGGGTTCTACTCTTCTAACCATCGGGGGGTCCAAGCTCATCACTCCTATACATCTAGACACCTCACCGGGAGTAAGAGCAGTAGAGCACAGACGCCCAAACTCAAACAGTTCAAAAAACATAAAGATCATCTTAAAGTCAATCCAAGGGTTGTCCGTCAGAATTGACGATAACTCAGCACTGCAGGGGGTCTGCCAAATTTTTGGTCAAAATTATTATTAATTATTAATATACTTAAAAATATAATTAATTATTAATAATTAATTATATTATTCGTATATACTGTATATGTAGTATTGTAGCTGTGTCGACCACCAAATCTCCATTCGTTGTTATGCCGCTCACGTAGACCCGAAAACCCGAACCATCACTGGGTCTCGGTGGGGGTTGGCGGTCCTCCCAGTGACCCTGCCCTCCCTCCGCCACTCGACCTGCTGCGCAGTGTTAGCTCCAATCAATGGGAGTGTGCGGGGTCCAAAATGAGGTCACGTACCAAAAAGGGAGCGTGGATTATGGGGTATCTAGCGGCCACATTAGCCCCGGTGTAATCCATAGCCAGTCAGTCAGAGATTTGCGGCGGGTCTTCATAAAGGCGCTAAACCCCTCCACAGAACACCCGAAAACACCCACTGATTTACAAGAGGCCAAAAAGGCAACAACCACAAAAACACAAGCGGGAAACTATGGAAGCCTCTTGCGTGTTTTCGCCCTTAAAGTAAAAGTTGCGTGTTTTCGTCCTCAAAGTACAAGTTGCGGGTTTTCGCCTTCAAAGTAAAAGTTGCGCGCTTGAAAGTGTGTTGGCTACAGCGGTCAATTTAAGGAGAGCTGAACTAAATCGATAAACAAATAGACTCAATATTGGACATAAATCACAACTGTTACACAGTCATATTGTTTTATTTTTGCCACATTCCCACAACGGATTGTGAATAAATTGCCGACACTGCAATTATTATCAAGGGCTGTGACTCATGTATGTATGATTCATGTTTATGTGTCACGTTCATTCATAGTATTTACATTGGGTTATAACGTGGTAATATTGTTAGAACATAAAATGTTTTATGTTACAGCTTAATAAATACGTAATTTAATAAGTTTGTATTTCGTGATAACGTGAAAACATCTTGTTATAACAATAAACTTTTCATGTTATAACGTGATACTGATCTGTTTTGATTTTTATGGCGTGGCAGCAATAGGCCTCCGTAGGAAACAACACACTTCTCCCTCTCCCTCCCTCCCTCCCTCTCCCTCTCTCACTTCCTCTCTGTCCCTCTCTCTCTCTCCCTCTCTCCCTCTCTCCCTCTCTCCCTCTCAGTGTGGAGCCCTCTTGGGGGAGGTGTTAAGTGTATAATCAGTGATCTCATGTGGAGAACGGCCCCTCGTCTTCTCTGTGACAAAGGGACTGAATGGCCACGGTTCTCCCGGGGGGACATGAATGAGTAATCCAGACACACACACACACACACACACACACACACACACACACACACACACACACACACACACACACACACACACACACACACTCAAACCCCCCCCCACACACACACACACACACACACACACACACACACACACACACACACACACTCAAACCCACACGCACATGTACCCCCCCCCCCCCACACACACACACACACACACCTACAGACACGCACTCACACTCACACACACACACACACACACACACACACACACACACACACACTCAAACCCACACACACACACACACACACACACACACACACACACACACACACACACACACACACACACTCAAACCCACACGCACATGTACCCCCCCCCCCACACACACACACACACACACTCATCAACACTCCAGTACACTCTCTCTCCCTCTCGTGGCTTTGATGTTCCCACGGCGACCGCGCCCCGTCCAGAGCCTCCGCCCCCTGCCCCCCGCCCCCCGCGCCACCGGCCGTCCACTCGTCCCTTTGATCCGCCATCGCCGAGGGGCCTCAACCGTGAGCAGGTGCATCACTCATGCGCCGTCAGGCCATTACCCAGCGTTTAACAGCCATCGCCGTTTGAAGGAGGGCCCGGTGAGGCTCGGCGGTTGACCCGGAGGGGGGGTTTAATCGAGCCTCGCTTTTGTTTCCACGCATTGAATCCAAATGCCGTCGACGGCCTAACAAGCTCTTGTGTCGGCGTTGAGATCACTCCCTGAATCCGACCGCGTTCATCCAAACGGAGTGAATGAGCTAAAAAGTAAACAACACGGTTGTTTTCGGGTCAGTACGTCCACATCACCGCGGACAAAACGGTAAACAGACTGCCACGGGGGATGCATGAGGCGCCATGTGGTTTCCTCTTATCTCCCCAAAAAGGAGACGATTTAGCGATAAGTTCTGTTGTTTTTTTGTTTTGTTTTTCTCTCTGCTGATAATAATGTTAAAATGCGAAGAAATCGTTTGAAATGGACATAACCCATCGAACAGGTACGTTCGACGGCGGCCACCGGCGCCTGGCTCCGACGCAGAGTCCTCGACTGATCCAAATAACCTGGTTTTGGGTGCTCTTTTATATCGCTCCCGTCATCTGAAATCACATTTATTTTACCCCCCGAAGCACTCAAATAAAAATAATGATGTTAATTACGATTAGCATGATTGATGCGGCGAGGAATAATTGATTATCGATCCGCCCAGTTAAGTTCATAATGTTGTTATAAGTGGTGTTTTCTTTTTTTCATCATTACAATGACGAAACAATAACCACAGGCTTTGTGGACGTGCGTGTCCACGTAGGCCTCATCTGTCAGTCCACGTAAGCGTCTCTCATCCAAAATCCACCAAGTGACGTGCGCTCATATTGGAATATTCGTGTGGAGATGATTATTCTGAACGTCGTCGCTTTCCAGATGCCAACAAACCCCCCCCCCCAAAACAAAACAAAAGAAAAGCCTTTGACCCGTGAAATCAATCGTCAGGCCTATTCTCCTCAGATATGGGCCCTTTTTTTTTTCTTTTTTTTTTTTGCATGTTTTAGAAAGTGATAAATACCAACCAAGGGCCCGGCGGTACGGGGTCGACATTTTACATCAAAAAACCACAGTTGCTTGATTTTCACCACTTCCGAATTGAACGCGTGCTTTTTTGTCGAAGCGCTACGATCGTCGAAGGCGTTTTCCAAATGGGGCATGTGTGTTTGAACCTTTGAAAGGGACCCACCTCGTTTCCAACGCCTATGTTTTTATCCTGGGACTCCGGTACGGAAGCTCGGCGTGATCCCTGAGCGTTTTGTTCACAGGGATGTGTACTTCATCATCCGTTTACCTCATTATGTGACACTTTGGCCACGTCTGATATGGACATCCGACATTCAGAGTTTCTGTTATCCGGTAATTGCCAGTTTTCTGACCGGGAAAATCTGTCGAAGTCCGACATATTTAAATCTCTCCGGTCATAATGTCCGGTGAAAATAATTCCCTCTCAGTAAAAATGAAATAGACTCGATCATTTCGGGAAAAAGATTCTGCAGGTCCGTTCATTTCCGGCAAGTTTGCAACGGAAAGCCAATCAGTTTGGACGATCTAAAGCTGACCGTTCAGCTCCTGACCAATCAGGATGGTGGATGTAGAAATATGCCCCGCCCCCTCCTTCGTGGACAGGTTAGGCTTGTAAACACACACACGGAGCTGAGACAGAGTGCAGCGTCCAGAAGTCTGAGGAGAAACAAAAAGATGATGTATCGTTGACAACAGGGACACATACATCCATAGTTTGCCGTTTTTCTGGATATTAAAGTTCCGACCCATATACCCAGCATTTGCTAAATCTCCATTGTGTAATATATGTCGAAGGGAGGTCCCAACAAAGACACCACAAACTTTATTATTTATTTAGACCCACTTTTCATATTTATTTTGTTTTTGATTTGATCCAAATTTTATTTAAGTGAAATGTTAATTTAATTTAGCTGCCCTTTGATTTCAAGTCGTAATATTCGTAATATTTGCTTGTTTATTTTTAAAATGGCGTTTACTGACAGGATTCATTTTATTTTTCAGTATTCAATAAAAAACATACATCTACATGCCTTGATGACGTCATTCTCTCCATAACCTGCACATCAGTTGTTTTGAAGCTCAATAAACACAGATGACATTTGACCGGCATCTCTCCCATTTGTCCGGGAAATTTAAATCTCCCAGGACACGTGAACCGGCACCAATTTGTTCCTAACGGAAACTCTGCCGACATTGTAACATTATATATATATAACAGAAAAAAACGAAAAGCGTAATAGGTCCCCTTTAACCCTGTTAGAGTCATTACAGAGGGGTGTTTGTTTTACCACCCCGCTTGGGGAGCCGGTCTTGGCAGGCTGAGATGTGACATGCTACGGGGCTCTTTGTGAGGTGACCGCACGTGTCTCCTGGTTCCCCTGGTTCCCCCAGGGGCTCATGTCGGGCGATGCCAAGATGGGGGCCAGCTTCCCTCAGTACGAAACAAGAGATCGCCTCAATAGGGCCGCTTGGGTAACAAGACAAAAATCACTAGTAGCGAGCGATTGGACGGTGAACCAGTTGAATCGTCCGTACGGAAAAGCCTACGCAAGCAGAGTCCCTTTTATATGCGAGATAACGTTATCCCTACCCCGATCTCTATCCATTGCTGCTGTATTTTACACAGTTGAAGGGTCAGGTATCGAGCGGCAGCAGAGAGGACCCTAAAAACCGAGACGGAAGCACACCATTCTCCATTTATAGTTGCAGAATGTCTCTCATGGAGAAGTTGATTTAAAAGAGATCCAAGCCGGACTCAAAGTTATGTCACCAATCACCCGCCAATTATCTCACTAAATTATTGTATAATTGGACAGGGACGCTTGCGCTCTCTCTCTTTCTCTCTCTATCTCTCTCTCTCTCTCTCTCTCTCGCGCACGCGCTCTCTCTTTCTCTCGGGCGCCCACGGACACGCACTCTGAATCCTAAATATCCTCAGATTTACCTCTCCGAGGCGGTGATGTTGATCGGTAGAACGAGGGTGTCCGCCTCCTGAGGAACAAATTGACCTGCGGACGGCGCGGCCTCTTGGTTTTCCCCGTTGACGGTTTGTGAAAGGGGACGTGCGGAACGCCATCGACACACTTGGGGAGCAGTCGCTGCCGCACCGTCGCCAAAACAAACGTCTGAAAGGCGGTTGCCAAGAAGACAGTGAGGTCACTGCTTGCATTACCCCCGAGGGGGCGTCTGTGCCTCCGTCAAAGCCCCCCATCCAAGGACTTTACCCTTAGGCGTGTGTGTGTGTGTGTGTGTGTGTGTGTGTGTGTGACTGGCTGGCATGGACCCAATTCATGTGCTTAGTGAGTTTTACAACAATGTAATATGTCTTTATTGTCATCATACTACAATTGTTGTATGTTGTAAGCCCAGGGGAATTTGTGAATATAAGTGTGTGTGTGTGTGTGTGTGTGTGTGTGTGTGTGTGTGTGTGTGTGTGTGTGTGTGTGTGTGTGTGTTTTTGTGCGTGCGTGCGTGCGTCTTTTTTTGTCAATGAAGGGCAATTATGTACATTTGCAGCCCTTTTCCTAACAGAAAAGTACACATAACAAACATACTAAAAACCCATATTCCACTCTTAAGTACAAGGAAAATAATGTTTTCTCTATTGATTATTTCTTATTAACTCTTTCCATCTTTCTCTTCTGTCTCTTCCTGGTGTTCTTGGACCAAGCGGCTTCCTTGCTTGGCAGTCTCTACACCCTTCAATCTTTTGGTTGTCTTTCCAGGCACTACTACTGGTGGAGGACAGATTTAGGCACTTATCTGGGGATTTCTCTCTCTCTCTCTCTCTCTCTGTGATATGCTTCCCTCCTCCACCTCTGTTGTGTGTTGCTGGCGTTTGCATCACCCTCCCCACCCTTATTTCGGCACTCGGGGCGGGTAACGTAAGCACAGAGAGAGATTATGCTTGTGTTCGTACAGTATGCTCTGTGGGTGTGTGTGTGTGTGTGTGTGTGTGCGTGGTTGTGTGCGTGTGTGTGCATCTGAATATCTGCGTGTGTGTGCACCAGCCCCCCATGGTGCATCAAGCATGTGGCGGACAGGGGGGTTGAATGGATGGTTGTATGGAAGGTTGTATATATGGTTGTATGGACAGTTGTATGGAAGGTTGTATAGACGGTTGTATGGACCGTTGTATGGATGGTTGTATGGATGGTTGTATGGATGGTTGTATGGACGGTTGTATGTATGGTTGTATGGACCATTGTATGGATGGTGCGGCCACCAGTTGGCCCTGTAATTGGAAATCTCAGAGGACTGGCGTATGGGGGGGAGATTAATTCTTCCTCTCCTTTATTCCATCCCCTCTTTCAGGGGTTCATTCTAATCTCCGCTAATGGGTTCACAGAGAGCACCGCCGGATCAATTCACTTCCCTCGGAGGAGGGAGGGAGTGGCGCGTCTGAGAGGGTGGGGGAGAGAGAGTGAGGTTGGCAGGAGAAGAGTGAGAGGTGGTGATTGTGTGTGTGTGTGTGTGTGTGTGTGTGTGTGTGTCTGTGTGTGTGTGTGTGTGTGTAGGGGATGTAATATAGAAGGTTTACAGAGTGATAGGTGTTAAACTATGGCAGAAAAGCCTTTGTCTATCCCTGATCAATCTTGTGGTGACAACAACATGGGAGAAGAGAGGAGAGGATGAGAGGGGAAGAGAGCAGGAGAAGGAGAGTAGAATAGGGGGAGGGGAGGAGAGCCTGCTTGGCCACGGCTCCGGCTGGAAAAGGTTTGGTGGAAGCCGTGACTCGGTGTGTCGATGAGAAGCCGGCGTGATGAATCCTCCGCTCCGCTAATGAGAGAGCTCCAGCTAATGCAGCGTGACATGGGCACTAAAGAGTTCCTCTACAGTGCCGTGAGCGCTTCCTCTCTCCCTCTCTTTCCCCGCTCTCTGTTTGTCCTGTCCATTGGTGCTACTGTACCAACATCAAGATTACGTCATGTGATTTCGCCCTTGACACTCATACTGTATGTGAATCAACCACAAGCAATTTGACCTCTGAACCCTTAACAGGGTTTCATCTAAATCAGGGCTGAGATAATCTTGTAAAAACGCCTTTCTGAGATGTTGCTTAATTAAACATGATGAATTCTACACGAGGAAGTCCTACACTAAGGTGATGAAGGACTAGTGGGCTCCTTCTGTCGGCTCTTGGTGCTGGTCTTAGTCCAGATGATCCATTTCCTCTGTCGTCAAGGTCGAGCTGGAGGCCCCACGTCCATTAATCCAAAGATAAACCTGCCTCTGCCCAGCCTTCACTTAAGCCCGGGTTATACCTTTGAGCGGGCGGGGCGCCGCGCAGAGAGCGCCGGGCTTTACATCTGGCTCGTTCTCCGTTGCCGTATTCTCAGAAACTGCGGGTGGCCGTGGAGAGGAAGTGGCGTGCGAAGCAGGAAGTAGTAAACGAAGAAGAGCGTTCAACCACAAACATGGCTGCGCGCGGGGCACCGGCGGCTTGTTGACGCCGAAGAGGAATTGCTGTTCCTGGTGGTTAAACCGACAAAAGCGGCGGAGGAGAAAAAGCTGCTCTGTCGGACCGTTCCATGCCGAGACAGGAGACGGGGGTTGAAGTTATGTCCTGCTCAGCATTTTATTACAGAGGAACTGACTGAACCGCTCATTATTCTCCCTAATTGCAACGCACGCTTCACTTAAACTGCACATAAATACCAATAAAAACACTCCCTTTTATTTGTAAACTGAACCGATCCAAAGAGTAAGTTTCCTTTTGTTTGTTCTTGGCGACCCATTTACGTACTCTGAGAGAGAACGACGCCATCCGCGATAGATTAACACGAGGACTCCGTTTTCCCATATTACGTTAGACGTGGGAAGCGCTCCAAAGCGATGCTGCGTTCACGGGCTCGGAAAACTGTGATGCGCGTCGGAAGTGATGCGTTCATGGCACCCGGAAAAGCGCCGGCTCCCACCATAAGTATATTTCAGACCTTTTTTCACCGTACATGTGTTTGCATCCCTGTACAGTGAACTAAAACCAAACGAAAAACTTAAACTAGGTGTGAACAAACCATTTTAGTTAAAACTAGGCAGGAAAAAAAAATCAAAAATAACGGAAACTATATTGTTGTACTGAGAAAACAAGCTATAATAAAATGAAAATATACAGGAAATGTCTTCAGTTTTAGTCATTTTTCTCGTCAATTTGGTCAAATTTGTCAACATAGCGGTTACAATACAATGACCAGTTCTTATCTAGCCGCGTTTCCATCTCATCCACCCGGAACTTTTGGTCCCGGGAACTTTTTTCAAGGAACTAAAAGGTTCCTTCAGCCCGCTGTTGTCTGCGTTTCCTCTGCGGTCTAAAGGCCCGTGAAGATTATGGAAATTAAAGTTTGAACCATATTGAAAAAACAAAACACTTTTTTTTTTGCTCTTATGTGACTCAGATCTGTTTTTTTCATGACAGTGTGAACAGCACCAATCACATGGAATCTGATCTTTTCAATTTAAGGCCTTTCACATGTGGTCTTAAATCGGATACAGGCCTGATTTTTTTGCTACAAATGTATTTATTTATAATGATAAATAAATTGATGAATAGACCGACCCGGCGAGGGAGCACCCAGGCTCCCCCGCGTTTTATGAATAGCACCAGATCTAAAATTGTGTGTGTGTGTGTGTCCTCTGAGGGAGCGTTCGGGGCGTACATTGTGTTTTTATTTTTATTTTTTACAAAATTTCCTTATTGAACGAAACAAAAAAAGCACCGTGCCCCTGTCTGGATGTGAAGGTTTCATCCGCGGGCTCGAGCCAAGGCACACGGCCCCCCGCCGCCCGGCAAACACCGGGCCGCGGACCGCGCCGGGTCGCGGTGCATTTGCCTGCTGTGTTTAGCTCCCTACGACAGCGTTCACTGGAATCTGATATCGAGATGTAAAAAATAACGTCATATTTAATCCCTTTTTTTTTTTTTCTTTTTTTTCCACTATTGTCAATAATGTCATTTAAAAAACAGCCAAACAGAAAAATCGGATTTGAGCAATATATCCGAATTGAGCACTAAGGCTTGCGTTGTGAACGTAGCCTTAGTGTGTTCATACATATATAGTCGTTTCTTTGGTTTTCGGTATTTTATTCACAAAAAAAGGCAAACGGTTGATCTTCCGTTCTTTTGTACAAACGGAACATTTCAGAACATAACACGAACTTTCCATGCAGTCAGTGTGCTGCTCCAGATTTTCCCTTCGAGCAGGGACTTTTTGGTTCCTGGGACTAAATGTAGACTCTGGTCCCTGCGCTGGAAACGTACTGAGTTCCTCCAAAGGTTCCCAGTACCCGGGGGGAAAGTTCCTGTGGCGGAAACGCGGCTCATGTCTAAGATTAGGTCTAATCTGTGTCCTGATCTATCTGTCTGTCTGTCTGTCTGTCTGTCTGTCTGTCTGTCTGTCTGTCTGTCTGTCTGTCTATCTATCTTGCTGTATCAAACATGTATGGAAAGCAACAGTGAATTTGCTGAACCTCCCATACCTACTGTATATAATATGTGTGGATAGATGTATTTGCTGTACGTATGTGGCTAAAATGGGACCACAAACAATTCCATTTGTCCATTTGGCGGCTGCTCTGACCTCGTGCGGCGACTCCCGTCCAAACCTCGGAAACGACCTTCTCTATGCGCGGGGGGGGGGGGGGTCTGCCTTTCACCCTTTCAGCCGCGGAGCCGGAGAAGCACTTGAGCATCCTCTTAAATTGCCCCGGCTATGACTGTCTGCCGGTGCGTCCCTGAAAAGGGGTGTGCGGGGTGCGCACGCACGGAGCTGTCTGAGCGAAAATCCCAAGGGCGGATGTTTTTCATATCTGTTGAATTCGCGGAACAGTGTGCTCTCCTCGAATCTGAGAGAGTGAAAGACTGTCGGGAAGTGGGAAAACAACACTCGCCCGCCTCGCCGGCCCGAAAGTTGAACGCTCCACTTCTCTCACCCCTACCCTTCCCTCTTTCCCCCTCCGTCACGCCCCGGGACCAGCTGGTGGGCGGCGAGTTCGACCTGGAGATGAACTTCATCATCCAGGAGGCGGAGAGCATCGGCTGCATGGTGGAGTTGCTGTCCCACTGCGAGGTGACGTGCCAGGCAGAGATCTGGAGCATGTTCACCGCCATCCTGCGCAAGAGCGTACGCAACCTGCAGACCAGCACCGAGGTCGGCCTGATCCAGCAGGTGCTGCTCAAGATGAGCTCCGTGGACGACATGATCGCAGGTGAGGCCATTTTTTTTCCCACTTTGAAAAAAAAAAAAAAAAAAAAAAAACATTCGAGACAATATGTGTATATAATGAGGTACAGAAGGATGCGGTGGTATACTGTATATAATTTTACATTAAGTCCATATACTGTAGGGAGACAGAAAGACCCTCAAATTAAATAAATGCAAAGCCACTTTAAATTCCCCTTATCACAGAATTAGAGCAACATAGAATTGGTGCAGTTTTAAAGGGATGATCCAGTTTTTTCAGGGGAACTTTCACAGGATCTTGGCTCTGCGGCCTTGCATTGAGCTTACACACTGAACATGCAGCCCGTCGCTATGTCTGTACTAGACACGCAGGAAAAATTCTCGTCCGAATCTGGCACAGAAAACAAAAAGTATCAATTTGCCTAAAAAGTGGGGTATCCCTTTTAAGATGCCTGCTCGCTGAAAACGTTTTCGGTCCGCACCGGTGTTTTCGCAGCGTCTCCAAAAAGTTGGCCGTCAACGGCGCAACGGCTTGAGTCATTTAAGGTTCTCAACACGTCCAAATCATGAGACAAACAGAGGAAATCTGACGACATAGTAGCTTCTTATCAATCCCAGGAGGTCAATTCGAGCGTTAGAGCAGCGAAAATCGTGTCGTCAGCGATCATATTATTCATACACAATACTGTGTTGGCAAGATTCCTAAAGTTGGACACTCTTTTAAAGGGGACCTGTTATGCTTTTCCTTATTTTCTGTCATATATATCATGTATATGTGGGATGTTCATATTAGACGTGGCCAAAGTGTCAAACAATGAGGTAAACTAATGATAAAAACAAAACGCTCAGACTTGCGACCCCTCTGAACGCTCTGTTTCCAAAGTTTTACCCTACTCTCTCGTCTGCTGGTTACAGATTTCTTTATATGGTCATCTGCTCCACTCCATTCTCTGTGTGCACGAGCGAAACCAATAAAAACAGTGTGTTTTTATTGTAGATGTATTTATTCTATTATAATTTTTTTTTTTTTCAACGTTTCCAATGAAACAAAAAATCCCCACGTGCGAGAGCCCCGGTGCGGAGTCCGTGTCTCCCACAAGCTTGGAGCACGGCGACTGAAGTTGGAATTAACTTTTAAATGAGGTCTTGTATATCTAATTTGAGTGAAGATTCAGCAACTTGCTTATTTCTCACCTCAAATTTGTTCAGAAATCGATTTTGGTGGACCCATGAGATGAGATAGGTGAAGATCCCGAAGTAAATACAATGAAACCCGGAAGCCATGCTCAAACCCCATTGGCTCACAGAACCCGGACCTTGTGCTCAAGCCTCATTGGCTCCCAGAACTAGGGGCCTCAGGAGGGTGGCTCCTCCCACTGAAACAGCCCATTTTTTCCACAGGGTGGAATGGACGCATGTTAGAATGGCTCAAATGCATAATCTGAGTGGCATTTTCAGCAGAAAAAAAATTCAAAAGCATGTTTTGGGGACCTCAGAGGCCTGTGAAGGAAATTAATAATATATTGCAATATTTAGCAGTATCGTATTGCAAAATTTGATGCATCGCAAAACATAAAAGTTTCACAATATTATCGTACGGATCGCGATAATATCATGAGATCCCTGGCGATGACACCGTGCGTTGGTACGGTTGCCGTGAGCCTCGCTTCACCAGCATTATCCTTTCCTTCGTCCCGCCAGCGTTTTTATAGGATCGACCCAGTTGCATCAATACCTAGAGTATCAAAACATTCTGTGGCATTTGATGCCAAATTTAGATACCTGAGTGGTTTATATCTGCAGCGTCAGTGAGTCCAAAATAAAACCAAGTGTTTGTACCGTATGATTTACTCTTGTTTTTTTTTTCTTCCAATTTTTTTTTTTTTTTTTTTTTTTAATAGATAGAAAGCACTCCATGAGCTTTCACTTGATATATCTGGCATCAAAGAAAGGCGCACGCTGTCAGCCTAAGCGTCGGTTAACAAAAGTCAACCGCTTGGTTTCCAAAACCTCTTTTCGCCACGCCCAGCCTCAGCTCAGCACAACAACGTAGTGGGAGTCATCCTAACGCAGTTACCACAGTCTTTGAACTTCCCGCTCGCAGTGCTTGGAAAGCAACTTTTTAAAACGAACTACGTGGATCGAGCGCACAGAAAACTGACCCGGGGGGGTGGGGAGGGGCGGATTGTGAAATCTGGAACGTGATATATATTGCTTGTGTGCTTTGCCTTCTGCTTTGAAGCCATGTGGCGGGGCTCCAGCTAATCCAATACAGTGGGAAGACTATTCATATCCGGCAGACCCGACTCGGAAGAGCGGCCTTTGTAAACAGTTTGCCCGCCTCTGAATGGACAGCGCCGCGCTCTTCCCACACTGATCTGTACTGGCTGCCGGCACATTATCAGTCTTTACTCCTCGCGTAGACCAGAATAGGCGATAGCGCAACGGTGGTGGGAACCCCAACTTAATGAGTGCGTGCAACAAGGCTTTTGTGCAAATCGTTGTACTGTGTGCACGGTGGCATGTAGAGTGATCGTCTGGGTTTCTCGGAGCATTGGGAGGGATCAGCGCTTTGGTGAAATTGACGTCGATCACCCCCATGGCCACCAGCGGCCACCTGGCTTTTAAATCAGGAGAATCATCCCGCCAACCTTCTGCCCAGCGCCTCTTTGCAGTATATGCTGGTTGAGCGACGTGCAGGCACATACACACTCACATCGAGGTGTTAACAACTTTCTGTCTCTGTCTCTCGCCCTAGACCTGCTGGTCGACATGCTAGGAGTGATGGCCAGCTACAGCATCACAGTCAGGGAGCTCAAACTGCTCTTCAGTATGCTGAGGGGGGACAATGGCATCTGGGTGAGTTGTGGTGATTTGTGAACATTTGTGTGTGTGTCTGTGTGTGTGTGTGTGTGTGTCTGTGTGTGTGCTCAGAGTGTGTATATATACAGTATATACTGTATACATATATATATATACAGTACACATGTGTATATACTGTACATATATATGTGCGTGTGTATATATATACATACAGTATATATGCAGAATATGTATGTGTATATATATATGTATGTATGTGTATATATGTGTATGTGTATATATATACATATATATACACATACATATATATTTTCGATAAGATTGGATTAGATTCAACCAATTGTCATGACACAGAGAACAAGTACTGAGGCAAGGAAATGCATTTCTCTGCATTTACCCATCCTATGTGTGTGTGTGTGTGTATATATATACAGATATTCATAAATACACATGTATATGTGTGTATATCCTGTATATATGTATGCGTGAATTTAGTATGTGGACATAGTACGTGAACGTAGTATGAATGTAGTACACACACACATATATACTGTATATGTATGTATATATAAATATATATATATATATGTTTATATGTGTACTACATGTGTGTACTACATGTGTTTATGTGTGTACTACATTCATACTATGTTCATGTACTATGTTCACATACTACATTCACATATACATATATACAGGATATACACACACACATATATATATATATATATACATATGTATATGTGAACGCATGGGGCTTCATTCACAAACAGCGCTCTGTGCTCAAGTCGTCATTATGCACGTTTGAAGCAGTAGTTCGGGATCCACCAATATGCTCATACCCAAATTTGTCCTTACTTTAGATGCAAATGTAGATGTGCCTCGGATCAATCGTACTGGGCTGGACACCCGATATGCGCTGGCCCTTCATTCCTATTAGATATTTGTATTTTCATTCTATCGTTATATATATGTAATAACCTGGAGCCGCAACTCAATCACCAGACCAATGTCTGGTGCGGCGCTGACCCATATCCAAGTCCTCACCGGCTTCCTGCCTACAAGCACCAAACCCCAAACAAAGACTTCCATTCAATAGGAAAAAAATCTAAACTTTCATATCGATCCACTTTTTATTTGAACTTTCAGCCAAAGTGCGAGCCGGGGCAGACAAGGGCGGACAGGCTCCGTCATGCGCGGTCCTCCCTCTTTGTTTCCCTCTGAGCAGGAAACACGCCTCTCACTTCAGAATGATTCCAGTTCTTTTTTTTATTCCGCTTTTTCTTTTTTTTTTGTTGTGCACAAAATTAGAACATTTTCACGCGTCTTACTGGAACAGCTTTTCTGAAAAGGGGGACAGTACTTTTTTTTTACTTTGCCCGACAACATGACAACCAGCAACCCAGTGGCCGCTCTGGCTGTATCCTGCCCTACACCAGTGGAAATTATATTTGGAACAATAACTGGTCCAAAACTGACACATGCAAATATATTTGCATGTTCATTTGCATTGGCATATGCAAATTGTTTGGCAAATGTTAGAAGTGTGGATTCCAAATGTTCCCAATGCTTTCCATCGGCTTGGATTCCCAGAAGCCTTACTTTGTGGAGAACAAACCAAGAAGTGTCACCATAACTTTGTCGCTGTTGTCATGGGATTCCGGTCTTTATTCCGGTGATATCTACTGCTTTTCGGGCTTTGCCCTCATCCGCTTCCTCCGATGGTTTATAAAGGGCCTCGGGTCGTTCAGCTCCGTCACGTCACCTCCGCCTCCAGGACCCCGGCACCTCTCATCGGTCCAAACCAGCCGTTGCAATCCCTGCTGTTCCTCCATTTCTCTCTCTTGTCTTTCACACACCCTACCTTCCTCCCCCCCTTTTTTTGTTTTTTTCTCCCCGTCGCGCCCAATTTCGCCCTCACCCGCAGCCGTCTCCAGAGACAGATCGATTAGGGGTTGCCATTGTATTGATCAGCTGTTGTCGGTGTGGGCGTAGGTGATGGAAGAGCTATTGATCCAGCAGAGCTCCAGCAGAGCCATGATGTCATGCCGTGGTTTTTACATATTCTCTCCACTGTGCACGCGGAATAACTAGTACTTGCTCCCTCCCTTTCTCTCTCCCTACCTTCCTTCCTTTCTCCCCCCCCTTCCTTTCTCCTTCCCTCCCTCCCTCTCTTCCTTCCTTCCTTCCTTCCTTCCTCCCTCCCTCCCTTTCTTCCTTCCTTCCATCTTTCCTTTCTTCCTTCCCCCCCTTCCTGCCTTTCTCCATTCGTTCCTTCCTCTCTGCCTCCTTTCCTTCCTTCCTTCCTTCCCCCCTTCCCTTTCTTCCTTCCTTCTTCCCTCCCTCATTCCTTCCTTCTTCCCCTCCCTCCCTGCCTGCCTCACACCCTCCCTTCCTTCCTTCCTTCCTTCCTTCTATCCTTCCCTCCCTCCCTCCCTCCCTTCCTCCCTTCCTTCCATCTTCCTTCCCTCCCTCCCTTCCTTCCTCTCCTCTAGCCAAGACATGCTATCAAACTGTTGTCGGTTTTGAACCAGATGCCTCAGAGACACGGTCCTGACACTTTCTTCAACTTCCCTGGGCGAAGTGCAGCGGTGAGACGCGCACACTCACACACACACACACACACACACACACATTGTATATCTCTTCTGAGAAACTTTAGTTCGTTATTAGTTTCACTAATAGATTTGTATGATATTTGTTCATCCTAATTAAACATCCGACAAAATCACCACAATCAATTCATTCGTCAGTAATTACAAATCCATTGCCGTATCGCTATATGCAACGACTGGTTTCAGGTTATGTTGTGTTTGGAACGCTCTCTTCCAGGCTATAGCGTTGCCGCCGATCGCTAAATGGCCTTACCAGAACGGATTCACTCTCAATACTTGGTTCCGACAAGACCCGCTCAACAATATCAACGTGGACAAAGACAAACCCTATCTCTACTGGTGAGTCACAGTCAGAGCGAGACTGCAGAACGCTACCTACACACGCCTCATATCAACGGTTTGAAGAAGAAGAAGAATCTTTAATTGTCACGCAACGCACCACACTAGAACACATGCACACACACGCTTTGGATGGTGGCCGGTGAAATGAGGCCTCTGCATTTAACCCATCCTGGCTTGTCCTTCCTCCGGGGGCACAGCCAGGAGCAGTGGGCAGCATTCGTGGACGCGCCCGGGGACCTGGTGACGAGTGTCCATCACTGGTCAGGCGATGATGTGTGCATGTTTTTGGTGGGGGTCCGGACTGACGTTAGGTGGAGGAAACCCCATGTGAGCACGGGGAGAACATGCAAACTCCACACAGAAAGGCTATTTGGGAGATAACCTGCCAGAGCACGGTGCCAACAGCGCCCCAGGCGGGAATCAAAACCAGGAGCTTCTTGCTGTGAGGCAGCAGTGCAATGCACTGCGCCACCGTGCCCCCGTTGCCTCGGCGACCTTCCGATTTAATCGCGCAACTCTCCTCTGCAGCTCCCCGTCTAAAACCAGACCTCTCCCCCCTCTGAACCCTCACCTTTTTTCCGTTCCGCCCTTGGCTTCCCCTGCTACAATGGACAAACTTCCCCGGACGTTTCAGTGTGAGAACTCGCGTGGTGGTTATCTGGAGTTGAGAAGCCCCACAGCGCGCTGAATGGCCTGGCCTAACTAGGTGGACATCCCTCACTTTCTGCCAATGACATTACAGGGATGAGCTCTGATCGAGGAGAGAGTGAGCGTGTAATCCTGTTCCCTTAGTAACCGGTTGTCATGGTGAGCTTGGTGGTGGTGGAGGCAGAAGAGGGGGGTTGGAGGGGGGACCCTCTTTCTCTGGCCCTGGTCTTATCATCTCCCCCCAGCTGCGGCTGCTACTTGAGCAACCCCGCATCTGGTACGGCGGCCTCCGCAGCCAGACAGCCGATAACGCAGCAGAACGCGCTCTCAACATACACCGGGGATTTCACTTTAGAGGGATTTATTTTATTTTATATTATTTTTTAGCTCGGAAGCACGCTCCAGGCCCCACTTTGTGTGCGATCTGTTCAGGGCTATTTTCAAAAAAGGGAAATGCTCACTGTTGTTTGACAGAGGAGCTTAGCCATGAGACGCGGCTCTACCTGGGGGTTAGGCGTGTGGGAAGGAAATTGGAGATGGGAAGATGGGAAGATGGGAAGAAACGGGGAAGGGTGGGGATTAAGTTATTTTCCCCGTTTCAAACCTGTGGTCACATCGAATCCACATCAACTTTTTGCTCGAGCACCTTTCTGGCAAGCAATTCAAAAATGTAATTCAAAGTGCTTAACATACTGTAAAAAAGACAGATTGGATGGAAATCAAGAAAAAAAGTCATAAAATTGTAACATTTATAACATTCATTTAAAAATAAATGAAAAAAAAAAAAAAAAATCGTATTTGGCCGACGTGGGAATTACAGTTTTCCCAGTTTGCCTCGAACGCACCACTTCCTGCTTAGAGATGGAGAGCGCTCAGAGTGGGACGTTTGCCCCAAGAAGCGATCTGCGATCTGTTACTCAGCAGCAGGAAATGGAGTAAATTAGATCTACTAAAATGGATCTACAATAAAAACAAAATGTTTTTATTTGCTTTGTTTGGGAGCGGAGCTCCGCACAGGGCCGCAGCTATGATCAATTTTTCTCCCGGTCTTTATTTGAGGCAGCCTTTTATTTGTTTCTGTAGAACATGCCCCCGACATTTATTAGAGGCCCGGTTTTTATTTGACTACCGGTTTATATTTGAGGAAATACAGTATACATAAAATTAAAGCTCGGGTGAAAAAATGATGGAAATGTCTTTCTCAGTCGAGCTGAGTTCAGCGACTCCTAACGCTGTGCTTTTGTGCATCTCTCACCTCCCACTAGTTTTCGCACCAGTAAAGGGATCGGTTACTCAGCTCACTTTGTGGGAAACTGTCTGATCGTGACGTCACTGAAGTCGAAAGGAAAAGGCTTCCAGCACTGCGTGAAATACGACTTCCAGCCTCGCAAGGTAAGACATGAAAAAAGGCACAAATACAATATACTGTATATGTACACACACACACACGCGCACACACACACACACACACACATACTCTCAAACACCCATAGAAGGACATGGATGTTGCACAAATGCGACAAATAATTGTGTGTATAAGTATTTGTTCAGGATGGTTTTGTATGGTTTACCACAGTTCAAGTATTTTCTCTCTCTCTCTCTCTCTCTCTGTCTGAGTATAGGTAAGGTCTGTCAATTCAGACCTACACCCTGTCCTTGAACCACACTGTCAGCATTCTGCTTTTGTGTCCTACACACACACACACACACACACACACACACACACATATACACACACTAGAGCGTGTCAGTGTATGCATTGACAAACAAACATATACACACACACACACACACACACACACACACACACACACACACACACACACACACACATATACACACACTAGAGCGTGTCAGTGTATGCATTGACAAACAAACATATACACACACACACACACACACACACACACAAACACACACACACATACACACACACACACACACACACACACACACACACACACACACACACACACTCTCTCGAAAATCTGGCCCTCCACAATAAGTGCTGAGCCGGTGGAATATGTGAGCTTCCTCACAGTGCTCCCAGTGGCTCCATTTGATCAATTAATAAGTCCACCATGTATCACAGCATTTTGGCCATGCATGCTTGTGTGCGAGTGTGTGTGTGTGTGTGTGTGTGTATGTGTGTGGGTGTGGGTGTGGGTGTGTGTGTGTTGCATGATCTTGGCTTTGTCAACTCCACTTGCCAGCTCTGCAGACACCAGCAGAATTCTCTCCTCTTCTCCCTTATCCTCATCGTCCTGCAAGCGACTCCCATCCAGCCCTCCTGGGAAGCGGCATATATAGACACCAGAGATAGGATGCCTTTCTAATCACACACACACACACGCACGCACACGCGCACACACACACACACACACACGCACACACACACACACCAGAACAGAGATAGATATTAAGGTGGAGAATGGGGAAGGCATTGGGGGTTGCGACTGGGGAAGGGAATCAGTTTTTACTGACTTTAATCCTCAGTGTTAGCCCTAACCCTCTTACTGTATATCGGGCTAATAAGCCAGAGCATTCCCCGATGAGGCAGACAGGCAGTCGGAAGCCTTGTCCTTTTGATGTACAGCATTTCCTCCCCAGCCAAATGCTCAAGTGTGGTAATGATCTTAAAACCAGTTAAAAAAGCCAGTCATGGGTTATTGGTTTTCACGGAGAACGCTACATGCCTAGTTGTAAGCCGTCGATCACCTTGTCGTGCTTCGGGTTCATTCATGAGTCATGCGTTCTGATGACTTTGTTGTCGTGATTAACGCTGCGCTCTGTCCAAATGTGTTTGTGTTTCAGTGGTATATGATCAGCATCGTCCACATCTACAACCGCTGGAGAAACTCAGAGATCCGTTGCTATGTCAACGGACAGCTGGTCTCCTATGGCGATATGGCCTGGCACGTCAACACCAACGATGTAAGAGCGCCTCCCTCGACTTTCTTCTTTCCATGATGCTGGCAAGAGTTAAAGGGTTTCAGCGCGGCGGCCGGCCGGCTGGACAAGGTTACCTTCGGTCACTGATCCAGGGTAGTCGGTCAATTCCAGGTTGGGCGACTTTTGAGTACGGGTGTAGCGGGACCAGTGCGATTAGAACTTGGCCATTGTCGCAATCTCCCAGGCCCGGGCTGTTTATCTGCTAGTCAGTCTATGGCCTTGTGCTGGGTGCGTGAAGGACGTGCACTGCTGAGTACGGTGATACCACCCAGCGTGTTTGTTTCAAAGGTTGCCGAATTTTCTCTTATTCAAGCACAAATAGTTATAACGCGGTTAATAGGCGGAAGTAACATGGAGGGAAAGCAGTGTGCGATAGAAAAATACACAAAATATTACACTGCCAAAATGTACAGTTCGTGGCCAGTAGAAAGGGGCAAATTGAACACTTGCTTCCCTAGCTCGCAGTGTTTTCAGCCGCGTTTCCCCAGCGGAAAACCAAAATCCACTTTACAGTCAAGTCTGAAAGTTTGAGTTTTTTTTTAAATTTTTCTTCTCTCTAACTTGCTCCCTTTTACCCGGCAGAGCTATGACAAGTGCTTCCTGGGCTCGTCAGAGACAGCCGATGCGAACAGGGTGTTTTGCGGTCAGCTGGGAGCTATTTATGTCTTTAGTGAGGCTCTGAACCCGGCTCAGATCTTTGCTATTCACCAACTTGGCCCCGGCTACAAGGTAAGAAACTCTCAAAATTGTCATCACAAGTTCATTGTTTACTTGGTCAATTATTGCAATGACCTGGGCAAAGAATTATTCATCTTGTGGTTTTATTTTTAATGCTTTATGCCTTAAGAGGTTGCTGAGCCCACTAATAATACCCAGATATGAATTCAAAAGAATGCATTGAATGTGGGATTCAATGTGAGTTGCGTCTGAATGATTTTTATCTTTTTTACTGTTTCCTGTATGAGCAGGCTTGAATGCCTGTGGTTCAATTCCTCCATCATAAAACCTCAATATCGGCATCATAAAGCCGCAGGTATATGACATTTCGCACATTTGTGAATAGCGGTCTATATATCATATAACGTGGATCAGACACATTTATTCGGCTTATTTGAGAACAGGGCAAATACCGTCTAGACAAGTTTACAAAATAACCGCCAGCCTTGAGTTTCCAGATATGGACTGCTGCGGCATTTGATTCCCATGCTGCTTGAATTGAGAAGGAACTGTGTGGTAGTTCCGTGTACCACACGCCACCCAAGTGACGTTTTCAGGGCCCTCCGGCACAGAGACACAGACAACGATGGGTTGTAGACATCAGTTTATTGTAGAGAGGACGTCAGTTGGAATTATCCAGGAGCAGATGGAACATGGCATGACAGGGCTCCCATCCTGACTTGAGTGCAAAGATGGGGGTTTGAACCTGCTGCTCGTTTGCCCAACCAATGAGCAACAGGTATGCAGCCACCCTGACCCTTTCACCTAGATCCAGGTCAGGTGTGGCTGCTCAAACCATCCCATCTCCACACCACAAAGTTTTTTTTTCCTTTATGGATAAAGCCGTCTGCTCTTGTGACTGCTTTTGTAAACCAAGGGGAGGAGTCAGGCAATGTATAATCTCATAGAAAAGACATGTTTTTGTACCTGGTCAAGTTTTCCCAACTCTGAAGGTTATACTTTTCTAGTTATACTTTTTTAGCATTCTCAGTTTTTACCCAATTCCTTATCAATCTGAAATTGTTGCCAGGTTGTTCTTATTTAGAAACATGATTCGACATGATTTTTGAAGGAAATATTTCAGTCTTACATGTTTCCAAGATATTTTCATTTACGTCTAACCATTGCCCAAGTGCAGGGATGTGTAGCTAAGTTCCCTTTCAATGGCTTTTGGATTGGTATTACTGACCACATACGGTATATCACAGTCTCGGAAGCATACATGCCATTCATTTAAATGGAATCTTAGATGAGATTAGATGTGGTCCCAATATGGTTCCTTGTGGCACCCCAGCCGAGTACTTAGTAGTGTAGTAGGAGTTTAGGCAGAGCAATAATTACTATGTATGTATGTATGCACTATGTTGCTCTGGCTTTTTCGCACTGTGTTCTCGCTTTGATATTTTTTATTCAGGGAATGTCCACCTTTTTTTATTTTTATCTCTTTTACTGCTTTTTTTCTTTACATGTCTGTCTTTGTCACAGTGTCGTTCGGACTGATTCAAGAGTCATTTTCACGGCTTTTTCTCTGTTTTATTCTGACCCCATTTAGGAAGTTTCTCATTGGTGCCTATTTCAGGTATCCATAGTGGTGGTGTTTTCTTGAATCCAAGCCTCGTTCAAACAGAACATCCGAATGTAATGAACGTCACAGATTTTTTTAATTTCATACCTCAAATGTTCAACTGATGGCCAGGTTGCTTGAGAGCACCGGATGACTTTGGGGTGATTAGCAGTTTGAAAACATGCCAAATTTTTTTGTTTTTTTGTAATCGCTTGTTTTCTCCCGTACGTCATGGCCCAGTACTTGGACTTACACAGGCATGGATTTCTGTGGTGAAAATGCATAGGCACTCATTTACTTGGCTATTTGAACTCTATTTGAGGTCTTTTATTGCATGGCTCCGGACGATTGCCACCGGAAGTGTCCTCCAGCAGTGCACCATCTTCTGTGTCCTAGAAGGAAAGTGAACGCTGTAGCCTTTATCCAACTGTGCTGACGTTGAACCACCAGTCTCTCTGACCACTATAGCTTGGTAACATGTTGATAACAAATTGGTACTGTAGCATGTTTTTTTTTTTCCCTTCTTCTCAAAGACACACACACACACACACTGATACATTTCCTTCCTCGTTCCCGAGACTGATTGTCTGCGGAGTTGCTCTCTGCAGGGAACAGGTTGGCCCTACAGATGCCCAGAAGAGGCCATTAGAGGGCCCGGGTTGCTTTGAAGCCGCAGGGGCTCGGTGCAAGTACTGCGGCGTAATGATGGGTGAACTACTTTTGGGTCAGCTTAGGAAGAAAGGCTGGTGGGCGTGGGCTGAAGCGGACAGTGGTGTCACACGGCTTCCTGTCTCACGCCATGACAGTTATCGCCCTTAATCTCACGGCTTCAGAGAGGACGTGTGTATGTGTCGCAGCCGCTTCTGCGGCTGTGGGGTTTTTATTCCTTATCAGTTCTGAGGATGGCAATGTGTGTATAATATGTCTGGGTATGGGTGTGTAGGTCTGTCTAAGTGTAACACCTGTGTTATGCCGGCCACTTGGTTCTGGCTTGGATTAGTGCTGGGCGATATGGCCAAAAATGTTATCAGGATAAAACATTTCATACCATTCGTTAACGATATTCATAACGATATGTATAAAAAGTCACAATTTCTGTTAAATGCTTCATTTTTTTTCAAATAAAGAAGACAGTTGTATGCCATGATTAATAAAAAAAAATGATATTGGTGGAATTAAAATTGTCCAAAAATAAACATGTCATGTCAATAAAAAAATCTTCCAAAGAAAAATAAGGGAAAACAAATCTGAAGATAAGATGCTAAACAGTATTTTTCTATAATGAACATTGCACAGCACTCCTTATGTAAGAAGTGAAAAATAACAATAAGTAACAAGTGCAGCTGCTTAAATGAATATTTAACTTAAATAAAATGTGGATAAAATCAAAATACATAAGACAAATAGGCCTAAATCGCAATAAATAATAACGTTTGTGGCGTTGCCCGTCTTCGTCGGCACGTCTAGTCGGCATATTTCACACAAGGGATATTTATATATCCCCAACAAATGCCAAACTATGGATGTTAGTTGCCCTCTTGTCAATGGTAAATCATCTTTCTCCTCCTCCGAGTTGCTCATTTTGGACAATGCCGCTCCGGCTCCGCCTGCAAAACGCCCAGGAGGGAGGGTGCGGGGCTTCTTTCCATATCGACAACCGTAATTGGCAAGAGGTGAAAGGTCAGCTTTACATCGTCCAAATTGATTGGCTTTTCGTTGCTGCTTACCTAACGCTTCTCTAAATGAACAAATCTGTGTGAGACATCATCAAAATGATAGAGGGTAGTGTGTGTGTGTGTGTGTGTGTGTGTGTGTGTGTGTGTGTGTGTGTGTGTGTGTGTGTGTGTGTGTGTGTGTGTGTGTGTGTTTTCAGACAGCAGATCCTAACAACAAATAACCTGTTATTGGAGGCGATTCTCGTCCTGCACGCAGTCCTACGGTCCTGTCCTGCAGCACCGTTATGGACTGGAGTGCATGTTGACGTGTGCGCGCTGTTGCTCATATTCAAATTTGTTGTCCAAGTTGTTTGTTGCGCTTTTGATCAGAAGAGTGCAAACTGCAAACCGCTGCCAACGAGCAAGCCACCACATGATTAATGAGGTGATGCCTGGGTCTCCATTAGGGATGCACCCAAAGCACTTTTTAACCGCTGGCTGATACTGAGTACCAATCCCATATATCATTTTTGACTGAATAGTTCAACTTACTGTAGAGCTTAGGTTTGGGCTGAGTTGAACCTATTAATTGGCATATTAAATGATGCCATTTGTCAAAAAAAAAGATCTTTTCCTTCATATTTGACATGCTATGGCTCCCGACCCTATTTTATTTAGTTATTTGTCAGTTTAGGCCCGGTACCGGTGTTAAAATTGAGTTTTAACCTGTTTCAGTCAGCACACACGTTTTACATTACCCTTCATTTTTGTGATCAGAGCTTGCATCTGAATATGATGAGAAACCTGCCTTAAAACTATCTCCTGCTCCCGCTTAGTGAGCTAGAAATGTAGGAGTGATGAGCTTGAAGCCCCCCATTGGATAGAAGAGTAGAGCCCAACAGGTGAATGCAGGGGAGCTGGAGGGAGCGCAGCAACGCAAGCAAAGCAGGTGGAGCAGGAGGGACTGGTGCCCTCCAAGTGCCCTTGGAAGTCTAAGCCTTTATTTTTTTTGCCTTTTGCTATTGTTTTTTTTTGCTCTATTGCTCTAGCTGGTCATTTTTTCACCACAACCTCAGCTTTTAGAATATACTGTATATCATTTTTCTAAATAAATTTTAGATATTTTATAGATGCAACAGATGCAAAAACAAACAAAGACAATGTCACCTATAGAAAACAATTCATTTTGTATTGAGAAATGCAATCATTGACCAAACGAAATGTTTTCTGTCCATAAATGTGTTTTTTCGACACTTGTGATGCTGAGAGAAATAAGAATCATTCCCACAGGGGTTTTTTTGATTGGTCAGCCTGTGCTATTTTTCAAAAACAGTGTCCGTCCACTATGAGACACAGTGGCACATCACAGGCATTACACTTCCATGGTGTCCACATTTTCTTTCTGTCAACAGCCCGGTGGTGTTCACGGGTCCTGAGTGCCCGTGTCTGTCTGTGGCCCTCTGACTTGGGTCTGTGGGCTCAGCAATGGCCACCGGCAGGTGCCCTGTTGCTGCTACTGGGGAACCCCTGCATGAACTGTTTTTGGGGCATGGGCTTCTGACCTTTTACTTGGAAGATCTCACCAGGCAGGATGTATGTGTTGGTGGTGGTAATGTCCAGAAAGTGGAAGAACAGTGTGCGGTACCAGTGGAATGTCTTGTGGCTGGTTGTGTAGTACTGGAGGAGCTGGTTTGACAAGTCAACCCCCCCCCCCCCCCCCTCCCCCCGCTATATACTTGTTGTAGGCCATGATGGGAGCAGGGTACGGAACATCCTGCACGGTCTAGTGGCCGTCTCTGCCTTTGATTCTCCTTGGGACGGGATCCCCTGAGAAGGCCTGGTGAATGGTGTAGCACAGCGAAACCTCCCGCGTGTCTATCCACTTCACGAAGAGAAGAGGGGTCCTCTTTGATCCACCAGATGAGTCTTCTGGGGGATTTGCTGGTAAGAGCAATAACTCTGCCACGGGGCCAGCTTTTCTGTTTGTCCCGGTAGGACCATAGTTGGAACCCACATCTGCCAAATCCGAGAAAAGCTTGGGACTTGTGTAAAAGTCGTCAACGTAGACACTGTGTCCACTTCCCCGCTGAGCTGGATTGACCAGACCCATGACACTGTCATAGGTCCATTCCGACTAGCTTCCTTGGCTTTACCGGTGTATTCAGAGAAATTCTCTGTGTAGCCGTTACTGGAGTCGACTAAAACAAAGACTTTGAACCCCCGTTTGGTGTGCTTGTTCTTCATGTATTGAGTCATGCCGCACTTAGCTTTTGTTGCCATCATTCTGTCATCTATGGTAAGCTCCCTTCTTGGATGGTAATGTGTCTGGCAGGCAGTACATACAATACATCATCCATAAGGGGGGCCATTCTTCCTGTCGTTCTCCAGATCCTTCCCTGGATCACTCTTGTGGATGTTCCAAGAGAGAACTCCGAACCTGTCCCTTCTCATCACTGCTGCTGGGAATGAGGCCGAGAAGCTGTGGTTCCTCCTCCAATAATCCAGAATATTTTTCAGTCAGAGATAGTAGATGACAAGGCCAAAGAATTTGTAGAGTTTATCTCGAGAAACATCAGTCCATTTTATATTGAAAATGTACATTTTTTTTGCCCTCGGTCATGTTTCTAGCTGCCTCTTTATTTGTATTTGTGCAGAGCGTCTGCACATAGGTCCAGTGCGATATAATCTACTGTGGGATCTAGCTGGACTCTGGGATTCTGCACGGGTGGAATCAAATTTTTTGTTGCATCGATGTCGCTCTCATTTTTCCAGGGCTGTTCTGCATTGGCGCTGGCTGTGTTGCTGGGCTGCTGAAGACCTTGACGTTGGTCGTACAGATGTAGAGGTGTGTGTGTGTGTGTGTGTGTGTGTGTGTGTGTGTGTGTGTGTGTGTGTGTGTGTGTGTGTGTGTCTGTGTGTGTGTCTGTGTGTGTGTCTGTGTGTGTGTGGGGGAGATTTTCTTTTAGACCTGCCTCTTCCCATCCCAGGTGCTGAATATGATGTACTAGCAGATGCACTAGGGGGAGCTGCCGCTGCTTAGGCGCTTGGTTGTGGCTCTTCCTCCCGGTGTTCAACTCTGTATATAGACATGAAAATGGAAAATGTACCAAAAAGTTTGGTTTGATAAATTTGACTGGTGTTTGGAAAAAAACGTTTACAAGAGTTAACGATGTCAAAAATGATATTATATAATTTTTCTCACTTCTCCTGGGGCGGATCGATTCCGTCCTCAAAGTTTTCTTCCTCGTCCCTGGATATATACTCTCCGGATCGGAGGAGACGTTGCCGTCATCCTCTTCATCAAATAGTGCCTCCAGAAGTTGCTCTGTGGTCACATTCCTCAGACGGAATAAAATTTCGATAAGATGTCTCTGTCACTCTCTCGCTCTTTTTTTATTTCTCACTTGTTTGCTGTCGCCGGCAGAATAATCGAGCTGGCTGAATACCACGCCCATTACCAATCGGAAGTGAGCTTGGCATGCTTCCAGAAAATAAGCTGCAACCATGCCAAGCTCGCTTCCGCTTGGTTAGGAGACTCCCTTAAGTAACTGCAACAAGAGGCCAGGCTCAACGGGTACAAGAGTTTTTTTCCCCCGTTTGTTTTTATGTCAAGAAATTATAAAGATATGCCCAGTAATATAAGGGCTTCGCAAAATAACAGTGTAATAATAGGAAAACTTGTATACCAATTTCAGATTTAGATATCTCAGCTCCCCCTTGGTCTACAGATGTCATCTGGCTACTTTATACCGTTGAAAGTGCCTCAAAGTCTGATCTTTTGACACGTTTGGTCCGATCCTGTTGAGCGCTGAGTTATTAAAAGAAGTATCTATGACGTCATCTGGATGCGGAGCTGCACCCGGCGCCCCGTAAGGGTTAACGGGGGCCGGCCCATAACGGCACGGAAGCGTGTGGCGCCGTCAAGTTGTCTGACAGAAATGGCTCCGCAAGCTACGCATCATCAACACATGTTTCCATCAAAGTCACTTACTTTTGCCATATTTTTTATTTGTCCATTCCATTTGAAATGGCAGAAGCATCATTGCTTTATACAGTACGGGGAACATTTGATATCTTTGACAAAAATATGTGTTACAATGGTACTGTAGTGTAGTCAGCGGGACCAGGGCAAAAATTATAAGGGGAAACCTCCCTTGCCCTGGTCCCGCTGACTACACACTTTCAAATTTTCCAAAACCCGAAAAGAGACAATATTTCAATATACAAGATTACAATACTACAATACACAATATAAAATATTACAATCTAAAAAATCTGATGAGAGGTGATGTGTCCTGCCTTTTTGCTGCAGATTTAGTGTTTGATTTATCCGTACACAAGGACGGCACATGTTATGTTTGGGTAACTCAGACAAATGTCATTGAATGATTATTAATATTAATAAAAACGAAAGGTAACCACACAATTGCATAGTTCAGGGACTGTGTTAGCCGACTGGTATTGACTCTCAAAATTGTATTTTACTTCAAACAAGGCTGAATTCATGCTTCAGAAAATGGATCAATGTATTATACCTGTTTCCAATGCAAATACACATTGTTTCTTGTTTTTTGATGCTGATTATGTGATAAGCATTTTTTTATAGCAAGTTCCAAGATATATAAACTTTCTTTTTGAGGAATTAGGACATTTTAGACTGTTTAAATACAACACTAGCTGTTAAAATGGAGACTCAGTGGATGGATACTCATGGTTCGCTGCAGAATTTGATCGAGATACTGTACAAACTCTGCGTTGGACTATTTTTGGTCGAGGGCTCTGCGCTTAGCCGTGAAATATTTAAATTCACGGTTAGAATCGCCGTGGGTGTGTCTTTTAAAAGCAGACTTGAGATTTGGAACACAGCTGGCCGCCGGGCCTTTGCTGCAGCCCGGAGCTTTCCTGTGCGAGCAGGGGGGAGCCCGGTGCTCGGGTACCACCAGAGCCCGCTCGCCGCGAGGTGCCGTGAAGGAGCGTCCAGAGCCCGCCGCGAGCCTGTCATCTGGCTGTGCCTGCGTGAAACCACAGGATATTTGGTCCTGCAGACTTACACAGTCATAAACAGACACAAACACACACACACACACACACACACACACACACACACTCTAACCTCTATCCACGGGCACTGTAGACTTATTGGCATTTCAAAATGTTATTTTTTTGCGTTTAATAGAAAAAAGTTAATATTATACTCAATAATATAAATGATTATTAAATTGGGTCATCAATTTGAACCACGATCATTGTTCAGATCATTGTTCAGATGATTCATGGATATTATCAACTCACACAGAGAAAGGCGGGATTCACACAGAATCCTCTTATAAATCACCCAGAATGATTTTTCTCTTCACACAGACGATATAAAATAGATATAGGATAGAGAAAGGCATTTCAAACGTTTCCCTGAAGGACCTCCCTGAAAGAAGAGGGTGTTTGCACCGGTTTGAAGTGTTTCTTTCCAAATTCTTTATAGTTTTCCCAAGCAGCTTCCCGTGTGTCTGTCCGTCGGTGTGGTTTTCGTGTTGGTGCACAACAAAGCGGGAGGGAGGTCATTTATAATGCCTTTAGTCGCTCTCTCTCCCCCCTTGGTCCTCTCTCCCCCCTCTCTCTCCTCATGTCGCATTTTGCTCTGCCTCTTATTGTCGGCTAATTTAATCAGCACACCGTGTTTGTTAAACTAATACCGTGTTGTTTTGCAGGCGGTGGCACGTCTCGAACATCATGCGCGGATGCCGCCGCTCATCTCCCGTCTCGACGGAAAAAAAGCACCCCGTCATCTCCTTCACGTTGTTTATCCCCTCCTCAACCCCTTCCTCTTCCCAAACCCCCTCCCCCCTCCTCAGAGCACCTTTAAGTTCAAGTCGGAGAGCGACATCCACTTGGCCGAGCACCACAAGCAGGTGCTGTACGATGGCAAGCTGGCCAGCTCCATCTCCTTCACCTACAACGCCAAGGCCACGGACGCCCAGCTCTGCCTGGAGTCATCCCCCCGCGAGAACCCCTCCATCTTCGTCCACTCGCCGCACGCGCTCATGCTGCAGGTTCGTCTGGAACACGTCCGAGTCTTCTGTCCTTCTTGCATTGTGCGTTGTGAAGCCAGCGTCGGCCTTGTCAAGTGAAGTGTAATTTTCCTGTGTCGCCCTGGTGCAAATATATTAAGATACTGCGAGAGTCGTGCGGCTACGATACGATATTACAATATGTATGGCCGTCTTCTTTCGACTGCCCTTTAAATCACTGGACCCATTGCTTTGAAATGTCAGTTGATGAAGAGCTGTGTTTTTTTGCCATTTGACATTGCCTTTGACATTTTGCTCTATAACATAAAATTTGTTACTTGAATTTTGAGTCAAATACTTTTGGGTTGTGTTTATATTAGTTATTTTATTTACTTTTTTATTGACATAACATTTTCATTTTGTTACGTGATGCACTTTGAGCTGCATGTTTGTATGAAAGTAAAGGTTTATTTAGTCTCTTTTGTAAAGGATACAAAAGTAATCCTGACATATGACAAATGACAAATCTGGGCTCAAGTGTTTGTCGCATTTCAGTCAAAGCTGGCAGTTTTCGGCGGCACTACACGGGCAACCGTCTTTGCAAATGAAACGTGTAATTGCGCTTATCGTTCGTTTTGCCTTCTCCGATCTACTTGGTCGTTTTTTTGCAAAGCGGCTTCGATCGTTGAGCCGGCTGGTTGTTTTTTTTTCGGTCGTGAGGTGAGTCCAAACTCTTGCTTTGAACTGAGAGGGCGCAGCATGCACCGGACGATCTATGCTCATTGTCGCACGATCCGGCGCCGCGCCTCTGACGTTACACAGTTACGAATCGATCTTTCCGGGAATAATTGATTCGTGAATTGTTTGTGAGCAGAATCACAATACGTAACTGAATCGATTTTTACACCCCTAACACGCAGAGTGGCCGATAAGATATACGCAAACGATTTTTGTTATTATTTTTTTCATTGTTTAAAACAATTAATATAACAGTTTACAATGGCTTTGTGTACTGTGTCTTAACTCCTCTGACCTCACGTTCTGCCTGTGGCATCACGCCAGGATGTGAAGGCCATCGTGACGCACTCCATCCACAGCGCCATCCACTCCATCGGAGGCATCCAGGTGCTGTTCCCGCTCTTCTCCCAGCTCGACTACAGGCAGCTCAACGACAGCAGCGTGGACACCACGGTCTGGTGAGTAGAACTGCAATGGAGAGGACACAACGGAGGGAAAATGGGGGGGAGGGCGGAGAGATCGAAGGTAAATAGTTCTGCATATAAGAAGGAGCAGCTGAAATGCCCTGAGAGAGCAGACTCGGAATGATGTACAAGAGGGTCCAAAATGAAGACTCGGTCATAAATAATGAAGTCTCACTTTGCATCTTTTTTGCGTGTGTGTGTGTGTAGTGCTACGTTGTTAGCATTCTTGGTGGAGCTGCTGAAGAGCTCGGTGGCCATGCAGGAGCAGATGCTGGGTGGGAAGGGCTTCCTGGTGATTGGCTACCTACTGGAGAAGGTAACGCTGCCGGCGGTCGCTGAGTTTCATAATCCAGCATATGGCAAACCATGGCATTATTTTCACTTGCCAATATAATCTTGGACAAATAGGCTTAAGCTAAACTCACATATAATAATAGTAATAATAGTAGTAATAATAATAAAAATAATAATAATAATAATAATAAATAAAATAACTTCCACAATGTGAATTTGTTGATCCAGAGGTGTAGGTTAACTGTTAATTTTTGAGGTTCATTGCTGTTCTGTTTGCTGTTAAAATTTTTAGGTTTATTTTTCTATTGTTTTATTTTTTGTCTTTTATGGGCTTATATTTAATGTTAGGTTAGGTGAGGTTTATTGTACCTTTCAATTTTTTCTTATCTTTAGGGACATCTTTCTGGGTCGCTTGTATTTAAATTTTTTATTTCTTTTTATTTTTCAGGTTTATTTTAAGGTCATATTTGTTGTCATTATTAGGTTTTGTGTTTGTTGTGTCATATTTTACAGTTTTATCTATTTTACATCTATCTATCTATCTATCTATCTATCTATCTTATAATAATAATAATAATTGGGTTATTAGTATTGTTATTATAATTGTTATTATTATTGTTGTTTTTATTGTTATATTATAATAACAATGATGACTTTTTATTATTATAATAATTATAATTATAATTGTTATGTATCATATTATCCCTGTCCCGTATTCAGTCCTCACGGGTCCACATAACCAGGGCGGTCCTGGAGCAGTTCCTGTCCTTCGCCAAGTATCTGGACGGCCTGCCGCACGGAGCGCCACTCCTGAAACAGCTCTGCGACCATGTCCTCTTCAACGCCGCCATCTGGATACACACGCCTGCCAAGGTCTGGTCCTGCTGTGTGTGTGTATGTGTGTGTGTGTGTGTGTGTGTCTGTGTGTGTGTGTTTCTGTCTGTGTACGCCCTTTGCGGTTGAAAAATAAAAGCCTTCATCGCGGTCAGAGAGGGAGAGAGAAACGAAAACAAAGCCAAGCACCTCCTCCGAGTTTGAAGGGGAATGTGACGAGCGAAGGAACCGTCAGGGGGAGTCAAAGCAGAGTCCTGTCCGGAGGGAAGAAACATTTTGATGAAAGCAAAAGGAACCTAAAACAAAAAGAGAAAACGGGCCCGTCGCCAGCCCGTTGCCCTTTGCAGCGTGTTAACGAAGGGGTTTGCTGGAGATCGTAGGAGGAGTTGGCATATCTGGCAGCGATCGGACGGAACACACGGCAAGGAGGAAAAACACGCGGGCAAAGTGACATTTCAAGAGACCCCAGGACAGGGAAGGGATTTGTACATCTCCCTCTCTCTCTCTCTCTCCCCTTCCCTCCCTCCCTCCCTCCCTCCCTCTCTCTTTCGCCCGCTCTCTCTCGTTCTGAACTAGACGTGAGCGTGCCTGGCATCCCCCCCGCGGGGCGAGTCAAATCTTACCTCTGTTATTCTCCGTACTTCCCGGCGCCCCGCCTCCTCGCCGCTCACCCGGCCGACGCGATTGGCTCCTCGTGCAGTAGGACATGTCTCCGGGGCTCTGCCGGAGTTGGATTGGCGAAAAAAAAGCGATCTGGCAGCTGCTGCTGCTGCTTCAGAGCATCTATCACAGAGTACAGAGCTCAAACCCCACCGCAACATAAACTAGATTTTCCCTCAGATGAGTTATCACCTTAAGGGGGCGGTTTGGCCGACACTAATTAGGCCTAATCTTAGGACGGAATCACACTTCTAATCTGGACGACTTGGAATGGCCTTTCTCGGTCACGCTTTAAAAAAACATTGTTTGTTCCTCCAAAATCAAACATGAATGGATGGAATTGTAACATGTCATTTCTCTACATACCTCATCTTCTCCTTCTCCTTATTATCTCTTTTAAAACTGAACTTTCTTAATGACTTGTACTTACTTAGTAAGACTTGATGGGGCGGTTGGGCGGACACAGATTAGGCCTAATTTTAGACTAAATCACACTTTTAATCTGGACTAACTGTAATGGCCTTTTTCAGTCACGGTTTAAAATAGCCTCAGACTTGCCCTGGTCTTGGTTCAAGTAATCTGGTACCCAGAAGGAAGGTGAGAGCTAATCTAGGTCTAAGTGAAGGTTTAAACTTGACCCGGCAGGTTTATCTTTGGATTAATGGACGTGGGGCCTCCAGGTCGACCTTGACGACAGAGGAAATGGATCATTTGGACTAAGACCAGCACCAAGAGCAGACAGAAGGCGCTGACTAGTCCTTCATGACCTTAGTCCAGGACTTCCTAGTCTACAACTCATTCATGTGGAGTTAAGCAACGTCTCAGAAAGGCATTTTTAAATTCTGGATTAATTTAAGAAGGATGAGTTTGGTGCTGATTTAGATGAAACCCCATCTGCGAAACCGCCCCTAAAACTGATCAAGTTAGACTCGGATTAACCGTTATCCAGATGGGTCGTTTAAAACTCCAATCAGAGGGGTAACAAGATAATTCACTCGTGATTATTTCCCTTCTGCTTCATTACTTTCTGCGCCACCACAAGAAGCACAGGGTCATCCTTCGTCCATTATCTATTATTAACATCAAATTCAGGACCGTATAAAGGAAAAAGAGAGAACACCTAATCACTCTCCTCTCTCCACTTAAGCCCATCTCCCCTCTTCAGTGAAATGAACATGGGTCATACGATCTGCTTCTATTGTTCTTATATTATTAGTTGTTAATGCATCAAATGATTATACTCTACAATTATTACACAAATGATTATACTCTACAATTATTATACCAATTATTATACAAATGATTATACAAATTATTATACTCTACAATGCCGCGGGTCTAGACACTCGGCCTCATTCTGCTGTTGTAGTCGGGGCAAATCGCCCCCCTCCCCACCGGCTACATGACTGAAACGTAATTGTAATGTAATCAAGGCGGTTTAATCCAGCCTATGCCCTCTCCATTGGAGATGAGCTGTAATGTGCTGCGGCCAGGGCACGGCGCCTCGCTAATTCCACCACTTAAATAGAGCTACCGCGTTAAGGCGACTCCTCATTGTCACCGCCGCCGTAATGAGCTCAGAGAATTGAGAGCCGGCAGCCGGAGCGAGAGTCCGTGCGCAGATAACAAAGAATTGCTTTGGCAGAATCTTGCGAAATGGAGGTAAAAGGAAGGGGGGGGAGGGGAGAGGGAGGGGGATAGAACAAGCAGTGGGCAGAGCATGATCTTTAAATGTCAGGGATGTGAGGGGCGCTCCTCACGTGAAGCCGGACGACTTGAGGCGATGAAACACCAAACAGGGGGAGGGGGCTGAGACTGTATTTGTGCTGCTGCGTTCGGCTACAGGGAGAATCTCTGTTTTTGTCCAGCAAACGCGTTGTTTCCATGTTGTATGTTTGTATAAACGCACAAAATAGGGCTTGGTATGGTCACAATTTGATGAGATTTCGATACAAAGGGTCTCGATTCGATTCAGTTTTGATTCAATACCGATTCAATCCAATATCAGAATCCGAATTTAGAGTTTATTCCGCCAGGTACATTTACATAATTATACTAGGAATTGGTTGTGGTGTAAAAAAAAAAATATAGTAATAAAATAGAATAATGAAATAAAATAGAATGAAGAGTAAAGTAAAAATAACATTTAAAATACAAATATTTCATAAATGATACTATTTTTTATATATTCTATACAAATAGCCAAAATAATATGAAACATAAATAGTCAGATACATTGAAAACCTCTCATAGTGATCACGTCCGTCCGGGTCGAATTGATCATTATAAGCAGATGATTATTATAACTTTACTTCTTTACTAAACTTTATTTTTCATGCAGATTACCATCCAAAAGACATCAATGGCTCTGCGGAGCCTGACACAGGACGCACAGGGCTTTTTTGTTTTGTTTGATTAAGAAACAGAGGAAAATAAATACTTCTAAAATAGACACACTGTTTTTATTTTTTGAGATGTTTTTTTTTTTTTTTTGAGAGAGAAATGGTTTGCCGGGGTCGTGCAGCGGAGCAGAGATGATGTACATTTTTATTTTTGCAGGTCCAGCTTTCCCTCTACACCTACCTTTCGTCAGAGTTCATCGGCACGGCGACCATCTACACCACCATCCGCCGCGTCGGCACTGTTCTGCAGCTCATGCACACGCTCAAGTACTACTACTGGGCCAGCAACCCCCTGGACTGCAGCGGCATCACCCCCAAAGGCCTCGGTATGTACACACAGGCATGCATCATAAAAAAAAAAGACAGCTCTTTCTGACAGACAGCTCTTAGGTTGACTTTAAAATGATCGGTATTTATTTTGCATCGTTTCAGTTTGGGCGTCTGGGCTCTACTGCTCATCAGGTGTACAGCAAACATAGACATACTTGGTGAACTAGAAATATAGGAGTGATGAGCTCGAATCCCCCATTGGTTAGAAGAGTAGACCCCAACAGGTGGATGCAGGGGAGGATGTGGAGGGAGCGCAACAATGCTGCAAAGCAGGTAGAGCAGGAGGGACTGGCTACTTAAATAGGCCGGCCCATAAGGGGCATTGGAAGCGCGTGGCGCCGGCAAGTTGTCCAACACAACTAGCTCCGCAAGCTACGCCTCATTTATTTCCAACACTGTTTTTCATCTCAACGTTCAATTATGTTTACAGCGAAGGCAAGATCACGCCACATTATGGCCGAGCATAAGCGGTGCAGCAATTTAAAGCGATGAAATGAAAATGGAACTGAGAGAAAGAAAGGACAGACACAGAGATAAGAGTAGGGTGGGGAAGTTCATTGCTAGTCCAAAAAGCAAAAAAAAAGGCCTCTGGTCACGTTTAATTTAAACCTTCACTTAGAGCTAGATTAGCTCTCATCTTCCTTCTGGAAATCAGATTTCTTTTTTATCCAAGACTAGGGCAAGTCTGAGACGATTTCAAACCATGACTGAGTCCAGATTAAGCGGGTTTGAAAGAGATAATAAAGTAGAACGTGAGGTATATAGAGAAATGACGGAAATTTTCTATTTGATCCATTTATGTTGTTTGTTTTAGTTAACGCACAAGTTAATCTTAACAGCTCTGCAGCTATAAGAAGCAGAAAGGAGAACATTTAGGATGATAGAAATGTTGATTTCATGTCTTTTAAGGAACCATAGAGACATGTCCCCCGACCTCTGGTGGTTACAGAAAATACGCAGCCCTCCCCTCTTCTGTTGTACGCCTTTGTTGTTTTTCGTGTGCATGGGATGGTCTCTTCACGTCCTCTTCCTTTTCTCCACCTTTATAGGCTGACTGTGGCACTGGCTTGTTATTTTGAGCTTTGTTCACCAAAATAACAATTGACTCGCTCATAATTAGGGCAGCACCCGGATTTTGTCAGTCTAATTGGATTCGGCTGTTCAATAAGAATATTTGACTATTCAGCAGGGGGACGGGGAGGAACGGGGCTGAGACCCGGCATTAAACAGGCCACGAGGCTAAATTAGTAAAAGCCATAGTATTGCTAATCTCTGACGTTACCCGTACTGGAGAAATTAAGAAAAGTATTTATTTATTTATTTATTCAGGCTATACAAGATGTTTCCAACGTGCAATAAGATGAAGGTATTTGTCGAGAGAGCATTTTCACTATTATCAGAAGAGGCATCTCTCCTCTCTCTCCCGGTCCATCGCCGGAGATATGGAGATAGGGGGGCGGGGCCGGCTATCACACATGCACCAGGAGGACCCCGCTCTGAGTGAGTGACAATGGCGAGACAATTACACGCTCACAAGTCTGGTTAAATCTCACGAGAGTCGATGCCGACCATGCTCGTTGCCACAACTGCTGCCAGTCCTCTGCATGTAAGGGAAGGAACACAAGCAATCTTTCAAAACATTTAGCAAAAATGCATCACATACAATGCACCGTTTTCGACTACCATAATAATCCCTTAATGTCACATTACATATCATTTAATTAAACATCAAATCCAATCAGAAAATAATTGAAACTACGCGTCTGCACGGCCAGCGCAGTTTGCACCCTGATCGCCCCCTCTCCATGCGTAATGCGCAGAAGAAACGAAGAACCGCGAAGAACGGATAAGAGTACAGTTAAAGCACCGGATCGATAAGCAGTATAGGTAAGAGTAGTGGTACCATTAAAATGTTAACGATACCCATCCCTACGAGTCGTGCCGCGTTCCTCCGTCCCCGTCCCTTCCAAATAAATTTATTTGGAGGATCGGGGCGCACGGAGAACCCTGTTAGCGTCCGTGTCTGGACGCGGAAGATTCATACATATAAGAATATATTTAGGTTTCCCCTTATTTATAACTCCTCATTGAAATGGTACCCCTGTGCATTGTGTCAGCTTCTATCTGTATCTATCTATCTGTCACTGACTGACAACAAAAACGGGTGCTCGACTTGAAGAATCTCAGTCAGCTGACTGTTTCTGACCAATGACCGTTACTTTCATCCGTTCCCCTTTGTTGTTACCGGGGGTCATTTTCTTTTATATGGAACATTCTTATGAATGCACAATGAATGCACAGTAGTAGGCGTGGTTTAATTTGTTTACGTCTACATTTCAAATGTGACGTTGTTGATGCGCAACAACGTCTCCCAAGGAGAGCTATGTCGATTCTTTGCTGCCAATATGGCTCCCCAAACACAGCTCCAGAGGCGGTCCAGGGTAAATATGACTTGACATAGCCACTGAATATCAAACGGGTTTCGTTTTCAGATAATTTGACCGAAATTAGATGAGCAAATAAGGTGTCTGCGGTTTGTGCATAATTTGAAGGATAAATTGAATATTTCAATGTGGAGCAAAATGGAACAGAAGAGAATTGACTGAATTAGATTTGAGCCCTTTCCAATATGCAGATGCACACACACACACACACACACACCCACACACACTGGATGTCTATTAACATATTCTGCATAATTTCCAAAGAAACTCTAATTAAAATCTATTGTATTCAAATTAATTAGAGTCAAAAATGTGTGTGCGTGTGTGTGTGTGTGTTTTACACATCCATTTACTGGATGGAAAGGTGTAGTTTAGTAAAAGCTTAGTAAACCAACCAATCTTCCTCCGCTAGTGATTCTCCAGCTTACGAGCAATTGTGCTTCCCACGTTGCCCTGGCAACAGACTGCTTTGATTGACAGATCTAAGGGAGCTTTTGGAACGGCGGTCCGCCTTTTTATTTTTTTCCTCCGTGCGAATGTGGCTGTTTGGCTCCCAGGATCAGGCCCCAAACCGGACCGCCGGTAATGGCTGCAATTAGCGCAAACCATGTGCTAATGGTCCGTCAAGGCCAAAGGATGTGTTTGTTAAGCGACCGTGGGTTTTGAAGTCTGCACTCGTGTGCAGGCTTCTGAGAGTGCGTGATATCCATTGATGAGGAACATTTGCATATATTGTCCATTACATATTCTTTTGAAACATACAAAATTGCATGCATGCTGAAATTCCACCTTTAACTGTGATCACGAGTCATACATAATCATACTTGATTTATGACTTCATACACCAATCAGCCACAACATTAAAACCACTGACAAGTGAAGTGAATAACATGGATCATCTTGTTCCAGTGGCACCTGTCAAGGGGTGGGATATATTGGGCAGCAAATGAACAGTCAGTTTTTGAAGTTGACCTAGAGCAAAAATGGGCAAGCGTAAGGATCTGAGCCACTTTGACAAGGACCAAATTGTGATGGCTAGACGACTGGCTCAGAGCATCTCCAAAACGACAGGTCTTGTGGGGTGTTCCCGGTATGCAGTGGTTAGTACCTACCAAAAGTGGTCCAAGGAAGGACAACCGGTGAACTGGCGACAGGGTCATGGGCGCCATGGGCTCATTGATGTACATGTGTGGAGTAAAGTCTAGCCCGTCTGGTCTGATCCCACAGAAGAGCTACCGTAGCACAAATTGGTGAAAAGGTTAATGCTGCTATGATAGAAAGGTGTCAGAACACACAGTGCATCACATCTTGCTGCGTATGGGGCTGCGTAGCCGCAGACCAGTCAGAGTGTCCATGCTGATCCCTGTCCACCGCCAAAAGCGCCTACAATTGGCATGTGAGCGTCAAAACTGGACCATGGTGGCCTGGTCTTATGAATCATGTTTTCTTCTACATCATGTGGATGGTCGGGGTTAGGGTCCAATCCATCAAGCATCTGTGGGATGTGCTGGAACAACAAGCCCGATCCATGGGGGCTCCACCGCGCAACTTCCAGGACTTAAAGGATCTGCTGCTAACGTCTTGGTGCCAGATACCACAGGACACCTTCAGAGGTCTTGTGGAGTCCATGCCTCCACGGGTCAGAGCTGTTTGGTGGCACGAGGGGGAGCTACACAATATTAGTGGTTATAAGTGGCGGTTTTAATGTTGTGGCTGATCGGTTATTATATGGAACTATTTTGGCCAATATCTGTTTTCAAATATAGATCAATTATATTATTTGGAAATATTTTCTTTAATATTAGTCTGACTTAATCTTGACTGCCTTCTGGATCATAGTTTGGGAGAGCATGTGTCTTACCATCTAGTTTAACATAGACAGACATTAACTGACTAGGATTAACAGGGAGCAGATGATTTGCATTGGAAGAATGAGGTTATGCAATAGCTTAGTTTATGGGTTTGCATAACTCAGTATATTGCTCAGATAATCTGCTTCCAACATTACAGTGGCAGTTTATGAAAACCGTTGGTCACAACTTTCTTTCGCATTATATATAAATATATGAAATCGTTAAACATCGTCATTCCGAGCAAACGGGAAAAGCATACATGCACACTGTAAGTCCTATCCTCTGTGATGATCAGAGATACGTAGCTGCACTTTCAAGTTGGAGGGACACACATTTTGCCAAATAGCAGACAGCAGCTACTTGAGTTCTGCCAGCTTGGTCTTAACGAACGCTGACTGCCAAAGCTGGTTTGATAGGCAGCTGCATTCGTTTGCCAAAGCCAAGCCGATCCTCTTATACGCATCGGGAAAAAAATGCTTAGAATGCCACAAAAATACCAAAAAATCTGGACAAAATAAATGATAGAGTAGGAACCCTGACAAGGAAACAAAGAAAACAGAGATTAACTTCACGGCCACACTAGTCGTCTAATTAAAGTTGCCTGATAGCGTTGTTAAAAGATTAAAAAAGAAGCTTTACTGAAGCCTTTTAGAATAAAAAGGCTCACAGAGTGCACACACATGCACCCACACACAAATGAATAGATGTCATGAATTGCCATTCATGACATCTATTCATTTTGACTCCAAGCGAAGTTATGTGCAAAAAAAACCTGATGGATATTGAGCTCCCCGAACGTGGCAGCATGTCACGTAATGGATACAGATGATATATCACATGGGACCGCTGCAGTGTCATGCTTGGAATCTCTTTGATGCACACACACACACACACACACATACACAGACACACACACACACACACACACACACAGACACACACACACACACACACACACACACGCACACACACACGCACAGAAATCAAGGTCAGGACTTTGTGCTGGGAAAAGTGAGAGGTGTCTCCCGACATGGCAGTTTCTCGTCTCAATTCAAAGCCTTCACACCCGTCCGCTCCATGTGAAGAAGAGAGGGATCAAATGTTTGTTGGAAGTATTTCCGAAAGGACAGCGGTCTTGATTTTTGACTTCCCTTGACTGACCCTAAACATGGGGTGGAAAGCTTAAAATGGTCAAAATGGGGTCAAGCCCACATAAAATGAAATTGTTGTTTTTTTTCTCACTGTAGCTTATTAATCCTGCCTTAAAACCTCTCGGGGATCGTAGACTTTAATCCTGATTTTGAAAATGGTTGTAAATCAGGTGTAGTTTACGGACCTAGTTGTGACAGACAACTTGACGGCGCCACATGCTTCCACGCCCCTTATGGGCACAGCCTATGTAAGCTGCCAATTCCTCCTGCTTTGCTTACTGCTTTGCTGCGTTGTTGCGCTCCCTCCACCTCCCCTGCATCCACCTGTTGGGTTCTACTCTTCTATCCAATGGGGGATTAGAGCTCATCACTCCTATTCTTACTCACTAAGGATGCCTATGTTTGCTGTACACCTCGCTGGGGCTGATGAGCGGTAGAGCCCATACGCCCAAACTCAAACAATGCAAAATAAATAAAGATAATTTTAAAGTAAATCTAAGAGTTGTCTGTCAGAGTTGTGAATTAAAAAAATGAAGCCTGGGTTTAATTGCGTATTACATCTTCACAATGTCAGGCAAATGTGCAGTGAAGAACAATACAGAGGACAGACCGCGGTGGAGAGACTGCAGCCGCCACTGCAGCATGGCAAAAAAAGGAATAATGTCCCTCTCACTTCAAACCCGACATATCAGTGTCCTAGAGTTCAGCCTCAGTGTTTTAAGATTACAGAGGCTTCTATTCAATTTCAAAGATGCATTTGAAGTATATACTTTATATATGTATTTTTTGTAAATGTTTTCTGAGTTCTGACACTCTGCTTTCCAAAGACAGTGCGGCGTTGAATTTGTAAGATACTGTAAGTGTGTGTGCCAGTTTCTGTGAGGTGTGTGTGTGTGTGTGTGTGTGTGTGTGTGTGTGTGTGTGTGTGTGTGTGTGTGTGTGTGTGTGTGTGTGTGTGTGTGTGTGTGTGTGTGCGTGCACGTGCTCGCTCAAGGGTGCCAAATTTTTGTGGCGAGTGTTTTCACTGAATTGTATTAGTTTTGGCAGGGAGGAAAACTGTCAAAACCGAATGTCAGTTACTAGTCCCTCTACCAAGAGTGGAGTGTACTTCATATTTATGCGGTGGGTCGTTATCATGGATCAAAATGGAATTAATACTCAAGTGTGTGTGTGTGTGTGTGTGTGTGTGTGTGTGTGTGTGTGTGTGTGTGTGTGTGTGTGTGTGTGTGTGTGTGTGTGTGTGTGTGTGTGTGTGTGTGTGTGTGTGTGTGTGTGCGTGTGTGTGTGTGTAGATGGTCCCCGTCCAACCCAGAAGGAGATCATCTCGCTCAGAGCCTTCATGCTTCTCTTCCTCAAACAACTCATCTTAAAGGTACGGCGCCCTTATTTCTGATCGACTCACGGGCAAGCTGAGGGGAATATACATTTTTTTCCTTTGGTCTTATATTATTTCCCCGAAGCCTCCTGGGGAGGGGGGTAATCGGAAGTGCTGCGGAAGGAGAATTGTAATATGGGTCAGCACTCTGGATAGCTTGTGTGTGCTTGTGTGTGTGTGTGTGTGTGTGTGTGTGTGTGTGTGTGTGTGTGTGTGTGTGTGTGTGTGTGTGTGTGTGTGTGTGTGTGTGTGTCTGTCTGTGTGTCTCTGTGTGCCGGTGCGGGTGTCCACGAAAATGCATTGACTGTGGAGGGTGTATGTGCATTAATGGAGTCACCTCAGGTTAATAATCTGTTTGTTTCAGGATCGGGGCGTGAAGGAGGACGAGCTGCAGAGCATCCTCAACTATCTGCTGACCATGCACGAGGTAAGCATAGCCTTTTACCACCGTTTGAGTCTCAAAGGGCGTTTGGGCTCGCGGTCAAAGTACAGACTCATAAAACCCGGAGGGGAAAAGCAAGAACCCTTGAGAAGGAGCGGGTGAGATGAACTACAATTACTAAAACTACAATTTTAGATTTATAGATAGATAGATAGATGGACGGATGGACGGACATATAGATATATACTTTACTCATCCTGAAGGGAAATTGCAGTGTCCCAGCAGCTCACATCAAAAAGCAATAGGCAGTAATACTAATACAAACAATACAAATTGGTTAAATATACAATACACCTCACAGTTAACTGTAGACAATAAAACATGGCAAGATAATGGAAAATAAACCATACATTTTGAAAATGTAGGAAATATAAATGTGAAAAATTAACAGTTACACAATAAAATAAAAATATGGCAATATAATGGCATATAAAGACGAACATTCAAAATAAAGCAGTATAAACCCGATCATTTAAAGCAGTATAAACCTAAGTAGTAAAACAGACTACTGACAATAAGCCTAAAGATAAAAAATAAAAAATGAACAGCACACAGCAAGCATACACCTGTATCAACAAATCCATACTTCTGGTTCTTATAAAATGGAAATAAAATCTAGACTACATTTTATAACATTATTTCTGGGAAAGGGAAATGGCATCAACAAGAGTACAAGAGAGCAAAAGAAAGAACAGATGAGTACTGCTGATGACCTCCATGGCTGTATGTGATGATTTGCGGGCTGGAGCGGCGGTCCACTTAAACCGATTTGAGAGTGACTCATCCTCATCCGCTGTGGCGGCGATGGAGCGAACTGAATGTGCTCCTCTGTAGCAATTAGCAATATCCATTCCGACCCCGAACGATCACCTGCTCCTCCTCTCCTTTCACATGTTCCTGCGCCCAACTCTGAGCTGTCTTCCACCTGTCTGCAGGATGAGAACATCCACGATGTGCTCCAGCTGTTGGTCGCCCTCATGTCCGAACACCCGGCCTCCATGATTCCCGCTTTTGACCAGAGGAACGGCATCAGGTTAATAGCCTCCGTGACTCCTCTATCTGAAGGGTGTAACATTTTTTGGGAAGAAAGTGGAACGTTTAGAATGATTGGTATTTTTCAAGCGCCGTAGCTCAAGGTGGCGTCATAGCATTTGAGAAAACCAAATCCTATACTAAATCCAGTGCAGTCCTGACGGTGCAGGTCATGTGTTGCAGGGTGATCTGCAAGCTGCTGGCTTCAAAGAGTGAGAGCATCCGCGTACAAGCCCTCAAAGTCCTGGGCTATTTCCTCAAACACCTCGGACACAAGTGAGTATCCTGCGATCTTGCTTCCATGTAGTGAAAAGGTTCTTGCACATGCATTGCAGCGGTTCAAGGAAATGGGAGATTTATCAAAACAATCCCTTTTGATAGTCATTCTATCTCTCACTGTGGGAAAGAATACAGTAGACATTGAAAACGACAACATTGTTTTTCTCAGGCGTAGCCAGTAGTCGTTAGGAGTCGTCAGTAGTCAGTCGTAGTCAGTAGTCCTAAATTGTTGGCAGTAGAAGTCAGTAGTTAGCAGTTGTCAGTAGTAGTCAGTAGTCATTAGTAATAGTCAATAGGTGTAAGTTGTCGGCAGTAAACGTCAGCAGTCCTCAGTCGTCCCTAGTAGTCGTAAGTAGTCAGTAGTCATCAGTGGTCATAAGAAGTAGTCAGCAGTCAGAAGTAGTTGTCACAAGTCGTCAGTAGCAGTCGGTCGTCGTCATTAGTCGTAAGTAGTCAGCAGTAGAAGTCAGTAAGTAGTCAGCAGTAGAAGTCAGTAATCGTCAGTTTTCACTCGTAGTCAATAGTCGTTAATAATCAGTCTCCATGTGCACACACACTTATGCTTGTGTCCATTATGCTAAATATGTGTGTGTGCGTTGGTGTTTCTATGGAGCTAATGTGATCGTATGCAGGCGGAATAATCATTTTGACACGAGTGTACTGGCCCGGAGGTGGAGCTCGATCAGCTGCAATGAATTCTGGGGGATTTATTTACCCCGTGTCACGCACACCTCACGCAGCACGCTATTATTCAATCTCCAACTTGGTTTGCATCTGCTAGAACCAACAGCCTTCCATGCTGCCCAGTGTCTTAGAAAGTTCCCTGAATCTTTTACAAATGTTAATTGCGGAAGCCAACAATGTAGTGGTAAATGTGGAGAGATTGGGAACTTTTTTTGAACCCATTAACCATCTCATTTACGGCCCGTAAAAACCCTCAGGTTAATAATAACGCAGGGTATGATGGGGTTTTTCGATTTTTTGTCAATTCCTACTGTCTGAATTAGGGATTGTAAAACACTTACAGCCTTAGTAGAGGTAACTTAGTTTTTGTGTTTTAGTTGGTCTTTTGTCCATACATAAAATTGCTTAAGCTTGCTAATGCATCCTAAAGTAGAGCTGTGTTTTTTGATTAAGATGGATGAGCTTTACTCTGACGTCGGAAACAACACACTGTGGTGTATTGGCATTAAGTATTCCCGCGGCCGCACTCGACTGCCAATTACGGCACACTGTGCATTTGTGCAGCTTAATGCCGCGTAGAAACAGCAGATGTTTCATATTTCTGGTCGTTACACCGTTGCAAGATTATTATTATTTTTCTACACTCGTTTCGTAACACACTAGAGCCAGTGACATGAAAGTAGGTCATCATTTGGAATTGATGGCCAACTGCAAGGGCCAAAACTCTGCCCTGAGGCTTGTTTAAGAAGCATCGGGTGGTCAGCTTTGATAGGAGGAACCGCTGGTGTGATGGCTGCTTGATTCTGTTGAATTAGATGAGCTGCTGATACCCAGCCCTTGAAACAAGCACCACAGTCATGAAGAGATAATGTTTCTGTGTTATATATTTGTCATGAAATTCAAGGCATTTTAATGCTACTGTAATATGGCTGGTGAACGTGTATATATATATATATATATATATATATATATATATATATCCGAGGCAGGCCTATCATAGAGATTTTCTTTTGTGCCCCCGATGTCAACTGCCTCCTGTACTGTCCCATAATGCATGCACATCGCACATTTGAGCCGTCTAGCGAGCGTTTTTATACCTGAACATCTCATTTATTCTTCTGCCCTCGCCTTGTGAAGACGTATATGGCGATGCAGCGAGCTAAACACTCTCCCAAAAAAGAAGCGGGAGGCAGGAGCTCGCTTTAGGTGTCTTTAATAGAAGCGGTGTGAAACTGTAGAACAGTACAGATCGATGGAGATTAACGATCAGTCCCTATGCAGATGCGGATAACCTGTTAACACGTTGCCATAGCTCCTACACTGTATGCACACACAGCAATAACAGGAACGTACGTACAGATTGTGCTTTATCAAGGGCAATGACAAGGATGGAAGGAGACGTAAGTCCCAGTCTCCTCCGTGTGGCTCTGACTGGCGGCTCTGTAGGCCGTGTTACGCCGCCACACTGTTCTCGCGATGCCGTGATGTCACAATACTTTAATTTATCACGGTTAATTATTTTATTCGTTTTAGCCGACATTCGCAAATGCGTGCCGATAAATGCATTGTTGATACGGCAAAATGGTTTCATTTTCAGACATCACCTTAAAACAACTAATTTAATTATTTCAATTATGACAGTTGATTGCTCTGAATGTTTTAAAATTGTTGAATAAACATTGGTGTAGGCTCTAGGCCGGGCCCAAAAGATAGTAAAGAAAGAATTTTGAACATCTGTCTCGTCTCCGCGCAATTGTAGTGCTGAAAGGACAACGCAGGTGCCGCTGTGATCAAGTGTAGAAAAGGAATTTCATATATGATGGCATGGTACGGGGGGATTGGGGGGGGTCTGACCCCCTAATTTAGACTTAGATCTAAAAGAAGTAAAAACAACAGGTCGGGGGGGTCAAAACATTTATATATCCTTCTTACCTGTCATCGTAAACATTACAATATACACCGATCAGCCACAACATTGAAACCACCGCTAATAATCACTAGTATTGTGTAGCTCCCCCTTGTGCCGCCAAAACAGCTCTGACGTGGCATGATGGAGGCATGGACTCCACAAGACCTCTGAAGGTGTCCTGTGGTATCTGGCACCAAGACGTTAGCAGCAGATCCTTTAAGTCCTGGATGTTGGGAGGTGGGGCCCCCATGGATCGGGCTTGTTGTTCCAACACATCCCACAGATGCTCCATTGGATTGGACCCTAACCCCGACCATCTGCATGATGTCGAAGAAAATGGGACTCATTAGACCAGGCCACCTTCTTCAATTGCTCCATGTTCCAGTTCTGACGCTCACTTGCCATTCTAGGTGCTTTTGGCAGTGGACAGGGGTCAACATGGGCACTCTGACCGGTCTGCAGCTACGCAGCCCGGTGTGTTCTAGCACCTTTCTATCATAGCAGCATTAACTTTTTCATCAATTTGTGCTACAGTAGCTCTTCTGGATCGAACCAGATGGGCTATACTTCGCTCCCCACATGTGCATCAATGAGCCTTGGGCCCCATGACCCTGTCGCCGGTTCACCCATCACTATTTGGTCCTTGTCAAAGTGGCTCAGATCCTTTTGATCAGACCATTTTTCCTGCTTCCAACACGTCAACTTCAAGAACTGACTGTTCACTTGCTGCCTAATACATCCCACCCCTTGCCAAGTGACAGGTGAACCAAGATGATCCATGTTATTCACTTCAGCTGTCAGTAGTTTGAATGTTGTGGCACATCGGTGTATTTCCCTGTGGCAGTTCTGCCTGCCACACCCAAGTGGCGTTTTCAGGGTTCTCCAACACAGAGACACAGGCAGAGATGTTGCAAATACAGCAGTTTGTTGTAGAGAGTGGCAAGATGCAACAAGCCAGGAGCAGATGGACACATGTCATGAAAGAGGCCCCGAGTGTATGTGGCGATGGGTTATTTACCTGTTACTCGCTGATTGCTCCAACGAGCAACAGGCGTACAGGCACTTCTGATCCCGGGCCCAATTACCAAGACCCAAGACAGGTGTGGCTGCTTAAGCCACACCACCCCCACACTGCATTCCTATATTCATGCCTGGAAGAATCTTGGAATACGATTTCAGACACACCTAAAGTGGACCATACCATTACGCTGAGCATAGCGCAGCGGAGGTTGCGATCCGCAGCATAGATCAGAGCAATATTTTTTCCAAACAAAGCAAATAAAAACAGTGTGTTTTTATTGTAGATTTATTTATTTTACTTCGCTGTCGCTGTTGAATGAAACAAAAAACCTCCCCCAAAAATGACTTATCCGTAAATGCCTCAGACACGTCAGTAGTCGGCAGAAGAAGTCTGTCGTAGTCAGTAGCCGCCAGTAGTCGTCAGTAGTTGCCAGTCGTCGTCAGTAGTTGTCAGGAGTAGTCCCCACGAGAGTGATGGAGAAAGTGTTCCTATTACGCACAGTTTTCGTTCCATACGCACTTGTTTCGTTCCATAAGGAGACGTAAAATAAGATAAAAACACACTATTCTGGTGCGCCGATTGCGGGCAACCCATCGCTGGCGGCGCATCACTGGCACGTGCAGAGAGGGAGACAGGCGCTCAAATTGCGCCCTGATCGTTCCCTCTCCGTGCTACCCGCTGTCCTATTGGTTCGATTGTGTAACATAAAAAAAAAAAAAACGCTTTTAACCACAGGCTTTACAATTTGAATTTGGTTAATCGTTCAACCCGTCAGTAGTAGTCCGTAGTAGTCTACCAGTAATAGTGAGTAGTCATCGGTAGTTGTCCGTGGTAGTCAGTAGTGGTAAGAAGTAGTCAGTAGTGGTAAGTAGTAGTCAGTCGAAGTCAGTAGTCATCAATCTTCGTCAGTTATAGTCAACAATAGTTGTAAGTAGTAATCAGTTGTAGTCAGTGGTAGTAGTAGCAGTAAGTGGTAGTCAGCTGAGTCAGTAGAAATCAGTAGTCGTAAGTGGTAGATAGCCGTAGTCAGTCGGTAGTCAGTCGTAATCAGTAGTAGTGAGTAGTCATCAGTAGTTGTCCATAATAGTCAGTAGTGGTAAGTAGTAGTCAGTTGTAGTCCTAAGTACTGATCAGTCGTCGTCAGTCGTGGTCAATAGTCGTAAGTAGTAATCAGTCTTACTCAGTGGTATTTATGTAGTAGTCATCAGCTGTGGGCAGTCGTATTCCGTAGTGGTACGTAGTAATCAGTAGTAGTGCGTAGTCGTCAGTAGTCGCCAGGAGTAGTCAGTAGTGGATAGTTGTCGTCAGTAGTAGGAGTTAGACAGCCTGCCGATAACAAAAAACAAGCACCACAATTCCAAAGTTGTTATTGTCTTACAGTGTTTAACATGTAGCAGGGAGCTCCTGTAATATGGATCAAGAACCTACTGTGTATCGCTGATAAAATGCTCGATTAAGCTCATTTGAAGCCTACTCCAAAGCTGTGATAATACAGCATCACAGCTTTGGAGAGGCCGTCCTCCGTCTTGTTTCACTTTGATTGATCCGGTAATACACATTTCTGCAAAACCCATTTTAATGTGACTGGAGGGCAGTATAAAATGTTTTTGATGGCCGTGTACAATATGCGTCCCTGTGATTGAAACGGATTATTATGGGCTTGGACAGGAAATAAAACGCTGCAAATGTTTTAAATTCATTAAACGGTTGATTACGGTTAACGGTAGCTTTGTAATGTATTAAATAATTCACTACAGCGAAGCCACAGCGTTGTTTGTTTCTCTTCATCGGGGAGTGAATACCTTAACGCAACGATTATGACGTCTCAGTGAAGTCTCCCATCCCATGAAAAGCTGACCTGAGGACAATCAAATTAGAGGTCATATCTTATAATTACTTCTCACTGCAATTTGCATATGAATGCACTTATTTATTTAATAATGATTATGAACCGTAATTTTCACTTTTTATTTTTATATTTGATCTGTTTTTATCAGGATAATACAAAGAGGTCAATGTACCGTACAATACAGCATTTCAAACAGAAAATCCTTATATCCACCATTTTTCTATAATTACAAACATAATTGAAAAGGGGGGAATGCGCCCACGATGACGAAAAAGTGTCCTTATATCGAAGTAAAGCCAGGACACAAACTTTGATGTATGAAAGTTATTTAGACTTGATCATCTTTATTGGTATTGTCCTTTAGTGGTATTGTATTGAAATATTTGTGTAAAACCCTGTTGGCCATTGATAATAGATATTTGCCTTACTGTATGCACAGTAGTTCTAAACACAATCTTGTGGATATCAGCATTGTGCAGATAAGTAAGTATGATGAGAACTGGCTAATTCCAGGGGTTCTTTTTAGTTCGCTTACGTATTTGTCACATGCAAAATAAATACATACAAAGATACACAATAAATACATACAAAAACAGAGATAAATTGTATTAAGAATATATTTTAAAATACTAAACTGGTACTAAGCATAGCACTAAAATAGATTTTAAAATGCTAAAATATGCTTAATAACAACAAATAAAATGCTAAAATAACATCCCCTTTACACCACTCTAACTGCTCTAATCGCATTTCTTTTATCTCTCAAAATGTAAAAAGTTGACTTCCTTCTTTCTACACCCACACACTAAATGCAACAAACATCAACTATCACCTTTTTCAACAAGGGTTTTGTTTGTGTGTGTGTGTGTTTGTTCGCAGGAGGAAGGTGGAGATCATGCACACACACAGTCTGTTCACGCTGCTGGGGGAGAGGTTGATGATGCACACCAACACCGTGTCCGTCACCACATACAACACGCTGTATGAGGTACGTTGCATCCCGCTGTGTCTAGTACACTCACATACTCACATACCAGGTATACAGCACCACTTCGTCCACGCGTCTCTACAATGCTGTCGACTGGTTTCCTGCGCAGATTCTGACGGAGCAGGTGTGCACCCAGGTGGTTCACAAACCCCACCCAGAGCCCGACTCCACCGTCAAGATTCAAAATCCGAGTGAGTATGAAAAACGCCGGGTTTTACACTTTTTAACGTGAACAAAAACAATCAAATCTGGGCCAGATCCAGGAGGCATTTCCAGCTGACGTCTCCATCACTTGGCATCTCTGGGGGTCCGTCATCCGCCAGCCTCTTTCTCTCGCGCACTAATTAATTAATCTGCCGCCTCTTTCGTATTTGTTTTGATTTCCTCTATTTTCGACTGCGTTATCATATTTTTTACATCGCCACCACTCTTTTATTTTTCTCTCGCTCCCAGTGATTCTCAAGGTGGTGGCGACCCTCTTGAAGAACTCCACTCCCAGCGCCGAGCTGATGGAAGTGAGGAGACTATTTCTGTCTGACATGATCAAGCTTTTCAGCAACAGCCGCGAGAACCGACGGTAAGAAGACTCCGCACGTGCACGTTTCTCTCAGGCTGCATGCATTTACCTTTTTTTGTGGTAGAATATTTAGTTTTAATTTCTATGATAAGGGGAATTGACCTCATCAAGCCAAAAATGGGACTGTTCGGCTTTGCCAATCGAGTTGTGTTTTTATATCGCACTGACAGGAAGTAATTCACATTTTACAAATATTACTTGCAGATATTACAAATTTTACTATTCAGAAAGGACTTTGGAAAAATCTGCAGCTACAGTAGGACGTGGTAGGAGTTTGAAGATGATTACAGGCGCAAAAATGCATGCTGACTTCATCTAAGAGATTGGTCTTTGCTTTAAATGCAAAATATCCCATTTTATTTAATTATATATATATATATATATATATTTTTTTTTTTTAACCTGTGCTGTCAGCATGCTGTGCATACACCACAGAGTATTTGTGCCATTGCATCTAGGACTGAGTTCGTCTGCAAGTGGAGTTCAACTTCTCAACCTGCAATGCAACTCTTTATATAACTCTGTCCTGTGGACGACCTGTAGGAAGACAAGAGCACAGTTTTTGGTTATAGAGAACCACAAAATATCCCATTTTAAAGTCAATAATTATTAATGTAAGACATTATCTGTAAATTTTGATTGCTTTACTATCTGTTGCAATGGGCGACCACGCTGGTTAAAGTATCCGGTCCTTCAACTGGGGGAACCAAAGTTTAAAACCCGAATGGCGGCAATCAGCTGACCCCCCCGCCGAGGTTCCCTTGAGCCTCACAATCGCTACCGGCCGGGCGGGGAGCAAAAACGAGAAGCGTCATATACGATGTTAACCCGCACGCCCGGCTGCCGTGTCGCAGTTGCCTGCTGCAGTGCTCCGTGTGGCAGGACTGGATGTTCTCCCTGGGCTACATCAACCCCAAGAACCCGGAGGAGCAGAAGATCACCGAGATGGTCTACAACATCTTCCGCATCCTGCTCTACCACGCCATCAAGTACGAGTGGGGCGGCTGGAGGGTGTGGGTGGACACGCTCTCCATCGCGCACTCCAAGGTGAGTTTTGGACCTGTGCACTGCCGCTATATTCAGAAATCCATCCAGGTCCAGCGGGCCTCATTCACCACAACTGCCTCATTCGCGTCCTCGGAAAAAGTTTGGGATGGATCAATATTTTCTTCGTTGAATTTGTTCTTACTCTCAGAACGAATTCCTATACGCCCAAATCACAAAGACATTGGTCCTGGAAAAGGATATTGCCGAACTTTAGTAGGAACTTCCTTGTATGGAGGAATTGCGGCGTGCTGTGGTTTACGCTATTTAGAAGTCGTGAGTACTCGCGGCGTACTCGGTGGTCATTTTCTGTATCCAGCTTTTTTCCAGACAAATTAGGAACATTTTTTCAACACGCATATTTGTGAATGAGGCCCAGTGTCAGGTCTTGTTGGTCAAATGTCAGATATTCATGTGTGCATGCAAGAGCTTTTTGCTGTGATGGAGATTTTGACTCGGCAAATCTCCACACACCTTTATTTGAATGAGTCACTGTTGAGTCAGTGTTTCCCCAAGCTATGAAATGTTTTGAAAGCTACGGAATTTATTTTTGCCTGTCTTGCTTTTTTTTTTTTTTTTAACGTCATCATTTTGTTTCAACTTTCATGTCGTACAGTAATGAAGGACTGTTGTTTCGCTTTGCTAAGTTGAGCTGTTGGACTACTATAGTCCACACAGAATAATGGTCTTTTACCACATATATATGCAGTATACAGTGAATTCTACTGCATACCAATCCTACCTTGTCACAACACAACTGATTGGCTCAGTCACATTAAGAAGGAGAGGATATATATTAGGATATGGATATAATATACTTTGAACACCTTTTTAGCCGCTTACATCATTCCATATGAGTTGTTTCATAGCTCCATGTAGAGAATACTGAAAATAAAGAAAAACACATGAATGAGTAGGTGGGTCCAAACTTTGGACTGGTACTGTAGTCCAGGGCAACTTTTAGACTTCCCACGGCTTGCAAATAGCCAGTTTCACTGTAGTAATTATGTTCTTGGAAAGAGTCAGTATTTAGCAAATTAAATCATGACTAGTCTTGAGAAGCCCGCCATGGGCCACCTTTCAACTCGTTCAACCCAACTTTCAGCTACGTGGAATGTGAAGCGACCTTCAGCGAAAATGAAGACTAAATTTGAAACCTTATATGTTGTAGTCACTGTGGAACAAGCCACCCAACACCCCCTGAATGGCTTTATGTCACATTTCGCAGACAAAATAATGAACAATAATGTAGTAATTGATAGAATGGTGGATGTAAATTATGGAAAGCCATTTGAAATATTTAAATATAATATAATTTATTATATATATTATATATTATAATATATAACGTAATATATTTAAAATATTAAATAAATAATGAAAAATGTAAATAAATAAATAACTGTGACTATGAAATAAATCCTGAAATAAATAAATTTGGCTATAAATATATAAATAAATGTAAATATTAATATATAAATGAGTAAATATAGTTCAATAGTTTTTCAAGACTATTTTTAATAATTCCAAATTTATTTATTTCAGGGGCGCTTTTATTTTAAAATGCCACATTTCCAATCCTCAAATGCAAATGAATGAGGCGTGGTTATCTCATAGATTCAGAGTTAGCGGAGAGTGGTTGCTCGGAGCTGGTCCTCAGCTCCCGATACCTCTTCGGTTGGAGCCAGGGGCTGGCAGGGAGCGAGCCAGTCACAATGGAGGGCCACCACCCGGTTCTGCTTGACCAGCCGCAACCTTTACACCACCTCCGACAGCTGTTCCAGCACAGTGCAAGGGCCAGCCCACTGGCTCTACATCTTGGGGGAGAGGCCCTTCTCTCTCACCGGACAGCAGACCCGCACCTGGGTCCCGGGTGCAAAGTCCGTACCGTACCCCGGTGGCGGTAGTCGTAGGTCCCCAGTGCAGACACGACTTGGTGTTCTGGCCGCCCCCGGAGCCCGAGTCGCGGGGGGAGCCCGGCATGGGCTACCCACACAACCTCGGAGAAAGGCTGCGGGGGGTGCACGGGTTGACCAGGCGAGCCTTAACGGACATTAAGGCCAATCCCAATCGGGAGCTGAGGACCAGCTGCCACTCCTAGTCCTGCCACTGTTGCGGCACCGCCCGTCTCATCGCTAACTCTGAATCTGTGCGAAAATCACACCCCATTCAATCGCATTTAAGGGTTGAAAATGTGTCATAAAAGTGGCATTATGAAACAAAAGTCCTGTTAAATAAATAAATGTGGAATTATGAAATAAAAGTGCCATGAAATAAACTAAAGTGACATTATTAAAATTAAAGTCCCTTTAAATAAATAAATATAAAATTGAACTTTTTAAAATAAAATTAAAAAAACATTTATTTAACGAAATTAACTCATTTATATATTTTTATTTATTATATACTGTATATATATTGATATTTATTGGCTCAATTATTTATATCAGTATTTATTTCATCGGCATATTTATTTATCTATTTATTTATTAATTTAATAATAACTCAAATGGCATTCAATAGTGAATGACTCCATTTACTCACACACATTCCAAACAAAAGTAGGTACTCTGGCCCATCTATGCCTAGGCGGATTAAATAACACCATTTCCGAGCAGCCAGATATGACCTGTGATAATTTCTAAGATTTCGATTTTTTTAGATTTAGATTGAGGTTTTTTTACGTAATCTACTAACGATTGATGATATACACGATCAAATTTATATTCACTGTTTTGTACATGTTACCCCTTTTATATTACACCTACTTACCTATGTTTACCTCCTTGACGAGTTGTTAGGCCTCCACTTCCTGGCATTTTTTCTTACGTTAATTTCCACATTTGACCTTCAACGGGGGGATTAATGGATGGCTGAGTTACAGGAATCACCAGTAGTTAATATTAACGAGTGACGGTATTGATTTAAATACATTGATGACTTGGCTACTTGAATCTACTTGGCTATGTTTTTCAGGAGTTGAAGAAATCAACTGTTATTGTATACTTGCTGTTATTGATCACAACCTTACAAAGACTCAAGAAGAAGAGTCAAGGCGTAATTGATGGAATATTCATGAATCATGTGCTGATCATGTCCTCTGACCTTCCCCTCAGACAATGAGGTGGAGTTTGACTCATTATCCCATTACATGTTCTTTTGAGCACAGTGGGATGATGGAATATACCTTCGTAGAAAATGTAAAGTAATGTGCGCGTGTTGCAAAAAAAAAAAAAATCATTACGGCTCCGCTCAAGTTCCATCCATCGTGCCTTTGTTGCAGATGACCTACAAAGCCGATGGGAACGAATCTGCTGAAGCGAAACGGATATAAATACATTCTGTTCATCTCCGTTCTGATGGAGCCCTCTCTCTCCCGCTGCGTTCTAGGTCACCTACGAGGCCCACAAGGAGTACTTGGCCAAGATGTATGAGGAGTACCAGCGGCAGGAGGAGGAGAACATGAAGAAGGGGAAGAAGGGCTCCGTCTCCACCATCTCGGGCCTTTCCGCCACGCCGGCGCCCGTCGTCAACGGCAACCTGGAGATCGACGACATCAACTCCCAGACACAGACGCCGGAGAGCGAGGCGGAGTACAGTGAGGGCGGTGGTGGTGGTGGTGGCGGCGGCGGCGGCGGCGACTCCCGCAACCTCCTGGCCGAGGGCGGCGTCAAGCGGCCCAACGGGGAGGCCCTGACGCCCGGGGTCGAGCAGAGCGCTGGGCCCGGGGTGAGGGTGGAGGTCCACGACCTGCTGGTGGACATCAAGGCGGAGAAGGTGGAGGCCACAGAGGTGAAGCTGGACGACCTGGACTTGTCCCCGGAGGGCCTGGGGGGAAGCATAGGCGTGGTGGGGGGTGGAGCAGGAGGGATGGAGAACGGTCCCCTGGTGGAGGTGGACTCCCTGTTGGACAGCGCCTACTGTGCCGTCGTGCAGAACCTGAATGGGAGCCTGGCCCCCAAAGAGGACTCGTCGGGCCCCGGGGTCGGCTTGGGGCCGGACCTGGGGCTTTCGGGAGTCAGCCTGGAGGACGACGGCAACATGGGGCCACTCATCACACTGGCCGACGAGAAGGACAGTGTCCCTAGCAACAACGGGTTCCTCTTCAGCAAGGTGAGAACTCAGGAGTTGAAATAGGTTTAAAAAAAATATATATATTATTATTTAAATTCTATTTGATTGTATTTTTTTCAGTTTTTTATTATTTCATGACTTATTTTATTAAAAACACCTAATACTTTCTGTCTTAATGACCACTCTCCTTCTCTGCACCCTAGGTGGATGAGAAACTGCTCCCGGCTCTGGCCGCCACGGATCCGCTGGTTTTGCCGAGCCCAGACCAGCCCGCTCCGGCCGGCCCCGTGATACCTTTGCACTCGTCCAGCAGCGCGTGCGACGACCTCAGCCTGCTCGCCCACATGACCAGCTGCGGCTCCGACCTCGCCCAGCCGCAGAGCGGCACCCCCGGGGAGCTCCCGGAGGACGGCGCCTTCAAGATCCAGAGCCCCCTGGCCGACATCAGCTCAATCGCCGAGGCTGAGAGCCAGGCCCAGGCCCGGGCCCTGGCGCTGGCCCAGGCCCGGGCCCAGGCGGCGTCGCAGCCGGAGTTCCCGGTGGGAGACGGACCCTCCGGGGCCGAGGGCGAGGCCGCCGGGCTGAAGACCTTAGGAGACACGGCGAGCACCACCTCGGACACGGAAAGGTCAGATGACGGCAAGGACAAGGACATCAAGAAGATACAAACCACCGCCACCACTCAGGTATGTCACGTGGTGCTGGGAGATGAAACGATAATGATAATTATCGCAATCGTTTTTTCCTCGCTTATTTTTTATATTGTCTTACGCTGATTTCTTCATTTAGTTAGGCAAGTGGAAACCCAAAGCCAATCAGTTGGGGTGATCTAAAACTGACTTCACCTCTGGGCACTCTAGCGTTTGCAGATATAGAAAGAAGCTCCGCCCCCTCCCTCCCGGGTATGAGGGTGGCGACAGAGCGGCAGTGTCCAAAATGAGCGACTCCAAGGAGAAAGATGATGTATTGTTGGCAAAAGATGCATCGATTGTTCAGCCTTTTTTTGAGATATTTAATTTCCAATTACCGATTATGATTACAAGTGCTGTGCAATGTATAAAAATACTGTTTCGCATTTTATCTTCAGATTTGTTTCCCTCCTATTTTTCTTTGAGGTTAATTTCATTTGGAAAATTTAGAGGAGGCTAAATGCTGCTCAGTTTTGTGGGAACATTGAGTTTTTTTACAATGCAGATTGTTATTTTAAGACAATTGGACAATTTCATTCCACCAAAAATTGTGTTTTAAAATGCATCATGGCATACTGTACAGCCGTCTTCTTTATTACCGTAAATTCAGATTTTTATACAAGTTGTGATAAATATCGTCATCGAATGGTAGGAAATATTTAATCGTGATATTTTGTCGCGTGCCAGTTCACCTGCTCTCCACAGTTGATTCACCCTGATGTCGTGAGATCGACATCGCAATTCAAGGATCAGAACTCTGGCCTTTTTTCGTGGCGTTTTGGTGTGGTTCACTCCTGGGTGTTAGTTAGAAGAGCCGACCAGCTCATTGCGCCCTTAAACCGTTCCCCAAATCCCCTCCCCTCGCAGGCCCTCCACGGCCGCACCGCCGCCCAGCTGGAGAGGGACCTGCGCGTGGACCTGGGATTTCGGGGAATGCCGATGACGGAAGAGCAGCGGCGGCAGTTCAGCCCCGGGCCCCGCACCACCATGTTCCGCATCCCGGAGTTCAAGTGGTCGCCCATGCACCAGAGGCTGCTGACCGATCTGCTGTTCGCCCTGGAGACCGACGTGCACGTGTGGAGGAGGTGAGCCGGCGAAGAAGGTTGTTTTAACCAGGTCCTTGAGGTGCTTGAATGGGCTCGAAATGTCGTTCTCGGAAAATTTTAAGTACTAGGAATAACTTTGACGATAGCCCCCCTTAATGCGCTGAAGTGTTTGAAAACCTGGGATATCCCCATGGTTTTGTTATTCAAATCGTAACGTAATAATTTAAAGAATAATGGTTTTCCAGAATCGCTTTTATGACATAGATTATGTCAGGGAAATTTTAATGAAATTTTTATCCAGTGTGGTTGGACACTTATAGTGGATGACAATGAGATTAATTGTATATTAATATATAGATAGTATACTGTTAATCTATATGTCTATGTATTATAATCTCATTTACTGTACTAATATAAATTATACAGAATGAGATTCAGATTATATTTTATCTTAATAAAGATCACATTGAAAAAACTGAATTGAAAACTGAAAAATTTGTTTTGTTTCCTTGAAAATGAAAAAATTGTGCTTAACAAGGTTTAGGGTTTAACCAAATATTTAGCCTTTAAAATGCCTTTTTTTTTTCTTGCTCAAATGCTTTTTATTGATATATTTTTTCTTAAAATATATATTTTTTCTTTTTTTCTTATTATCTATATATATATATATATATACTTTTTGTGTGTGTTGTATGTGGGACCTCCTGCTTGGAAAAAAAAAAGAAAACAAAAATAACCTACTGCAAGTTCTGTTATTTTGAAGAAAAACAATACTGTATGGAATGACGTAAAACCTTTTTTTTTTTTTTTCCCTAATACATCAAAAATTTGTCCCAAGAATTGGGACGAAGGTCGATAGATAGAGGCCGCCTGGAGAGTGATCCCATATCTGACCCCCACTCCTCACCCGCTTTCCCCTTTCCCCCTCGCCTGCAGCCACTCCACCAAGTCCGTGATGGATTTCGTGAACAGCAACGAGAACATCATCTTCGTCCACAACACCATCCACCTCATCTCCCAGATGGTGGACAACATCATCATCGCCTGCGGAGGCATCCTGCCGCTGCTGTCCGCCGCCACCTCCCCTTCTGTGAGTGGCCGGGTCCTGCCCCCTGCTGGCGAGAGGGGGGAACTGCAGGGCCCCAGCCGCCCCGGCCCGAGTAGTAGATGGCTGAGGGGCCACACCGCCAGCGACGCGTCGGCGTCGCGGGACGCGCTTCAGATGCGCTGCCATGTTAATCGATATGGAGGGTCGCACCAAGCGGAAGCGTCGGCGTCGCGAAAGCGGCATGCCAACCGCGTTTTTGTTTACGCCTCGCCTCGACTTTTCCGGGCGCAAAATACGCAAACTGGAGCGTAGATTCCCATTCAAATGACGTATTTAGTGAAAATATTGAATTACCAAGCCTGGTATGCATCAACCACATATATAAACATATCAAATCACTGATGTGCCGTCCTCACGTGGATTACTTTTTCACCACAACAAATGAAATTTCACTCATATAATATATATATATAATAATATAATATATTATTATCATTCCAGCTAATCCGACCGCGTTCGTAAACAGGCAGACGCCGAAACAAACGCGAGTCGAAATGAGAAGCAAAGGGTTGCAAAGGGGAGAGAGGAAAAAAAAAAAAAGGAAAGCGGAGATTGACTTTGACGCGTGAAAGGCCGAAACGTTCCACGGTGTGTCGTTTCGGGGGAGAGCCGGGAGAGCGGGCCCGGTGTGAACTGACCAAGCTACAAAACCACACGTCGCTTCTGGTGTGGCCCCAGGGGTTAGTTCCACTAGAAGATTTGTGTGTAATAAGTAAAAAAAAAAAAGTAGAGAAGTAGAGAAAAGTAGAGAAGCCCACGTTTACAGTTTAACGACTTATTGTCGGCTTATTTAGCCGGTAAAACACCGAAAGGGAAGGCCAGCTGTGAAACGGTATTCGGATATTCTTATAGATGGTTGTACTTTGATTTATTTATACATCACAATCTTCAACCCTGTTTAACAAATTCCCTCTTTACTTTGATATTTGAATGAACTACTTATTTTTAACCATATTTATTTTTTTCTTTTCCTGTGTTACCTCTATTTTGTCTTTTTTTTTTTTTTTTTTTTTCTTTTTTATCGCATGTGCAGAGTTCTAAGAGTAGTGCCAACACTGTAAGTTGCCATTTTCTTCCTTCTCTCTCTGTGTTCCACTAATGCTGTTTTACGGTTTCTTTACACCTTGTGGACGACGCTAACCCCCTTGCCTGCCCGACATCCATAGTGTTTCTATTTGTCGTGCTTCTTTGCTGCCAGTAAATACGACCCCTTGTGTACTACATGGATCTGTGGCCCGTTCGCGCAGAGCTCTCTGCTTTGGTCGCATATGTTCCCTCCCGATGATAACAATGTTTCACGCCTGTTTAGGTTTCAAAAAAAGGCTAACGGGGGAAAATGATGGAAGCCCATTCCCGCCACATCGAAAAAAAAAAAAGGGGAGCGAAAGAGTCTGAGTTGGGACTTTTTTCTGACCACTGTGACTTTCATTTTCTCAGAATTCCAACTCTCTTCGTCGGGTAGTTACGAGATAATAACTCAGAATTCTGACAGTTTCTCGCAGTTATGAGAAGACAAAGTCACATTCCGACTTTTTTCTCATAATTGCAATTTTTGTTTTTTTTTTCCTCTGAATTCCAGCTTTCTTTCTCCCGTTCCGAGATAATAACTCAGAATTCAGACGGTTTCTCGCAGTTATGAGAAGGAAAAAAAAGTCGGAATTCAGCGTTTTTTTTTTACCAAAATAAAAAAGTTGGAACTCAGCGAAAAGAATGTATCCTTTTTTTTGACATGGCGGGAATGGGCTTCCCTACAAAATATTGTTGGGGGGGCGGGGGCAGGGATGACGTTGACATGTTTAAATAAAAAAAAAAAAAAAAAAAAGCAGGGGTGACGTTGACATGTAGACGAAAGAGAGAAAACAGCAAAAGTCTTTCGGTGGAAATGGCGCCGCGGGGACGGGGGGGAGGGTGTGGGTGGGGTTCCGTCTGCTAAGCCCTTTCCCCTTTGTATCAACACCAAAGAAGGCGAGTGGAGCCGGACCCCAGAGGGGGTCCAAGGGAGAGGAGGTGACCCCTGTCCCTGGGGGCGGAGGCGCGGGGGCCGAGGTGCGTAACAAGCCCGAGTCGCCCGCTTGTCGACCGGAAGAGCTGAGGGGCCCCGCCTCAAGCCTTTCCGTCCTCACTCTGTGTGTCTGTCGTCCCCCAGTTGTCCCTGCACCCCAGACCTCGGGCGCTCGCCTTCTGTCCACTCCTTCACCCCCCCCCTTCACGTCCCCGCCGAGCGGGAGCTCTGCCGACCGTTCGATTTGACGAAATTTTTTTTTGAACACACCCCCGCTCCGAATGCAACGTACACTTCCTGAAAGTGACATTTTTGGCGATTGAACGCCCGCCTCAGCGCAAACGCCGTTGGAGTTTGCTCGTCGGGTTAGCTGCTGGGCCGAGCCGTTCCTGTTACCACGCCGTCACTGACCGCCCCGCTAGCGTCACAACCTCAGTGTTCCATCACCTGTGTGTCATCCGGCTGCACCTCCTGTCTGTCGTCTCCGGCACTTCATGTTGTTGAGGGGTCAATGACATTATATATTTTTTTGCCTTTCCTCGAATTTATTATCATTCAAATAAACCCGATATAAAGACACATGTACAATTTCAATTATTTTTTAAAAAGTTCATACATTTTGGCCATTTTGTGGCTTTAAAGTCCTTAAAAATGTCCATTTTAGACCGTGACAAGGCCTCTGAGGCTTTAAGTCTGATAACTTCATAGATATAATATGCACATTCACAAGACTATGAACACACGTATCTCAATTTTTTCGTTGACTCCCCTTTAAAAAAAACCTTATTTGTCATTTACCCTCGAGTTGACCTCACCAGCATGACCCCCGAAGGCTGCCGTTTTTGTACGACGCAAAAATTAACCCTTTCGATCACCGCCATGGCAGAATGAGCTGCATATAAAGTCCTGCTAACGCAGCTCTTCTGTCATCTAGACGTGTAGTGACTCGGGAAGCGTGTTTTGTTTTACAGACGGAGCTGGAGAACATCGAGGCGACTCAGGGCATGTCCTCGGAGACGGCGGTCACGTTCCTGTCGCGCCTCATGGCCATGGTGGACGTGCTGGTGTTCGCCAGCTCGCTCAACTTCAGCGAGATCGAGGCGGAGAAGAACATGTCCTCCGGCGGGCTGATGAGGCAATGCCTCCGACTGGGTATGTGTGAGTTAGATTTTTTTTTTTCCTTCCCCTATTTTTCCAATCCATTAAAAGCGCTGTGGAGGTAGACTCGGGGACGTATTTTCTCTCGCCTAGAGCTATTTTCTCAGTAGAACGGGGAGATTTAGGGATCAATCAAAAGTCAATGTAAAACAAGTGCCTGAGGATTGCTTTTCTATGCTTTTCTACCCTTGGTTGATTATTGAACGTGTCCCTGAGTTTATCTTTAATTATGCAAAAAGAATGTTCCCGCCACATGACACACTATTAGCTCCTGCAACTAAAACTCACTTTGAATTCAGACCACTGTTTGTACTTAACCACAGCTATTTGTGAAAGGACCTTATTAGGACCTTATATTTCATTTTCAGCCATATCTGCTATTCACTCATCTATCTTTCTTTCTAAATGTGTCATATCTGTAAATATAGCATGTATTCTGTAGAAACAATAAACTCAAAACAAATAATAAAAGAATTAAACAAAATAAATCCTTTGCTGTATTTTACTTAAAGAGTTTCTCTCTCTCTCTCTCTCTCTCTCTCTCTCTCTCTCCCTAAGTGTGCTGCGTGGCGGTGAGGAACTGTTTGGAGTGCCGGCAGAGACAGAGGGACCGGGGCTGCAAGTCGTCCCTGACCAGCAGCAAGTCCCAGGACAGCCTGCACAACGCCGCCACGGCCAGCAAGGTACCACGGCAACACACACACACGCGCACACACACACACAAACACACACACACGGGTACACCAATAAATATACACCGATACACATATGCAAACACTCATATGCAACCTATTTCTTTCTTTCTCCCTTCATTTTTCTCTCCATATAAACTATAGCAGGATCCAGACAGACTCCTACAGGACGTGGATATCAACCGTCTTCGAGCTGTGGTCTTCAGAGACGTGGTAAGCGATTGTCTCTGTGTGAGAGTTTCTCTGAGTGACAGAGGGTCTGTGTGAGAGTGTGTCTGTGTGACTGTCTATGTGTGAGAGTGTCTCTGTGTGGATGTGTCTCTGTTTGAGAGTGTGTTTGTGTGTGAGTGTCTCTGTGTAAGAGTGTGTCTCTGTGTGAGGGTGTCTGTGTGTGACAGTGTCTGTGAGTGTGTCTCTGTGTGAAAGTGTCTCTGTGTGAGTGTGTCTCTGTGTGAGAGTGTGTTTGTGTGTGAGAGTGTGTCTGTGAGGGTGTCTCTGTGTGAGAGTGTCTGTGTGAGAGTGTCTCTGTGTGAGTGTCTCTGTTTGAGAGCGTGTTTGTGTGTGAGAGTGTGTCTGTGTGAGGGTGTCTCTGTGTGAGAGTGTCTGTGTGAGAGTGTCTCTGTGTGAGTGTGTCTCTGTTTGAGAGTGTGTCTGTGTGACTGTCTATGTGTGAGAGTGTCTCTGTGTGGATGTGTCTCTGTTTGAGAGTGTGTTTGTGTGTGTGTCTCTGTGTAAGAGTGTGTCTCTGTGTGAGGGTGTCTGTGTGTGAGAGTGTCTGTGAGAGTGTCTCTGTGAGTGTGTCTCTGTGTGAGAGTGTGTCTGTGTGAGGGTGTCTGTGTGAGAGTGTCTCTGTGTGAGTGTGTCTCTGTTTGACGGTGTCTGTGTCTGAGAGTGTCTGTGAGTGTCTCTGTGTGAGAGTGTCTTTGAGTGTCTCTATTTCAGAGTGTGTTTGTATGTGAGAGTGTGACAGTGTGTCTCAGTGTGCATTAGGACTGTATATATTTGTTTCAATTTTGATACAAAGGTTCATGTTAGAGTGTCTGTGTTTGAGGGTGTGTTTGTGTGAGAGAGGTTGTCTGTGTGTGAGGGTGTCTGTGTGAGTGTGTCTGTGTGAATGTGTCTGTGTGAGTGTCTCTGTGAGTGTGTCACTGTGTGAGAGTGTCTGTGTGAGTGTGTCTCTGTTTGAGAGTGTGTTTGCGTGTGAGAGTGTCTGTGTGAGGGTGTCTCTGTTTGAGGGTGTCTCTGTGTGAGAGTGTCTGTGAGTGTCTCTGTTTGAGAGTGTGTTTGTATGTGAGAGTGTCTGTGTGTGAGAGTGTCTCGGTGTGCATTAGGACTGTATATATTTGTTTCAATTTTCATACAAAGGTTCATGTGAGAGTGTCTGTGTTTGATAGTGTATTTGTGTGAGAGAGGGTGTCTGTGTGTGAGGGTGTCTGCGTGAGTGTGTCTGTGTGAATGTGTCTGTGTGAGTGTGTCTCTGTCTGAGAGTGTGTTTGTGTGTGAGTGTGTCCGTGTGAGGGTGTCTCTGTGTGAGAGTGTCTCGGTGTGCATTAGGACTGTATATATTTTTTTCAATTTTGATACAAAGGTTCATGTTTTGATTCAATATCAATTAAATCCAGTGGTGGAAAGTAACAAAGAACAAGTACTTAAGTATTTTTTTAAGTATCTCTCCTTGCATAATAAGTATAAGTATATGACATAAGTATATCCTGTTTCAAAAGACCTTCGACTTCTACTCCTCTATGTTTCGAAGCAAATATCTATCGAAATTACTCTACTAGACATCGAACCTGGATTTATATTTTTTATATTTAACATTTCAACATTTAAGAGCTAGTACGTGTCTACTTCAGTCGAAACATCAACATGGTACTTTCACTTTTACTAGTCATTTTGTGTGTGCGTATTTGTATTTTAACTTAACCTCTGAGTGCTTCTTCCACCACTGCTTGAAGCCAATGTTTTGACAAATTCAGTCCAATAGAGAAATTTCCAGTAAATTTGTCACTATGTTGGCATTTTCTTTAAAAGGAAAATGGTTGGCATAACTTCCAAAACAAAGTATCAATGTTCGATTACATATATTTTTTCTTTTAACCCAGCTCTAGTGTGTATGTGTTTGTGTCTATATTTTTAATTTAAATCTATTTGAAATTAAATGAATAAAATAAAACATTTGCACAACCACCAGAATGTAATATATATATATATATATATATATATATATATATATATATTTTTTTTTTTAATATATATATTTTTTTAATACAGAAGCGTATGTTTACAATGTTTTTTATTTTTGGTTTATCGACTTATTACCGACATTTTGTTTACTGTTTAGGGCTTACATTTACTGTCAGGTTTATTGTACGTCACCATTTCTATCTTGAGTTCATCTTCCTGGTTCTGGTTTATTTCACAAGTTACTGTACAGGACCGTATGTTATTTTTGGAGATGACCTTTTATTTTTTAGTTTTTAATTTTTATCTTTTATCTTTTTCTTTGATATTTGTTTTTCTATTTCTAGGTGACATTTGTTGTTTATCATAAGGTTTAGTGCTCATAATAAACTGTACATTATTATGTACAGTTAACTGTTAGATGGATAGAGAGATCTATCTATCTGGTCCTTTATTAATGGGTGTTTATGATGGTGTGTGTGTGTGCGTGCTTGCGTGCGTGTGTTTATGCGATCCGCTCCGACAGGACGACAGCAAGCAGGCCCAGTTTTTGGCGCTGGCGGTCGTCTACTTCATCTCCGTCCTCATGGTGTCCAAGTACCGGGACATTCTGGAGCCGCAGCGTGAGATTGGCAGGTCGACGAGCCTGTCGGGGAGGAGCATCCGCCACGAGATCAACTCTCCCACCAGCACAGGTACAGTAGATTAGATTAGATTCGCCGCCGCATTGGTGTTAAAAGGCCAATGTGGAAAGGACGACTCATCGATTCAGCGCCAGCGACGGTAATGCGTAAAAGCTTTCGGGGAAACGATGACTAATCTCAATGACATTAGAGGGCAAAAACACAGAAGAACAGGGATGGAAAATCTAGGTTCCGAAAGTACAATTCCACTCCGGGATTTTGAGTCAACCATCTGGACTGGCTAATTATGCTGCATTCCAGTGAAACTCAGAAATCAGCAATTCAGAGTCGGTACTCCCCACTTCGAAGCTAAAAGTGTTCCATTGCATCTGTTTGGCAACGCTACAATTCTACGTTAACATACCATGGAATTTGCAGAACAGTTGAGATTTGAAACTAGCCCTGTTTTTGAATTAAAACCGACACAAGGGGAACCTTGTTCACCATTAAACGAGTGCCACCAAACTCTGCCTCAAATATCCGACTTTCAATTCCGATTTAAATGACTGTTCCTTTGCACTTTTCCAAGTAGGAGGTTGGATTTTTCCAGAGTTTCGAGTTCTATTGAACGCAGCGTTAGCACAACCCGGAGACCAATGTACCGAGTGAATCTGTGTATGGCTGGAGCAAAAACCTGGCAGGATTTTTACTTTCTGGACCTGGATTTTTCTTACTTCTAGTTCCAGAATAAATCACAGCACGTTGCTGTAATTTTCTTTATGTCAATTATGAGTTACGAATATTTAGTTCCTTCTTCCTCCAGAACACCCGTCGTCGTCCTTCTCGGACCGCGACAAGCAGGCCTCCACCCCCTTGGACGACTCCCCCCGCTCCGGCCTCCCCCACACGGACTCGGGCATCGGCGAGGAGGGCCACGTCGCCGGCTCCCTGAACGGCTCCGAGATGGGCCTGGGCCTGGGCCTGGGCCTGGTGGGCAGAGAGACAGACAGGGACAGAGACAGAGATGTCGGAGGAGGAGGCGGGGGGACGGCCGACCTGCTGTGCGGCCTGTCCTCCGACGTCCGAAGGTCGCAGGAGAGCCTCCTGGACTCGCCGCACAACCCCAACGCCGGCCAAGCACCTCCGTCCTCCATCTCCAGCATCAGCCAAACCAACAAGGGCATCAATGTCAAGGTGGGCTCAGTTCTGTGCGCTGAAGGAGGTCACCAGAATTGAATGCCTAGTAACTGATGGAGTTAGTCTGTATGCATATACGATAGGGCTGTCGCCATCATGATATTTTTGTCCACCATTGAGGAATTTTTTGATGGAATGCACCAGCTTTGCATTCTTTTTGTTTCAATATTTCTGGCATTGGCTTAAAATGCTGCTCAGTTTGAATGGAATCATTGTAGAATATAAATTGTAGAATCTTAACAATTTTACAAAATGAGGCAACTATGTAATAACTTTGACAGCTCAAGGGTTATTAAATAATCTTGTGTTCTTTTCTGCTTTTTGTACTTTGTTCAAATGAACTAAACTAAAACACCCTCTATTAGAGTGTCCTATTATCCTGGTTATAAGTAGCTTAACAGGTCATACCAGCCACCGCAAAATCCAGAGCTTTTGGATGGTTTTTTTTCGGCTCGCCTCCGCTCGCCGCCCGTTTCCGACGTGTTGTTTGTCTGGGTGCCACAGGAGATCTTGAAGAGTTTGGTCGCGGCACCGCTGGACGGCGGGGAGGCGGGGCAGGAGGCGGGGCCTATGCCCTATCACCCCGACCCCGCCCTGAAGACGCACCCCATGCTGCCCATGCAGTTCCACTCCTTCGACAGGTGCGTCCCCAGACACATCCGGCTCACCTGGAAAAATAACAGATTGCGAGGGTTGAGGCAGTTTCGTGTTTTCTGTCACTCTGATTGATCGATGAGAGATGATGTTCCTCTTTAAGCTACATGAAGGTTCTCACATATGGCGTCAGGCTAACCTTGGCGCTGCTGTAGAGCACCTTCGCACCTGTGTCCCTTCCATACTGTCTAGACCACCCCACCATATAGAGGATGCTCGGGTACCACATCTAAAACATCTAAATAAATCAAAATGGGTTCTGGCCGGTCTTTGAGGTGCTGGAAAGACCCATTTTGTGTTGATGTGCTTGAAAAGTCCTTGAAAAAAATCATTAAAAACCTGTGATATTTCTCCCAATTGAAACATATCGAGAATGGCTTTTACCTCATAGATGATGCCCGGGAAATGTTCATGTAATCCAGCATGGTTGGAAATAGACACTTATAGTAGTAGATGACAATGAGATTAGTAATAGATATATAGAAACACTACTATAAATAATAGACAATGAGACTAAGATTATATTATATTTTAATTATTAAAGATCACATTCAAAATGGATCTTGGACCTTTGATTACACAGTATTTATTTTGCGAATGTCCTTATAAATGACAGAAATAGTGCTTGAAAAGGTCCTTGAAAGTCCTCGAATTTAATTTAGTTTGGATTTCTAAGACTTTTACAGTAGGACTGTATCTATTTTTATTGTGCCTATGTATCTATTTTATTAGTTTTATTGTTTATCTATTTTCAGATGAAGATCTGATCACATTCTAGGTCAAATCTATGCTGAAATTCAGAAAATCCTAGGGGGCTCACCCGCTCTCTGCTGCTATGTAAGGAAAATGCAAAAAACAAAAGTGTGTGTGTGTGTGTGTGTGTGTGTGTGTGTGTGTGTGTGTGTGTGTGTGTGTGTGTGTGTGTGTGTGTGTGTGTGTGTGTGTGTGTGTGTGTGTCCCAACCCGTAGGAGCGTGGTGGTGCCGGTAAAGAAGCCCCCACCCGGCAGCCTCTCCGTCAACACGGTGGGCACGCCCACCACCGGCGGCGCGGCCACGCCCGGAAGCACGCCCAACATCTTCGCCGCCGCCGCCACGCCCAAAAGCATGATCAACACCACAGGTCAGAGCTTAAACACACACATACACACACACACACACACTAATGTAACTAATGTAACACACATACACATTTTAAACACATTTCATATTATCCTTGCGGGAGTCTATTATTTTACATTCTCTCGTTGCTTTAGCATCAGATAGGGACGTTGCTAATTTCACAACAGATCGTTGATATCCAAAAGAAGAAGTTATAAGATGTTCAAGTGATTCATTTCTTGTCTTAATGTACTGTTTGGTTTAGTGACAGGTGATTACATTACAGTAAGTAAATACTAGAAAAGGAATTGCCATTTTGCGGTAAAACCCCTAGACTTCGATAAAAGAGGATGAATAACGTTTCGAAAATTGATAAACAACATTTTCACTCAATTTTTTATAAATATTTGAGGGACAGAGCCATAAGACACAGGAGTCGCAGGTAGAAAGTGCAAAAATGTTTATTCAATATCTACAACTAAGGATGGGTTACAAAATTGAAACTGCAGGAGAAACATCTACAAAATAACCAAATTAAAATGCAGTCAAAATGAAGGAAACAGGGTTTAAAATCAAGTCGACTAGACACACCAAACAGACCAGCCCAAATGATACGGGAGGGAACATACATCTAAACGGCACGGCTAAACCAAAATGGACACAAGAGGGGTGAGACAAACATCGCAAATAAAATAATCTCACTCTTAATATTTTTAACCAGCGCACTAAATAAAATAAGTTGCACATATTTAATAAATGCTAAATAAACACATAAAACATGAATCTACGAGAAGGATTACTGTTAAATTAAATAAAAATGTTGGATGTTTGCCTGTTTTTCTAATGCATCTCTGACCGACCTTCCAAACTCCAAACTCAAACTCAAAGATAGTGGGGTCCGCAGATCCGCCGGTGGATCACGGGGATCCACCGGCGGGATGTGACAACCTGTCAGACAGAGCACTAGATCCCCTGTATTGATCCCTAAGGCTATTTTCACAAGCTCCGCACGTTACGAGACAACGGGCAGTAACGTAATTGGTGAAATACCACCGAAATCGAATTGGGTCGAAACCCGATCAACGTTCATGCGTTTCCCGGCCGTTATTGTTCCCCCACTTGGCCGTTATTGATCGGTAATGCAGACCTTCCAACCTGCATGCATTTTGTGTACCAACTACGCAATTCTTAGTCAAAAAACGCAGGTACAAAATGCCAGCTGAAACTACGCTACAATAAAAAAATGGATATACTGTATGTGTATATATACTGTATATTGTCATTTAATAACAGAAATAAATCAATCAATCAAAACAATACTACACCGTACATTAATTGGGTATTTAAACTACATCCCTGAGATTGGACCAGATGCTACGACCTGTGGTTCTGGAACCCCTCCCCTCCCTCTCCTCTCACTCACTCAACATCCACTGATACGCAGCGCAGAGGCACTTTATCATCCACCGAGGTGTAAAACTGCATTGTGAGGGGAAATGGGAAGTGGGAGAATTATAACAAAGCACAAAAATGTGACCGTAATGTTAACATATAATACGTGGATGCACCGATCGATCGGCCAGTTTTCAGCTTGATCAGCCATGACCGGAATGGGTCGTTTTTCACC
>NC_137200.1:18453940-18533940 GCF_960531495.2 Zeus faber
ACAATCATTGGGGTGTGCACACACACATGCATACACACTTTCATCAGCACTTCTTATGAAGCCTCTAATGCATTTCTCTTTATTGTTTCCTAATCCTTACTCTTGGGACACACAGGCAGCTCATCAAACAGTTCACGCGTGTTTGTTATTTTTACGGCAGACTCATCTACACTGTACCTTGAGCTGATCTGTGTACTGTACATTCCCTCCGCTTTGGGTTGGGCTCTGCTATGGCCCTCACACAGGCTACTGTGCTCAAGAGTATTGATTTATTTCCTAACCCCAGGAGTGGCAGAACTCCATCCAGAAGAACGCCGGACTGGCTTTCATCGAACTCATCAACGAGGGAAGGTAATGCTTCACACTGGCCGTCGGAGTCAAGCATTATTCCCCGTCAGTCACACATTAGCAACCGCACCGTGAGTAGCACTCCGCGGCTAATGGGCATATGGAGCTGTAATGCCCGCCTGAATAGACTAAGTGGCCGCCGCGATGTGAGTGGAGAGCGCGATCATCATTGTATGGCGCGAAAGTGCCGAAGTACAGTGCCGCTCTGTTTCTCTGCCCACTTAATTCTGTCTGATTGGCTTGCGTTGACTGGACACTAACCTTCTTGGTGTTGCTTCCCCAGACTTCTGTGCCACGCAATGAAAGACCACATTGTGCGCGTTGCCAATGAAGCAGAATTCATTCTGAACAGACAGAGAGCTGAAGATGTACACAAACATGCAGAATTTGAGGTACACGCACACACACACACACACACACACACACACACACACACACACACACACACACACACTCTCACACACACTTTTACTGCTCTAATGAAGATCATTTGGTGTGTATACCACCTCATTATGCTCCAAGGTTAGTATGAATAAATAAACAAATCAAACCGACAGTCTGATCTCCAGTTGTTGGAGACTGATATCCTTAGAACAGCAACAAATAAAGCTGATCTATTGCTGTCCTCTATCTCTCCTCCTCTTGTCCCTCCCGCTGTCCTTGCTTTCCCAACCTCCAACCCCTCTCTCTCTCTCTCTCTTTCTCTCTATCGACCTCCCGTCCACGCATTAACCATCCCCCCTCCCGCACAGTCAAACTGTGCCCAGTACGCCGCGGACCGAAGGGAAGAGGAGAAAATGTGCGATCACCTCATCAGTGCCGCCAAGCACCGGGATCATGTGACTGCCAACCAACTGAAACAAAAGATCCTCAACATCCTGACCAATAAGCACGGGGCGTGGGGCACGATGTCCCAGAGGTGAGCGGAGAGACAGCGAGCTGATCAGGGCGCTGATCGCCATGAGACGGAAGGAGTCAGAGACGTTGTGGGGATCACAACTGTGGGGATGGTCTCTCAAATGGAAATGAATCAAACATACCCCCCCCCACACACACACACACAGCGCCTCACTGTTGCTTTTTAACTCGTTCCTGAAATTTCGCGGTTCCATTTAAGATGGGAGGGAAAATAGATATAAATGTTATCAAAACAACTATCAATCAATCATATCCCAATATGTTATGTGATTGATTGACCCAATAATCAAATTGCCGTTCTGTGTTAAAGGTACGAGCACGGAATTGGGGGTCATTGTTGATCCACCTCTGAGCAGGCAGCGGAGGGGGTCACGGAGGCCAAATAGGGGCAGAAATGGCGTCTATGGGAAGGCACAGCCGGCGTGCTGGGACAGGGGTGGGGCGTTTTGATGACGGAGTTCTTCAATGGTCGGTTGGTTGCAGGGAAAAAAAACCTCCATTCAGAAGCCGCACCTTGTCAAAATAACCTTAAGGCCTATTAGAGCTGTAGATATTCCTCTATAATCCCATTCGAATTTGTACGCTTTCTTATTTTTTATATTCAAATATATTCCCATATTTAATGCTGAAATTTAGAAGTAGGGGATGGGGGGGGGCGTTACGCACACGGATCTGCAGCAGCTTCACGCATTCGCCTCCTTCACGGTGAAGTTCCCGCATGGAGGAACAATCCAAAAAACTTCTAAAGTCCGCAAGAGCCTGGAGCATGGAGTCTGTTCCCACATTAGATAACTGTTACAGATACGGTACAATGCGCTCTGCTGCCGGTGCAGCCGGTGGCGGTGCAGGCCGGCGGCTCACAGCTCCGCAGTCAGCAAGCACCACGTCCCTACCCTACCCTAAAAAAATTTACTTAATAATTTAAAGTAATTGTATAATTTTAAATAATAAGTTCATTAAATCAGTGTGATTCTCTTAAACCGCATGTTATTCGTCACACTAGAGAACTATTGTTGGCTTTGTTTTAGAGGGATCATGTGGTGTTTAAAGGGTAGATTATAAAGGTAGATTATTTTATACATTTTCTGTTGCCGTAGTGTCCTACAGCAAGACACTAAACCCTTAATTGCTCCTGATGGCTGCGTCCATCGGTGTCTGAATAATTGTAAGTCGCTTTGGATAAAAGCGTCTGCTAAATGACTCAAAATGTAAAAAATTAAGATCTTTTTGCCTGTGTCTCAGTGACCGTCGATAACCGTCAATCGCCCGATTATGAAATAACTGGCTGAGCCCTAGTTACGATTTTTACAATGTTTTTTAAATGTAAATATTAGATATTGTGGCAGCACGCGGCCATCTATTATTGGAGGCCACTTAGGGTTTAAACCTTTTGACTAGAAGCACAATTGTGCCAACACACACACACACACACACACTTTCTGAGGTATAGTGACAGCGATCCGCAGACATGTGACGTGTGACATCTGATGTCTGTCTCCCTGAAGCCACTGTGGGAAATGATTCACTCAAACCGCTTCCTGTCACCCGCAGGCTGCGATTGACTCTTTTCGTGTTGTCAGATCTAAAAGTAATCGTTCAGTCAAAATGACTGAAAACAGGGCACTTTCTAAAACCCTCCCTAATTAGCATTACGGCTTCATTGATGATGATTTAGAAATGCCTTCCTGAGACGTAGCTTAATTTAAGATGAATGAGTTGTAGACTAGGAAGTCCTACACTAAGCTGATGAAGGACTAGTCAGCTCCTTCTGTCTGGTCTTAGTCCAGATAATCCATTTCCTCTATTGTCAAGGTCGACCTGGAGGCCCCACGTAAATCCAGGTTAATCCAAAGATAAACCTGCCTCTGGTCAGGTTTAATTTAAACCTTCACTTAGACCTAGATTAGCTCTGATCTTCCTACCAAGTCTGTGACAATTTCAAACCTTGACTGAGAGAGGCTGTTTACTGTAGATTTTGATGTGATTGAGTCTTAAGATTAGGTCAAAAGTGTGTCCACCAAACCACCCCTTAAAGTAATGTCCGACTCAACTTTGGACTTTGCCCGGCTCCCTTTTTTCATCCTTAGCCAATTGCATGACTTCTGGCGCCTGGACTACTGGGAGGACGACCTGCGGAGGAGGCGGAGATTTGTACGGAACGCCTTCGGCTCCACCCACGCAGACATTTCCCTTAAATCCATCGAGGACTACGGTGACTTTCTTATCGTCGTTACATGTTTCGCAGCCTTTTTTTGTTTTGTTTTTGTTCTTTGGTATGGCACTAACCCCCACGTTCGTTCTCCCTTAAAAATGAACAGAGGAGGACGAGGAGGATGGGGGAGGACCCAAGTCCAAGAAGAGTTTCCGCAGCCAATCGGTGGTGAGCCAGAACCCCGAGGCCGAGCTCATGCTGGAGGGAGACGATGACGCTGTCAGCCTCCTGCAGGAGAAAGAGATCGACAACCTTGCCGGTGAGATACTAAACACACAGAAACATACACACAGAAACATACACACACAGAAACATACACACTGAAACATACACACACAGAAACTGCACACACAAAAACATACACACTGAAATATACACACAGAAACATACACACAGAAACATACGCACACAGAAACATACACACACAAAAACATACACACTGAAATATACACACAGAAACATACACACTGAAACATACACACACAGAAACATACACACTGAAATATACACACTGAAAGATACACACACAGAAACATACACACTGAAACATACACACTGAAACACACACACAGAAACATACACACACAGAAACACACACACAGAAACATACACACAGAAACTTACACACAGAAACCTACATACAGAAACATACACACAGACACATACACACAAAAACATACACACACAGAAACATACACACACAGAAAAGTATACATACAGAAACATACACACACAGAAACACACACACACAGAAACATACACACAGAAACCTACATACAGAAACCTACACAGAAACATACACACAGACACATACAGACAAAAACATACACACACAGAAACATACACACACAGAAAAGTATACACACAGAAACATACACACACAGAAACATACACACATAGAAACATATACAGAAACAAACACACACACAGAAACATACACACACACAGAAACATACACACACGCAGAAACATACACACATAGAAACATATACAGAAACAAACACACACACAGAAACATACACACACACAGAAACATACACACACGCAGAAACATACACACAGAAATATACACACAGAAACATACACACTGCTGCTATATGAAGAACAGCGAACTTACCATCACTCTCAATTCTAGTGCGTTTCCGTCCCCGACTTTTTACCTCGAGAGGCAAGTTGGTCATTTGGATATTTTTGCCGACATACTAACCCGTCCTACTTGTTTGAACAGTAAATAAATCGATACATAAATAAATTCTTGGAAATCCATCATTAACTTAAATGTGATTTAAACACATCTTACACAATCCAAGACGGGAAAATAATTGAATAACAAATCAATAATAATGTGCACAATTTTTAAAATATATATATTTGGGGGTTTTTTGTAACTTGTTAACACATGGAAATGATCAGGAATAAAAAAAAAAGTAATAATTTATTTTATTTTAATTTTATATTTCATGTTTTATTAGTTTCATTTATTTTATTAGCTCTTGTATTTCAAGGGCTGTGAATGATTTATATGTTTTTGTTTTTTTGCTGCATTTAATCTTGGCTTTCCTTGAGACTTTCCTTGAAAATTGTTTATTTGTATTATATTATTATTTTTATTATATTTAATACAAGCTGTTTTATATGTCAAAATCTATTATTAAGATTGGTGTGTTTATTACACTGTATGTATTATATTATGAAGCATATAAAGAACGTATTTCTGCTCCGCAGGCCCAGTGGTGCTGAGCACTCCAGCCCAGCTGGTGGCACCAGTCGTGGTGGCCAGAGGAACACTGTCCATCACCACCACAGAGATTTACTTTGAGGTCGACGAAGAGGACCCGTCTTTTAAGAAGAACGACGCCAAAGTAAGACTCCTCATTGCTGGGAGTGGAGATAAGCATAGTCTAGTGTGCCACATTTTCTTCAATTGTTAATTTTATTTAACTGCACATTTACTCAACCAGCCTGAGGAGATGATGATGATAACAGTTATTAATAATAATAATAATAATAATAATAATAATAATAATAATAATAATAATAATAATAATTATTATTATTATTATTATTATTATTATTATTATTATTATTATTATTATTATATAAAAATACAAAGTTCCATAAAATTCAAAGTGCACAAAGGTTAACATTAAAAGATAAGAAAAAAAATTATAAAACAAAGCATAGGCATCAAACAAAATGGAAAAAAAGAAATAACGTTATAAATAAATGAATAAAACATTTGTAAAAGTACACTCCTTTTTGCTGACTGAAGCTAATTAGGTATGTTTTATCATATTATATTAGAATACCATATAATAATAAGTGTAAATAATTGGTTTACTCAAACTGTTGCTCATCATTTCTAATTCGTCACTACCCTTTCAATTCCCAATTTTCTTTTCTTCTCATACCAGCAATACTGGCTTTCATGGTCCTATACTACTTTAGAATAAATCTTGAAAAAAAATTCCCGGCATAATTTTATTGAGAAAGTGAGAAGGCCATTTCAAATCCATTAAGAAATGAAAATGTAACTTTCTCACTTTAAGGTGTGTGCTGCTGTGAGGAGGCTGACATGGTTTGTATGTCACCTGAACAGGTTCTGGCCTATTCCGAGGGTCTGCACGGCAAATGGATGTTCAGCGAGATCCGCGCGGTGTTCTCGCGACGCTACCTCCTGCAGAACACCGGCCTGGAGGTGTTCATGGCAAACAGGAGTAAGACTGCCGCGTTATCCTTTTTGAAAATTCCTTATTCAACTCTTCGGATGATATTATTCATACATGCGACATACACTCGTTCCCTCCCCAGCGTCAGTGATGTTCAACTTCCCCGATCAGGCCACGGTGAAGAGGGTGGTGTACAGTCTGCCGCGGGTCGGCGTGGGAACGAGCTACGGCCTGCCGCAGGCCAGGTAGGAGCTGGCTTTAAAAACCAAACTGCCATTTTTCTTTTCCAGATATTTCGATTGACAGAGTTATTGTCTCGTGTAGAGCTTCACAATTAATGGTAATTTAAGCGCAATGTGGATACTGGCCTCCACAATGAATTGATCGTGACCGACCAAAAATTTTATATAATTGTCGCACAGTAGTTATGATTGATTCAAAGGAAATTCTTGGGGGTGCTGCGCTGGTGCCCGGGATGGGCTGTTTTTTTTTCTTGCGAAAAAGGTGTAATTAACTGACCTTCTTCGGGATAAATTATTTTTATTTTTGGTGCCATGTAGTGGTATACTTTTTTTTTTTTGTAAAATGTAATTTATATATAGTCTTAAGAAGACTGAATTTATGTGAAGAAGCTACTTTTTGAATCAAAGATTTGTCCATTTGAGTTTATTTATTTATAAGTTAATTAAATACATTATCATTCTGAAGACAGTTTTCTGTTGATTTACAAAGTGCCATAAAATAATTGTGTTCTCCAAAATGGATGAATAATCGTAATAAATAATCATGATCACAATATTGAGCAAATCGTGATTGTCATTCTAGACATAATCATCCAGCCCTAGTCCCATGAAAGCGAGTAAATGTACAAATATTAATATTCTCTAGGTGGTTAAATGGTCTTTTCGAAACTAAATGCTTCACGCTATGTATGTACAGTATTGTATCACCGCGCGCGCGCTGCATAAACACAGAGAATATCGGTATATATATGCTCCGAAAATTGGCTGTTCGGGAAACTCTTCCTCGTCACCAGCAAGCGGAAAAATCAAGCTCTTTCAGAATCCTGTCGGAAGAACAGCGAAAACCGCTTTTTCCTCTTATAAAATCCAACCGTGCACATCTCTAAAGAATAAGAAAGAATCAGTTCTATATTCTACATTCGTGTCTCAGGCGGATTTCCTTGGCGACTCCTCGGCAGCTGTTCAAGTCGTCCAACATGACCCAGCGCTGGCAGAGGAGAGAGATCTCCAACTTCGAGTACCTCATGTTCCTCAACACCATCGCAGGTGAGCGGCTCCTCGATCTCACTGGAGCAGTGGGCCTGAGCATTTCGGCCTCTAAATTTAAGGCTAAGAATTCACTTTTTTTTTTCCTTTCCACGCAAAAGTATTTTCCGTAGAAAATCAAATTATATGCCTTCACCGCGAATAGAAACAAAACAAAAGATGTTGTGTTACATGCATTACAACATTTCTGTCTGTCATAGCGGCCCGCGGTGTGTTTGCCAGAGTACCAAGCTCCATTGGATTTCATACATGCAAATAACAACAAGTTCACGTTGGGGAGTCCTCTTGTTTGTCTGATGGTGGTAATTGCCAGAACTGAAATTACCCCTGACAATGTGCAGGAAAAAAGTAATAAAATTAAAAAATTCAGATTCCCCTGCAACACATGACTTTTCTCTAGAAATCTGTTCAATCGGTTTTACTCTTGTGTATAATTAAAGCAGCTAATTACTTCCATTCTTTGTGCTGTGATTCATAGGCATATCAGCCGGATTACCGTTGAATATAGTCAATTATCCCTCCCGCTCGGTTCCCCAAAACAATAGTCATTAAAAAATAAAACCTGTTTGACAGTTGACAGACATTTATATTATTTTATTTCATTTTATTTCATTTTATTTGATATTATAATTTCATATATTGTTTATATAAATAAATAATTAATAGCCACAAAAAAATAGACAATTTCACCCTTACATTACCAATCTATAGGCTGTGATAGAAACTGAATCATGTTTTACCCACTTCTTCATTTTCAATTTGTTTTTGTTATTTTCTCCTCCTCCTCCTCTTCTGTGCGTTTGATCCAGGGAGGACCTACAACGATCTGAACCAGTACCCGGTCTTCCCCTGGGTTTTGACCAACTACGATTCTGAGGAGCTGGATCTCACTTTGCCGGGGAACTTCCGTGATCTCTCCAAGGTGGGAGCACGGGGGCACAAGAGATTTAATCCACAACGCTGAGCACAAAAAAAGACCCAAAAGCAACGTAGGGGCTAGAATTGAAGTGACCAGGTGTTATTCTTTTATACTGCCTGGTCATGCCTCCAAACGCCCAAATATTATTTTTTAAGTCTTGGTGGACTGTTTTCTTTACATCAGTAACTGTCAGTGGAATCATTTTTTTGTGACCACTCATTTTGTCAATATTTGCAGTAACAGGATGGCTAATGACCTACTACTCAATATTCAGTTTATTCTGCCAGGTACATGTACATATACTAGGAATTTGTTCTGGTGAGGTTCTGTGCGTTTCACTACAGCATTAAATAAATTGCCTAACATGCTGAAAATATGGCAAATAAAAGTAATAATAAAATTAAATCGAATAAAAAAAAATGAAGTAAAAATTAAATACAATTAAAATTTAATTGTCAAATTGACATGGACAAATAGTAAAAAAAGAATACAAAACAGGAATAAATGATATATAAAAATATACAGAATATAGAAAATTCTAGACTGTGCACAGGATAAATTATTGAAATGGATATATTAACATTTGAAATATGAATTATTACCATTACTATGTATTATTAATTATTAGAAATTATTACTATTACTATCAGAATGATTACTATACAAATACAAATGATATTATATAAACTATTAATTAATAATTCACTATTATATTAATAATTATATTATTATTAGTTTATTAAAATATTCAAACGGACTTAGGATAGGATGAAGTCTTCCTTTCTAACGTTTTATCCCTCTCATGGTCTCCTCCAGCCAATCGGAGCGCTGAACCCGAAGCGGGCGGCGTTCTACGCGGAGCGCTACGAGACGTGGGAGGAGGACGGAACTCCACCGCACCACTACACCACCCTCTACTCCACCGCCCACACGACACTGATCTGGATGCTCAGGATAGTAAGTACTGCTAGCTCACATCACGATGGGCTACTTGGAGCTTCAGCCATTTTGTGCTAGTTTACTCCATGGAATATTACCCAAAATGCATCTCTCAGTATGCACTGAATATAAACCAACACAGTGTAAATATCTCAGAGAACAAAGCTGCCCTACACTACATACGACAGGTGACTTTTCATAGAGTAGGTTTTACTCTAATTCACTTCATCGTTCTTATGTTACTCCATGCTCCATACCCAAGAAGTCAAATAGAAAGAAAACGATCCTCTCCAGATTTGTCAATGTAACGAAACAAATTTAAGCATGTTATATTTTTAGACTTGATTATTTTTTTAGAAAATGTTTTTTTGCATTTAAAGCCTGGCTTATGATAACTTATTTATATACTCGGTTATGATGCTCACGGTTCCTTTGTGTTTTTTTTTTAATTTTAGATTTAGATTTATTTCCGTTAGTTTAGTTCCGTTTGTAAACCCGTCACGCTCAAATACAGTGAAATACACCTTTTTCTCAAAAGTTTTCGGGAATCTGAAATAGGGTTTTAAATGCTGTTTGATTTCAATACAGTAATACGAACCGTTTACCGTGTGTTTATATTGTCGTGTATTTTATATCTGAAGTTTGGTGAACTAAAGGTCTCAGCCTGTGCTGCTCTTATGAAGTAACGGGTTTGACTGGTTCTCGCTTTCTGTTGCAACTTCAAGTTCGGCGTTCAGAATCCCTCGTAGACGGCGCCATGAGGTTTGTCCGCTCAAAGCGTGTCATTTCCCCGCAGGAGCCGTTCACCACCTTCTTCCTCAACGCCAACGACAACAAGTTCGACCACGCGGACAGAGCGTTCTCCGGTATCGGGCGCTCGTGGAGAAACTGCCAGAGGGACACGGCGGACGTGAAGGTAAGTCCTATAGGAAGGGCTGGAGAAATGATGTCCCGAAATGATGATGATGATGATGATGATGATGATAATCAGTGTTGTAGTCAAAGCCAACCAAGTCTTTGGAGAGGTTTCAGAGACAGGAGTCAGAATATTGAACAAGTTACATTCCGTTGGGATTCATTAATCTCTTTGTGTTCAATACTCATTATGAAAAATAGTCAAACAAAATCTGTTTTGGACCCTTTATCGAGAGTCCACACATTCCAAAACTGAGTCAAGACACATTCCAGACTAGTCCAAGGAGTTGTCCGTCTACGACTATCGTATGGGAAGCCTTTTTAGCCTTTATTCACTTTTTCAAAGCAGTTGCAATTCTGATTGAACTAGTTGTTCATGTACACCTTTGATATATAAAAAAAAAAAAAAACACATTGTTGATATCAAAAAACCGACATTCTTGATATCAACATTTCAATTGTTGATATCAAGATACAGCGTTCTTGATATCCTGAAAAAACATTGTTGATATCAACAATTCAACTCTTGTTTAATAAAAATTGAAACCTCTTCCCATCGCTCTCAACGCAGAATCGCAATTGTGATATCAAGAATGTGTATTGTTGATATCAACAATATGAGGTATTGATATCGACAACTCAAATTGTTGATATGCATGATTATATATAGCATGATTCATGATGTCAATATTCCAAGTTTTGAGATCGAAAGTTGCTGTTCAATTCTTGATATCAGGAAGTATTTTGTTTATATCAACAATTAAAATTGTTCATATCGACAATACACATTCTTGATATCACAATTGCGATTCTACATTGTAAGCATTGGGAAGAGGTTTCAATTTTTTATATCACTAATTGGAATGTCGATATCAAGATGCCATTTTATCCAAAATGTCTCTTTATGATATCAACAATTTGTTTTTGTTTTTTATATCAAGGCGTACAATTACAACTAGTTCAGTCAGAATTGCAACTAATTTGAAACAGTGAATAAATGCTCCAGCAGCTTGCCCTACTATTTCAACCGATAGCACTACAACCATGATAATGTCTGATGGTGCAGGTGTTTGTTCTACATCAACAGAGAATAAATTACTAACAAACAGTTTCAAATAGTAGATCAACATATATATTATAATGGGACGTGGACGTGAACGTTGCTTCGTCGAACAGGAGCTGATCCCGGAGTTCTACTACTTGCCGGAGATGTTCGTGAATAGCAACGAGTACGAGCTGGGGGTCCGTGACGACGGCCTCCCGGTCTGCGACGTGGAGCTTCCCGCCTGGGCCAAGAAGCCAGAGGACTTCGTCCGCATCAACCGCATGGTGAGGAACACACGCACGCTCCATCCACCGCGAGACGGACGTGAAGCACCAGGAGATTTCATCCTTCGTCCTGTGCCGCCAACTCGGACTGACGCCTTCGCGTTCTCCTCCTCCTCCTCCTCCTCCTCCTCCTACTCCTCTCTCCAGGCGTTGGAGAGCGAGTTTGTCTCGTGCCAGCTCCACCAGTGGATCGATCTGATATTCGGCTACAAGCAGCGAGGCCCCGAGGCTGTCCGGGCCCTGAACGTCTTCAACTTCCTGTCCTACGAGGGAGCTGTGACCCTAGACAACCTGGACATGGTGCAGCGGGAGGTGGGTCACTCAGCAGTACATTAGATGGATGGATGGATAGATGGAGAGATGAAATATGAATATGAAATATATGGAAAAATGTGAAAATTTACAATACAACCTTCGATTTATTGTTTTATTTTATTGTTTATTTATTTTACTGTGTACAGACAGCTAACTGCACACAATAAAATATGGCAATATACACTAAAGCTAATGATAAACAACAAACATAACCTCAAAAATAACAGAAAAAAAAATCACCCCGAAAAAATAACTGGAAAAATGTACAAAATACAGCATATACAGTACATCATATACAATAACTAATGAAATAAGCCTAACAGGGAACCAGAAAGATGAACCAAAAGATAAGAAAGAAATTGGTAATGTGCAATAAACCTGGTGATAAACATGAAATATGAGCCCAAAAAAAACATGAGCAATAGAAAAATAAACCTCAAAAATGAATGTTAAACGTAGACTTTTGCATGAACAAATTTACATTCTGGAAGTTTTGCAATTTGTGCAGTGTTTGGAGGCATTTTGATATAACAATAACAATCACCTAAATGTTGCCGCTCCTATCTCCCTTTTTTTCCCCACTCCGCAGGTAATGGAAACCCAGATCCAGGCGTGTGGGCAGATCCCCTCGCAGCTGCTGATCGAGCCGCACCCTCCGCGCTCCTCTGCCATGCACCTGGTGAGTCAACATGGCAGCCTGGCCATAGCCTCTATTAGACGATAACGCCGCGTTTTTTAGGGATCAGCTGACTCGGGGCCCTCTCTTTTTGTGATTACCGGTCCGTATTGGTGTATTTCTATTATGTATGTAAAGATACATTCAACTGCTGCCACCCGCAGTAGTAGCCTCAAGGCTGTTATCAGAGACAGTATTATTATAGATCATCAGCACTACCATCGTTTTCAATGGGAAAACTGAACACGAAAACACTAAACATGGCGACACCAAGGGTGTGAGACACAACATTAACAAAACTGGCAAATCACAGTGGTTCACGTCGTAACACCATTCCTTCAGGGAACACCGTAGTCGAAGTGTTGGTAAGCCACAGTGTCCTTTATAATTCTAAGTTGTTTATAATTAATTGGTGCATGAAATATAAATGATTATCACACGGCTCTGTGGAATACCTCCATTCTGATTGGTCAATAGCAGCAATGGGTGGTTAGTTATTTCTGAATATTTCTATCCCTCGTAACAGGCCCGGCGCCACAAGGGGGCATGAGTCGTTTCTGCCTCCCCCGTTTTAGTTTGATGTACCCTATAGATAAACGGCAAAAACAACGAAAGAATATTGGTAAGGAAGGAAGTAAGGAAGCACCTCATTTGAAGCTCGTCATCTGAACCCGTCTGTTTTCCCACTGCGCAAACAGCATCCAGCATAGCAGCTGAAGGAAATCAAGGGGAAACCTGCCGGTCGTCTGCACTTTTTCTTCCTCTTTTTCCTCACGGCTAAATGAAGTAATTTATTCCGGAATATTCCACTCATTAAAAACGCTATTCCCCTGCCATGAAAAAATACAAACGTCGTCCGGGTACTTTCGGGACAATGACCGGCTGGCTGTACGTTATCCCTTACTTATATGTACAGTATACGTATGACAGAACTTAAGGTACGGATGTCTTCTCCATCCAATGACGTAGGGGTCCGGTTTTGTTAGCCACAAACATTCTGCTCGAAAAGTGTTACCGAGATGGCCTCCCGGCGAACCCACCTCTCCTCGAGTGACTTTGCCCTCCAGCCCCTGACCCCTTCAGTCCCAGCGACGCCCCTGAAACCCCCCTCTCTGTGTGTACCTGTGTGTGTGTACCTCTCCCATTAATGGACCTTTATTTCTTTACTCCCCCCCCCCCCCCCTCTCTTCTATCCCCCGCCCTGCTGTTCTTCACCCGCCATCCCCCGCCCCCCTCTCCATCCCCTCCCCGTACCTCCTGTACCCCTCTCGTGCCCCCTCACCCCCTCCCCTCGGTCCTCCGCTCTGGCTCCCCTTCCTTTCCTTCTCTCCTCTGTCTCTCTCACCAGTGTTTCCTTCCTCAGAGCCCTCTGATGTTTAAGGATCAGATGCAGCAGGACGTCATCATGGTGCTCAAGTTCCCGTCCAACTCGCCCGTCACGCACGTGGCGGCCAACACGCTGCCCCACCTCAGCATCCCGGCGGCCGTCACCGTCACGTGCAGCCGCCTGTTCGCCGTCAACCGCTGGCACAATACAGTTGGTGCGTGCGTGTGTGTGTGTGTGTGTGTGTGTGTGTGCGTGCGTGCGTACGTGTATGTGTGTGTGTGTGTGTGCGTGCGTGCGATCCACTGTCTCCCTAAATGACCAAAGAGCGTTACAAATAATCGCAATGAACAATTGCAATGTCTTTCTTTGTTTATCTGATGTCACCATAACGTTATACAGTACGTCTATAACGTGTAACAGTAAACATCCACCTTGAGAAGAAGAGCTTAGCTATTGGCATTGAACATTGGAACATAGAAATCCAGGTTGTACGGGCATGTGTGTGGAGTAAGTATTCCTGTTTTATCTTGTTTTGTCCAGTATGTTGTATAGTTTTTGTGCATCTTCAAATAATGGGCCTGGCCATCCCTGTAGGTCTGCGTGGAGCACCGGGTTACTCCCTAGAGCAGGCACATCACCTTCCCATCGAGATGGACCCGCTCATTGGTAAAATCTACGTTACTGGGCACTTGATAAATACCGGAGCAGAGCAATATTAGTTTCCTGTATTCGCTTTTGAAGGATCAAATACAAAAGGAGGCAAAATTAATACAAAATATGGCAAAATTGAGTCAATTCGACAAGAAATGTGTGTTACACGTCGTGGTCAGCGGGGCCAGGAGATCATTTGAAGGTAGTTTTCTCATCATTGCTTGAGTCCTTCAAAACTTGAAAAAAAAAATTTAATGTGAAAATGGTCAGACAGTACTGACTAGTAAATGGGCTAAAATACAATTTGACACCTGTATGGTCCTTCAACAAGCAGTTAATAATGACATTTCTATCCATACAGAGGATATTTGGAGCCAGATTGTAAACATGATTGTAATTAATGTCTTAAACAGAAGAGCCCTCTGCAAATAACTTGCCAGTTAAGCAACTAAGTTGAGCTGAAACTTGACCTCAGACACAGATGCTCGTAATAAACGATCAGAGATAATTAGTTTTTATTCAAAACCTTGTTAGCATCTCCGTGTCTCCTATCATCCCACTAAACATCTTCTGCCTCGCCATCCCAGCAAACAACTCGGGTGTGAACAAGCGCCAGATCACTGACCTGGTGGACCAGAGCATCCAGATCAACACGCATTGTTTTGTGGTTACCGCTGACAACCGCTACATCCTGGTCTGTGGCTTCTGGGACAAGAGTTTCCGCGTGTACTCCACCGAAACGGGTGGGTTTCTGTGTCGTAGCCAGAAAACAAGTAAACATTCATGTTTAGTATTAGCGTTTAACCCTCAACCTTGCTAGGTCGGTTTTCATGAGGTGTCGCTTTCGGAGCTAGTTCTGTCAGATAACGGCACACGTTTCCACGCCCTTGAGCTGGCGTTATTTAAGCAGCCAGTCCCTCCTGCTCTACCTGCTGTGCTGCCTTCTGTGTTGCTGCGCTCCCTCCACCTCAAATGATGCGTAGCTTGTGGAGATAGTTCTCTCTGACAACTTGACGGCGCCACATGCTTCCTCGCCCTTATTTGGCCGGCCTATTTAAGCAGCCAATCCCTCCTGCCCGACCTGCTTTGCTGCGCTCCCTCCACCGCCCCTGCATCCAGCTGTTGGGTTCTACTCTTCTATCCAATGGGGAGATTGAGGCTCATCACTCCTATATTTCTAGTTTACTTAGTATGTCTATGTTTGCTGCTGGATTGTTTAGTGAAATTATTTCACATGGAGGAACTTTCCATCAGTGAAGCCACAGTCGTAGATGTAAACCCTCACAGGAGGAGTTGGTCAAGGGGACGGGTGTTGGGTGGATTACACCACAAGTCCCAGAATTCCACTCAACTGCACTGACCACAACTAGCTGTGCCTGTTTGTTAAATTCACCTCCGACCCTCTGCAGGTAAGCTGACCCAGATCGTGTTTGGCCACTGGGACGTCGTGACCTGTCTAGCCAGGTCTGAGTCCTACATCGGGGGGGACTGCTACATCGTCTCTGGCTCCAGAGACGCCACGCTGCTGCTGTGGTACTGGAGTGGACGGCACCACATCATCGGGGACAACCCCAACAACAGTGAGTGGAGAAAAGGCTGAAAACCGTGGGGAAATGTGAAAATGTAATGTCTTTGTGGAGGGAAAACTCAAGTGGACTCAACTGATTGGCATTGAAGTCCTTTATTTTGATCAATTATTGAGTCTGCCACTGGGGCAATGGTGGATCAATTTAAAAGATTTTCAATTTAAAATCTGTCTGTCTGACAATGCTTATCCATGCAATGTATTGGTATTATAATTATATTATAATTATTAACATTATACTGCAATTCATGTTAATAAGAAATTATTTCCTCGCCCTAAAAAACATTTTACAGTAGCCGGTAATTATTGTTAATAACTCTTAAAAAATGTGATTTTATATAATATTTTTTGACTTATGCCATCAATTCTGTGGTAAGAACATAGTTGTTGTGTTTGCTCAGGCGATTACCCCGCTCCCAGAGCCGTGCTGACCGGCCATGACCACGAGGTGGTGTGTGTGTCCGTCTGTGCGGAGCTGGGACTCGTCATCAGCGGAGCCAAAGGTGAGTGGGAACGGTTTCATCCACACGGGGATGAAACATACGTATTGAGTTCTAGGTAGATGATGATGCAGGACACGAGAGAAAAATAATAGCATCCTCAACATGGTAAGTTTATCATCGCAGCAATACAAGAGTCATGCATAAATGTCCTGTTTTCAACGTCGTGTCGTCGTTGTTCAATGTCCTCAGAGGGGCCGTGCCTGGTCCACACGATCACAGGGGACCTGCTGAGAGCCCTGGAGGGGCCCGAGCTTTGCCAGCGGCCGCGGCTGATTTCTGTATCCAGTGAGGGCCACTGCATCATCTGCTATGAGAGGGGCCGCTTCTGCAACTTCAGCATCAATGGAAAGCTGCTGGCTCAGATGGAGGTCAATGACTCCACACGGGTAAGAGGCCCAATAATAATAATAATAATAATAATGATAATAATAATAATAATAATAATAATAACAATATAGCTGGTGATCTAGTCTTCATTACAACTTTTTTACAACAGATTGTGATATGCAGTGTTTACAAGTTAATCTCAAACTGTCCGCATGGAATTTAAATCACCCTTCAGTCTGTATACATGAACCGCATATAACAGCAATAATAAAGTTTATTTCAGTAGCACTTTCCTAAAAACTGCGTTTAAAAAGTGACATTTAAAGTGCAAAGGAAATACTGCATACTAGTAAACGGTGGCGATTACAGGCTTTATATGTGGTGCGGTGATATTGATATTGTTCACAAAAAAAATAATCAAAAACACAAAAGATGTCCTGGATCACTCCATCACACTGGCTCTTCCCGTTTCCCCCTGCCATCCCATTGTGGTTGGATGTGGTTTCCTTCTCTCTCCCTCCCCTCAGGCCATCCTGTTGAGCAGCGACGGCCAGAACCTGGTGACCGGGGGGGACAACGGGGTGGTGGAGGTGTGGCAGGCCTGCGACTTCAAGCAGCTGTACATCTACCCGGGCTGTGACGCCGGCATCCGGGCCATGGACCTGTCCCACGACCAGAGGTGCGACAGATCAGCCCCCGTCCTGCCACAAAGGGGCGGGGATGTTCCTGTAGGGGAGGGGCAGGCCAAGATGAGCATAGATACACTATAGATAGATAGAGTAAAGGGTAGATGGATAAAGAGAAAGTTAGATAGATACAGTATAGATAGATACAATAGAGAGTAGATAGATAGACAGACATAGACATCATACTGTAGCTGGGAAACCAGGGCGGGTCCTCTGACGTGCTGTGACGTGTTGTGACGTGCTCTGACGTGCTCTGACGTGTTGTGACGTGTTGTGACGTGCTCTGACGTGCTCTGACGTGCTCTGACGTGTTGTGACGTGTTGTGAGGTGTTGTGACGTGTTGTGACGTGTTGTGACGTGTTGTGACGTGCTCCGACGTGCTGTGACGTGCTCTGACGTGTTGTGACGTGCTGTGACGTGTTGTGACGTGCTCCGACGTGCTGTGACGTGCTCTGACGTGCTGTGACGTGCTGTGACGTGTTGTGACGTGCTGTGACGTGTTGTGACGTGTTGTGATGTGCTCTGATGTGCTGTGACGTGTTGTGACATGCTCTGACGTGTGGTGACGTGTTGTGACGTGTTGTGACGTGCTCTGACGTGTTGTGACGTGCTGTGACGTGTTGTGACGTGTTGTGACGTGCTCTGATGTGCTGTGACGTGTTGTGACGTGCTCTGACGTGCTCTGACGTGTTGTGACGTGTTGTGACGTGCTCTGACGTGCTCTGACGTGTTGTGACGTGTTGTGACGTGCTCTGACGTGCTCTGACGTGTTGTGACGTGCTCTGAAGTGTTGTGACGTGTTGTGACGTGTTGTGACGTGTGACGTGCTCTGACGTGTTGTGACATCCTCTGACGCGCTCTGACGCGCTCTGACGTGTTGTGACGTGCTGTGACGTGCTGTGACGTGCTCTGACGTGTTGTGACGTGCTCTGACGTGCTGTGACGTGCTGTGACGTGCTGTGACGTGCTGTGACGTGTTCTGACGTGTTGTGACGTGTGCTGACGTGCTCTGACGTGCTCTGACGTGCTGTGACGTGCTGTGACGTGTTGTGACGTGTTGTGACGTGCTCTGACGTGTTGTGACGTGCTCTGACAGCCTTGACGTGTTGTGACGTGTTGTGACGTGTAACGTGCTCTGACGTGTTGTGACGTGCTGTGACGTGCTGTGAAGGTGTTGTGACGTGTTGTGACGTGCTCTGACGTGTTGTGACGTGCTCTGACAGCCCTGACGTGTTGTGACGTGTTGTGACGCGCTCTAACATGTTGTGACATGCTCTGACATGTTGTGACGTGCTCTGACGTGCTCTGAAGTGTTGTGACGTGTTGTGATGGGTTGTGATGTGCTCTGACGTGCTCTGACGTGCTCTGACGTGTTGTGACGTGTTGTGACGGGTTGTGATGTGCTCTGATGTGCTGTGACCTGCTCTGACATGTTGTGACGTGCTCTGACGTGCTCTGACGTGCTGTGACGTGTTGTGACGTGCTCTGACGTGTTGTGACGTGTTGTGACGTGTTGTGACGTGCTGTGACGTGTTGTGACGTGTTGTGACGTGTTGTGACGTGTTGTGACGTGCTCTGACGTGCTCTGACGCGTTGTGACGTGCTCTGACGTGTTGTGACGTGCTGTGGCGTGTTGTGACGTGTTGTGATGTGCTCTGACGTGTTGTGACGTGCTCTGACGTGTTGTGACGTGTTGTGACGGGTTGTGATGTGCTCTGATGTGCTGTGACCTGCTCTGACATGTTGTGACGTGCTCTGACGTGCTCTGACGTGCTGTGACGTGTTGTGACGTGCTCTGACGTGTTGTGACGTGTTGTGACGTGTTGTGACGTGCTGTGACGTGTTGTGACGTGTTGTGACGTGTTGTGACGTGTTGTGACGTGCTCTGACGTGCTCTGACGCGTTGTGACGTGCTCTGACGTGTTGTGACGTGCTGTGGCGTGTTGTGACGTGTTGTGATGTGCTCTGACGTGTTGTGACGTGCTCTGACGTGTTGTGACGTGCTCTGACGTGTTGTGACGTGCTCTGATGTGTTGTGACGTGCTCTGACGTGCTCTGACGTGTTGTGATGTGTTGTGATGTGCGCTGCGTGCCCCGCCCCACAGGACCCTGATCACCGGCATGGCGTCCGGCAGCATCGTGGCGTTCAACATTGACTTCAACCGCTGGCACTACGAGCACCAGAACCGGTACTGACGTAGACGGAGTGAGCGGGCGGAGGGAAGGAGAGGAAGAGGAAGAGGAAGATGGCGGCGGCCGAGGGGAAGGAGGAAAAGATACATCTGAGCGCCGGCGCCGTCTTCCCCGGAGAGCGGGAGGAGGAGGGCGCGTCGGAGGGGAGGTTTTGCGGCGCTCGACCGCGCACGGCGTCACGCGGCGCCGGGCGGGGGGCAGCCCTGCCTCCAGGTCCGGACGCGTGAGTACGTCACACGCACGTATGTCACCACAGAACACGCGATAACCCCCCCCCCCCCAAAAAAAAATCACCACCCTGTTCAACATCAGAAACAAAAAAGAAAACGAGTGACACCGACCTTACACAGGACCGGTGCAGTTGCTGGTACACTTCCCGTTTCACACACAAAGAACTACGTTTGCTTTCCTCCCGATTTTGTTTCTTTTCCGTTCTTAGGTTTTCCTCTTTGTTTTTTTTGTTTTTTTGTTTTTTAATTTGATGTTGTGGGGGGGGGTTTGGGGCGATTGGCGTGCGACTTTGACGTGTTGGTTTTTAAACCGAGCCGGGCCACACCCACCGATCGGGACGACGCGCTATCGGCTCGAGACGATACTCAACCCGTCCAAACTCACCCCCGACGCTTATGTTCCTCCGTTGCTTTATTTACCTTCTTCCTCCATTTTTGGGTTTTATTTTGATTCTTTTATTTTTTTTAATAGGATTTTAATGTAAATAATGCTCTTTGTTTCCTTTGGAGCCTACACTCGTCCTTTCACGACACAGAATCGCGCTTATCACCTTTAATTTATTAATGAGTTGCTGTATGTAAATGACTGTGTAATAATTATAATAACGTTGACGAGACTGACGGTCACACGGCGCGGAAGGTAGCGGCCGTTTTGGGCGGAAAGGAGCGGAGGATAATTATAGAGCAACACGTCTCGCCAGTGCTATCACGGAGGATGACCACGAAGATTTCCTTTGTATATTTGGTGATTGTTCTGTCAAATATGTACATACAAGTCTTTGGTTCGGGCTCGGCGGGGGGGAGGGGGGAACCTAACTGGATAAGACCGGAAGCGCAAAAGGAAACATTCACATTCATGCATTTGTTGATTATTTAAAAAAAAAAAAACAAAGCAAAAAAAGAGGATCAAATCAATGTAAAAGTTTGTTTTGTATTTGCACTTTGCACCAATCACATATCATTATTTATTAGCTTGGTTCTCTCTGGTTGGCTGGCATTTTATTTAGGTCCATCTTTTTGTTTCCCCTCTGGGATTATTTGTGCATTGATGTGTGTATTTAAACCGTTGATCTCACGTGTGATTATTAAGTTGTACAACCTCACAGTTGTAAGCAATATCATGATTCTGTAGCTGATGGAGACGGCAAGCGGGGGAGGCGAGGGGACAAAATGTGTGGGATGTACTGTATGTGTGGAAGCCACCTTGATCAAAAACACACATGCACATACTCTTATCAACTTGCGTATCCAAAAAAGGTTACATATTTTTGGATCTATAAAAACCTTAAAAACTATTGTATTCATGTTTTATTGCAAAGATGTAAAATATGACGTGTGAGTTGAAAAAAAATCATGAGAAAAATAAAATATACAAAGAATTTGATGACTTGACTTTTTATTATCAGATTGTTTTATCATCTAATATCTGTCATTTATCATCATTTTGTGACTATTGCTCGTTCCTATGAAATGTAAGATGGCGAGACCGTTAAAGGGCATTTTTGAAAAGTGCTTTAGAACAAATGGTCAAAAATGTCCAGACGCAAATCAATATTAACAGCATTTCTGATGGATCAGATTTACTTTGAAATAATTTACTTGAAATTATCTTTATTTATTTTGTATTGTACAGCAAACATAGTCATACTTAGTGAGCTGAAAATTTAGGAGTGATGAGCTCAAATCCCCCATTGGATAGAAGAGTAGAACCCAACAGGTGGATGCAGGGGAGGTGGAGGGAGCACAACAAAGCAGGTCGGGCAGGAGGGATTGGCTGCTTAAATAGGCCGGCCAAATAAGAGCATGGAAGCATGTGGCGCCGTCAAGTTGTGAGACAGAACTATCTCCACAAGCCCCCTACGGTTCAATACGCACACGTAAATGCACACCGTATTCGGTATCACTGTAGCAGTCCACCAAACGGCTTCCTATTGAATCCACTGTTGCAGCTCCACCGGCCACCTCAGCCGCACGGCATTTCTCTATTTTTGCACAAGAGGTCTTTTTCAAGTGCGCGCGGCTACACAGCCTTTTCAATAGAAACACAAGGTAAAACTACATGCAAATATTTTTGTAAAAAGTGCAATCAATCAAGGTGTCCAGTCAGAAAATAACCTTAATCTTTATTATGGACTTCTCTTCAGACACTCTCTGGGTTGCACTCGCACCAAATTGTGTCGGGTCGTTCACGAACGATCCGATTCTTTTGAACGGCTCTGTTGGAGGAATGAAGGGAACTCTCACTGGGTGATGAGCCCTTCTTTTTTTGGTCACGTTTTACAGTTTGGTGTTGTGTTGTTAAATAAATAAATAAATAAATATAAATGAAAATTGATATTAGAATTTTTCACTATTCTGGACACCTCCTCTCCAATCAGATAAAGTTATGCAAATTATAACAACCCACCAATGAACTTGAACCCCCGTCCCCCCTCAGCACGGTCATACACACAGAACATTACATTTATTGCAGACTACTATAAAAACATTTTTCACACCTTTTAACTTAAAAAAAAAAAATCCTTAAATTTAGAGATACTGAAACCGTGCCGGTGCTGTGGCAATGAACCGTGAGCCCACTGTACCGTTGCAACCCTAGTAGATAAGGAAATACTCTAATACTTGGGAAACACGTTTTCACCCTAAAACCCCCAAAAAACTTTATGTTGATTTACAAATGGTTTCCAATTGTTTATTACTATTAGTGATTTTTACTCTGCAGACGTTTTCAAGGTAAGACGAAGGTTCGGGGGGAAGCAATGAAACAATAATCTCAAACAAGAAGCATAATGTTGGAAAAAATGCCAAAACTATGTAGATACTAATCCCCCAAACTGTTCCAGTGTGTTGATGCATTTCTGGAGGGAATCTACAAAAAGTGATGATTGAATATGGATATGATGAAAAGGCGTGTCAGGGAAAAAACATGATGAAATTAATTCAGGCCCCAGTAGAAGACATGTAAACCTAAGCTGATTACTGTCAAATAAAATCTTTGTTTAGACCATGGAAAATTGTTTTCAGTTTTTTATGGTGTATCACGGTAACTAATGTAATATTCATAAATATGCATTGATTGAGGTCTATGATACTTATATTCATCGTACTCTGCAAAGGAATCCAGTTTAAATGGAAACAGTACGCATACCAAAATTGCCAATAAAATATGGACAAGGCTATAACCTTGCCTTTGTCATCGTCATTTTTAATTATTTTCCACTTAGTGCATCGAGATGAACTCTGACCTCAAGTGTTGAAATCCGTTTGCTGGAACCAAACCGCATGACCTCGTTGGATCTCTTTCTAAAGAATGTTGAAAATCATCCTCACTCCTTATTAAGACAGAAAATCGGGGCTTTATTTACGTGTCAGACATATCCACAAACAATTCAGAAAAATCATTTATTGCTTTCGTTTACATAACTGTTCGACTCCACATTCTGTGAAAAAGCCCGCGTTAGTTTGCAAATGCGATATTTACTGCAAGGACCGGTAACATTTTTACATGAAAAATGCGAATACGAAAAAAGCTGCCGGCGGTGACGTCTCCTGATGAACGTTGTAGACCACGCGTCCAAACGAGATAATGTGTCTCTCTCTAGTCCATACAACACCAACCGCATATCCTAATGTTAGAAAGGCTGTTAATGACTTGTGAGTGAGACAAAGCTTGTCTTTTCGAAAGAACATTTTAATTCGACTTTAACTTCTCAAAACAAGTGTTGAGAGTCCCAAGTCGACCACGGCGTCAGGACCGTCAACTCCAGTTACTTTCTCTTACGCCGTACAAATCTGACATCCTGGCACACGCCCCAAAAGAAGTGTGAGCACTGAGTAGCTACACAGTTGATGGCCTCTAAAATCGGCTTGGTTAAGGGCAGAGGTAAGTATTAGGTAGAATAGATGATTACTGTAGGAACTAACAAATAAATCGAACAACAATTAACTTCTTTCCACAGAACTCGGGACACGTATGGACATGGATGTTCTTGGATTTCTCTCCAAAGGTAAGTATGAAGGTATAAGTATAAAAAAAAAAATATGCTGTATATATATTATAACATCAGAAATGTATGACCCTGATGCAGAAGAAATATGTGGATAGGCACAATAGACAAGATGTTTTATGTTGAAATGAAGACCTCAGAAATTCAAATTTAAGATGTTTCCGACAGACAACTCTTAGATTGACTTTAAAATGATCTTTATTTATTTTGCATTATTTCAGCTTGGGCGTCTGGGCTCTACCGCTCATCACTGCCAGCGAGGTGTACGGCAAACATAGGCATACTCCAATCCCCCCATTGGTTAGAAGAGTAGAACCCCACAGGTGGATGCGGGGGTGGTGGAGGGAGCCCAGCAACGCAGCGCAAACAAGGCGTGTGGTGCCGTCGAGTTGTTTGACAGAACTAGCTCCGCTACGCCTCATTTAATAACTAAAATTTAATTTAAGATATCTTGACTTTTTTAAGGACCTGCAGACATCGTTAAATAATCACTAATGCTGCTTTAAAATACTTGTTTGATTCACGGAGTGTTCTATTTTCGTGGAATTGTCCAAATAAGCACATTTAGAGTGGATATACCATGAATGTCAGCCAAGCCTCGTTTTTTTTTGTCTTTGTTGGGACCTCCTTGCAGGGCTCCCTCGCGGTGCAGTCACTATGGAGACTGCGATCTGATTCCTATGTGAGCTGACAGGCTGGGGAGGGTATTCGGTCACGCTCGCTGACCTGCCAGTCAAGAGGAGATATTTATCTTTCGGCTTCTGCCACTTCACAGTGTCTCTGTGCGTTTCCAGCTGGAGGCCGCCTGCCACTCAACGGTCTGCACCCCTTTCCCAGCCCCCCAAACTCAGCATGGTTCTCTTTTCAGTTCTCCTATTAGACACCCAAATTGCTAACATTTGAACACGTTCAGATCTAAATGAGATTTCTCATTTTCCAAAGCTGTGAACATGCCTAAAATTGTCCTAATTAGCCGCCTCCTAGGGATAGGGATATTAGGTATATTGATTTGCGAAATATCCCAAATGATTATATGTTTATAAGTTTTTAATCAGAATCCAGGTGCATTGACATGTACGAAGAATAGTGTTCTAAATTGATTAAAGTACAAAACTTGACATGAAGTAAACACCATCTAACGTGTGAAATGACATTTCCTCGTATCGTTTGTATTTACAAACATCGGTTCGTGAGTCCCAATTCGGCCGCTCCAGACCCCCTCTTCACGTTATGAACCTTGTATTCCTGTGAGACCCGATGAGGGGTAAAAAAGACTCACACAGAAGTCACTAGACCGTAAACATATGCATGCATGGATATAGTACCACATATTCAGCGTGGGTGTATTTGCACGACTATGGGCACGTGCAACAGAACGCGCAACACACATACGTCTCCGGTCAGTAAAAATATGCTTGTGTGTGTCTGTGTGTGAGTGCCGGCCACCTCTCTCAGTTAGATAAGGAGGAGATGGTGGACTTCTGGGAGGAGATGCTGCAGATCTCCATGTTGGTGAAGGAGCTGCCGCCCTCGCTGCTACAGTCCGGGATGGAGGAGGAGGAGGAGGAGATGATGTTCTTCAGCCGGTGGAGGGAGATGACGAGGAGGGTGAGGAGGAAGGCCAGCAGGCTCAGGAAGATCCACACGTAGACGTAGACGTCGCCCGCGCCCGGCCGTCCCCCCGCCGGCGAGGCGGCGGCCGAGGTCGAGACGGAGGTCGGCGAGAAGCGGGGGAAGGTCCCGTCGCTGTCCGTCTCGTTCCCGTCCGCCAGCAGGATGTCCATGCCCGACATCCCGGCCGGGGGTCCCAAGGAGGGGGCTGGAGGAGGAAGGGGAGGGAGAGAGGAAAGGTCTGTTGCTGCCGAAAGTTGAAAGGCACACCAGCTTCTTCGTTCATAGTTACGGAGGCAGATTTGGGTCAAACGGTGTTTCCACATCATTTCATTGCGATGCTGCCGTTTCACTGTGGAGGCCACACGGCCAAATCCACTCATTCTTTTTCGACCACCTGATTGTGTCAGAATGAGAATCAGAATTATTAAACGATATTATAATATTAGTAGGACTTACTATATATATATATATATATACACTGTATATACACACACACACACACACACATGAAAAAAAATCGGGGAAAAATTGGAAGAGATGGAGAATGGGTGGAAAGCGGATGGCTGGAAGGTTGAGGTGGATGTGGTCCAGATTTTCTGCCTGGGCCTGATCTCTTAACAGTGGAAAAAATAGACTTCAAAGGAAGGAAGAATTCACCGTGGCCAGAATGAAAGAGGGGTCAGCGCAGGAGATCTCACTTCTCTCTCTCCCAGCTTCCCTGGGAGCTCTCAGCAGCTCTCTTCTCCCTCTCTGCCTTTTCCCATCCCTAACCCTACATTGATGTAACTCACCATATTTGTCAGTCTAAATTTACCCTAAAATGTAATCGTGTAAACAGAATATATCATTTGATTTGAAGTCATATGAGTAATGTTATATATATTATAAAGGCTTAAATATGTTTTATATTAGTCTTGCATAGTATATATCTCCACACTTGGTCGTTGTTTCACGGACGTCGGGGACTTTGAAAACAGTAAACACAGATAGAAGTATAGGAGGAGGATTCCGACTAAAATAGTCGCCCAATGGCAGAATTTATATCAACAACCTACATCCGGTGTGTAACACTAGTTGTATATTAAATAATATTAGCCGTATTTTAAACTAACAAATTATAGTCTGATAATAACACTTTTTTTATAATGATTTTATTTTTAAATACTGACTCTTTGGGTCATTCAGCAAATTTTTAATAAGACGTTACTACAAATCAGGGATTAGCAACCCGGGGTTCTAGACCCCCGAAGAGGGTCGTCAGACCTAGACCGATTTGAGACATCTTGATTGTTTCTTGATATTGGTTCAAAAATCCCCATGAGTGCTAATATATATAAAATATATATATAATCACATAAAATGCACTTACCACTGACTGCTTATATATACATAAGTATAAACAAATAAACACATTATATGACTGATAACTGATCGGGTTATATTTGAGAGATGCAACTCAGAGTGGAAAAAAAACAACCTCACATCCAAAATTCTCAAACCTGTTTCACACCGAATGCGTATCCGCCTCCAACAGCTGAATTCCCTGATTTTCGTGTCACAAAATATGTCAGGGAAGACGGAAGACTTGTTTTTTTTTCAGTACAACAGCGAAGTAGTTTGCTCGGCTGGACAATTACCATTTTCCATCAATGAGAATTTCAGAAAAAATCCTTGAAATAGCGAAAATGAATGGAAATACAGACACTTATATAATAAGTGATTTATTGATAGTGAGTATGGTGACATTATGGATTCAGCATGATGGAGCCCCCTTCACTGTATTTTCCTCTACTTTCGTTCCTCACGCCGGGACAGACAGTCGTGAGGGGGGGGGTCACTGCTGCAGAGCTCAGTTGACACGCAGCATCGCGAGAACAAAATATATTTTACTGGTATTTTAAAGAAATAGTCGCTTTTGAAGTTCAACAGAAGCGCTCTCTTCCAAACTCCTTTTCCTCCACATCGTCCCCCTCATTTCTCTCTCTCGCTCTCTCTCTGTTGACATTCCTTCCGCTCCCTCTCGGGGTGATTGAAATGATGAAAAAACATTGTAATTTACAGCCGGCAGTACCTTCAGGGTGATACGAGGCGTAATGAGACGGATCTGTTCTCTCACTCTCTTTGTGTGTCTCTCGTGTCCTGTCTCCTTTGTTTCAGCTGCTCTCAGCTTTCTCTTCAAAATTCTGTGGCATGTATCTCCTTAAAAAAATGTTTTACCCTTGCAACCTTTTTCTAAACTCGATTTCCTTTCAACGTCAAAATATCAACCCGATGTGTCGGTGTGGGGGGTGGTGTGATTTAAACAGCCACGCCCGTCTTGCGTCTAGTTATCAAAGTTAATTGTCTAGTTAATTGTGCCCAGGATCAGGGGTGGCTGTGCACCTGTTGCTCATCAGAGCAATCGACAATCACCCATCTCCACATACATGCGAGGGAGCCTTTGTCATGACAACGTTCCACCTGCTTCCGGCTTGTTCCATCTTGCCACTCTCTTCAGTAAAATGGCTTGCCTTCAACATCATCGTTGTATCTCTGCGTCGGGGAGCCCGGGAATGGCCACTTGGATGGCGTGTGGCAGGGGAACTGCCCCACATTCATCTTGATAGCTTCTGACCAGCCTTTCTTTTGTCTTCATTGTTTTGTTTTGCTCTCCAATTTCTTTCCAAAACGTGTCAAAAGAATTTAACTTCCTTATAAGGTCAAATTCATTTGTTAAATAAAGAATTTGATCATGTCATTTTCCCTCAATCACCACTCATACATGTACAATAAGTGCCATGTTTTTCTCATACAAACATTCCAGTGCCGGGTGGTTCTAATATTGGTATCATGATATGACATAGGTGTATCATGCCCATTAAAGCTGGAGGGGCTCGTGCCCCACCAGATTTTTTTATATCTTTTTTTTTTTTTTTTTTTTTTTTTTTTATAAAAATGTTTTAGAATAGTAGTTTTGCTCATTTTTTAATTATGAGTCAAATGTATTCTTCAAATTATGTCAGAGATCATACCTCTAAAATTGACATGCCCCCTTTCCATATGTAGCGGACAGTGCCTCAGAGTACTGGACCCGGTGTTTCTACACCAAGGAATGGCGGAGATATGAACGCCCGGACCTCAAGGTATTTTTCTCACGGACCGCTATCTTTCCGCTATCTTTCCGATATCTTTCCGACCACCTTGGTACATCACAATTCCTCCGTCACCTCTCAGCGCTTTGCACCCTGTATTGTGCGCTCCACTCAAATAGGGGTCATGTTTTTAATATCTCTTTATTTTATTAATGGATACAAGTATTCATTTGTTAAGCCAAAGTCTTTAACAAACCAGTGTTTTCTCCTCCTTAAATGTATCATGAGTGTGATGTTAAAACATATCCAATGCTTGAATGTCTTAAATCCCTGGAAAGTTTTTAATTTGGTATATAACCTACTGTAGTAACTGTACGATGTTCAATCACTGGATTGACGGTCAAATGGGGAAATATGTGTGGGAAAAGATTGCGTAAATTAGACATTTTGATAGCAAATATAATAGATTATAAACTTAAAATGGCCTCCGGGCAGCAATAAGTGACATCATCCCAAGAGATTGGCTTAAGGACACGCCGTGTTACTCCTCGTAACAAAACCAGCAGACAGCCATTTTGTCCATTTTGTGTTCTCCACCATCTTCACTCCGACCCGGGGCTCCACCCTTTAACATCTTCTTTCATTTTGGTTTATTTGCTCAAAATCTCCTTTTTGTAACTTTACTTTTTTTTGGTTTACTTGAACCATCTAGACAGCAAAGCGCACCGCAAGTCTAAATTCTCTTTTCTCATCCATTTTTATAATCACCTAAGTTTCGATTAAGTTTTTACAATTCAACAACCAGTTCTCGAGTTTCTCGAGTTAATTTTAACTACTCAAATTTTGACAAAAGGCCAGCGACGGTACTTGATAAATAAATAAATAAATAAAGATATTTTATATATATATATATATATATATGTGTGTGTGTGTCTCTATAATAGGCGCAGTACACCTTTTTTCAGTAACAACCGAAGTAGGCGACATATAAAGCCTTGGGCTTTATGTAGTCACTTCCAACAGGTCTGGAAGCCCCCACACCTAACCCATACATATGCAAATGCAGACCCATTGACAAAAATCTCCACATTCCAATGGCGCAATCAACCCCTTTTTCCCTGAGAGCTGAAAATACCCACCCGACCAATGGCTCCCTCTCTGTATTCCCACTCTCTGTAGAGGGGGAATCAAATATACGGTTTACAATCATACAGGGATTCTTAATAATTCGAAATAATTCTTAATTAATAGTTTGCAATTTATTTAGTACTTGGCAGCTAATCTGTCAATAAAACCATGGAGTTTAAACTGTGTCAACAGTAAAACAATCTTGAGTGTACAGAAGGATCCATACACTGTATGGATCATTATAAAATAAAACTAAATTTGGTAGTTCAAAGACTCTCATTTTGAAATCAAATGGCCAAAGACTAGAACCTATTAATCCACACACTTGCACACCTGCACACTTTACAAAGAAGGAGAACTGCTGTTTACATCTACAGTACCACTAGTCACTAAAATGTATCAAATATTGCACTGCATACCTGCTTTGTCTTACCTCTTAGTCGTACATTGCAGTGTTTATCTTACAACACTGTGTCTATCTTGTCATTCAGTATGACACTGTATTGTTGTGGCCATGATTATTTAAGATGCCCACGATCAAGTTGATATACTACACAATACTCAATACTACACTACTCCTTTGCGTTTTCAATTTTTCAAAAAAATGTTTTTAAATACTGTTTAAATACTTTTCAAATTCTGTTTTTAAATACTGTTTTATTTTGATCACTACAATGCCCTTATTTTACTTATTATGTAAAGTTGAGTTGGCTCTGAGACTAAGAATCTCATTACCGGTAATGATGCTTGCTTTGTTATCAAGCATTTGACAATAAACTTGGAACTTAAATTATATAGACCTTAAATAAAAAAACAGCTTCTATTTTGAAATGGAAAAGGCTGTGCCACTTGTAGATTAGAATAAGGCATAAAGACCTGTTCTCATTCATATGACAAAATAAAATTGAACTTAGAAAGATGACCTCTGGTCAGGGTTCGGAGGACAGAATCTCAGGTCCACTGAAATTTCTTTCTGAAATGTGATTGTGTTTTTGTGAAGTTAGAGCCATCTCATGGTGACACACTGCAATTGAATGAATGGGTGTGTGTACAGTTGAAATTGAACCCGCCCTGTCAGAACACCTGGGGGGTGGGGGGGGATTCCAGTCGGTTGGGAGCCACCTGGTAATTGACTGGGAGCTAGTTGGAAACTGACTGGAAGCTGGTTGTCTGTCAGGTGTCAGCCAAAAGACCTCCGTCTGGAACAGCCCTCTTCAAGTGGCTCCTACTGTAAAGTTAATGAACGAGTCATCCGTACCAGTTTAAATCGAACGAGTCCGATCCACTCCGAATGAATACCACTGCGCCAACGCTTTCAGACGCTTCAACCTCCAACTTTAACGGAGCTCTCCCTCAGTACATTGCTAATCCCATTTTATTTAAATATTGAATCCATTTGCACTGGACTGAAGTCGAACTACTACAGTATTTACGTTCTCGAGCCACTTATTATGACTTTTTACTGGTTTATTATCTTTTACTTAGATTTACGTTTGTTACGTTTGTTATTTTTAGGTATATTTTTGTTAATATAGTGTTTTATCTTCTCACTCTGTACTTCATGTTCTCCACTGAACTGCCACAACGCCTGGATTTTCCCAATGTGGGCACTAAAGTACTATCTTACCGTATCTTATGCTACAGTGATGTATTTTGAAGGCCCTTTTTTGTTTGCGCCTTTACTAACCCTATCCATTCTCCTGTGCCAGTGTCACTTAAACCAGGGTCTGAGGACCCACCAGGCCCAGGGGTCCATGGCAGACATCCCGAGGGGTCCTTAGGTCCTTAAGTAGTAATTGGTAATGGAAGTGTAATGAAAAGTGGGAATGGAAAAGTCCACGCCATGGCCCTGTGAATTCTGCTTACCTTTTCTGTTCTCCTTTTCCAATTTTATCTTGCAGTGACTTTGACTTTCTTCTTTTCCTTAGATAAATTATTTAAAGACAATCTTATCTGATTGCCATTTGTTTTTGTTATTTTCACAGCATGCCACACAAACAGGCAGACAGAGGTGTGTATTCTGGTTAATGGGTCAAATATATTACCTTAAAAAGGCCCGCCTGCGTCGTGTCTGTTGTTGTCATTGGTTTAACGTTGTTTTGAAAGGCTGTAATGAAGCTCTCTCATTGTGAGCAGAAGTGGCTGATAATTATGTTTAATGATGCTTTTTGTATCTAAGCAACAAGGTATTTTCCCCTCTTTTTTTTTAGATAATCTACTCTGAGAGGGCGCAGCAGTTCCACCGAGGCTGAATAGGTCACGCATATATATATATATATATATATATATATATATATATATATATATATATATATATATATATAATTTGTATGTGACTGCATGCATATTAATACACAGCAAAAATCTGAATTTTATTTTGTTTGTAAATGAATAATGTAGACAAACAAAACTCGCAGAAAAAGTGAAACCTTTGATATACTGTATGTGAGCAACGAAGGATCGCTTCATGAATAATGAATAGGAGCCGGAGTGTGGCAAAATGTCATGACATTTTGACCATATTCCACGTGTATGCGTGTGCATGTGTCCATATAGAGTGTCATTTGTGTCATCTATTGTGTCATACCACCTACATTTTTGGTATTTTTCTTCTCTGAGCAAGTAGAAAAATACCAAATACTGTATATATTCACAATGTACACGTACCAGCACGAATCTCAGGCTAAAACAGATTGCTGTGAAATAAAGCAGCCTGAAGACAGTTGTCTCATCTTTTAGAGTCAGTCATAATGGCCGTACACATCCACAGTTCCAGCTTTGGAAGAATCATTCATCTACAGGTTGGTTGTCAACGACAATGACAGTTATCGGGCGCAGTTGGAAATAAGGAAGAATTCCAGACCTGCTCTCAACAGCACAAACCTCTCAGAGTTACCAAGACGGAAATTAGTCAATGTAAACTCTTTTGGATTGGACACCAGGTGTGGCCGTCGGATGTAATTTCCAAGGAGACGTCATTGGCGAGGGTCATCGTGTCATCATGGCAATTTGGTCGACCTAGACCTTATCGAGCTAGATAATTCGTGAAATGCACTTCTGGAATAACGCTCCATACAGGAGTTAAGTTGATGTTGACCGTCAAATTAACTCCAGCCCAGAATCACGGTAGCTCCTTCTCTGGGAGTTCAAATCCAAATAACCGCCCGAGTGCAGGTCTGCAAGTAAACTGGTATCTCGCTTGAAAACATCGACCCAACTGCAACAGAAAGTCTCGACACGCTGCTCAAGTTTGGGTCTTCTTTTCCTCTGTGATTCAGAACAAGAAAGCGGGAATTCAAATTCAAATTACAGCGCACCTTCAAATAGAGTAAAGGCTGATAAACGGAATCTTCGCGAGGCTATGTGAGCTGAGAAAGCGCCGACGAGGTACAATTAGGAAGCTGTAGTCGCAGCACGTTGACCCTTAATGCGGGATGAGTCACGCGTCGTTTTAAGAAACAAGCCTTGGCCTCGGGTCAACTCTTTCTCAGAGGATAATTTTATATTCACAATCGCTCCCTTCATCCCCCTCTCTCTCTCTCTCTCTCTCTCTCTCTCTCTCTCTCTGTCTCCAAAACTCCCTCCATCCCGAGCAACTGAAGGAAGCCACAGTTGCAGATCGAATAAAGACGTCTTTTTTCCCCCCTGTGTTTCTTCGCCCCTCTCTCATCCTCTCCATACTTCTTTGTCTTCCCTCTTGAATCCCTCCATTACACCTCCCTCTCCCTGACAGCGGCTCCGCTGGTGCTCCCTGCTCCTAAGTAGTTCAAATGTTCTGTTTCAGGATGAAGTTAATAAAGGTTTTTTGTTTTTTGTTGTCGTGCTCCCTTTTCGTCACATGGTTCGTCGAGGTTGGATTCTCGTTTATTTTCGACTTATGGAATATGTGTCTATTTGTCTATCTGTCTCTCTGTCTGTCTATCTATCTATCTATCTATCTATCTATCTATCTATCTATCTATCTATCTATCTATCTATCTATCTATCTATCTATCTATCTATCTATCTATCTATCTATCTGTCTGTCTATCTATCTATCTATCTATCTATCTATCTATCTATCTATCTATCTATCTATCTATCTATCTATCTATCTATCTATCCATCCATCTGTCTGTCTAGCTGTCAATCTGTCTATCTATATGTCTATCTATCTATCTGTATTTCTCTATCTTTGTATCAGCAAAAAAAACCCACTTTTGACATATTGGGAGAAATAGAGGTACAGACCTTGAGTGTTAGTGGAGAGGCAGCTCTTCCTCTTTCTCTAACATCCTCCAGAAATCCCGTCCGTTCTGTTCTGTTTTTCAGTTTTACAATCCGGATATTTTGCCCCAAGGAGCTTCTCTGTGAGACTGGCCACTCTCCCTCTCTCTCTTCTCTTCTCTTCTCCTCTCTCTCTCTCTCTCTTTTTCTCCCTGCCCCCCCCCCTCTCTCTCTCCCTCCCTCTGTCTCTTTCAATAGCCCCATTTTAATACTTCACTCACGCCCCCAACCTCACGCACACACTGACGTACACGCACAATCTTCCAAATACACAGTTTGCCAAACAAACAGACAACAGAAGCAATGTGGATGGAATATGGAGTCAGATTTGAATCTTCCGTGGTAATATTAAATTAACTTAAAACTTAAATTCACAGACACTCACACACACACACACACACACAGACACACACACACACACACACTGAAATAATAATAACATGATGCAGAGAGCCTGAGCCACAGGGAGAGAGCGAGAATAGGAGCAGCATCGCGCTCTAAACAGGCGATGTGCCCCCACATCTCCAACCCCACCGAAACCCTCCATCGCTCTTTCCTCCGTCCCACTTCCCGGTTGTCTCACAGCCCACTCCTCCTTCATTTCCCTCCCCTCCAGAAATCACCTCCATCCAGCTGTCAACATAATGTGCCAACCGTGCTTCAGAACACTTTCAAAAGGTCCTAATGGATATTGATAAATCACCAATTTGATAGAAAATGACATACGTCTCAAAGGTGACACGTCTCAACAATACTACTCAAAAGTAGTATTAGTATTAGTTGGAAAAGTAGAAACAATCTCATCACCTTCCAATGGTAATTACTATTACTCTTACGACAATATCAATTAATATAATATATCTCAGGAAGGATTATTTTTACTATCCAAAAACAAAGTTGATTTATTAAATTAAATGCGGGTTTATATACTTTTATCAATGACACAATTTAGATTAGCACCCAGGTTTTTCAGGTTGGCAGGCGGCTGGTAGGGAACCTGCTGAAGGCTCACAGAGCAAAAGGGGGCTGCTCTGTGGGCTCTTGGCTCCTCTATGGGTTCTGGGTTCTTCTGCGGCGGTGGTGCTTTGGGCTCAGAATGTTCTTGCGGCTGTGGGGTGTTGATGTGCTGATGTGGGCCTTTCCGCTCCTTGGAGAAACTGCGATACATTTCTGATAACCATCGCCCAGTCCGTGCAGTCTAGGCACTCACAGATCCTCCGCTGCTTCACTGCTCCACTTGTTTGATCGCTTGCAACAGGTTTAGACAGTTTGAGTTCCTGCCTGTATGTGGGGATCAGCTGGATCAGAAGGTAGTCTGAGTTTCCCAATGTAGCACTGGGAACACTGTGACACTGTAGGCATTGTCAGTGGTGGTGTAACAGTGATCCAGAGTGTTCTCCTCTCTGGTCGGACAGTTAATAGAATGTTTCAATTTTGGGCACTCGTGACTTAGTAGGGATGATAACAGGTATGATAACTAAGGAGTCTGAGTTGTTTCTCTCCACACCCACCTCCAGCATGTCGGCTTGTGGCAGAATGTAAACACCAGCCAGAATGAAGGATGTGAATTCACAGGAGAGGGATAAAATGGTTTACAGTTTGTTATGAATGATTCCAGATCAGGGGAACAGGTCTGTAAAATCACCAAGTCACATCGCTGCACCAGCCGTCATTGACGTAAAAAAAAAAAGATCCCCTCACCTTTAGTTTTGTGTGTTGCGGTTGACGCCACACCGCTGCTCTGGTGTGCTTCCCTCTGCACAGACGCTTCCCACTGCCACCGCACCCTTGACCACAATGTCCTATAATTCCACAGATGGAGCGAGAAAAGTGGAAAAACTGTGACAACAGGTGATAAACAAAGCTGATTCCCACCAGCGCCGCTTGCTCGATTTTGAAGGGGAGGATTCAGTCTCCCATGAAAATATTATCAACAGCCAGTCAGCTACTGATCGTCATTTTCATCAATAACCTGTCGCCTTAATGCAAAGAGGCAGAACTAGTGTGAAGAAATGGTTTTATTTGACGGTGAGACGGTGAGAGGGCTCTTCTGCTGGATCATCATGTACATTTCAACAAGAAATGATTTATTTCTGGTGCCAAAGTCAGTTATTTGTCGTAAATATGTGCAAAATATAAATAAAATACATAACTGGCTGGACCAAAGTAGAAGCTTCGCAGCCGCATGGATAGAATAGCTTGGATGGAATGGATAGCATGGAAGCAGCTGTAATAGGAGGAGATAACCTGGATAACCCAACCTGGAAAACCTTGATGAAGGTGTTCGCAGTCTGGCAGATGACGCTTGTCTCAACTCGATGAGGAGGGTACACATGCTTCCTCCCCCACAGATGTCTCTGTCATCTGCCATCTGCCCACTGCCATAAACGCAGTACCAGGGGGTAATGAGAATGAGAGATGAGAAAGGAAAATCTGAGAGAGAGAGAGAGAGAGAGAGAGAGAGAGAGAGAGAGAGAGATAGATAGAAAGAGAATCACAATATCCATCCGCTAATACATTTTGTTGCAGATTAAATTTCGTGTCTCAAAAACGTAATTACGTATGATTATTTAGTGTGTCATTAAAGCGCTCTCCTTGGCTTTCATGGTGCAGATAGTGACGGATGGAGGAGAAATCAAAGTCAGAGTGAAGAAAGAATGGAAAACCTCATTTAATTATTAAACTAATCACCACCTCCCGCGACCCCATTCTACCCGTCACAATCTGCAGAGCCACGTACGGCTCCGCGGATCAGAACCAATCACAGAAAATCCTGTACGACAGCGAGACTACGGACCATGCGTCCTCATTATCCATGGGGACCCAACCGGTCGGTACGTGATGGGCATTGCTAATTACATATAATCAATTCATGTTGGCGAGTCTGAGTGTATTTTCATGCATGACTGATGTTGATGTGTCTCTGCGTCAGTGTGTGTGTGTGTGTGTGTGTGTGTGTGTGTGTGTGTGTGTGTGTGTGCGTGTCTTACTGCGCAATTTAGTAGAATGCAAGTGATTGTACGTGAGTTTACATGCATATGTGTACATATCAGTGGGTTGAGAATCTGCTTGTTTGTGTATCTTCTGTGTGCTTCTGTGATTAAGTACTTATGTGTGTTCACATGAACATGCTCTTGTCTCTCCGTGTGTGTGTGTGTGTGTGTGTGTGTGTGTGTGCGTGCCTGCGGACTGAGGGATGGAGATAAGGGCTCTGGCTTCAGCTGGCTTTTGTCGCTAATCCCGAAAGGCGCGGAAGTGGCCACCGATTCTGTGTCATTCCCTGACATTCCAGCCTGTTCTGATTCCATGGCATTTTCAGTGCTGCCCTTGTGAGGACACCAGCCTCTCCAGCGCATATCAATGAGTGGGGAAACATCCGGCAACAGGGCGTGTTTCTGCACGCAGGAACTATTTTGGGAACGGCGGGGAGTTGCCGAGCTCGGTTGGCCGAATTGAGCCCGTGGTGTGCTTTGTGAAAAAATGTTTTCTGGTTAACAGGGCAACATTTCAGCCATAATCCTCATGAGCGACTAGAGGCGATATACAGTAGGGTAGATGTCGTGAAGAATCGTGTGTGAAATCCCGGTCTTTTGGCAAGATTTGGGAGATAAGGCGTCGGACATCAATATGCGCTGCACTTGAAACGGTGACGTGCGATATATTCTGGAAAACCAGGGACTAGGAGCGAAAGAAAAAAAAAATGCAGACATACAAACACAGACACAACAAGCTGAGACGGAGCAGTCGCCGCCACACACACAGACACAGACGCACACCGAGCACATGCACACGCACACGCACACACAGAGACACACACACTCCTTTTCAGAAACCTGACAGGCTTCTATTTATCCAGAATACCAATGAGAAGATGTTAAAACAATATCTACACAACAACAACGACAACTAACTGAAGGTAAACCCCCCCAAAATTAGTCCAAAAAATAACATATATATATATATATATATATATATATATATTTTTTTTTTTATATATATATATTTATGTTTTATCTCTAAACGCTATCACATCATTAGATTTACATTTAGTTAAAACAGAGCCAAAGCTCCGGACTGGAGACATTTTTAGATCACCTAACATTTCTTTTTGGAACCTTGTAATACTAATAGGCCTGACAATCCTGCCCTATGCCTCAGAAGGCCACACTTTAAATTCATGAAGGAGAAGAAAGGAAAAATTGTCCTCAAAGGCAGATTTGTTTGAATATATGAATAATTTAGTTGAGCAAAAAGATTCGGGCCCTTAAATTTCAAATAAAATAAAAAAATAAAAAAAAACCCGCCTTACTCTTACTCAAAGATGTATTATTCATAAGTTCCGTGGCTCTGGGATGGGGAGATTGAGGGTTTGGCGCTCGGAGGGGCGAACTGCACCCGGAAGGGAATACCGAGGGCAGAGAGAAAGACACAACACAACTCAACACCTCTCCTTTAAGGAGGCGCGTTACCTCTCCCTCTCCCTCTCTCTCTCTCTCTCTCTCTCTCTCTCTCCCTCTCTCCCCCCCCCCCCCCCCCCCCTCCCGCTCACGTCAGTCACGATCCGACGTGGCTGGCTCTCTGACTCGCCCTGCCTCTCTCTCCTCCCTCGGTTACTTTGAATAGTTAATGGGGAGGAGAGCAGACCCCCGAAAAAGTCAACAATTAAACTTTGATCAAAGGTTTGTGGCGTCATTCTGGTGATTGCCACGCGCTGTGAGTTTTTCATAAAGGGGGGCCTTCGGCGCTCCGCTTGAATTGGGCCAGCGAGTGGGATTGCGTGCGCGCTGGTGCCCTATTGTGAGCAGCGCTTTTATCCTGACCCAGACAATGAGCGCGCTCAGACTTCACGCGGCACCGGTTCCCTTTTGTGTCAATTCTGCTTTCGCGCACTTACAGTTCAATGCAAAAATTGCCCTTTTTTTTTTTTTTTTCTTTTTTAAATACGTTAAGAAAGATTGCAGACATTAGAGCTGGGTAAATTCCTGCATTGTATTATGTCACTAGATTCTATTCTAACACCGTTATAACACGAGGTAAGTAGTACAAAGTAATAATTTATACCATATGTGCCAATAACAATAATTGATCTAATTGATCACGTGCACAGTTTTGCATTTGTGTATTCTCTATATTTTTATATATCTGACTATTTCTGTTTTACCTTTTGTATTTAATCCTTTTATTTTAAATGGATGTTTTCTGTCTTGTATTAATGCGAATTGTTTGTAAATTGTAAATGCGTTGTACATGTAAATGCACCTGGCGGAATAAACTCATTCTGACTGTGATTAATAAAACTAAAGCAGCATTGACGTGTGGCCAAATCTCAGGATGCTGCTTACCCTACCTTTTCGAGGGACGCTATTATACTGTCGATACTGTGCAGAGCTACAACATATAGTATGTTGTGTCCGCTGCTGCTGTACAAACAAGACGGACGGACGGACGGACAGACAGACGGACAGACAGACAGACAGACAGATGAACTACGGATCCAGTGGTGAGAAAACAAGGCAGAGCCATTCCGGACAATCCAGATACGACCGTATGAAAACCAAGCTCAGCGCAAATAAAGCCTCAAAATCTCTCATTTATTATCTACCAGTCCATCTCCGCGTCCGTCTATCTCAGATGTAAACCAACCGACCAAGCCGACCAATCAATGGGGGAGAAAAGCACTTCAAGGGCGATCGCTGTCATCTGTCGATAAAGTCTGCTCCGACTCTCAGTGTCCTCGGCCAGTCAATTGGGAAAAAGGTGCACGGTCTGCCAGAGCCATCGGGCACTTGTGATGTCGTGCTCCGCCTGGTGATTTACTAACTCGGGCGGATAATTACTGACCCTCTCTTTGATCGACCACACATCAAGAGAGGCGTGTAGGTGAGGTGAGATCCGGGGCGGTTCTAGGCGGCGGCCAGGGGCGGACAATGCTCCGACTAAACTCCCCCCCGTGGATTAGAAAGTTAGTATTGGGTCGAGAGAGACAGCAGGAAGTGATGCTGCGCTCCACGGGAACTCGGAAGACTGTCATTGGTGTTTGGTAGCCCCCGTGTTAACATAACATCAAATCTACGGATCAGGTCAAAACAATGTTATACAGTACGTGTTAAAATAAATAATAATCAATACAAAGGGAACATTGTTCCCTGTTAACGGTGTGCGCCACCAGGATTTAGGATTTGCAATATTGAGTTTGAATCATGACTGGTTTCGTCCCCCTTGTCCGCTGGCCCTAATCTAGTGGCCGTTTTTCACCTCTCGTGCTCTTCGCGTATCAGGCTTGACAGAGATACAGGTTGGGACCCTCACAATGTGGCCGTGTCCTTAAAAGCCGCCCGGGGATGATGACACAGTTGGAAGTTGGGGGGCCTGGGAGTGAGTGATGGTGTGTCTACCTGCAGTCAGAGGTGATTGGTTGGGAGTGCCAGGGTCCACCTGCCAGCAGCGATGCGTCACGCTAATGCAACAGCAGCAACATCCAAAAACTATCTTCTGTGCGTCTAAATCTTCTTAGTGACCAACTGAGAGAGAGAGGAAAGGGAGAGAGAAAGGAAGAAAGTGATGGGGTGTCTGGTTTGTGTGTCTGCATCACGTGTCCAGCCTCTGTGTGTGTGTGTGTGTGTGTGTGTGTGTGTGTGTGTGTGTGTGTGTGTGTGTGTGTGTGTGTGTGTGCGTGTGCGCGTGCGCGTGTGCGTGTGTCTGCATCACGTGTCCAGCCTCAGGTTCTTCTCTCAGTGGAGCGTGGACAGTTTTTCATTTCACTTCAACAGGAGTGAATAACCACAGCCGTCTGTCCTCTGTCTCCACTGGACCAAATACCCAGGTGTCAATGATAATAATTGATGATATTAATAATTTTTTTGAAGCCGAGGAGCACGGGATTGTGAACGAGGAAACCGTTCTATTTTATCCGTATGTGAAATACTGTATGTAAAACGTTCTGAGACTCGATATAATTTCAGCTCTAACCCAAGACTCCTGGTGGTCCATCTTTCACCAGCTTGCCAGTCATGCATCATCATCATCATCGTCATCATCATCGTCATCATAATCATCACCATCACTACCATCACCATCACCTTATCTTCATTCCATCAATCCGTATTTCTTGCTTCTCATCGTCAATAAACCAACAAACTCTGTCTTTTTGTTGTGGTGTGGTCTATAACCCGTGAAAAGGGCACATGGTTTGTCGCAGTTCTATAGGAGACGATAGAAGTAGCTATGTTTAGACTGGGGCTGAACAACTTGGGAAAATGTTAAGTTGGGAATTTTGTAAACCAAATATGGCAATTGAGATTTACGATGCAATTTTTTTTTTTTTAAGTTCCTTTTCTTCTGTATTATTCACTAAACACAAGCAATAAATCATTCTATAGCATGACCAACACAACATCATGACCAACACTACATGGATCCGGTCAACATTATCACGATCCTCCCCTGCCTTGATTCCGGGTCTGTCTGTCTCTGGCTCCCTCTGTCTGTGTCTGGCGTCAGGTCAAATCCGTCTCACTGCACACCTGTCCCCACCTTTCTCATCACTCCTTCGGTATTTAACCGGGTCCCATTCACTCTGTTGGGGTCGGGTCATTGCATGTCTTCTTGCATGTGGGTGCAGTCGATGGCACTGCCTGTATCCCTGGGTCTGTGCCCCCTTCCCCTTCCCCTTCCCCTTCCCTGTCATGGGTCCTTGCCTGTCGCGATTCCCCCTTCTGTTGCCTGTTCCTGATTCCCTGCCTGTCTACCCATTCAACCCCTGTACAAACCCTTAAACTGTGTGTCCTGTGTTTAGGTTCATTTTGACCCCATCCCGAACAAACAAACAAACTGCTCTTTCCTGTTGACCAGGCCTAGGTGTTATGATGAGATGAATTGATATGAATAACATATCTTTATTTAACTATTAAATTGCAAAAAAGAAAAACCTTCAATCAAAGAATATTGACAGATTTTTTTTAAACCTTGAGACTTGTAATTGTATTTGAAAAAAATGTAAAAAAAAAAAAGAAAATTTATGAAAATGTTGTGCGCATACATCCACGTTGTCTTTGTGCGCACCAGTGAATGAGCTGTGTTTGAGCGCCGCTTTGTGCGCTCAGTGACAACGTTAAACTCATTCACTTAAAAGAAGTTTTAAAGAACCAGAGGCAGTGTTCGGGAAGAGGCTCCGTGCGGAATCAACAGGTGTTCCAGGCTCTGCCAGGAGCAGGTGCCCCGCACAGCCCGCCGCGGCCCGGGCCGGATCACCGGGTCTCACCGAGGGGCAGCGCAGAGATTTGGTTAAAACAACCGCTTAATCCTGGGTGGGGCTCCCCATTACGCACGGTTTTGTTCCATAAGGAGATGTAAAATAAGATAGAGACACACTGTTCGAGTGCGCCCCGATCGCCCTCTCTCCGCGCCGCCCTCGGGATGGGCGGCGCCTGTAGGCGCCTGTAGGCGATCACCTAGCTCGCCTACAGGAAGAGCCGGCCCTGGACGGCCATATTGGTAAGAACGTGTAACATAAAAAACAAAAGAATTTTTTTTTTTTAATCGCAGCCCTGTCGATTTGAAAATTGCGTTCTATTCGGTGCGATGCCAGTCCGAATTAGATTAATCGTTTAGCCCTAGTTTAGAGTGCCACTTAATTCTGATGCTGGCTCATTCGTGAATCCATTCCGATTTTGTAGGAAACACCAAGAGATCAAGTTACATCATATTTGTCAATTACTTACGACCACATTTAAATGTGGAACTAAATCCGCTATGTCCACAACATGACCCAGCACAAGAAGGGAAAAGGGGAAGGTCGCGCTATCTTTTGAGATATCTTTTTAGAGGTCTTGTTATCCTCCCTGTGACTGCCAGACCACATTCCTTTGCTACTCATCCGTCTGTAAAGACAATGCGGTGTTTTCGTACACGCAAAGTAGGTGCTATAGTAAGCCAGGGGCTTACGTTTTTGGAGACATCCAGGAGATCCCTTCCTACTCTGAGATACTGATTATTTACTTTCACATCCCGATTATCTACTACAAAGGGGATATTCATGGGAGTGGGAAACAACCGGCAGACGTACTTGTCTTATCTGCTCCAGTCGTCTTGCATATGCACGATAAGATTGCGGACTGTGAATGTGCCTGGAAGCGCTCGGACTTTAACTGCTAATTATTGTATGAGGGACAAGGCTGTGTGAATGAGTCCGGGGGGCGTAGTCACAAGACGATGCTCAAACTCTTTCTATGTATAAGCACACCTCCTTTATGCTCAGCATATATACAGTATATCTGGTTATGTCACAAGTTCTTTGTACTTCTCTGGTGTACCCTGCGGGACACACTTGGGCAAAGACACCCAGTTGTCATTAAATTTACTTAAAGCTTTAGGAACTCGTACTTTGACTTGTTTTCTCTCTGCACTCATCCTTCAAAGCCTCGCCCAAAGGAGATCTTCGACAATTTGGCGAGCCAAGCCAGTCGGGCCACACTTCAGATCCGGGCTGAGGTGCTGCCGTTCGATTTCAAAGTATCCAACAAACCCGGCCCAACAGATCAAGATAAGCTGTTACCTATTTCACTAAAAGGCTGAATTAGTGTTGGATGTTTTGCATTGAACAGCGTCTCTTTACTCTGGGGAAGGGTGAACTCAGGCTGAACGATTGACCAAATTCAAACCGACATTGCCATTTAACAGAACGCAATTTTCAATTTGCAAAGCCTGCGACTAAAAAGAAAAAGTATTGCTTTTTTTCTTTTACTCATTACACAACCTAACCAACCAGTTGTGTCCAGGGCCGGCTCTTCCCGTCCAGGGCCGGCTCTTCCTGTAGGCGAGATAGGCGGCCGTCTAGCGCGCCATCTCGGGAGGGAGCGGGAGAGGGAACAATCGGGGGCCCATCTGTCTCCCCCGCCGACGGTGCCGACGGTGCGCGCGCCGGAACGATGTGTTTTTATTTTATTTTACGTCTCCTAATGGAACGAAACCGTGCGTAATGTAATGGGGACACTTTCTCCGTGCCCCCGCCCGCCTATAGCTATTGTTTTAACCAAACCTCGACGCTTCCCCCGGTGAGACCGTGGTGCGCTGTACGCTTATGTGGACGTATGCGCGCAATTTTCAATTTTAACAGTAGAATATTAGTCAATATTCTACTGTGATTGAAGGTTTTTTTTTTTACAATTTAATAGTTGATTTATTGCTTGTGTTTGGTGAATAATAGAGAAGATAAGGAGCTGGGAAAAGAAATTTGCATACTTAATCGCAATATTGGTCTAAAATATTTTCCCAAATCGAGTTTCCCAAATTTCCCAAATTTTCCCTGAGCCCTAGGGTGAACCCTCTCGAAAATACCCTCAAGAAAATAATACAGGGACCCTACCCCTACCCATACAGTTACGATGGATGAGTAGAGAAATACAGTTTAAAGGACAACACAAGGCAAAAAGGTGCCCTCTGCCACAACAAAAAGAAATAAGGGGAGCCGGGTAACAAAAGTCCCCAGGGAGCAGGAAGCAGAAGTAGATGGAGGCTTCCGGAAGAACAACAAACATGGCTATGCGTGTAAAACGGGAGCTTCAAGTTGTTGCTCAACAACTGACGCTGCGTTCGGACGGAACGCGGATAACGGCAGTTTCCGAACGGAAACGGGGGGAGGGGGAAAAGAAAAAACCCGGAGGGAGAGGTACGACGGCAAAACCAAACAAGCGGTATTTTTCAATGGTGATGACTCCAATAAAATATAAACTCAATTATTTGATGTCTCATCATATAAAATAGTAAGTGTTGAGTAATTTCATTAGAGTCTCGTCCAAATCTGCACCAGACTTGATCTGCTACGTAAAATTAGACTCATTCCGTCGCAGAGGACGGCAAACAATTAAAATATTTAACTCGTGCAAAGACGGGTCTTAAATACTCCTGTGTGAGCAACCCAGCTCAGAGTCTGGCCTCAGACTTCTCCGTTTCCAAAATGAAATGAGGAGAAACGCTCCTCGTGCCAAGTCACTAAATCTCTGAGGCGCCACACCCTGTCGTGAGCTTTTATTTGATCAATCAGTCGACGATTGTTTGTTAATGTTAACAACGAGCGAAAATTTTGCATCCCTGATTAAACTGCATTATACATTATACATTGACATTGCACGGGTGAATTCTCAGTTTTGCCGTGTGTGTGATCGACTGGGAGCGGTGTTGTGACGGCAGCTGGAAGGAAGGAGCTGCAGCAACTCTCCGTCACACACCGCGGGTGAAGCAGCCTGTCACTGACGGAGCTGCCCAGTGCTGACAACCTGAAATTGACTTTGATGATCAGTCAACATCATTGTGGTGTGATATAGTGGTTGTTTGTGTGTGTGTGTGTGTGTGTGTGTGTGTGTGTGTGTGTGTGTGTGTGTGTGTGTGTATGTGTGCGCGTGTGTGTGCGTGTGTGTGCGTGTGTGTGTGTGTTCAAATCCTTACGGTAGGGTCAACCTCCGACCACGGGGCGCTGCAAAGCGACAAGGCGTTTCGCACGGAGCTTGGCCTCATCCGGCTGCAGGGGGCGAAACTACTTAATAATTTAATAATTTAATAATTTATATCTTTTTTTCGAGAGGTCATTTCCTTCGCGAAGTAAACAGCTCCACCATTTCATTTGACATTTTACACCATTAAAGAGTACACACGGCACCATCTCTCTAGATATTGTATATTCGACATGGAAAGGGAGAGAAGTTTGAAATGTAAACCAACCTGTCTTTTCAGAGGCATTTGGACAAGCATTCTCTGAGCTGCAGATACTGATGCTCTGCATGAAACCTTTGGCCAGCTTCCATTTGACTGCGACTGATGGAAAGATCCGAAGGATCATCAGCGGAGAATTGGTGAGACCAGAATTGACCAGAGACCATGAGTGGTGAGATCATAACATTTCCAGCATTCAACCATCCCTGTCAATTCTCGCTATTGCTGCCATTTGGAATTAACCGATTTGCAAATACAATCATTTGATAGGCTAAATTGCAATTATTGTGTGATGAAATGCATGCAAACATATAGATGGGGACCTCGAATAAATGTAGATACCTCATATTGGGTTCCAGCATTTAATTTTATGACGCAGCAGAGGAGCCAAATTGTAAACTGTGAGTCTACAACCAGAAACATACAAATTACTCCTACTGCCTCATCTCTCTGGAAACACCGTTGTCAGAGAACCCAGCAGTGATTACGTCTATTCTTTATGACGCTGCATATCACTGTGGTAGACCTTTGCTCTTCATTCTTCTCTCTCAATGGTTGTGGCTCACATGGTCAGTAGCACCCCAGGGCTTCATCGTGTCGGTGGGCAACAGAATGTGAATTACGACCCGAAGGACGTTCTGAAGTGCTTTGACCCTGTCTGGCTGGTATCCTGCCGAAGGACACTTTACTCCCGCAGGGCCGAGGGGGTCTGCAAAGACCTTGTCGACAGAAATCCAGTTTGGCCAACATCAGGTCGAATAACTCGGGACGTTTTTCTGAACAACGAACACAAGCTCTGCCACGTTAAAATGAAACGCAAGCGTCGACTTCATTTGCTCCTCCGCCCGCTAAACATGAAGTTATTATTTTCTGTGCCGAAAACAAACGGAGGGCACAGATGAACTGTGCTGCTCCGGGCCAAAGGGAAGACCAGCAGTTCAAAGCAAAACACATAACGCCGTACAAGTTTGGCACTAAGAACATGTTGATTTATTAACGGTTAGGGAACACAAATTGACCGTCAGATAACAGGTTGATCAAATGTTATCGACCAATGTCAGTTAGTCTGCATAAGCTAAAGGAACATAAAATAATTAGGAATACTGTATTAAACACTAGGGCTATGTCGACGAGTCAAATCATCAGTCGATCAGAGAGCCCGGTTCCTCCAAATAAAACAGCTAAAAACTGTGGCGGGAGGGGGCACGACTCGTGGACTCGTTAAGATTATTTTCTGCGCATAGCGCATGGAGAGGGGGTGATCGAGGAGAGAGAGTCACGGAGAAAGTGTCCACATCACGCAGGGCTTCATTCCATACCGCTCCATATGCACTCGTTTCCTTCCATAGACAGACGTAAAATTAAACAACCTCCATCTCAGATGAAAACACGCTGTAGGGGGCGCCGGTCGCAGGCGCCCCATCGCCGGCGTGCGCATGGTCGGTACCGTCGGAGAGGGAGACAGGTGACCCACCCCCCACCCCCGGCCGAATAGTCGAATATTTGCATTGAACAGCTGAATCCTATTCGACTGACAAAACGCTGAGTCGGGTACAGCCGTATTAAACACTTGACTTTTAAATGTACGGTGTCGGTTAAGTGAATCACACTTCTCTTAGCTTCTCTAGCTGCGTCACTTATTATCAGGGCTGACTAAGCGGCTAAACAGTGAAGGATGGAAGAGGAGACGTCGCAGAAGCAACACATCTCTACACCAGTGTGACTGGGATGGGGAGGCCCGACCTGCCCACTGGAAGGACCGCTGCACGGCCTCCGACCAGGTGACTGGGCGTTAATCTGTGACTTCTGCAGAAAGAGCTAGAACTCGGCCCAATTCCTGGGCCCCTGGAAAAAGCCTGGAGGATGACCAAAGACCCCAGCCGCCCAAAGACCGCCGGGGCAAAGACTCAGGACAGTTGAATTCCCGGATCCCAGGCTCCTCTTATGATGATGACGAAGATGATGTTTGTGTTTATTATGAGTATAGGAGGTGCAAGTCGTCATGCTCACACAACATACCTTGCTATCTTGTCATGGTTATCATCTTATTGTTATCATTATTGCATTTTCTTTCAGGTGTCTTTAAGGTAAGGACTGTGATAGCCTGTGATTGCAAGATTGTTTTTTTGTGAGCGTAGGAAAACACCAGAGTGAAGGGAGGAACTGGCAATATTCAAAATGATCATACTTTAAGTCAGATAACAATTCATTAGGAATTGAGGGTTGAACCTTCATCGTTTTGTGGCTTCGTGACAAATTGAGTGGGGATAAATGTATCAGGGACAAATATACTTTCTTCCCTAAATATTTTCACACCTTTGTGAGACTCACTCGGGGAGGGGGGGTGAAGGATATATTGTCAGTTGACCTTTTGTGAACTCTCACTTCTATTGAGATTTATCGCAAGTTCAGTCAGGAACACTACTTAGTTGTCAGCAGGTGGCAGTCATCATCGCTGGCATGCAGCCATGCAATCAGAGCCAGCCATGACCCCGGGGGAGCCAATCGCCGGGCTCCTCGCCAGTATTTGCACAACCGCATGCTCGCCCTCTCTCTGTTGTTCCAGATGCCACGACGAAGAGCTCCCACCTCCACCCAGGAGCAGCCTCGACCGATTCCCCAGGACGCCAGCAGCGCCGTAGTCTCTCCATCACCACCAGCGTCAGGACCCCACGGGGGCCAAGATCCCTCCTTCATTCATATGTTTATACAGTGGTACCTCGACTTACGACTAATCCAAGATACGAGTAGCCATAGTATCGAAAATTTGTATCGACTTGCGGCCGACTGCTCCAAGATACGACCGTGGAAATTTTCAGTTGGTGCGTTGTGTATTTTGTTTTCACCCTTCATGATTTCATAATTCATATGGCAAAAAATGCTTTGACGTACGACCGTTCTTATAGAACGAATTACAGTCGTAAGTCGAGGTACCATTGTATAGTAATTTCTGTTTAAGCTCTCATCAAGTCCTATTGCCAAATCATGTCAATTTTTTTTTCCATCTAGTCCCTCATTGAAATAACCAATTCATCATAAGTTTCCTCTGTGTATTTCCATATAATTTTATTGCCTCTATAACATGTGCAGCCTATGTTCAGGTCTATGTTCATCTGCCTTGTTCATATACAGTACCTATGCTCACAAGGCGACCCAGCACAAGAGCAGGGTAACGGGAAAGTCATGCGATCCTTTGGCTTCCACCCCCGCCGGGAAGGGCCGGAAACACATTCCTTTGTCACTCATCTGTGTCAAGATTAAGACAATATGGTGTTTGTGCACACTGGTAAGATTGCTGGAGTGCCAAAATGCTTAGCGCTGGGGCCCATGTGCCTTTTCTTTTTTGTTTTGCCCCTCTTAACATTTCTGTGGACTGTGAAAGCACTCAAACTGCTAATTATTGTATGAGGAACAAGACGTGTGACTGGGGTGCCGTAGTCACAAGACAATGCTCAAACTCTTTCCATGTATAAGCACGCCTCCTTTCTGCTCGTGTGTGTCTGCTAATGCCACAAGTTCTTTATACTTCTCCGGTGTACCCTGCGGGGTGCACTTTGACAAAGATACCCAGCTGTGATTAAATGTACTAAAATCTTTAAAAAGTCTATGACTTTTTTTTGTTTGGTTTTTTTTTTTCTCCCTGCACTCATACTTCAAATCCTAGCCCAAAGCACATCTTCAACATCGCCTTTTCGATGGCTGGAGGTTCTGCAGCCGTTCCCTCTGACACATTCTGGTCCCCCCTCTCCTGACTTGGCTGCCCTAAGCCACAGCAAGTAGTGAGCAGCTTTGAGGCGGAAGCAAGTCATGCTGGGAGCAGCAGCTGTCTTGGTGGCGACTACTAAAACAACCGGCACAGAACATGGGTGAACTCCAGCTGTCGCCACCTGAACCACTCCTCATACCCCAAAGGATTGTGATTGATGAGCCATCCTAGAATTATGTTTTGAATAAAACTCAACCAATGTGGTTCACAAGGCTGGTGGGCCTGGAATAGTAAGTGGTACCTGACTTTACATCTAAAGAGTTCACACTTTCTTGTAGCAGAGCCCCAGTCTTCTTAGGTCTGCAAAAAACATTTACAAAGAAATTTGAGGAGTAGACCAGGTAATGGCTATTAAAAAAAAAAAAAACATGAAAAAAACTCTTCAAGCTGATCTTTCCGGAAGATCTGCGTCAGTTTTTAACCACTGGGTTATTTGAAGCCGGTCCAGATGCGGGCCGGCTGTGGCAGTTTCTCCCTCGGGGTTCTGGCCAGAATCTGTTTGCTATGATTGTAATTAATTAGCCTTGATCAATTTCTGGCTAGGGCAGTGACCCTCATCCTTTTTCATATCAAGGACCCTGAGATTTTTCGGTTTGGGACCTCAATCTCAGAAAGGGAGATAACAGTGAAACAACACAAACAGGCATTATTGTACATGATCTAATGTTGGTAATTTCTTGCAAATTAAATAATGGTGAAGTTTACCTATTGGGGGGACCCCCTTTAACCTTTTGAAGGAAGCCGTGGGGTTATTTTCTGACATGGCACGCCACTCTCCTGTTAACCATTAAACATCACAAAACACGTCACAAACACAGAACTGCGCTAATTATTATGGCCTACTAAGAGTTAGTGATGCATGACGTGCAAACGATTCGTTCATTATGAATAAATCCTTTACGTGACTCAGGAGTCACTCCGGCAGAGTGGATCAATGTAGTGCTGCATTCCAGGAAAATGGAAATCTGTAATTCAACAAGGACGCTGAAAGTGAGTGGGTGATTTTTTTGTTTTGTTTTTTGGCAAACTTGTGAATTCTATTAGCATCTGCAATGGAGCTAAAATTACAGCATAGTTTAGATCAAAGTTAGACGTGTTGGTATGGCTCCCGCTGCATGGCTTCTCTGCGGCGGGTGACCAGGGAAGTGGAGGGCCCACATATCTGGCTGTCTGCTGGCGTCGGGAGCTGTCATCCGGGCGTCCTGCGCCAAGCACACTCGGCTACATGGGTGGGCGGTCCTGGCGGGGTGTCGATCTGTTGGCGCGGTACCTGGTTCCGGGCCTGTGATCCATGCCTGGTGTCCGTGGCCCAGGTTACCAAGATGGCTGACGTGGAACGGTCTGCTGAATCTGCTATCGCCGTCGGGGCACCTTACCAAGATGGCTGCCGCTGATGTGGAACAGTCTGTTGAGTCCGCTAACACGACAGTATTGTACTCTTGCTTTTGTTGATAAGAAAGATGTGTTTGCCGTACTTCTGACAGGATTTGGATAAAGTTTAATTTACCAACTCCCTCTCTCAGCCCTGTGTCACGCATTTCATTGCGCTGATTGGTTGAAGGTCTATCCAATTGCATCCAGAGACAATTTGGTCTACGCCCTTTGGTAACTTTCCTTGGAAATTGGAAATGAACTGAGAGAATCCAGAATAATAGGCATTTGCGAATTGCTATGGCGATGGCAGGCTAGCTCTCCTAGCTTGAATCTGTGAGATAACCATGCCCCGTTCATTTGCATAAGGATTTGAAATGTTATGAAATAGTGCCATGAGATAAATTAATGTGGAATTATGAAATAAAAGTCCCCTTAAATAAATGAATGTGGAATTATGAAATTCAAATTGATCTTTAGCTCTACTGTATATTTCCACTATGCATATTGTAATTTTGTCTTACTATTTGTGATATTATTGTGTTATCTATCTATCTATCTATCTATCTATCTATCTATCTATCTATCTATCTATCTATCTATATATATATATATATATATATATATATATATATATATTTATTTATTTATTTACATTTAAAAAAATGAACAATGATTTGTTTTGGGGGACCCTCTAGTGGTGAGAAAAGATAAATCCCAGTCTCGCTTGTGTGGAAACACTAGTAGGGAGTTTGTTGACCGAGCAGAACACACACACGGCATGACACACGGGTGCACTGAAGGAATTTAAAGTCACTTCGGAGGACACAGATTTAATTTTTTATTTTTCCCCCCTGGGGTGATAAAGGTCATCTACCGCGGTAAGTCCAGTTTAAGTTTGAACATAACCTGTTGTTGTTTATTCAAACCAAACCATGATGGATATGTTATTTTCTTCAGTTTCTTAGTTTCTACCAGGGCCTCACCAACACCAGAGCTGCTGCTGCGGTCATACACACACTTCCTGTTTTTCAGGTAAAACCTGATGATGCGATGAGCCTTAGGCCTTTGACTCATGTCTAAGTGCGTAACTGAGAGTTTTGTTGTGTCAACTCATGAGGTGACTCATGACTCAGAGAGGAGGTCCATTTGAGCCGTTTTCACATTTATTAGGGTAGATGATAGGGATTTCCTCACTTGTATTCCTCCTGTATTTGTCTAGGTCCGTTGCCTTCTCAGCATGGCCGAGCCTGCCGAGCTGCTGCTCATCAAAGACCAGTCCGTTATGGCGTTTCATTGCCTGAGCCGGGGTCTAGCGGCTGAAGAGGCCGGCAGCAGAGTGGAGGCCCTGGAATACTACAAGAAAAGCCAACGCCACCTCACCCAAGGACTGGAGATCCCCACCGGGGGCGAGAGGCATCAAGGGGCCCACTGGGACACCGCCAGAAAGCTTCAGCAAACGATGCGCGGGGCTCTGAAGAACCTCGCCAACCACCTCGGCGACCTGGAGACCTCCGCGCTGACGACAGGCGGAGGTCAGAGGGGCAGAGAGTTCACAGATCTCCCCGTTCATTTGTACCCGGCTCTGGGAGGAAGTGTCCAGCCCCTGCGGAGCTCTCTCCACCATCTCTACCCTACTCTGCACCCCTCGGCCTTTCCCAGCACACTTCCAGAGCCGCTACCGCCTCTGGGCTGGCCCGCTCCCGCCACACATGGGCCTCCAGAACCCACCGTGCCCTCTCTGCCGCCCCGGTCAACGCTACCCCTGGTGATCGCCGGAGACCAGCCTCCGGCCTACACGCCGCGGCCCACGGATGGACACCACAGCCTGGCTTATAGCCCTGCTGGCGGAGGGCGACTGGGGGAACAGACTGGGGGAACGACCGGCGCCTCTGGAGGGGATGCGGAGGAGCTTCTGTTCCTTCCTTCTGGCGTGCAGATGTTTTTTGTGGCTCAAGACGGGCAGGTCAGCACCTTGTTCCATCCAGGCTACCTGCGGGTCTTCAGACTCGAAGGTGCGAGTCAGTGCAAGGGCACGCCCACTGATAGGACCGCTGCGTTTCTGCACGTAAGAACCTACGTCTACATCTTGAATTTGCATAGTTGTCCAACTATGCTTTTAACTAACTATGCTGTCATGAGACTGGCTGCTCTTCATTGAATTTCCTGCGAGCTGTACAATGACAAAATCATGTTAACCTAATTCCATTTACTCTCCGGATGTATGTGACGTTTACCAGGCCCTCAAACTTTCCCCTTGAGACTAATTACATTCTTAAGCTATTAGGGCATTATAATAGATCATGATCCTCAAGGGCAAATGTGTAGGTTAACACGGTCATTTCACGTCTAGTCTGAGGTAAAGTTTACCATCTAACAAGAGTTAACAAGTTTTCAAGTCATTATGTTTCTTGTATAACATCTTTCGTTTCCCCATAGGCATCTAAATTCTGTTGCCATCTCTATCAACACACAATTTGTACCCCGTCGTGTGCCGTGGAGGCTTGGCCGGGGTTCGGACCGCAGTTGCCACTCTCCTGTGTTCAGGCCCGCTCTGTGTTCCAGCAGCACAATGGTCCCATTAATCGATGACTCGGCACTTCTGTTGTGTTGCCGTCCGTCGTGCCCTCACAGCGCTCTTTCTGTTCAGGCCACATACCGCTGGCATACACGTGGACATAGTCCCAAAGTCTGGCTGTACAGTAGTTTTTTCCACGTTTACAGCTACTGTACATGAAAAGCTGTAGCAGTGGTCCCAATGTGTCCAAATTCCTAAGATACTTTTCTCTCTTACAAGAGCAAACGCCAATGCCCAGGTTCTAGATACACTGACGTTGATCAAAAACATGACTAAATCCGTTTTTTATTCTTCATCCCCTCAAGGGCGATACTTATAGACCCGATTTTGTATTGTCTGGACGACCGTCTACTGTCGGGTCGATGGTTTCCCTGCACGCTTTGCAGATAGGTCGAACATACTGCACCTGCAAATGGGGCGATTAGGATTAGGTCAAGGCGCATGGATTCATTTAGTTTGTGTCTGCGTGTGTTGTGTTCAAGGTTTGTGACTGGCTTTACCCGCTGACCCCGGACACCCCTGTGCTGTTGGCCAACTCCGGGATCTACATGTTCCCCGACACGGCGGAAGAGACCCCGGGGTCCTACGTGGGCATCGTGCTGTCCTCCGAACTGCCCGCCGGCGAGAGAGACATGTTCCAGGACCTCCTCTCGCAGTTAACCGAACTCCGGGTCCAGGTTAGCGGTCGTCCTCCTCCCAGGATGAGATGTTTGTGGAGCAAGAAGCGACTGTTATGTGATGTGAACTGTCAAATGATGATATGTGCGAAGCTGTCCAGGTATGTCACGACGCACATGTTTCAGTATGTTGTGAGTGATTCTCACGAGTTTGACGGCATTCCACCAGATTTACCGTGGAGGTGGGTGTAGTTAGCGGCCTGAAACGACGAGCTTGCTGCGTCGCGGGATAACAGACTGTTTTGAGCCATCGTACCAGAAACAGTTGTGATGTTTCATAATAACTGAGAGCCTCCCACTTTGATAGCAAATAAATCCTTCCCTTGTTGCAAGCATAGGCAACAGCCCTAATCCATAATTATTTAAAGTAAGAATTAAATTCATAACCTGTCCGCCAGGCTCCAGCAGAGGGCGCTGGCTCGGCGGTGATCAACCTAAGTGAGAAAGTGCCCCTCGGCCCCACAGAGGAGGGAGTAGGAACCACCGAGGCAACAGCAGAGGAGCAAAAGCTGCTGCTCCCTGAGTGGAGTGAGAAGATGGCCCAACGCATCTTGGCAGGTGTGTCTGGGGTTTTTTTTTTGGGGGGGGGGGGTTTGTTGGGTGTCCTTTTTGGGGGCCCCAATGCAAAATGTTGTTCGGGGAGCCGCTTTTTTGTGAAACCATGGTGGGGGGGGTGGGGGGTTTACAAACCCTCTAAGGTGGTCTAGGGGTATATATTTAACATTTAAATGCATCTAATCTGGTGCACTTTAAGAGGAAAAGAGGCTCGATCTGTGTAAAACTCTTAACGTCTTTTTTTTCCCTCTAAAATTTAAATCAAACATCTCAAGTTGACCCCCAGAAATTTAAACCGACAGAAATAAATGGGAAACACTGGGGCTCCGCTACCCAAAAACGCCTGAAAACTGACAGGATTTATCCAATGTGCACGTCTCCCAAATGCGCATTAATGAGTCAGATGCTGCATTTTCCCACAGAAGTTCATTTTAAATGCGAATGAACAAATTTGTTAAGGAATTGAAATTAAGGAAAACATTGCAACTGATAAATACTAAACATAAAAAAATAGCCCTTTCTCCACCTAAAAAAAACCCCCAAAACAAATATAATAAGTTGAGCAATTACACAGAATTACCATAGAATAAATGAGGCCATTACACTGAATAAGAGGGCACTTCCTTACCAAGAGTGACCAGCCATTTTAATAAAAAATACATTTTCAAACAAGGCTAAAATGGCAGTTTAGGGGCCCCCTGGTGGCCCTGTGCAACCACATAGTCCACATATAGCCAGAAACAGCCCTGGTAATGGGGACGATCTCAATAGCAAAGAATTTCTTTCCTGCAGGAGCCACGTGGTTGAGTAAAGAGTTTGCGCGGGGGGCTGAAGCCACCGGCAAAGCCATCCATAAAGGAGCAGCAAAGTTGCGCGACAACATGACCCCCGAGGACACGCCTTCCGAGGTGAACCCCCGGGTGACCAAAGGTCTGCAGGTGGCCAAACAGGCCACTGGGGGCGCTGTCCGCGTCAGCCAGTTCCTGGGTGAGCACTAAACACAGCTGCGGCTAACAATGTTTATTTTAGAACCAGAATAGAACCAGATTAGAACCCAGATTTAGAACGCAAATTTGGAACCACATTAGAACCCAGATTTAGAACCAGGTAAGAACCAGTTTGTAACTAGATTTAAAACAAGATTCAGAACCTGAATAGAACCAGGTTATACCCAGATTAGAACCCAGATTTAGAACCTGATTAGAACCCAGATTTAGAACGTAGATTAGAACCCCGATTTAGAACCAGATTAGAACCCATATTTAGAATCAGATGAGAACCCAGATTAGAACCCCAGTATAAACCAGAGTACAAACAGATTATAAACCAGATTATGAACACGATTTGAAACAGATTAGAACCATATTAGAACCAGATTATAAACGAGATTAAGGACCAGATTAGAACCCAAATTAGAATCATATTAGAATCAGAGTAGAACCCCGATTTAGAACCAGATTTAGAACCCAATCATAAACCAAATGGGAGCCCAGATTATAACCAGAGTAGAAACCAGATTAGAACACATTAGAACCCAGATTAGAACCCATATTTGAACCAAATTATGAACCCGATTATGAACCGGATTACAACCAGAGTACCAGGTTATAACCAGATTAGAACCAGATTAGAACCCAGATTAGAACCAGACAATAAACCAGACTATTTACCAATCTATAAACCAGATTAGAACCTAGATTAGAAACCACATTAGAAACCTGATTAAAAACCACATTAGAACCAGATTAGAACCATATTAGAACCCAGATTAGAACCACATTAGAACCCAGATGAGAACCACATTAGAACCCAATTAGAACCCATTTAGAACCAGAGTAGAAACAGATTATAAAGCAGATTATAACCAGATTATAACCAGATTAGAACCCAGATTAGAACCAGAGTAGAACCCAGATTACAACAACATTACAACCCATATTAAAACCAGATTATAAACCAGATTAGAACCCAGATTAGAGCCACATTAGAACCCAGATTAGAACCAGAGTAGAACCCAGATTAGAACCAGAGTAGAACCCGGTTATTAACCAGATTATAAATCAGATGAGGACATTTTGGTGTTTTTTTCACGTAAATGAATAGGTCATTACCCTTCAAAATGTCATGTGGTGCGACCGTCAATCATCTTAAAATGCATCTATTAATTCAACATATTTACCCTTTTTGTCCACAAGGTCTTAGTAATATGATGTGTCTAGAAAGTAATTATTTGAATTTCTGTTGAATTGTCATACATACTGATATAATCCTCATTCCTATAAAGTCACGGTCACCGTTTTGCATGTAGTCTGCATGCTTTTTTTTTTTCCTGTAAATTGCATAAAAATGATGCAAATGTAAACAAAATGCCACTAACTTCAGCTTACCCCATCAGTGATTAAGTTTCTGCCACAGAAAGAAGGCATCACTTTTTCATTTTGCTACAGTTATTGCTATTAATGGTCGCGCCACATGATGGTTGGTCGCACCAAATGATGAGACCAGCTTAAATCTCTTAAAAATCAATAGAACAGGAAGCAATAATTTGCATCGAATATATTTAAAACAGATTTTATTCATTTGAATATTGGAGACAAACATCTCTTTTCAACACTTTTTATTTAATTTCATTTTTGCTAACAAATTAACTTTCACATGTCATTGTCATTCTTTTAAAATCACTGTGTTTAGGTGAACTGCACATTCATGCATATTTTTGAAAACATTTCACAAATCAATAAGGAACAAGATGAATTCAGACACATCAAACTTGAAGACATCAAACTGTTCATACCATCATCCTCATTCTGATATGAATGTTGGAGATGTGGTTTAGGTATTTCCTTAACGCCAGGAACTTTCAAACTTTTTCCAGTCTTGGCTTCTCAATTTAGCACAGCGAGAAGTTGCTGGCTCAGGTTCTGAGGTGACTGCTACGACATCTTTCTTATAGTAGAATATGGCATCTGGAGCTTGTGGCCACATGAGTAAGTTCTTATTCCCTGACTGACGCATGGCATTGACCCTGAGGTCTTCTCCCACAACCTCAAGAACCTGGCCTACATATGGAAGTTCATCGTATGTTACAATCACAAATTTGCCACATAACTCCTGATCACTTTCCCCCCCTCGGTGACTCAGAGGTTGAGGCCTCCTCAGAGGTTGAGGCCTCCTCAGAGGTTGAGGCCTCCTCAGAGGTTGAGGCCTCCTCCGTGTTGGATGTGGTGTTCCTCAGGTCAACTTGTACAGGCTGGTAACGTGAGCATGTTTTCATTTCGGCATGTTTGCAAAAGCACGACAGCTCCCTGTGCCTGATTTGTGCTGCCTGGGAAGACAAGATCTGGTGGACCTTTAAAGTGCCCTTCACAGCTCTCATGTCCACATGTCGTCATATTTTGCTATGGCATCTTCACTTACCCAGCAGTAATGTATCCTTGTTCCAGACTTTTTCGCCAACATATCATACAAGTCCTGCGGGATCTGCAGCTCACCTCCACGCAGAACGTGTTGGTCTGCCTCCCTCTTCACAGCAGCACCAACGCCATCCGGGGCACCCTTACCGTGATACTTCTCTGAGAAGTTCCATGTTACGAGCGCAAAACCAAACAGGAATGGCACAGTACTCAACAGATAAAAGTTCCCTTTGTGAGGTAAAATGGCCGATATCGAACAAATTGTCTATATGACATGGAGAACTGCTGTTCCACCTCCGTCTGATACTGAGTATGGAGTTCATTGCGGGGGCTTGGTCAGAACTCTTCTTTGCATTTTTTGTTTATTTTTGGTGACGACGTCTTTTTTTGCCTGCTAAAAGAAAACTGTTTTCATCTCTGACCAAAAACTTGACGACCGCTTGCTTTCTCTCTGCTGACAGTTTCTTGATTCCCCTTTGCTTGATTTTTTTTTCTCCTGGGCCTTGACTTGGTCTTGCCATCAATCTGCTTTCCCCCTTTCGAGATTTATCTTTCAGCTTTCTCTTCTCTACCAGCTTTTTCCTCATGTATACAACCTGCTTTTGCAGAAAACGCTTCTCCATCTGCAGTCTTTTGCGGCGTTCTTCTTCTGAATTGCTCCTTCTATCAAGCCTCTCAACCCTCTCTGGTGTGGAAGCCACTCGTGGACTAGAACCCTCATTCACTGGTACTGGGTCTACCACAAGTCGATCATCAGCTTCTGAAGGCTCTGGGGCAACAGCTGCGTCAGTCGGTGGAGTGTTCTCCATTGGTGGCGGTGTGCATTTTCCATCTCTGCTTCTTCCTCTCTCTGTCCGACAGCTCACTTGACTTTGCGTAAGGAATCTTCCGCTGCTGCTTTCTCCTCTGATTGCTGACACAAGTGTAGCATTGTGTCAAACTACAGTGTACACAGCCTGGCTCTTTTTTTTTTTCTTTTTCCGGATTCAGCCGATTGATATTTCAATGAAAATGTGTATGATATTTCAAATGTCCTCCACATGATGACCCGCGTGACATTTGGTTGCACCACGTGATCCAATTATGAATTTGTGAAAGTAAATCAATATTTATCATCTTTTTGAGGTCATACCACATGACATCCAGATTTGGAAAGTACCTGCCAGCCATTTTAAAAAGCAGGGTTTTTGTTTTTTTAAAGATGAGCGAGAGTTACAAACCTGCTAACTGCTTCTGTGGGTCCTTTGCAAAGTTGCACGTGAACTTCCTGTCTTGGGGTAGCTTTCAAAATAAAAAAGCTCCAAAATGGTGCTTTCTTCACGCGTCGCACCACATGGTATTTCATAAAATGGACATACTTGTGCAAAGCTTACTTGCAGAATAAGGGGGAAATAGCATTACAAGATCACTGTGATTTCACATGAGCTTACAAAACACTTCAGAATCTCTGCCAGATAGGGCAGAAAATACATTTGAATAGATTTAGATTCATTTTAGATAAATGTCCAAAACTGGATTCATGACTGGACGGGTCGCACCACATGATATCTTTACAGTTTCAGTAGCAGAACAAACGAGATGCCACGTGATTTTTTGAAAAATGTATGTGGTCACACATAGAGGATATGAACTGAATATATGGTGTATTTTAATTTTCTCGAATATATTCTGTGGCGTGTCAGGGCCCTCCGGCACAGGGACACAGACGACGATGGGTTGTAGGCGGCGGTGCATGGTCGGGAGGAGGCTTGGTGGAATTAGCCTGAGTGTGTGTGGGACGGGGGTTTTAACCTGCTGCTCGTCAGCCCCACCAGAGTGTTGAGAGTCCGCACCACTTCACCGGCCGCCATTTGAAGCCATGAGCGCATGTGTTGTGGTGCGTGATAAATAAAGAATCTTTTTCTTCAGTCACTGGCGTGAGTACAGTGGCGGGAGCTGTGGGAGAGAAGCTGGCGCCCCATGTTAAAAGACACGGAGCCAAGCTGATCCCAGAGACCTTGAAGAAAAGCCAGGACGGCCGCGCCTCCAACCTGGACGGAGCTAAGCTGGTGGCCTTCAGCAGTGTGCAAGGTGTGACTGACAGTGCTCAGAACAATGCAACAATGCTATGTTTAGCTTAGTTAATCGTAGCTTAGTTTGGTAAAGCTTGGCTCATTTAATCTTAGCTTAGTTGAACTTAGCTTACTTAGTTAACTGTAGCTCAGTTTAGTTTAGCTTAGCTCATTTAATCTTAGCCTAGTTTAGCTGAGTTAATCATAGCTTAGCTTAGTTAATCATAGTTTAGTTTAGCTTAGCTTATTTCATCTTAGCTTAGTTGAACTTAGCTTACTTAGTTAACTGTGGCTCAGTTTAGTTTAGCTTTGCTTATTTTATCTGAGCTTAGTTTAGATAAGCTGAGCTAATTTTATCTTAGCGTAAAATATCGTATACTCACTACATTCGGTCACTACTCTTTCTATGTTTGTCATGTTTAAAATAAATATTTCTTTCAACAATATGAAATAGTAGTTGAAGTAGTGACGGTAATGTAGCATTACAGTAATGGAGTTTTTGATAAGAAAAGCACAGAGAAGCGTCGCATCATCTCCTGGCGTTCGCATCTACGTACCTCCAGTTCTACGGCCCGCTTCACGCCGAATACGGAATCGCATCCGAATCGCTCCGCCCCTACCAGTGGCCGTCGGATGAACTGTGCCTGAGTTTGCCGTGAGTTTTCAAACCTTCCCCTTCACTGGATAACACCTCTGCCTCCAACAGGGCTGTCAACAATATGGGTGGGCCTGGAAAGCGGGGCCAAGAACGTTGGCAAAAGTGTCGCATCCGAAACGGTCACAACCGTGAAGTACAAGTGAGTTTTTAACGTCTTTCACTTCCTTTCACTTAGAGACCCAGCGTCTCTTCCGACATCTTCTCCCTTCTGGCTCGGGGCGTGGGCTCCTTCCCCGGGCGCGCGGCGGCGGCGGCGACCGATCCGTCCTCACACCTGTGCTTTGTCTCTCCAGATTCAGGGGCATAGAGAATCTTTTCAAAGCCGCCAACACATGACTGCGAGAGGGATAAGGCCATCGCACCACACACCTGACTAACGACTGAAGCCTGTTCCTTCCCTGAGCTCCCTGCTGCAGCACTAACACTTTGCACCGTACTAACACCAGCTGCTGGGAGCAAATATGTGACTAGTTCAGTTGAAATGCTGAGCATGCTGTACCTACGGAACGCCCTTTTATCACTCAATCCACACGACAAACGAGTCCCTTTAAACTAGTTACTAGTGCTTATCTTTTAGTTACTAGTTGCTATTCCAAAAGATACCAGTAACTATTTATTGTCAAAATGTATTAGTACCGGTACCTATTTATTAGATACTAGTAACTATTCCGATTTTTGCGAGTAAATATTGAAGTTTTACGAGTAAAAATGTATTAGTACTTATTTATTTATTACTAGTAACTATTCCAGTTGTTACCAATAACTGATTTAGTTTTACCAGTCAAAATGTATAAGTACTCGCACTTATTTATTAGATACTAGAAACTATTCAAAATTTTACAAGCAACTATTTTAGTTTTACAAATAAAAATGTATTAGGTACTAGTACTGATTTATTAGATATTAGTAACTATTCCAATTGTTACTAGTAACTATTTTAGTTTTACTAGTCAAAATGTATAAGGTACTAGTACTTAGTGATTACATACTAGTAACTTTTCCATTTGTTACTTGCAACTATTTTAGTTTTACTAGTCAAAATGTATAAGGTACTAGTACTTAGTGGTTACATACTAGTAACTATCTTAGTTTTATTAGTCAAGATGTATTAGGTACTACTACTTATTTATTAGATACTAGTAACTATTCCAATTGTTTTACTAGTCAAAATGTATTAGTACAAGTAGCTAATTATTACATACTAGTAACTATAATATTTTTTTCTAGTAACTATTGAAGTTTTACTAATCAAAATGTACTAGTACTAGTAATTATTTATAAGATACTAGTAACTATTCAAATTTTTACTAGTAACTACTTTGGTTTTACTAATAAAAATGTATTAGGGACTAGTACTTATTTATTAGATAGTAGTAACTATTCTTATTCTTACTAGAACTTTAAGTTTTACTCGTCAAAATGTATTAGTACTAGTACTTATTTATTATATACTTATTATTCAAATTGTTACTTGTAGCTACTGTTACTAGCTGTAGTAGTAACTTTAGTAGTAACTGTTTCTAGTAACAATTTTGTAATTGAATCCTATGAGGCTCTGGAGGGGGAGTACCTGTATCTTCTATCTTGTATCCATAGTTCGTCCTATGGATTAAATGTTAAAACAGCGTTCCATAGATACCTGATAGTGGTGGGCCATGCTGTATACCAATAGAAACAGTGTAGAGACATACATTTGTATCACTGGACTGGCACATGTTGTTTGAATCACTATAGAAAGGAACAAAATGTAAAATATTAAATGAACTGGTCTGTTTGAATATCCAACCATAACCAAGCACTTTCAAGGGTTCTTTAAAGGTTCCTTTTCATCAAAGGTGTTGACTGAAAATTCCACTATAATCCCAATCTGTTGATTGTTGAGATACTGTATGTTTGCAAACACATGGAATTTAGCTTGATATACTACTCTAGTTTTTACAGATAAGCACACAACAACAAACGCGATGGACCTGATTGTTGCCTATCCCCTACCACTAATGGCTGTGAACTGAAATTCTACATTCACCATTGTGGGTTATTTTTCGGTGATGATTTAGCTGATAAGCCCTTGGTGTTTTTGTGTTCTCCTTGGCCTGTACGCGTCGATAGAACTTCTACTCCTGCTTTTGGCGTTGCTTCTGCTCTTTCAACATGTACAGTTTTCTCTGCTTTTTAAGCAAATAAAACAAACCGTCATCAAAACTTCGATGCTTTGTCGTTGTTCTTCCGCCGCGTAATCACATGTAATAACGAATCACACGGTGTGTCCCATCGCGCCCTACTTGACTCGGTGACTTCCCCCCGATTAACTCTGTCTCGCTGTTCATAATAAAGGTATGGCGACGACACCGGCAACGCGACCGACACGGCTCTCGCGTCGGTGATCAATGTGGGCGTGGCGGCGTACAACATTGATAACTTGGGGATTAAAGCCCTGCTGAAGACCACGGGCAAGAAGACGGCAAAAGCCATGATCCAAGACCCTAAGGCCAAGAGTGTGCAGCCAGCAGAGACTGGGGAAGAGAAGGGAAAGAACCACTCTGAAGAAAAGGACAAATAGATTTGGAGAATGTGAAAGTTGCCAACATGGACTTTTGGACCTTTATGGTGGAGCCATCATTTTAAAATGGCCTCTATGCCTCTATAAAACCTTTGGGGCCCCTTTGTACCGACAACTACTGGGTGGATTGTGGAAGTAACAAAACAATGAAGTTATGGACCGCAGCAGTGCTGTTTGGTTATTCCTTATAGACCCAATGTGGTTTCATTTTATAATGAACAACTGATGACTCCGAATCTTAGAATTATATTTGCGCTGTTTAATAAATGCACTTAGGTTTTTTACTTTTAATGCTTATTCTCACCCTGTTTTTAATGTATTCCATTCCTTTAATTGTTTAATTATTCTACTTTGTAAATGTTCACTTTGCTTTTATTGTTACTATTTGATGGTGTTCTATTAATGTAAAACACTTTGAGTTACAGGTCATGTATGAAAGGCGCAACAAATAAAGGTTATTTTTATTATTATTATTATTATTATTATTATTATTATCATTATTATTATTATATAATATATATATATAATATATATAAGGGTCCAGCCCGCAGGATTGAAATTGCTTGGGGAAAATTTTCTGAATTTTTCACGCTAAAACTCTTTGAAAAAGAAGAACGGCCTAAGTTACGAACGCGGTTGGCTTCTCATTTGAACTGGTATATCACAAATATCTCGTGGTTCAACTTTCATCCAAATCGATCCACATACGGAGCAGAAATTTGTGAAAAAATTATCAAATTTGACCCAAATCAAAGACAAAGTCAAAGTCACCGAACACCAAAGTATCTACAACCGGGCTAAAACTATGCGGAACACAACAGTGACAGACGTTACAAAAACGGTTGAGGTCACAAACATCTCGTTGTTGAACTTTCATCCAAATCTGTCTACATACGGAGCAGAAATTGGTGAAAAATGACAAAATCTCACCCAAGTAGCCAAACGGTCATGCGTCACCGACACGGCAACGTTTGAAAACGAATGGAGCGAGATGAGATTTAGAGTAAGACGCTTTATAACGTCATCATACTATTTACTATAAATATCCAGGTTATGGTTCAGAATGTCCTGTGTACGGTGTAGACTCCGTCCTTTTGCAGTGGTTAGAGCTTACAAACTAGGCGTCTTTCTATAAATTTATGTACCTTCTTACCTGGTAGATGTCTGTGGACGCTGTTCGATCGATATTTTATCTCTTTGCTTTGATTAATGAAAAGTATGAAAAACAGTCGTCCACAAAACCACGTGACCATGTCAAGTTGAGTGCCCTCGACTGTATGAGTGAGTGATGCGTTCAAGATCTAGCGAGGCATTGGAAAAATAGAAGCCGTGATATGGTTATTACTTACAGAATTACCACAATGTTTTTCGTATTTCATGGAAACATAACTCATTGAAGATGTAATTCAAGGAAAAAAGTCACCACTAAAATTTCAAGTTCACAAAAAGTTCATGAGTACGTGTCGTCGTAGTATGTCTTCATTGACGCACACGAGACCCAACGTCACCTGCCGTCACTGACAGCGCACATGTTCTTGCACACAAGGTAAGTTCTAACAATGGCAAGGTTTGGTTCAAAGTGAAAAAAAAACAGTTGTTTTAAAGAAACTTAATGTATAAACAGTTTCATACAGCTAAATGTAGAAATTTGAAAAGGCAGAAGGTGTATTGAACAATAAGTAAGTATTGACAAATTCTTCCATAATTATTGCAAAATTATTGTTAAACTTCGATAAATGTTGTTTATATTTCATTGTTGACAAGTAATCTATTCAACTGAATTGTAGATTATTAACAGAAAAAATACAATGAAGTAGTAATTAGAACCAACGTGTATTTATTATGATTATGAAATAACATGTATTAATCATTATTGTTGTGCAAAGTAATTACAAAGTTCTTTTTTGTTATTTTTCCAGATTCCAGATCCAACAAATGGCTGAAAGTCTAGGACAATAAAGAAGCAGCTACCCAATTGTCCGAAAATCCAGTCCTCAAGGTCAGTCCATGTTGTTTGGTCCAGACCAAAGTTATTATTATTATTATTATTATTATTATTATTATTATTATTATTATTATTATTATTATTAAGACCTGTTGGATGATGTAAACCCAGCTGTTGAAACCCATTTTTTTGTGGAAAATGTCTAATGACTTTGATTAGGGAGACTATTTTTTCCATTGAATTCCATTCACGTCACAGGGTTTTCTGGAGTGACGTCTAGTGGCCATCAACTGAACTGCAGTTTAAAGAACTTCTTCATTAGCGAAACAAAACAATGTACATCAAAAAAATGTAGATAAAATAAAATACATTAAATAAACGCCCAGGGGTACGAATGTCCCTAATGTACACACTCGGGTTCCAGCCCCAAAGGCCCTATTGTTAATGAAACACTGAAGTCAGTAGTCTATGATTCTCATGGATGCCCTGCACTCACAGGATAAAATGTGTATTCAGGGCAGTCCAGACACGTCACCGTCCAAGTTTGATCCAAATCGGTTCATTATTGTGGAATAATTAAGTAAAACCCTGTATTTTTTCAATCATCGCCACAACGCGTACACATGCGCAAATGACGGCTTGCACAGGTCACATGGTAGCGTCGCAGTCTAGTGATTGGTCAACCGTCGTGTCCTCGCCCGCTGGACGTCATGGCTCGAATGAGCCCACAGACAATGTGAATAGGATGTGTGGTTGGGGCTGTTCCACCATGGCCTAGTTTGAATTTCAACCAGTTCATAATTGTGGACGGCCTTTTGTGATCAACAATTGCCACCTCACCAAGATGGCGCCACGCACAGCACGCATGCGCAAGTCGACCGAGGACACAGATCACGCGATAGCGCCGCAGTCTAGCAACACAGATATCGTCACAATTGGATTTTAACTAAAGGAATATATGATACGAACTCTTAACCACGCAAAGTTACAAAGTGACAGGTGTTATTTTATTACTATTAAACTTTATTACTTTTGAAAAAAAAAAAAAAAAACGTTGAAGTATTACCAGAAGACAATTGGATTAAACAAAGAGCAGTGTATTTAACATCATAAATATATTCACTTCCGAGGACAACTAGCAAGCACCAAGATAAGTTATACAAAATAAAAACCAAATTAAAGATAAACACAAGATAATGCCAAAAACATAAGACATTGACCGGAGCTACTGCAACACTAGAGCAGCGCCATCTACGTCACAAAACGACAACAACAATAACGTCACTGTCAGAATTTGTAGACATTCCAGAGATATAAATGTATAATATCTTCCTGAATTCTAACTGCCGGTAACAATTACCATATGCCATTACAGAACACAAATGACATCTATTTATTGTTTACGTGTTTTGAATTTTTTTTTTAATTATTTTTGTGTTTTTGGGTTCCCTTCCAGATGCCTCAAAAAGTTGATGCAATTACAACTCAAACGTGTAGCCCACTACACACAATTTATTTCCTTATTTATCCTCTACAATTGAATATAGCTAAACCCCCTACCTTAGTTAATTTATTTCTAGCTTTATTAAATACGTTTTTTATTGTGAAGGCGGTTGTCTGTTGATTTACAAAGTGCCATAACATAATAATTATGCTCCCCCGTGATAAATAACCGTGATCACAACATTGACTAAAACAATCGTGATTATCAGCTGAGCCACGACACGGCAGCTCCACTTCAGAATGATTGCGTTCGTTGCGGTGGAGGAAACGCCATCCACAGCCGCAAACACCACCCGATTATAGAACTACTCGTCCATTGGACGTTAACGAAGAGCTGACCCGACCCTGCGCTGCCCGCAGCAACACGTAATAACTGATTTTATTTTGTGTGTTTATTTGTCCGTTTTATTCGTGTGCTTCTGTTGTTTATTTGTGTGTTTGTTTATTTATTCATGCGTGTATTTATTTGTTTGTTTATGGGTTGTTTTTTTTCTTCCTTCGAGTGTGCTTGTTTGTTTATGCGTTTGCGTATTTGTTTTTGCCCGTTTGTTTACTGGATTGCTCGTTCGTTTCAATCCAACCGATAAACTCGATCGATCGCTCCGCTCGGCGACCGGGGACCTGCGCTGCTCTGCCTTGGGTCCGTGTCGCGGCTGCTCACGCGTCGTGGGCGGTTGAGCCGCCCTTCCTGCCCGGGTCGGTTCCCGTGGCAACGCAGCGCAACAATCCACCCCCACCCGCCCCCACCCGCCCCCCTGCATGGCGGCACTCGAGCACCATGAGCGGCACCGAATGTGACTCTGCGCGTCTGCTGTTCGAGCGGGACCAGGAGAGAGAAACCAAGTGAGTTCCGTTCACTCCCCCTTGACGAGCCTGATCAAATCAGCGTTGCCATATGATATGGGTCATGTCTGGTTGGGTTGTATTTTGTCCGTTTTTCAAAAAAAAAACAAAAACCCCAAAAAACAAAAACTTTTTCTGGTTGGATTCGGTTTGCTTTGGTTAGAATATTGCAACTTCATCTCTTTATTTATTTTTCAGTTTTTTTTATTCTCGTCACTTTATTATTATCAAGATCAAGATCAAGATTTTTATTTGTCACATACGTATACATGCTTTCATACATATATGCAGTGAAATGTAATGCAACGCACCCGGTGATCGCACACAATATGTCCTGGGAAAAAATAAAAATAAAAAATGTCTTTCTATAGGCCGACTAACTGACTCCTAAAACGTAATACAGTATTATTGTTGCCTATCGATGGCATCTATCATTTTCTCCCTCCCTATCTATCTATCTATCTATCTATCTATCTATCTATCTATCTATCTATCTATCTATCTATCTATCTATCTGTCTATCTGGCTGTCTGTCTGTCTGTCTGTCTATCTATCTATCTATCTATCTATCTATCTATCTGTCTATCTGGCTGTCTGTCTGTCTGTCTGTCTGTCTGTCTGTCCGTCCGTCCGTCCGTCCGTCCGTCCGTCCGTCCGTCCATCTTACCTCAACCCTTGGTATCAGAGAGATGCTGGAAGAGTCCGTGTCTGATCTGCGGGGCACCCTGTGGGAGCTTCAGGAGAGGCTGCACAGTGTTGACGGGGAGGGTGAGTGACGGGGGCAGTCCCCTCTGCTTCCCCCCCGTGCACGGACATACATATCCGCCACGCAGCCCCGTGGTTGTCTCACGCTCGCAGGCGCCGGTCCACGGCGTCGAGCTCACATTTGACCTGTCCTCCGGTTGTCTCCTGATCTGCCAGGCAATGAGTGGAAGACGCGGTACGAGACGCAGATGGAGCTCAATGGACAGCTGGAAAGACAGATTGCCATAGTTCGCGAAAAACTGGAGGACCTACGAGGAAACCCCATGGGTGAGGGTACAACTGGGCCTGTTGACCACATAATATCATTCAAAGTGCAATTCACACTGGATTGCGATCGTATGGAGGCGCTCAACGCCATTTTTCCTTGGGATATTTGACCTCAAAGCGTTGGTCTGTGAGGACCTCCGGGTCTTCCGGAGCGCTTTCGCTCCGTAGTCCAGAAGACCTCTTAGAACTCTATCTGGAGAAAGGCCGCGGGCCTCTGCGGCTTAGAGAGCCAGCTCCGTTTAAAGGTCAAGAGGGATCTGTGCTGTATCTCGCTGCACTTCTCCGTCTCAAACTGGACCAATGGAGACCTTTCTAGTGTGAGGTGATGAGAGCAATATGTATGGAGAGGCCTTGTGTTCCAACACTGTATGCTATAGAAGCACCATATAGTAACTATGTAGTTGCCCTTGGTTGGCTTAATGACAGTCCACTACTCAATGGATTTGCAATATCGTTGACGAAAATTGACGAAAAAAAAAAAGGCACTTGTCTGCAAGCATGGCAGCTGTAATCGCCGCATGTCCAAAAGCTTATCACAATGTAGTGGCTTGACACGGCCACCAAGACGAATCCTGCACGTAGCCAGCACCATCGCTCAGAGGTGGGAAAACATCCGCCTGCGACCGTACACTGACGCCTGTCGTCTTTCTTTTCAGATCGCTTGGCTTCCATCCGATCCTATGACGACATGACAGTGGTGAGCGAGGGATTTTATTTCTCGTTGCCTTTTCAACGCTTTGATGAATGAATTATGTGATGACCTGTAACCCAGGATGAATGCATTCCCAAATAGGAAATTAACAAAAACATGACTGATTTATCATGTGCGAGTGCATATGTGATACAGAAATTCTCCATCAGAGGGGGCTAGATAGTTAAAATAAATCCTCCACGTGGGCGGTGGTGTTCAAACTCTTTTTTTTTTTTTTTTTTTTTTTTGCCAAGCCTCAATCCCTAGGATTTCAAGGACTTGACACCAGAACAAATATAAAACGTGTCATATGCAAACTAACTAACGTGGTTTATAGTAAACCAGCTGGAGCAGCCACATTCATTTTTGGCTTTTATTACCTAGTCACAAAGGCTAACGGGGGCAGAAAGATGCACAACTAATGAAATAATAATAATAATAATAATAATAATAATCATAATAGTAATAATAATAATAATAATAATAATAATAATTATTATTATTATTATTATCATTATTATTATTATTATTATTGTTATTATAACAACAAAAACAAATACTGAAAATAAATTAAAATATTAACAAATTGTATGATTTAAAATTCATTGTTATTTATTTTTTATTATTTGTATGGGGAGGGCCCACGGTTGGAGGGGAGAGGATGGTGCACTCAGAATGAACTAGACTGTGAGGACAGCACACCGAGAGTAATTCAAATTAATAACTAACAATGATTTAAGGTCATGTTGATGAGTAATACGCATTCAGTGTGTGTGTGTGTGTGTGCGTGCGTGCGTGCGTGCGTGCGTGCGTGCGTGTGTGTGTGACCACAATGGCCGCAGTTGTCTCTGAAAATGAACCGAAATGTCTTTAAACCGGTTGTCCTTCATTTTTTATGTTGAACATATTATAATCGCACGTAGCTTTTGCCAGGCGTGGACCTCGCAGTAGCTATGTTCCCCAGGTCTGTAACACATGAACCGCCATTGTCGCTTGATTATGGAAGAGGGAATTCAAAAAAATAAAATAAAAAATCGACACGTTGGGCTCGACTCGGACGTTGGGCTCGATTCGGACGCAGAACAACAAGGCGATAACGCGAAATAATGAACAGTCATTGTCGACAGGACACGCTGCAGCGGCGCCTGAAGCTTCTGACCGACGAGAAGTCCGAGCTGCGGAGTCAACTGATGGACTGCCGTGTTCGGGTGGAGCAAGAAGGGAAGGTGTGTTCCGAGGCTCCCTTCGCTCCCGCGTTGGTTTCTCGGTCGGGGGGTGGCCGCTCGGTGCGGTTCCCACGACAACGGCGGGCATTGTGGTCTGGAGGTGTGCAACATTTTGTCCATCATAAGAAAAGGATTGAGAAAGATTTGCCTCCTGTTTATTTATTTTCTGTTCCCCGTCGCTCCTATTGGTGTGAACGCCGTCCGGCGCCCGGTAATGGCTCTTTGTTTATTGTTCTGCTCGACAAGTGGCGAGATCTTAGTTGGTTTATCGCGTAGCACTAGTTGGCGGCGAGCTCTCCCCCTAATCCCCTTGCTCATTAACACTGGAGACCTCCTTATACAACGCACTTCTACCGAGGCAGCAAGTTTGCATGAAGCACTGGCCACGTAAGCCGACAAATCACTATTAAGTCATTCCATGAAAGGACCCATTTGGGTCCACAACATTTAATGAAGTCTATAAAACATAATAATCTGCCAGCATGTTTGCCAAGCTAAAAACTAGTCATTTAAAGCTCATTATTATTTAAAGTGAATAACAATAAGTTTTATATATATATATATATATATATATATATATATATATATATATGAAACAAACACTGTATATTTCCATGTCCTTATATAGAGTCATGGAAGTTGCAAGTCACAAATATTACAGAATAAAAGATGTATGACCATGACATGACCATTTGGTTATTTTTCGGATGTACATCTGTTTCCACGTCCATACAGCACATACGTGACGTCATAAAGAGGAAGTCGCCTCGTTTCAGCCTTCAGAGCTCCATTCAAAAGTTGGTCATTTATGATATTATTAATGACCGATAATTTGATGTTTTATGGTGTTTGATGGTGTGTCAAGTACAACCTATCCACCCCGTCGCTGAGTAAATCACTCATTCCATGGGATGGGTGCCATTTGGCCTCTCTATTTTCGGAATTTTTAAGAACAACTAATTTGTTTGATTAATTCGAGGACCTGACGGGGCGGGACATTTCGTCCTAGAATGGCCGCTACACAAAAGAATACGTACCCAGGGTTAAATTCATTTTCTTCATAAATATCACGCAGAATTATGTTGCTAGAATGTTCAACAGTGAAATTATGTCTGATGAACGGAGCCACGGCAATGAAATCTGCACCTTTTTTTCTTTTTCTCTTTTCAATTTTCAGGCCTTCCTTAAGACCAACGACGAGCGGCGGGCCTATCTTTCAGAAATCGCTAAGGTAAATAAACGCCGTCCTCTGTATTGGTCGAGGAACGCACGTCCAGTGCCGTAAAAAGCGAATATAACGCGGAGCTGTTCCGGCTCCGCTCCGTCTCTCTTTATCCTGGTTATTCATTCTCCTTCGTCCTCGACGTCTGTTCGCGCTCTCGTTATATAATCTGCGCTCGGCAAAAAAGAAAAGAGAAAAGGGGGTCAAGGACTTTGGGCTCACAGCGGCGCTTGTAGCGAGGTCCTCTGCAGCGCCATCGTTGAACCCCGTCGGCAAAGTGCGGCGGACCCGCGCTGCGAAACGAAATCCCTCCCGGTCGGGCGACGATGTGTCGTATCGCCCTCGGGACACATCGGCGTCATGTCCAGACTGTAAACGGGAGCTCTCACAACCTCTGCCACCACAGCTGTCCTCCACGTCGGAGGCGAACCGGAGACAGTACTGCACCCGACCGCCGGGGGCGCCGGGGGACCGGCAGAAGAGGCCGCTGAGGTACGCGCTTTGTCACGGCACGGCTGAGTGATGTCAGCCGTCCTTGCGTTAAACATTTTGGGGGGGGGGACATGTTTGAATTTGGTCAGTTTAGTGGGTCTTATAAATGGAGGTTAAAAATGCATCGTAGTATGAGGCGGCAGTTGGTCCCCGCAAGGCCGGTGGAGATAGGTTTCCACCCTTCTTTTAAGCGCTGCACCGGCGCTGGAGTCGTTGTCTCGCGGGGCGACGGGGACGTTGAAAAGAGGAGGAGGAGGATTCCGACCGAGATAGTCGCCCAATGGCAGGATACAACCCACATTTGGTGTCACACCGGGAAGCAACTGACACTATTTGTGTCACTTCTCTCATTCCGGGCAAACGATCACGTTAAAAACATAGTTTAAAAAGTGATGGTTACTAGTTACAGACTTATAACTATGGTCACTAAGCTGGATGTCAGAGTATAAATCCAAAACGAATATTCCCAGGCTGACCGTATTATGTCAACCTTGTGAAACAAATGACCTCCTCAAACCATTAAGTTGACTTTTCACACAACTATATTGTGATTTAAAGCCTTCTTTCTGACTGTTTCTGTCTCTCTGTCTGTTTTTTTCGCCCGCGCCGACTAGAGACACGCACGTCGGCAGGAGGTTGGAGGCCGGTTCCAAGACAGAAGAACCCAGAGCAGAGGAGCGAGGAGGTGGAGGAGGTGGAGGCGGAGGAAGGAGGGCACAAAGGGCCACGGGGAGCCGACTGCCCACGCTTAAAAACGACCCGCAGCACAACTCTTAACCCAAGTGTGTGTATCGCGGAGCGGGTCAGTGGTGAGCGTAACGTGCGGTTCAGGCTCCTTCAGCTGAGGGGAGCCTGGTGGATTTTGGAACGACTGTAATTTCGACAAAATCACTTCATCGCAATCATTTTTGACGAGACCCTCGATGTTGATCGATGGACGATGCGTTGGAGATGACTGTTGTTTGCTTTCGTAAGATCAACAACAACAACCACGAACAATCGTCGAAACTGCGTTAAGCGTGCTTCACACTGAATGCGACAAGCGGATCCACCCCCCACCCCCTAGTGGCCGTCGGGTGAACTGCGTAATGAGTTTCGTGTCACAAAATACGACAGGGAAAAATGGGAGAACTGTTTTTTTCTGTAAATTATTTTTTGTTAATGTTTTTTTTCGGTTAGTGTGAATAACGTTATTATATATATATATATATATATATATATATATATATACATATACATATACATATACATATACGTGTGACTTATTTACTTACTGACGTCACTTCCGGTCTAACCGTCGGACGGAAACTTGAAAAAATGTGAACGTATTCCGGAGCCTCCAACGGACACCGAAACTCCGCCTCGCAGCTTCTTCGTGCGCGGAATCCGACTCTTCCTCGGAGTGAACGGACTTCCCGTTTGGACTTGTCGTTGGTCGTATTCGGTGTGAAGCGGGCTTTACTTACAGCCTTAAAGACTCAAAAACCCGTCAAGTAAATCTCGTCAAGTATCGCGATATCGACATTATATTGATTATCTGCAGCCCTGGGTTCCGGTGAAATTCCTTGTCTTTCCGAGCATTTCTCTGGAGTGAATTGTAAAATTTCTATGGTGTTTAACAAACATACCACATTGATGTAATGATTCAGTCTTGTATTATGTGATTCCAGCTCTTTAGATGAATTGACGCGTGTACGTCGTGAAGTGAGTGAGTGTGGTATAAAATTCCATACCTGTAAATAAAGTGTCGCAGTTTTGGATGCTCGCATGTATCGCAACCAATGTGAATGTGCGTCGAGTTGCACCACAAATACATCTCTTCTCATCCATTACTACCAACGCCTTGTGATGGAGGAGTTTGTACATCTTTTGTGAGGAAGTATTAGGATGCTGCGAAGCGCCAGGAGGTGTTGGGTCGGGCTCGGTGAGGTGACCCGCTGCCGAGTCTGACGTTTTCAGTGTCACTGGTCCCATTTCTTTCCTCCTACGGTTTGTGTTACATAAGGAATCTGTTCTTCCTCCCGTTGTAAGTAAATAAGTGTGTCCACTTGGTAAACCAGCAAATCATCCAGTCGATCATCCCTGGGCCGGGCCGCCCGGATAAATGTAGGCGTAAAAAAATCGGTGTGCACAGAAAGCGTTGAAATGTACCCTTCGTCCGCCAGATGTAATAGTGAAATGGGTTAGGGGTTAGGGTTAGGGTTAGGGTTAGGGGTTGGGGCTGGGGCTGAGGTTATAATAATCCCAATCCCAAAATCGTCCCGAGGAGTTGTAATCAGCCAACCAGACAGCATCAAAGCACATCCAATTTTTGTTACGCCTCCTTTGTCTTGTTTGGCTTCGGGGAACTCTTGTTTTTGCCATTCCCTCCGTGGCTTTCGCCGATTGGGTAGCGATACTGTTTTTAACGTTTTGATAGATGAAGCCAAGGCAGTGCCCAACCTAGATAGGTAACAATGGCAACGCCTCGGGACAGGACACTGACAGAGATTTGCGATGTTTTGCGATGTCCACAGGTAGGCGCAGGCAATCCAGTCCAATGTAATGCTGTTGTAAACAGAAATAATTTAAATGGCGGTTTAATACAGTACCAATCATGGAAATGGCATAATACAAGGGGAAGTGGCTAGCATTTATGGTACCTGTTATTACATCAATACAGACAGACAATAAACTTAGCCTTAAATTCTCTGAAATTAAATGAAAAATAAATAACAATAAATATATATATTTTTATTTTAAATATAATTTGAACAATAATTAAATAATCAATTAATCGGATAACGAATAAATAAATAAATAAACAAACAACCAAACAAACAAATACATAAATAAATAAATAAAATATTATATAATATAACACCTGAAAGAAATACAAAACAAGAATTTTGACAAACTTCAATAATAATAATAGTAATAATAATAATAAGTAACTCCATTACAAGTAGCATACTTTTGTATGTCTACTCGATTTGACACGAGTGGATAATACTGTTCGCTGCCACTCTACAACTCTATGACATGTTTTTCTAAAATAGCTCTGCAAGGTGCACAAGCTTTGCCGGTGCTCCTCGGATTAATGACTTCATTTAGGGACCGTGCCATGCTTTCTGAAAGAGTGAACACGGTTCCGCTGCCTCTCCTCCCTTTCTCCTCCTCATCCCCCAATCTCTTCATTTCGCTCCCCCACATATGAGTAAGTGCTTGTGCATGTGGGTGTGTGAGGGGGAACCACAATCCTTTTTGTGGTGTGACTGGGCGTGCTGGCATCTCTGAAAATGTATTGTTTCAGAACGAGAAAATGTTGTTCGGTCCCCTTTTCCCCCCCCACACGCGATTGTGAAATATGTGTTGTTAATCTAATTGTAAGTCCGTGGAAATGAGTTAAAGATCTCTCCATTACTGCGGTGAACGGGACTGAGTGGGCAGGTTTCAAATTTGCCTTATGCCGTGCCAAATTTAGTCCGCTGTTATTTTCGAGCCAGATACATTTTAGATTTGGTTTGACTCGTTTGGTATTCGTTAGCACATGTGTAAGAAATATGGTCTTTGATTATTTTTTCACCTGTACCTGTTCCCTGATGTGTGGCATAAAGGGCTTCTACGGGGACATAGCCAATCACAAAATCCGACAAAAGATCGGACTTAGTTACAGGTCGTGAACTATTCATTTGTTATAAGTTACGTTTAAGGAAAGATAGTTCCAAGAATGGAAGGCTTTGTAATCCATTCACAGTTTATGGAATTGCAAACCCAAGGATGCTAGTGGGTAACCATAAACCGTGCTTTTTTAAATCCCCGTTGAAGCCGTTGCGGTTTCTAACTGTGGCCTGCAACGGCCCTCTTAAAAATGTGCTGTTTTACCGAGGGAGCGGTTACGTCAGCCAGGCACCGTATGTGTGTTGGCTGCCATGGTGATGAAATGAATACTCTGCCTCTGCCCTCCGTCGCAACTGCGGTGGTCCGAAGCCTCTCCCCTCCACAACTGCCCCCGTTTCCACCGGCTTAATATGGATCGGACAGGGACACCTTGTCACCCCCCTCCCCGAAATAGAAGGGTCTTTCAAGACTTTGATGGAGGGGAAAACTTTTGCCATTAAACTCTAAGAGTCGCAGGCATTTAGACAACAGCAATACACGGTTGGAGTTATTAGGGGGAATAAAAACGACCATGACGACGTGCCTGGGACTAAGCCGGTTGAAGGACTCGCACTTCTGTGGCCGCGGTTGGAGTCTGTTGGAGTCTGATGGAGACTGGCGGAGTCTCTGGGGGACCGTACAGTATTTAGGTCAATGGGCGCCCCATCCTGTCGCCGTTCTGAGAGTTCATTTCCTGTCATACACAAACAAACCTCGAGGATGGAAGACACGCTGAGTTCAGTTCAGGAAACACGGCAGCAGCCGTCCCTTCCCTCGTCACCATTCTCTTATGGGGACACGTGATTGACTTTTTGTTTCTCCATATTACGGTGAAGCCAATGAAGCCGGCACACACACACACACACACACACACACACACACACAAAGACTTTATAAAGTTCATAAATCTGTGATTCTCAAAGTGGGGTCCATGGCAGTTAGCCAGGGGGTCCGTGAAACCTACCTTTTCGTGTCCTTTGAATAGGTCAATTTTTTATTTTTAGAAATGTAATATTAGTGTAGTGTCTATAGTACATTTATTTTGATTTGTGTTTGATACTTTGTGCAGCTATAATGTTACTTGTTAATTGAATTGGTGTTGATTGAATTGAATGCATTGTTTTGATAGCCAGTATTTTGAAACGGTGCGGTCCAATACATTTCCTTGATTTGTGTTTGTTTGTCCATATAACCTGTGTAGGCGTCTGAGAAACCTAATATCAAATTATTTTTGGAGACATCTGAGGTGGTCCACTTTTTTTTATTTTCTCTCGTATGAGGGGGTCCCTGGTTTGAAAAATGTTTCAGAACCCCCACAAGAGCAAAACCAACAAGTCCCACGACAAAAAAAACAAACCACCTCCTCATTAGTGAGGACCCCAGTTTGGGAAGCCCTGTGGCGTCGGGGGGGGGGGGGGGGGGGGGCAGTCTCTCCATCTCCTCTGTTAATGGTGTTACATAACATGGTGGCACGTGGAAACGTTCTGGTGGTGGTGGGTGAAGGTCCGAAATCGAGATTATGGGATCATGAGCCTCACTCCGTTGGACTCCCTTGGATTTCTGCAAAGTCAAAATCCCTGCCTCGAGGGAACTTGCATTATGATTATGAAATAGCGACCGGGGGAAAAATAAAAAATAAAAATATCCATCACTCATGCCGCGTGTGTGGGGGGGGGGGGGGCGTGCATGCTGCAGCGTGCATGCTCCGCGTGGGGGTGCAAGACCAGTATCCCCCAAAGAGGGAGGGAGGGGGAGGAAGGGGGCGCTCAATGGAAATCACGGCACGACGTGATGATGAAGGGTGGAGAAAGAGAAGGAGGAGGAGGAGGTGCAGGAAAGCTGGATGAAAGGGGAACGGGAGGGGAATCAGCCGCTGCCTGGACCATTCCGGCTCAGCCGCTCATAACACGCGCGCACGCACACACACACACACACACACACACACACAAACATACACAAACACACACTCATATTCTGGTGGAGCAGATCAGCCGGACAACGACGGGACAACACCAAACGCGGTTGGTGTCAAACTGGAAGAGCGGCGCAGTCCCCCATCCATCCCTCTACAGGGGGAGCTGGAGGCAGCCACGCTGGAGCTGACCGTCACAGAAGCGCTGACACCCCGCGTCGGTAAGAAGCCAAATAAGTGTCGGAAGTTGTTCCTCTCGCTATGATTTTTCTCCTCGTCTGTCTTGGTGGGCAATTCGGGGGAGTTAAACGGGGACCTCCCCATCGATCGTCCCTTTTAAGTGCTTAGGAGACACTTGGTGGGCTTTTGTTATGAATCACGCAGTCTTGTTTACCTTTTTTATTTTTGTTTGTTGTTTACATTTTTTATCATGCATCATTTTCAGATGGTGCGCACTTACTGCGCATCTCCTGAAGGGGTGTTACGCAGAATGGATTCCTATCGATTCGTGACTCTCCCATCTGCGGCTCAGAAAATGTGTTTGACAGCAGGTCATACGTACTGTGCCGTGCGGGGCTTAAGAGCTTTTAATCTGTCATTAGGAGGTTATTTTCAAACCGGAGAGCTCGCGGCTCCCTCCTACAGCTACTCTTGTGGATTTCTGGGTTTTGACTCTCGTTTTAGTTGTTGCTCTTTGTTCTCTTTTTGTTTGGGGCCGTCCAACTTATTTCCCCATTTCCTCCCGCAGACAGCACAGTCGTCCTGGTCAGCCTGGGCAGCGAGATGATGGAGCTGGAGCATTTCGACGAGCGGGACCAGGCGCAGAGACACGGCCGGGCCGGTGCGCGCCTGAACGGCGTGACCAGCCCGACGCACAGCGCCCACTGCAGCCTGTACCGGACCCGGACCCTGAGGACGCTGAGCGCCGAGAAGAGGGCAAAGAAGGTCCGCTTCTACCGCAACGGCGACCGCTACTTCAACGGCATCGTCTACGCCGTCTCCGCGGACCGGTTCCGCACCTTCGACGCGCTGCTCGCCGACCTGACGCGCTCCCTGTCCGACAACGTGAACCTGCCGCAGGGCGTCAGGACCATATACACCCTGGACGGAACCAGGAGGATCTCCAACGTAGAGCAGCTGACGGAAGGTACCGGAGACCCCGCAGCCCTTAAAACGTCAAAGTATCTCTGAGGGGCAACCGCCATGTAGTCCCCAGTGTGTAGTGCCCCCTGATCCCCTAATACCAGCAGTAGCCCGTTTGTAGATGGTTGGATGGTCTACCACCACCTCCACCACCACTACCACCTCTACCACCACTACAACTACCACTACCACTACCACTAAACCTACCACTACCACTACTACTAACCCTACCACCACCACCTCCACTACCACTACTACTAAACCTACCACTACCACTACTACTAACCCTACCACCACCACCTCCACTACCACTACCACTAACCCGACCACTACCACTACCACTTAAATACCATTTCAACAACTACTTGACTGCAACTACAAACCCACCAAAACTTCCACTACTACTCTAACTTCTTAGACTACTAATAGTAGTGCCAGTACTACTTCTAGATACTAGGATAGGTCAAAGGTCGAGAAGTCCCCAGAGGAATTAATAAAGTATAGAAAAATACAACTAAAATAACTACTTCTACTATTACTACGACCGCTGCAACTACTATTACAACAATAACTACTACTACTACAGCTTCCACCAATACTACTGCTATTACTATTACCACTACTTTTACTATATAATATACATTATATTTTTTATGATACAATACTATATATACTAAAATGATTGTTGTTGCTGTTGTTGTTGGTGGTTGCACTACTACTACTACTACTACTACTACAACTACTACTACTACTACTACTACTACTACTTTTACTGTATTCTTATTATATACTTCTACTAATACTACTACTATTACTATTACTGTTGCCACTACTACAACTACTACTACTACTACTACTACTACTATATACTAATATTATTATTATTGTTGTTGTTGTTG
>NC_137200.1:18538940-18541440 GCF_960531495.2 Zeus faber
CGAGAGAGAGAGAGAGCGGGAGCAAGAGGTATAGGATGAAAGAGAATACGAGCAGCGTGAAGAAAAGACGTGTCAGGTTCCGGCGCCATCGCTGTATTGATTCTACCTGGGGTCTCGGGTCTCCGCCCATCGCTTTCAGACCGCCCTCCCTTCCCCTTGGTGGGGTTTTACCGGTAACGCACGTTTCCCCGGCAGCCCCTGCTCCTCCTCTCCCCTCCCCTCGTCGTCGTCAGCTCGTGCGACGACGTGATCCAGTCGCCTGGCAACCGACCGAGTGGCGGCGACGTCACCACGGACGCCGTGGCGCGGCGCCGGCAGATCGGTCTGATCGGGGGGAGAGGGACGGGACCGTAAGTGGCTTGGACTACGAACGTGGCTGTTACTGCAGACACGGCGCAGACGCAGTATTCAAATATTTGGGAGCGCAGCTGCAGGGAATCCCTGGAGAAGCTCACACCGAGCATAGACTAGGAGAGTGACACAATTATAACGAGAAAATACTTACGCACCACCAGAAATGAACTTCAAGCAATTATCAAGCAGTGCATGAAATGACGCTGCTGAGTCACATTCCAAAATTGGCCGTGTGTTTTTTGAGTCACTTTAAGAAGGGGTGCGATGGGTTTATCACTTATTACTTCCAGGGCTGTAGACCAGGGGGCTTCAACCTATTTTGGCCCAAGGACCCCTTAGTGGGTAGAGAAACAGAGCAGGATTTTGTGTTGCATTTTAAGCCTGGTCTATGATAACATACTTATAACGCCTTATTAACCCATTTATATACCCAGTTATGATGCTTACGGTTTGTGTTTTTTATTGTTATTTATTTTTTAAATTTATTTTAGATTTAGATATATTTCTGTGAATTTACGCCCGTTCGGAGACCAGTCACTGGTCCGTGGGAAAATAATGAAATCCACTTTTTCCTTGTTTAAATAAAGAGAATAAAGTTTTCACTAATCTGAAACACGGTTCGAAATGCCGCCTCTTATTATAATCCAGTCCAGGTTTGACTGCTATGAGTACAGTAATTCTTTATCGTGACCTGGTTTTAAATGTGTAGAAAAAAAGTCCACCTTTTCTGTTTTCACAAATAAAAATAACATTTTCACAAATCTGAAATAGGCTTTTACATACTGTTAAATATCAATACAATAATACAAAACATTTACCATGTTTTCTTATTCAAGTTCAGCCATGCACCAGGGCCAGTTATGTCTGTCAGAGACACAGTACATTTATGAATATAGAAATAAATATAAATATATATTTGAGTAAATCTAGTTCAGTGAATAAATCTAGTCCATTAAATACATTTATTTGTTTTTTTATTTAAAGCCCATTGGTTCACACAACCCGGAACATGTGCTCAAACCCCATTGGCTCACAGAACTAGCGGCCTGGCTGCTCATTTACAATTAAAGCTACACACACAGAAGCAGCTTTGTTTTGGAACACTATGCTTTCGAGGCATGTCACAATGGCTTGAACGCATAACCGGAATGGTTGTCTTCAGTAAAAAAAAACGTGCGTTCACAAACATGTTTTGGGGACCTCAGAGACCTATATTAACTTGTTGAAAAGAAGCATTATAGGTTCCTGTTAAAAAGAGCATGGTTTTTAAAGGCTATTTTTAATCATTTCAGGGGACTTTTACTTCATAATGCCACATTTGTTTATCTGATAATATCACATTTATTCATTTAAAACTGGTCTTTTGAAAAACGTCTTAAACGTAAAAATTTAACTTATTTAACTTTATTGACTAATTTATATATTTATATTGACATATATTTATATATGTATGTATGTATTGCCTCATTTATTTATTTCAGGAAACGTAAACATACATAAATATACATATAAATCAATATGTCTATTTATGTTTTTACTTTATTTGGACTCAAATGGCGTTCCATACCGCAGTACCCCCGCAGACCACTGCTGTAGAGGGGTTGACCTCCATTCGCTGCCGACGATTTTGATGGTCACCGCGTCGGACACGGGGAACGTGGGAAGGAATGTGGCGCTCGGAGTTCTGCTCGAGTTCACTCTCTGCATTGCAGCTCTCACTGAGCCACACTCCTCCTTCCCCTCGGAAAGACTGACCCGCTTCTTGTCACACTTCCACCCCTGTTCAGTCTCTCGCTCTCTCTCCCTCTCTCCGTCTCTCCCTGTCTCTCCCTCTCTCTCCCTCTCTCTCCCTGTCTCGCTCTCTCCTTCTCTCTCTCCCTGTCTCGCTCTCTCCTTCTCTCTCCCTCTCCCCCTCTCCCTCTCTCTCGCCCTCTCTCCCTCTCTGTCTCTCCCTCTCTCCCCCCCTCTCTCTCGCTCTCCCTGTCTCTCTCTCTCCTTCTCTCTCCCTCTCTCCCTCTCCCTCTCTCGCCCTCTCTCCCTCTCTGTCTCTCCCACTCTCCCCCTCTCCCTCTCTCTCCCTCTCTCCCTGTCTCTCCCTCTTTCTCTCTCCCTCTCCCTCTGTCTCCCGCTCTCTCACGCTCTCTCC
>NC_137200.1:18543940-18573940 GCF_960531495.2 Zeus faber
TTACCACATTATTACACTGACATTATTACAGTGTCATTACTACATTATGACAACAATTACAACGCTATTACAGTACAATTACAATTACTATCGTGAACCAGCCTTGAACGTTGGGATTGAAGATTTGCTTTGTATCAGACTTTTACTTATTTATTCACTTGACCAATCTGTCAGCCACTCGCTCACCCACTCTCTCACTCTGTGGTCACAACACAACAAACCTAACCAGGGTGGTCATCCAGACAGATTTCCCACAATGCACCTCAAAATGTAGACAATGTCGTCGATGAGGTTTTTTTTTTTTTTTTACCGTTTATTACGTTTTGGGACTCATTCCACTCATTGACACTCTGGGGCTGACGGGGAGAGAGCGAGAGAGAGCGAGAGAGAGGACATGGTATGAGAAAAAGATGAGCTCACTCGGGAACGTTGGAGGTCAGGGGCGGCGACAGCGAGGACGGAGTTGATTTCGGGGTCTTCGAGGGGAGAGATGAAAGGAGGGAGAAGTGGAACGGAGGAGAAGTTTCAGCTGGAGGACGGCGAGCACGTGATGAGCGCGTATCTCGATCGTGCGCGCTCATCCCTCGTTCTCTTTTAATGGCTCCCAATGGGTTCAGTCTATTTCGCACATATGTGCGTGTGGGCTCGTTGGCTTTCAAAGACGGGAAATAAATAACACTGGTGCACAGCGGCAGCAGCAGCGGCGGCGAGGATAAAAACAACAGAAGCTGTTACATAAATTGGTGGTTATGTAACAGCCGGTCAACCAGCGCCAACTCCGCTCCACGCACGCACTTTGTAAACTGGTTTCACCTCGACCCCACTCTCGCCGTCTTGCCCGTGTTTACCTCCTGATCCCATCACGTCTTCTCTCCAAAAATGCTGTGCAGTGCGGGACTGCGAGGACATGTTGTGTTGTGTGCCCCCCCCTCTCAGACTGTCCATCTGCCTGTCTGATGTGGGGTACACACTACAAGATAACCAAGACGATTTTGGGCAGGATTTCCCAAAAGCCAAAAGCCAAAGCCCCCTTTGGCCGAGAGCCAATTGGAAGCCAAGCTGACTGAAACAGATCAGGTCATAAACACAGCAACAGCCATGGCGACCAATGCCAGCGCAAGAAAGATGGACGATCAACTCGGAAAATGGACGACCAACTTGTTGATTTGTCGCAACAACACAAGTGCTTACATATGGTGTCCTCTTAACATACCGTAATCTAACCGACATGGTGCAAACACTGGCATAGCTAGTTCTTCCTGCCCATCGTCCGCCATGTTTGTTTACTCTAAAGTCACGTTAGATCGCGAGAGATTTACGAGATGTTATGAGAGTCGGGACTCTGGTCATCTCTCGTAGCCATACCCCAGTGTCAAATCTTGTGTGGCTACGCGCGGGCATGGACTGGCCATCGGGCAGTTCTGGCAAATGCCAGTAGGGTCGGTCGGTGTCTCGACTCTTTTGGGCCCGTCAGGTAGTTTTGGGCCGGGTGGCCACCTGCCCGTCTGCCGAAGAAATGCTCTGTTGATGTAGAAAATGGTCCACGCGCAAGTTTGGGTTCCAGTCCTGGCTACGCTACATTCGTACTCTGGTTGTTGGTGAATGGAATCTGTTAGCGTGTGCTGCCGTTTGGGCAAACTGTTGCTGTCCACACACGATGGGAACAAAACTGTTATATTGGTTCATTCCGTGTCATCGTGGGTGGGGTCTCTCCCATTTTCGCAAAACATCTTCGATTTGAAAAATCTTTTTGTTTGTTTTTGGTTTTTCCCTCTCACCCGCCACTCTCTCGGGAGAGAGCGGAGAAGGTTGCAGGGATGATTCCGTGATTCAGCACCGCGGACAGCTCCGTGCCAACCGATCCTCCTTCCTGCTTCCTGAAGAATGGAGCCCTTTTCTGTGAGAGGGATTATGTCGTCCTTCCCGCTGACCTCTAAAAAGTCGCCCCTCTCTAGTGTATTACGGCAGAAAGATTAACAGAAATCTACCACAGGCTTCACGTCCTTCTACGCTCTCTTTCTCTCTCTCTCTCTTTTTAGCTATTTGGCTCATACTGTATTTGTCTGGTTTATGGAGTCAGGTAGAAAACAAACCCTTTAAACCTAAAAAAAAAAAAGATCAGTCGGGATTAACACTATAGTACTATTGAAGGATCAGGAGAAATCAGGAGAAGCCTATCAAATAGTATTAAAGTATCTATTATTTAAAATATTTTTATTCGTTATTATCAAATATGAAATCATATACAAATATATATTGTTAATTTTATTGTTAATATACAGTATATTCTAGAACTATTAATATAGTATATAATATATAGAAAAGGAATAATTTCAGCCTTTTATAGGCCTTTTAAATCATACACACACACATAGACGGACGGACTTGTTTGACTAACCTCTGATTGAGGATGAATTCATGTGGGAAGAGCATCGCGCCGACACAAAATGTGGATTTAAATGAGCGATGTCGCCGTTCAGCGCCGCTCTGACTTCAACGGCGCCTCCTGTGACATTTTTGAAGATATGGTAGGCGAACGATACACTCTTAAAAACAAAAAACACTCCCAGATATTGGGTTTTGCAGATATTTGGTGAAAAAGTGAGTTGGGTATACCAAATATTTTGGGGAAAAATTAGTTGTGTCGACGAAATATTTGGTAAAAAAAATTGTTAGGGTTACTAAATATTTGAGTAAAAAGTGACTTGGGGTAACTAAATATTCGGGGAACAAATGAGTTGGGGTTACTAAATATTTGGGGGGAAAAGTGAGTTGTTTGACTAAATATTTGGCGAAAAATTAGTTGTGGGGACTAAATATTTAGGAAAAAAATTTGTTGTGTTGACTAAATATTTGGGAAAAAGGGAGTTGGGGTAACTAAATATTCAGGGCACAAATGAGTCTGGGTTACTAAATATTTTGGGGAAAAGTGAGTTAAGTTTATCAAATATTTTGGTGAAAATATGTTTGTTTTACTAGGTATTTAAGTCAAAATGAGTTGGGCTTACTGACTTTAACGGAGCCTCCCGTGACATTTAGTCAAAAAAGTACGCTCTAAAAAGAAAAAAGGCCCAAAAACAACCTCAAACCGTGTTGAGCTGGATGGAAAGCGGCGCGATGGGATCGAGTGGGAGCCCATCTGTCGGATGCCCTGTGAGCGTTCAATCAAACCCATCGATCATCCCCCGCACTCCGTCTCAGACCAGTGCAGACTTCGCCCTTTACCGACGTCTGCTGAGCTCTCCGTTCACTCGGCCTTTCCTCTTTAGACCGAACACCGTTGTTTTTTGGTTTATTTGCCTCGACGCACTCCTTCGTCCCTCCCGTCTCTTCAATCCGCTCCACGGAAAGCGTATCGAATCAGCCCAACAACCCTTCTGAATACATGGTTGTGAAGGTCGGGCGAGTCGAAATATTGGTCAGGCGTTGCCTCCGTGGCTGTAGAGGCACACGACGCCTGGTGAGCATTGCCACCATGTGGTGAAACTGTCCAGCCTGCTCCCTTTTCTAAAGCCCAAAATGCAGCTTACTCTTGCTTTTCATTGGTATGATATCACCCGAATGGGATGAATTAATATCAGGTGTTTTTTTTTTTGTTTTTGTTTTTGTTTTTTTTCAAGAAAGCCTTTATTTTGTGAGAAGACGAGAAAAAAAAAGGCACGAGCAGAGCATCAGCGGTGGGAACTGTGACGCCGACACGCCACAACGTGCGGCGACTTGACACTAGATGGCGACCTCGCAGCATCAAAATATTACAGCGACAGCTTTTCAAAAACGACTTTTCATTTAATGGCGTGAGACCCTGGGACTGTGTCTCCTTGGCTGATGTGAGAGACGGTGGCGGGCTGGGCCCCACGGTGGGCAGTGCCGTGCAAGTGCACGGCTTTGGCGATGCCGGACATTTGGTCAGGGGAATATGTTTTATATTGAAGGACAATTCCCATATTTTGGCACATTTCTGAAGTGGTTCAACGTGAGGGGACGGCACACCTGTACCTTTACGCACTGCTTACGGTTTACTCCACTCACACCTGCTGCACATCCACACTTCACGGACATGCGCGCGCACACACACACGCGCGCGCACACACACACACACACACACACACACACACACACACACACACACACACACACACACACACACACACACACACACACACACACACACACACACACACACACACACATACAGTATACACTATACCAAAGCCATCGGCCCCATTTGGTACAGTGTATAATGTACACTGTATCCATCCATCCATCCATCTTTCTGTCTGTCTGTCTGTCTGTCTGCTGATCCGCCAACCTGCACACAAAAAGAGAGCATCAGCTATGGCTGTTTGGAGGTACTTTACGAAGAATATTCGTTAAATTATTTATCTTTCGCCTGACAATATTCCAAAATTGTGCAGACCGCCTATCTGTCACTGTCACTACAGCGAAGCTTCTGCTCTGGTTGTTCCTAGTGCACGTTCAACTCTTTTTTTGAGACTGTTGACGAGTGACTCAGTAAAATGAGTCGTTCCATTTGATCCAGTTGGTTTAATCCACGGTGAGCGAAGGAGGATTTCAAATGAACGAGAGTGAGTCGGCCATTTCACTTTTGCTATGATTGCAATTTATTTGGGGGCGGCAAGTTCCATATAAATCTAATAGAAATGTATATTTGCACTTCAAGTGAAACAGACTTTGATTTGAAGTTTGAACTGGACATTTCCATGTTTGTTATATGTTGTGTTTTACTAAAACTCAGTGAGAGTTACAGGTTACATTATTCTGAAACTTGCTGACAGTCCCATATTCTATTTTATTGGAACTCAGGGAATGTTCCATGTTCTATTATTGCTCCCTAGTGAATAATTAACAAAAATAAACACAGCAAAATGTTAAAATCAGCAATCAGAAAATTTGATTTCTCCGATCACGGATATAAACGCAACATGATCCGACGACAATGTAAAGGATATTTAACAATCAGTGTGTAATTATTAACATACAATTGAATGAAAATCGGATTCGGCCACAATCAGAATCTGCAGGTCAGACTTAAAAAAAATCCGGAATCGACCAAAATTATGACAATTGATGCATCTCTAGTTTGTAAACATGTTCGGTAACTTTACAACATGATGCATTTCGAGGAGTATATCCTAATGAGATCAATGACTGTATATAGTTAGCCATAGTAGCTGGCATACGACGTGATGGGCCTCGTTACGATACGGCCATGGTGTGAATAACTGAGTCATTTAGCTGCAGTGACTCAAACGCCACAGAGACTCCCCGGTACACTATCGTGCTACTCAATACATTTTCCTAAGGTTGGCAGGTCTGTATCTGTCTGTCTGTCTGTCTGTCTGTCTGTCTGTCTGTCTGTCCGTCCATCAACAGTATCAATCTACAGTATCTATCTGTCTTTCTGCCTGTCCGTCCGTCTGTCCGTCCACCTATCTATCTATCTATCTATCTATCTATCTATCTATCTATCTATCTATCTATCTGTCTGTCTGTCTGTCTGTCTGTCTGTCTGTCTGTCTGTCTGTCTGTCTGTCTGTCCGTCTGTCTGTCTGTCCGTCCATCAACAGTATCTATCTACAGTATCTATCGTTCTTTCTGCCTGTCCGTCCACCTATCTATCTATCTATCCATCCATCCATCCATCCATCCATCCATCTATCTATCTATCTATCTATCTATCTATCTATCTATCTATCTGTCTGTCTGTCTGTCTGTCTGTCTGTCTGTCTGTCTGTCTGTCTGTCCGTCCGTCCGTCCGTCCGTCCGTCCGTCCGTCCGTCCGTCCGTCCGTCCGTCCGTCCGTCCGTCCGTCCGTCCGTCCGTCCGTCTGTCTGTTTGTCTGTCCGTCTGTCTATCTCAGCATGCATCACAACACCATACGGATCAATGTAATGTGTTTTTTCTCTCCCCTCCATCCAGTTTTTTAAGCATCTCCTCCCTTTTTCCCTCATTGTCTTCCTTTGTCATTTTCCCGTCTTCCCCTTCTCTCCCGGTCCCTCCGTCTGCCCTCGTTCGAGCGGGGCGAGGCGTTGTGTAACTGCCTCTCCGTCGGTAGGAAGCAGCAGGGACATCAAAGCGCCTTGTTTTGTCACCCTGGGCTGGGTGCAGCAGTCAGGAATAGATCTTTCTCCTCGGCTGTTCTTTTTCCGTTTCTCTCTCACTCCGGGGATTTCTGTCTAATCGGCGAGTCTCTGACTGGCTGTATTTATTATTTCATTTTCTGTTCAGTCCTTTCATTTCACTTCGCCGGCGCCTCTCTTCCGTCTGTCAGCGTTCAGCCGATCTGCCTTTTCCTTTGTCCACGCCGTTTTGTGTCATGACGTTTAGTGATAATGGCTCCAGCCAACAACAGCATTATTATTAATAATAATAATAATAATAATAATAATAATAATAATAATAATAATAATAATAATAATTGGAATGTTCACCAAACAAAAAATAAATAAAAATGTGGCTGATTAACCTCTCCTCCGAGAGCGCACCTCCTTACCACAAGAGGGGGCACGAATCGGTGTCCGAGTCCACGCCTCCAGGGCCGCGTCGCCATGGCAACAGTAATCCCCACGCCCTTTCCAGTTTGCATCTTTGAATGACAGAATCCTAAAAAGTAGGGTCTTCTTACAGGCGTGCGCACTCGTCTGATTTTTAATGCCTGATTATCCTTAATCGTCAGTTTAGCCCCCGAGCCATCGCCACTTCAAAGCCTCCCCCCCCGGAGCCGATCCACACAAAGTGGATCCCTTATTCCCGCCGTGTCTCCGCCCGGTGTGCTCTCCTAATACCCCCCCCCCCCACCGCGCTGCCCTGTCCCTCCCGTCTGTTTCATTGTCTCTTACATTCCCGGTGCGCCATCTATCTAGGGCTAAGCAGCTTCAAAGGGCCAAATTCCCGAAATGTCTCCCTGCTGACTCAAGCGGCAGCAGCAGCAGCAGCAGCAGCAGCAGCAGCAGCAGCAGCAGCAGCAGCAGCATCGTCTGTACAAAAAGCTCTCGCCTCTTTTTGGCGATCCGGGCCTGGGGATGTGATCACAGCTGACTCAGAGGCGCTCCGATCGGCGTGAACTCATCGTGAACTGGAAACGAAGCTGTTAAGTCATAGGAAATGATCCATTCAAAACGATATTAAATGTGAGGGTCCTGCATTGAAAGCCGGCCTTTACGTTCACGTAATGCTGGATGTGTTACCGGTCCGCCCGCCGGGGACTTTATGTTGTGCGCTGTCCTAATATCAGAAATATGCAAGGAATAATGAACAGACAACCGGTCATTATCGCAAAAGAACCCCTGACAGGGTGATTTTGCGTCAGTGTCCTGATCACCCTGTCAGGGGTTATTTTTGCAATAATGACCAGCTGGCTATACGTTATCCTCCTGATTACATGAATACTTATGCAAATAAATGAAGAAGTTGACACTTGATATTGATTTGAAATGTTTACTTAGTAGTAGTATGCCTAGTTTAATAGCTTCTGCGAAAAAAATAGTCCACAGCGACCTACACTAACCTGCAAGTAGCAAACTAGGTCCTACATGACGACCCTATTCGCTGCTATTAATGTTAAATTTGACATATTCAGTGAATACATTTAAATGGATATGGATGGATATTGATGTCCGTCTTCCATTGTAGCTTCAACGTAGCGTCACACAAGGTGTGTCAACTAGCTAAGAGGACGTGAAACCAGGCAGAGAAGTGGTTGCCCATGACAACGGCCATTGTTCACAGATTCTGAAGTGGCCGCTATCCAGACATAATGGACTGCTGTTGACCAATCAAAATCGAGCGTTCCATAGAGCCGAGTAATATTGTGTAACATTCGACTACATAAAGCTATCAACACACACATTCTTCACCATCATCATCATCGCCATCATCATCATCATCATCATCTTCATCTTCATCATCGTCATCGTCATGTAAGGTCTGGAATGATTCTAACCCTAACCCTGAGGTGCCCTTAGACAACTCACTGGAACATGTTTAATAATCATCCTCATCATCCTCATCATCATCCTCATCGTCATTGTAATCACGATCATCACCATCATCATCATCATTGTCGCCATCATCATCATCATCATCATCATCATCATCATCATCGTCATGTAGGGAATGATTCTAACCCTAACCGTGAGGTGCCCGTAGACAACATACTGGAACACGTTCGATCATCATCATCATCATCATCATCAACATTATCGTCATCATCATCATTGTCATCACTATTGTCATCATCATTGGCATCGTCATGTAGGGTCTGTAATAATTCTGACACAATATTTCTGGAACACGTTCGATCGTCATCATCACCGTCATCATCATCCTTATCGTCATCATCTTTATTATCCTCGTCATCATCATCATCATCATCATCGTTACTGTAATCACCATCATCACCATCATCGTCATCATCATCATCGTCATCGTCGTGTAGGGTCTGGAATAATTCTAACCCTTACCCCGGGGTGCCAGTAAACAACTTACCGGAAGATGTTCGATCACATCGTTCAGCTCCCTAATCATCAGTTCTTTGACGGCGGCTTGGATTTGAAGGGGAATGATGTGTTAACGTTGTGATGATACACTGTCCCGCCAATAACCGGATCCGGCGTGATTAAAGTGGTTGGGGCTATCTCCCCACGCTAGCCCTCTGGGAAGGGCCTCTCAGCAGCGGTAACAGCCATCATATTAGGCTGAGTTGAAGACGCTCCTGAAGTAATCACCGGCATGGCGTTGGGGGACGTGGTTACGGAACAAAGCAATAAACACTTGGTTTTTACGGTTTACAGTTATTAAAATAGAGTAACGTCTTTGCCTTACTCAGACGCACGTACACACACACACACACACACACACACACACACAGAGTACACACACAGGCCTTTCAAACTGGATTTTCACATGTGGCCAAATGTGCTGGAACATGTCTAAAAGATGCTTCAAGTGTAGGTTTTGGAAATTGGAAATGACGGCAGTACACATGTTGTTGCCGTTCTTCTTCTCCTTCTACTTCTTCTTCTTCTTCGACTTCATGTGTTCAGTTATAATCTGTAGGGTGTTTATAAAAAAGAAAAAACGCTTTCTAGACCACAACCGAGCGCACACACGTACGTACACACGCTCAGAGGCTACATTGACGGCATTTTGCTGATAGTTGTTTCTTTGTTTTCAGCATGATAATTGGCTTTCTAATCAGAATAGGAATGGATTTTAGGCTCTTCCACGCGGTGGAAATGTAATATCATTGGATTTGTGTTTATCTTGTGACTCCAGGCCCAAACAATACCCCACAGATAGATACATTTCTAATGGCTCCTAATGGTGTTCGTGGCGAGGCTTTCGCTGCATGGATAAGCTTGCTCCTGTCTTTTCATAAATCCCTCTCCGAATAAACTATTGAGCAGGGTCAGATAGGAATTGGACAATTTGGAGTTTGCGATTGAAATTAATTGGCGGGCCATTAATTAACGAAAATAGCCATTGTTTGAGTTTGAGCGTCCGGGCCCATAGGCATAAACAGACATAGACATAGACATAGACATATACATAGACATGGACATACTTAGACATAGACATAGACATACTTAGACATAGATATAGACATACTTAGACATAGACATAGACATACTTAGACATAGACATAGACATAGACATATACATAGACATGGACATACTTAAACATAGACATAGACATACTTAGACATAGATATAGACATACTTAGACATAGACATAGACATACTTAGACATAGACATGGACATACTTAGACATAGACTTGGACATACTGAGACATAGACATAGACATGGACATTCTTAGACATAGACATAGACATACTTAGACATAGACATCGACATGGAAATACTTAGACATTGAGATAGACAGACATAGACATACTTAGACATAGACATAGATATAGACATGGACCTACTTAGACATAGACATGGACATACTTAGACATAGACAGACATGGACATACTGAGACATAGACATAGACATACTTAGATGTAGACATACTTAGACATACACATAGACAGACATACAGTACATGGACATACTTAGACATAGACATAGACATGGACATACTGAGACATAGACATAGACATAGACATAGACATACTTAGACATAGACATAGACATAGACATACCTAGACATAGACATGGACATACTTAGACGTAGACATACTTAGACATAGACATAGAGATAGACATAGACATGGACATAGACATTCTTAGACATAGACATAGACATACTTAGACATAGACATAGACATGCTTAGACATAGACATAGACGTACTTAGACATAGACATAGACATGGAAATACTTAGACATAGACATATACATAGAGATAGACAGACATAGACATACTTAGACATAGACATAGATATAGACATGGACCTACTTAGACATTGACATGGACATACTTAGACATAGACATAGACATGGACATACTGAGACATAGACATAGACATACTTAGATGTAGACATACTTAGACATACACATAGACAGACATACAGTACATGGACATACTGAGACATAGACATAGACATAGACATACTTAGACATAGACATAGACATACATGGACATACTTAGACATACTTAGACATAGACATAGACATAGACATGGACATAGACATGCTTAGACATAGACATAGACGTACTTAGACATAGACATAGACATATACATACTGAGTGAGCTAGAAATATAGGAGTGATGAGCTTCAATCCCCCCATTGGATAGGAAGGATAGAGCCCCACAGGTGGAGCAGGCAGCAAAGCAGTTAGGACAGGAGGGACTGGCTGCTCCAATCGGACGGCCCATAAGGGCGTGGCAGCATGTGGTGTTGTCGAGTTGTCTGACAGAACTTGCTCCGCCAGCTGCGCCTCAAACATCTGTAATCTACTGGACCTAACTGATATCTGGGTAAAATTGACATTCCAGTTATTGTAGAAAATAACCATTGTTTTCTCGCAGTGCGTTTCCCCTGTTCATTTGCTTCCCCAATAATAAGTTATTCATGGTTAATACAGTTATTAATACGACTACAAGATGCCCATTCCAGTTCACGATCTGCTGGATTTAGGTTGAGCTGCAGATGGATATGTTTGTGTGTGTTGTGTATGTTGTTTGTAAGTTATGAAGTTTGTCCAAGGAATTAAATGACTCATCTTTGGGTGTTTTATATGAGTCATTTCCTTACATATTGAACGCTCCTTAATATTGAAGCTCCGCTCCTCAGCACTCTGTCTCTCCCTTTGTTCCTGTCTCTCTCTCTTCAAATCTCTCTCCCCCCGTCGTCCTGTCTGCGGAACATCTCCCCGTCTTCCCCTACTCGGCAAAGACAACATCGAACGGGATTCGACTTTAGTCATATTTTGAGTCAGAATTTACTCCCATCGCACGCACGCACGCACGCACACACACACACACACACACACACACACACACACACACACACACACACACACACACACACACACACACACACACAGCCTCTCTGTCTCCCTTCTCTCTCCTCCCTCCCGCACTCTACCTTTCTGGCCGCCCGTGAGTCATATCCATGACAAGGTGCTGCTCCGTCTCACCCTCTCTCTCGCCCTTACCCCCCCGGTCTCTCTCTCGCCCCCCCCCCCACATGTTCAGTGCAAAGTGCAGCAGCCAGTCAGTGAGTCACGTTAACTGCTAATTAACTGATGAACCACAGCAGCATCATAATACTGGAGCTAATTAACTTCACACACACACACACACACACACACACACACACACACACACACACACACACACACACACACACACACACACACACTTGAGTCGGAATTTACTCACGTTGCACGCACGAACACACACGCACGCACACACACACACACACACACTTGAGTCGGAATTTACTCACATCGCACGCACGAACACGCACGCACGCACACACACACACACACACACACACACACACACACACACACACGCACACACACACACACACATCTCGATCTGGTTTCTTCTCATTTCCTTAGTGGAGTTCAGAGGATTTGATGTCCAGTACGGCTTTTGGTTGTGTCTTAGCTGAAGTGATGAAAAAGTTTGACTCTTTTTAGACATTTGACCTCTTTACGATTGACGAGTTCAGACTCTAGGTTCGTTTGACTCAGTCGCCTAACTTCGGGCGAATGAGAGACAGCACCGTCGTCTCCGAGTCGGAAATGGAATTCTCACAGGCCGATGTGCCTGCGTGACTCGCGACACACGGATCCTCGTTCGAGAAACGGTTCGGGGGTCACTGCCTCTGCTCGGGGCGCATGCGTCCCTGGGGGCTCTCGGGTGTTTACGTGTCTGGGGTCTCAGTTCAGCCTGCAGTTACTGGGTCGCGAACAAACAACTCTCTTGCCGGAACGAATCGTTCGCGAAAGTCTTGCATCACTCCGATAAGCCGATCCCCATCGGGTGAAGGCAATATTCGGACTATTGCAACTGTCATGTAAACGCCTTACCCCGATTATCTTGATGGAGTTACGCTTGAAATAGGCGCAAACACGACCAGATCAACAGGCCTGGATTTCTCCTGAATCGTTCAATTTATTGTGGCATGTAAACACCTCAACCAGGACGTGACCGGTGTACTCAAACCGCGCGTGCGCCAACAAAACCCAGCGATTCCGGTGCACATATTTCACCCGGAAAGGGTTGTTCGGGCAGATAAACAACCGACACCACGGCGAGCGCAAGTAGACGCGCTCACTTTTGGTCGGAAAATGAGAGCGTTTTTATGTTCAGTTTGATGAGGGAGCGAAATAGCGTGAGATAAGAAACGGGGACATATTGAAGAAAGTGTCCGAGAGGACTGTAGACAGATGTTTTTCCCGGGAAGGACTGCCTGTCGATAACCCGCCATGTAAACTCTGGTTTTTCCAGTAATGGCATTATTCTATACGCATGTAGTTCAGGCAATCTGACTAAAATATAATTGACACAGTCCTCTCCATCATCTTCCTTTCATCAGTTTATGAAAATTTCCCAAATAATGATCTTATTCCACTTCTTATGCCTCTTATTCAGGATATAGAGCATTTTTAATTGATATGAAGTTGTAAAACACCATTCAATTTAGTTCTATCTTTATTATATTTTTTATATTTTCCGCTATCTTTCCACTGCTTAAGACTAATGTCCGCTTTTTAACACCGCTTATGTTATATATTTAGTCTGGATTAGTACCAAATGTATGGCTCATCGGGGACATTTTGAATATAAGCGTTCCTAAAAAAAGAGCAAAGGGAGACGAAAAATTACGAATAAAAGAAAAGGAGCGGGGCGCTGGGAAAAGTAAACATTGACCGAGAAACAACACGTGAACACCTTAATCACACTATTACCTTAACCCCGCTATTGAGCTTAATCGGGGTGTTTTGTGCACGTAAACGCACCGGCTGTGTGTGTTCTTGCGACGAACACAAACTAACGCGAGTTTTACATGCGTGTGCTCATTCCCAGGTGGCGTGTCTGCAGGACTTCTTCGGTGACGAGGACATTTTCGTGGCGTGCGGACCCGAGAAGTACCGCTACCAAGACGACTTCATGCTGGACGAGAGCGGTGAGGCCACTCATTTCCCCCTGGCATTTCGGCGCTGACATTTCGCTTTCCGCTCCGCTCTGTTTTGTTGGGTTGGGTTTTTTTTCTTTTTTTGTTTGTTTTCTTTTTCTCTCGCCAGCCTTTTTTGTTACTCCCCCGCCACTCCGCCACTGTCACGCTATCGCGCGGCTGTCCGTTTACGGGGGTCGGCTTCTGGCCTGCGAGATAATGAGGCGCTTTTCAAAAGCTCATTTATGATTCCAGTCGTTTCTGGCTTCCTCCGTCCATTCGTTCTTTCTTTCCTTGATTCCCGTTCTGTCTGGTTTCTATTCCTTCTCATCCGTCATGGTGCACTATGCCCGACTTTCTTCCCTTCGCCATTCCCTCACGTCCCCGGCTGGTTAACCCGAACCCTAACCCTAGCTCCTATTAGAACTGCTTATTCTGCTCTGATACCTGCCCGTCTCCCCTCTGAGGCTGTCTGCTGGTCTTTGCTCCGTTGTCCCTTGTGTTTTCACCCCTGTCCTTCTCCCTATCCACCTCAATGCGTGTGCAAAGCCAAGGCGGCTGCGATTCGGCGATTCAGCGATTATCCGTGTTCTACTCCCTACGCTTCATCCTGCCATCCTTTCAGTCGACGCATACCAAGGCTATTTTATTTCTTGGGGCCGGCCTTATTAATTTCATTTATTTTCCCTTGTGCATCCCACCCGGGGTCACCAACCTCCATCGGGTCCTCTTGCTTTCCTTCTGTCTTCTGTGTGTGTCTCTCTCTCTCTCTCTCTCTTTCTCTCTCTGTCTCCCACTCTTGTATCATTTGGCAATAAAAAGGCCTTGGCTGGTTTCATTAACTACTCTCCCTTTCGGCCCCTTTGCGCCGAGAGACACCGCGTACTCCCCTCCCGTCGCCTCCTACATGCGATCTGCGATTCAGGGTACTTGGAATGAGCATTTTTTTTCGTGTTTGTTCTTTCTCTCTTTCTTTCTTTCCTTCCTTCTTTCCTCCCTTCCTTCTCCTCCATCCACAAACCCCGATGCAGTGTAATGCTCACATTTTGACAACGCTTCCTGAGCCCTGACGGGTCGGAGAGCAGAAAAAGCGCAGAGCAAAGACGGATGATGGTGAAACCCGAGGAGGGCAGGGAGACGGATCGCTAAGAGACAACTTCCCACTTTGTGGCATCTCTCTAATTATCACTTCTGCCTCCTCCATGACACGCTGTCATCACTTCAACACTTTGCATTGTACATTAATCACGGGGCCCACAGTGCCTGCCACACACACACACACACACACACACACACACACACACACACACACACACGGATCACGTAGATATGCAAATACACATGCTTGTGCAGGCACACGTGAGGCACAGAAGGTCAGGACACACAGGCAAACTTACAAACAGTATCTTCACAATCGAGCTCGTTAACATGCGGAAACACACACACGCATGCATGTACACACACACACACACACACACACACACACACACACACACACACAGCGCACATGCCACTGCTTGTGTCTGTTCCTTCCTTTCCACTGGTTGGGAATGCTAATGAGCCCTAACAGGGGTGTGTTTATATGCAGCTTATTCCACCACATCTCCTAAATGATTAAGAGGGTTCCGAGATAGATAATAATACAATAATAATAATAATTATAGCTGCAGGCGGAAATGCACAGCGTCCACTTCAGTCATGTTAGATACGTATGACAGGTTTCGGTGGTTCAGTTTGTCCCCAAATCTGCGCTCTGTGATTATATGCGGGGATGTTTGGAGCGTACCGAGGGACTCTCTCTGACCGCGGATTCTTTACTTAATCACTCTCCTTCTTGCGGGGACGGGGGCCGGCGTCGGGCTCGGGTTGGGATGAGTGCGAGTTCCAGTTCAAATTGCCGAAGAACCGTGCGTACAACTCCGGGGAGCCTCATCCCCACTCCGCACTGCCAAGCAGAGGAAGTGCCGGAGCTCCTTCTGTACGATTGGCTGTTTATGTCACATGGTTGTTTCTCTGCTCTGTACTGTTGGCTGTTCACGTGTGACATATTTACAAAGGTTTACGATAGTGTAATTTTAGTAGTGACTTTTTTACATGAAATACGAAATACGTTGTGGTATTTCTGCGAGTAATAACCATATCACGGCTTCTATTTTACCGACACCTCGCTGGATCTTGAACATATCACTCAGTCGTTCATTCGAGTGGATTGGACTCGACGTGGTCACAGCTCTTTGTGGACTACTGTTTTTCGTATTTTTCATGAATCTGGCAAAGTAATGGGGACATTCTGAACCACAACCTGCAGATTTCTAGTAAATAGTATGATGACATCACAAAGTATCTTACTCTAAATCTCATCTCGTTCATTTTGTTTACGAACAGTAGCGTGTCGGTCAAGAACGACCACCTGAATATTTGAGGTCGAATTTGGTCAGTTTTTCACAATTTTATGCTCCATATGTGGATCGATTTGAATAAAAATTGAACCAAAATATATCAAGGTTTGTGACATAGCCGTTAAAATGATACTTCAACCGTATTTGTAACTTGTCATTTTTGTGTTCCAGATACTTTTAGCCCCGTCGTACATATTTTTCCATTTAAATAAGACTGTCTGTTGTTTGGGTCAAATTTGGTCAGTTTTTCTCTAATATCTGCTCCTTACATGGATCAATTTGGATGATACTTAAACCAAAGGTTTTTGTGACATACTGGTTCTAACGAAACGTAAACTGTCTTTGTAGCTTCTGCCGTTCTTCTGTTTCAAATTGTTTTATCTTTAAAAATTCGGAGAATTGTATTCTTTAATCATTTAATTATTCCCAAGGAATAATAAATATAGCTGCAGGCAGCAATACGCAGGCTCCAGGGTAGTTGGCCCTTCGTTAAAGTTCAATGGACGGATGTGCTCTGGCTCTCTGTTCCAATGTGTTTTGTGACACATTCTGAAGTAGGGCTGCATGATTATGGTGAAAATGATAATAAATATTATTTTATTCAATATTGTGATCACAATTATTTATCACGATTATTCAACCATTTTGGGGAACATGATTATTTTATGGCACTTTGTAAATCAACAGAAAATTGCCTTAACAATTATAATGTATTTAATAAACCTAGAAATAAATAAACTAAGGTAGGTGGTTTAACTGACTTCAATTGTAGAGGATAAATAATGAAATATATTGTGTGTAGTGGGCTACACGTTTTTGTTGTAATTGCATCTGGAAGGGAACCCGAAAACACAAAAATAATATAAATATTTCAAAACACATACACAATAAATACATGTTCCTTGTATGATGTAATGGCTTCTGGTTATTGTTACCAGTAGTGATAATTCAGGATGTTTGTATAAATTGATATCTATGGAATGTCTATAAACTATGACAGTGATGTTTAGGGTTTTTATTTTGTAGAACTTACTCTGGTGCGTAGCAGTTGTCCTCAGTAGCGAATATATTTATTATTTTTAATACGCTGCGCTTTGTCTAATCAAATTGTCTTCTGGTAATACATTATCGTAGTGTTTTTCACACATAATAATAATTAATTATTATGGTTTATTATTATGGTATATTATGGCTAATAGTAATAAAATAATACCTTTTACTTTGTAACTTTGTATGGTTAAGGGTTCGTATCTTATATTCCTTTAGTTAAAATCCAATCCCGACTATCTATTACGTGATCTGTGTACTGCACCAACGCATCCACGCTGTGTGTGGCGCCATCTTGGTGAGGTAGCGATTGTTGATCACACGAAATTACGAAATTATTCCACAATACTGGTCCGATCTGGATCAAACTTGCCAAACGGCATGTCGGGACTCCCCGGATACACATTTTATTCATTTTGTGAGTATGCTGGAGCCATGACATTCATAAACTACTGACATCAGTTTTTCATTAACAAAAGCAATAGGGGGGTCCACCCTAATCATAATAATAATGATAATATTTTATAATAATAACAATAAGCTTTATTGATATGTACATTTCATACATAATATGTAACTGAAAATGCTCTACTTTAGCAGTCAATATTATACTGAATTTAAGCTTTGAGTCATCAATTTAGGCCGTGCAGATCACGCTCATTCCTTAGTGAATTATTTTCAGTCATTAGTTCTCTTGGATTATTGGTCTTGCACGACGCCAAGCAATTCTCCAATAGTTCTCAAGATAATCCTCCTAACAGTTTAGGGCCTTTTCCGCAATGGATTAGACAGAGTGAGACATAGAGCGATTACTATCATTTCTCAGCGAATGATTTCTCTGGAATTGCTCCTCATGAATTTACTTATTTCTCAAATCAAGAATTTAGTTGAGGGCCCCTTTTCAACAGTCGGTTTAAAACCCGTTCTCCAGTTTGTTCACACTGAATCTGTAATCGCATCTGACATTCGGACCCCACCACAGTGGCTGTGCGCTGAACTGCGTGCGGAAAGTCAGCACCGGAATCCGACGCTCCATAGGAATGAACGGACTTCGGTGCGCTGCAGGCTTTTAACGCTGCTCCGGCGTGGCCAATTTCACTCCATCCTCCACTCTGCGTCGGAACGTGGCGCTGGATCGGGGCAAATACACTGCACAAACGACGGCTTAAGCTACGGCAAAGTGTTCCTAACCAGCGGACGCTCTCGTGTCTTTGCCCTCAGAGTGTCGCGTGATGAAGCCAGTGAACTACGGCAAGATGTCCACCGTTCTGGGCCGGCGATCACCGAGGGCCGTCGTCCAATCCTGCAGCAGCAAGTCCCCTGTGTCTGGTGAGACAATAACTGGTGTTGGTGTGTGTGTGTGTGTGTGTGTGTGTGTGTGTGTGTGTGTGTGTGTGCGTGTGTGTGCGTGCCTGCCTTTGCGCGTGTGAATTGCTCTATAAAGGCATGTGTAAAAGATGGTATCGTTGAGCCTCGCGAACATGGGTAATGTGCTTACCATAATACTTTTTTAACGAGTTTGCCTTTCTGTCCCATTACTTCACCGATGTTGCAGAAAAGTCAAAGCAGTACCGCCAACGAGCAATGAAATGGCACCACTGTCCTGCGGAGCGTTGTGTGTCCGTGTGTGTGTATGTGTGTGTGTGTGTGTGTGTGTGTGTGCGCGCCGCGTCCTGTTGCGCGCAGCGTTTGAATTCAAATGAGTGGAGGAAAGAAGGCACTGAGGCAGAGTGAGCGCCGGGAGTAAAAGGCGAGCGAGAGGCGAAGATGGGAGGAAGGGAGCGATGTGGTGGAGGGTGGAGGCTGGTGAGTCAGTCCTGCAGCCCCAGACGAGGCGCTCCTCACCTGTCATACTAATGAACAGTAATGAAATCCTGTCGGCTCCTTGTCGCGTCTGGCGTGCTGGTAGCGCGGCGGCGTTATCATTCGCCGGCAGGGCGGAGGAACCATTGTTTCCCGGCAGGAGGAAAATCGGAAACAGCTTTTTAAGAGGAAAAGATGCAAATATTAGCGATTAACTGTTTCATCGTCTCTTTTGGTCATTTAAGCCTGTAAATAGTGTATTAATAATCGTACAAACCCGCCTAATGACAAAGAGAAAATGTTTGGTGTCATTTCATTGGCCTCAGTGGAAACGCACTTTTATTCGTCACAATTCTAACACCGGCGTACAATTCCCCCCTTACGAAACGTACGATTTGGGGAACCAGAAGTAATTCACCAATCGACGGCCATCAGCTCAAATGAACTTCGATCAGGGGGTTATGTCATCACCGTGACACCTTCCTTCACCTTTTGGACTGTAGCGGAACTGTGCTTCCAGTTCTCAATCGGGCCGGGGCTGATGTAATGTCAAGAAATTTCTCTTGACAGAGCACATTCCACCTGCTGGTAAACACACACACACACACACACACACACACACACACACACACACACACACACACAGACACACACACACAAACAGCATGCCTGAAGGTGAAAATGGGCGGAGTAAATCAACTTTTCTTTGTGATGTCGGCGACTTGGAAAGTTGAGATGAAGGTTGTAAGAATGAGTCCTCACTATACGATCTCATTAGCAAAAGAGGTGTCGGAAATGAGATGTACATTCGTCTGTGTATTTGAGAGCGAGAGAGAGAGAGATGGGGAAAGAGAGAGAGAGAGGGAGCGAGAGAGAGAGAGCATAGGAGAGAATAGGATCAAGGGAGAGGGAAAGAATGAAAGAAAGAGCGAAAGAAGAGAGAGAGCGAGACCGAGACAGAAAACCGAGACAAAGAGAGCCACCGGTTTGGGTTGCCATGGGAACGTGGCGCTGGAAGACAACAGTGTGCAGTGGCCTTATAAGGCAGCCACTTCCTGTTTGGCGGCCGATTGGCTCTCGGCCGCAGCCGCCCTTCCTCACCTTCCGACGCCGGTGAGCATTTTTCCAGCGTTGCCGCCTTTGTCAGACCTGGGAGGCTCGTCATCACACCTCGGGGGTTCGACAGTGCAAAGCAACAAAAGATGTGGCGAAATTCTCCATGCGTTTCCAGTTGAGCGCAAATTGGTATTCCGATCAGTTGCCTCCCCTTTTTTTTTTGACCGAATCTCGATGATCTGAATCTAGATGATCTCAACAGCTCCTTTGCATTCAGACGGCAGCACACACATCTGGTCCTCTTGTTTCAGATAACGCCTCGGCTTGAAATATGCCAAATAATTTGACACGATAGCGACAAGCGGAATGGCATTCCGGGACGCGCCGACAGCTGTCCCGTATCCGATTTGTATCTGAAATTTGGCATTCCCTAAGGCCATCCCTTATCACATAATCAGATGGTTTGAAATCTCATTCAGAAATCCATAAATAATGGATAAGAGAGACAGAATTACTCCGGATTTTAGGCTTCAAATTTATGACGATGTCTTACTGTGCAGGTGCAAAACAATAGCAACAAACGAACCACAAAACATATTTCTGACAGACAACTCTTTGATTTACTTTTAAATGATATTTGTTTATTTTTGCATCGTTTGAGTTTGGGCATCTGGGCTCTACTGCCCGTCACTCCCGGCGAGGTGCACAGCAAACACAGACATACTTAGTGAGTTAGAAATATAGGAGTGATGAGCTCCAATCCCCCGTTGGATAGAAGGCGGGTGCGAGGACCCAGTGCAGTACCCTAAAGTACTACTAGAGAATTTGAGAAACACTGCAAGGTGTAGCATGCAGAGCTAGTCCTGTCAGACAACTGGACGGCGCCACATTGACATTACATTTATTAATTTAGAGTCTGCTAAATAGATAAATGTGTTTCTCAAATGGGGGTACTCTTACCCTTAGTGGTATGTTGGGGGTACCGCAGGGCGTTAAACAATGTGGTGCGGGGGTGGTTGGGACCCAGGATCAGTGTGGCTGTATGCCTGTTGCTCATTAGAGTAATCAATGATCAACAGGTAAAGCCCCCATCCCCACACACACACAGGAGAGAAGCCCTTGTCATGACATGTTGTCCATCTGCTCCGGGCTTGTTCCACCTAGCCCCCCCTCTACAATAAAACTGGTGTATTTTCTACTCCATCGCCTGTGTCTGAAACTAAAATGCCAGTCGGGGGGCGTGTGGAAGGCGGATCGGCCACAATCATGTTTCAAAGGCTTGAAAGTTTCAATGGCTTACTAAACAAGTAAATAAAAGAGTGGGACGATTTAACAGGCCAACAAAATGCAAAGCTACTACGCCATAACCAAAACCAGAACCAGAACCAGAATTGTCTTCCTAAATAAATAAACCCGCTAAGTTATTATCAGTCTTGTCCGATCCGTCCAGTAGATGTGAGGGAAAACAAATTCAGAGCAAGCGATTCGGTTCCGTCTCTCTTTCTGCAGTCTGTTGTTTTTAATGGAAATGGATGGATTAGATCATTAGACTTTTGCCCTCGCTGCGACTACATTTGTTGAAGTGCTGGAGCGTCACTTGTGTAACGCCTCTGAAAAAAGGAAAAATTATCTCTTGGCTCTAATACTGAAAAGGTAATTATGTTGGTGAGGTTATGATGGGAATATCTATTCACTATCCCTGCGGCTAGCTTTTTATCTGCTTGCAGGAAATGGCAACCGCGGAACAAATACCTCTCCTCGATTTCTATATACTTTGGTGTATTATTTTTAAATACCATTCAAAGATGCATTGATTGCCAAACTTTGCCGTCCTCCTTCAAGATCCATAATGGTCATATACGGAATTCAGCCCAAAAATCTTTACATGAATAGAACGCTACCAAATAATATTAATAATAATAATAACAATAATAATAATAATAATAATAATAATAATAATAATGATAATAATAATAATAATAATAATAATAATAATAATAATAATAATAATAATAACAATTATAATAATGAAACAATAATGAAAATAATAATTATAATATTGGTAATAATAATAATAATAATGATGAAAATAATAATAATGAAAATTATAATAAAATCAATTGGAATAATAACAAAATGCATTACATAACAAAAATACATATACAATACAAATACAATAAATATAATACTTCATTTATTTTTTACGTTTTCGGTCAAAATTTAAATTTCAACTGAAGGACCCCCCTCATTCCTCAGCGAATGATTTTCAGTTTGTATTCCTTTTGAATTATGGGCCTGAAATAATTACTCCTGAACGACGATTCACTAGCAGCGGTCCGGCTTTCACCAGCGAGGACAGAAAGACAGAGAGGGATGCGGAGAGCATCCGACAAACGCTTTTAACAGCACATACGGCGTCTTCCTGTGTGTGCAGCTGAGACCTTGACACCACAGGGACACACACACACACACACACACACACACACAGACACACACACACAGACACACAGTCCCACACTCAAAGCGTCCAGCCGGTCTGAGTTGTAGGCATTAAACAACGAAATTGAGTCATTGGTCATTGAACAACACATTGAAAAAGGTGGTGAACTATAAGCTCCGCTTGGTAATAATTATTTCAGGTTATGCAGACATAACAACAACAACAACGACAACAACGACAACAACGACAACCACCACCAGAATAATGTGAGGGAACAATTTTCCCAGTGATTCTATTTTTCCTTCTCTTTCTCTCGCTCCGCTCTCCTTCGATGTGTTTGGTCGGCTCAGATGATGAACCGCAGACGGTGTTGATGGGATCAAACCTCTCATACGCACAGTAAACATGTGCCGGCCCCGCCCCTCCTCTGTTTCTGTCTATCTAACCGTTTATCTGTCTAGCTGTCTATCTATCTATCTATCTATCTATCTATCTATCTATCTATCTATCTATCTATCTATCTATCTATCTATCTATCTATCTATCTATCTATCTATCTATCTATCTATCTATCTATCTATCTGTCTGTCTGTCTGTCTGTCTGTCCCCAATCCATTTATTGCTTGCCCTCTATCCATCTCTCTTTCTCTCTCTTCCTCCAATCTATCCATCTCTCATCTATCCATCCATACCTCTCTCCCTCTCTCTCTCTCTCTCCCTCTCTCGCTCTATCCATCCATCCCTCTATTTCTTTAACTCACTCTATTTCTCAAACCCTCCCTCCATCTTTCCGTCTCTCCCTCTCTCACTTATCATCCCTCTATTTCTCTAACTCTCACTCTGCCCGTCCATCCCCCTATTTCTCCAACTCGCCCTCCATCTATCCGTCTCTCTCTCTCTCTCTCTCTCTCCCACTTATCATCCCTCTATTTTCTCTAACGCTCACTCTGTCCGTCCTTCCCCCTATTTCTCCAACTCTCCCACCATCTACCCGTCTCTCTCTCCCTCTCACCCATCCGTCCCTCTCCATCCCTCCCTCCGCCTCTCCCTCCCTCCCTCCCTCCCTCCCTCCCTCCCTCCCGCCCGCCGCACGTCACGGTGTGCGCAGCAGCCTCCCCCTATCAGCCTCTACTCCCTCATTCAGTACATTCAGTCTGTGTTCCATCCGTACGAGCAGCGTTTCCACCGCCGCGCCGCTCTCCCGCTTCTCCTCCTCCGTTCTGGACTATCACTGTGTTTTCACCATGCTGGAGGCGGAAGGTAGGGAGAGATTCCGCCGTCGCGGAATCAAGGGACTCGAGGGGGGTTTTCCGTAGTGAGCGCTGTGGCGGTTGACGAGGCGGCGAGGGGTCAAACCGTGAATTCGCGGCGGTGGCGGTTCTCTCGTGCGCCCTCGGGACGTTTTTTTTTTTAACGTTGGGATTTTGAGTCCTTTTGGAACGGGATCAGCGCTGCGAGGCGCATCCCGGTGTAGACGGCTGTGGTTGCGTAACTCGGAGGAGGGTCCAGGCTGTCGGCGCGTAACGCGGCGCCGATGGTTTTCATCAATGAACACGTTTGGGTTCCGATGACGGAGGCGTCTGATTGGTCAGATATTCCGATGGGAAGAATAGAAAAAAAAGACAAAGTCACCGATGAAACCTTTGCTTTTAGCCGTTCTGGGGAAATCTGAGCCTTAGTCTTTTAGACATTTTGCGTCTTTTGCTGATGGACTGGGCGTCATGGATGATTTAGGAAGCACGTTCAAGGGGAATTAGCGTGATCGATGGCTTCAAAGGGGGTCCCAAGTGTTTTTAGGATTTAATAATGAATAAACCTGCTGTGTTTAAAAGGTGGAGCACGTTGATTAACTCTATGGGCTCTTTCATGGCATCAAAGGTTGGAAAATGTAGTGTTGTAAACGCTATGTAATAGCATATTAGTTATTAACTAATAACTATCCTGTGATTTTACCTATTTTTGCACAGAATATTTGTTTTCTTGTTTGTACAGGCCACATTTCTATATTTATATTTTTATACTATTTATTTTATACATTATTATATTGGGATTTTTTTTATGTCTGCTAAAAATGTGCTGCTGCTAAAAATGTGCACAATCTCTGCAGGCACTGCCACTTCCATTTCACTGCATACCTGTATGCGTGTGACAAATAAAAATCTTGAAATCTAATTATTAATTACATAGTAACATGCACATGTTAAAAAAAATGGATAACCATAATGGAACACCAATGAGATTGTTGTCCAACATTCCGCTGTACTTGTCGTACTGACACAATTATTTATTTATCTGGGGTCTTTGTCTTGCACGCTCCCATTTAATACTTTTTGCAGGACTTGAATAGCATATACGTACAACTCGGTGCTTTCAAAGTCTATACAAAGGGTTCCAGAGGATCCAGTTTTGGTTTTGATGGGTTTCTGTCCAATACAGCACACAGAGCTGCGTATGGAAACAGAATTTATGGAAAATTCAGGACGTGGATGAATTCAGTCAGAGGGCGAATTAATCATCAGCCTCCAAAGAAGACCACTGGGGTTAGGGGTTAGGGGTCTTATGGGGTCTGCATACATTTTCTCACTGGGCACCACACCCCAGATAGAGAAGGGAACCCAGATCCGGTTCGATATCCAGCAACAACAATGCCTGGTCTTATCCAATGTAAAATTAGCATTTCCTTTTCTGGCCTTGTTGAACAGCATCCAAGGTCATCGAGACGAACCAAGGTCAATACGATCAACCATTTATCTCTCTGGTGGGTATGGGACGGAGGTCTGGGATGTTCAGACCAGGCGGATGCTGGTTCCTGCTTCTTACCTTTAGCTCAGTTTCTTCCAGCTCGCTCTCGAGCCTTGACCCCCGCAATACACACACACACACACACACACACACACACACACACAGACACACACACACACACAGCCAGGATTATGAGTCACTGCACTCTACTGCGTTGCGTTGAGTTGCATTGCAGTGCGGGTTCATCCAATGTGTTGTCTCCACTGCTGTGGCTGGGGGGTTGGGGGAAGTAGATCAAGAGGAGGTCAGAAGTGTGCTGTCGAATGGGGGGAGGACCCAGAGTGAAAAAATCAAGGCCACCGCGGTGTGTTGCCGGGCGAAGAATTTCTCATCACCGTCATCGTGGGGAATATTATGACACGTGCTTGACGTGACGCTGCGACGCGGTGTAAGAATCCTGCCGCTGTGGAGCTATGTTACATTATGTTGCGTCATCACTTTGCATTATTTATACGGTGTGTTTTTTTTTTGTTTTTTTTTTTTACTTCCCAGATTTCAGCTGTAATGAAGGTGCTATAGAGCCTCCCATAGAAACAGGCCTGATAATCAGCATATTTTTATTATGATTATTATTGTATTATGTGTTTTGATAGTAATAATAATACACTTTAATTGTATAACACAATTCATACAGGAGATGCAACTCAAAGTCCTTAACAGAGATAGAGTATATCTATCTATCTATCTATCTATCTATCTATCTATCTATCTATCTATCTATCTATCTATCTATCTATCTATCTATCGATCTATCGATAGATAGATTATTAGATTCGTACTGTAGATTAGCCATAAACATACAGTATGCATGCCTCTCTATCTTGATCTATCTTGGCTGTTATTGACTGTAGTCTCAGATGGGTTTAGGCGATGAATCTGATATGATTTTCATTTATTTATTATTTATTTCGGGAGCGGCGTGTAGGACATAGGCAATTCAGACTTTATTTCTCTCTCTCTCTCTCTCTCTCTCTCCTCTCTCTCTCTCTCTCTCTCTCTCTCTCTCTCTCATCCGCCTCTTCTCCTCCCGCTTCTCCTCCTCCTCGGCCCTTTTTCATGTGGAGAGGAGTGCATTGAGAGAGGAAGTGGAGTGTAGGCCGCTACACGCTATACACGACTGTTCTGGAAAAATTCACTTTAACAGGCTGACGTGTTTCAATGCTTGTTTCCCACTATCCATCTATCTATCGACCTATCTATCTATCTATCTATCTATCTGTCTGTCTGTCTGTCTGTCTGTCTGTCTATCTATCGCTCTTTAGTGAACGGGACGCCGGCCAGTCAGTTGTCCACTCATCATTCTAGGAAATCTCCAAGTCCGTCCCCGACCAGTCCGGGCAGCCTCGGCAGGCGGAGGGTAAGGCTGGACCTCACACACACACACACACCTGCACACGCACCTGCACACACCCCTGGACACGCACCTGCACACGCACCTGCACACACCCCTGGACACGCACCTGCACACGCACCTGCACACACCCCTACACACGCACCTGCACACGCACCTGCACACACCCCTGCACACACACCTGCACACACACCTGCACACACACCTGCACACACACCTGCACACACACCTAAACACACAAACACATTATGTATAACACATCCCCTTCTATGTTCTCAGGAGATGGACAAGGCCGTGACTGAGCACAGCAGGCCAACTACATCTTAGAGCCCCCTCCACCCCCGCCCCCACCCCCCTCCCCCCACAGAATACAGAAAAGAAAACAACCGTTCCCTCCGTCCTTGATGTGTCTCAGAAGGGGGCGTGACCCCTTGACATGACACACCGCTGCTCCGGGATTCTGGGAATGCGGTGTGGCTGGCGTTAGGATGCACTGTAAACATTGTGAATAGTTTTTCCTCCACGCCGATGTATTATTATGATGTCGTCTTCCTTGTATAACCCGAAAGTTCTATCTAAGTCCGGTCGTCGGGGAAACTCCGATCTGCCCTCGGTGGCTGAGTGGCGAGAGGTGCTGTCACTGACATTTTGAGATCTTCCAATCTGCCAGCCGCCAACCAGTACAAACCCAAATTGACTCTGAATATGAGTTTGGACTTTGCCTCGTCTAATTTTGACTTGACATGGAAACGATTTTGACATCAGAGCATGAGCGTTTCCTCTCACTCGAAAGTAACTCATCATTTCGCAAAGGATGTTCCGTTGAGACGATCCTAAAAATCGCTTTACGTTTTTAATATATGAGTAATACAAACAGCATTGATATTATTCTGAAAAACAATCTCAAATTGGGAGAGGGGAAAGGAAAACCCTTTCCCACCCGCTGGAACTATTGGCGTGAAAGGAGTCCTTTGATTCGGACACACTGTTTTCTCGCTATAGAAGCTTTACTACTGCGTTACTACCACATTGGGAGGGTTTTTAAAGGAGCATGCAACTCAAAGAGACATTGAAATTCACAATGAAGCAGCTAAGTTGATGTAAAAGGTGTGTGCTTGTGTGTGTGTGTGTGTGTGTGTGTGTGTGTGTGTGTGTGTGTGTGTGTGTGTGTGTGTGTGTGTATACATGTGTTTAAGATCAAAGTGCTTGTTAATCCAGATAGTAATGGTGTGGGACACATGCATATATGTATGCACATACGCAACCACACAAATACACACAAAAAAAAAAAATCTATCTTATTCCACCTTATTCCCCTGTTTTCCTTGCCTCCTTAAATGCCCATAGATTCACACACACAAACACAAAAATACACACACACACACACACACACACACACACACACACACACACACACACACACACACACACACACACACACACACACACACACACACACACACACACACATTCTTGTACTGGTCATTGCGGGGTCTCAGTAAATACACAGAGTTAGTGAGGACCCATTTTTCTGCCGCACCTCCAAACCCAAAAATAGTCAATTGTGAGACTGGTCCTCACAAGTATTGGAAAACAAACACAAACAAATACACACATACACACACACACACACACACACAAAAACACACACACAGACACACACACCTACACACACACACATAATTACTCATACATTCACACACAAACACACAATATTAAAGCCCCTCATTCTATCAAATGAATTATATGGCATTCTAAATACTACATGGTAAACTAGATTGAGAGTCACTATACTCTAAATACTGTGTAGTTCTTTGCGACGTGGCTTTGAGTCTTCCGCTCCGTCCGGACCCCGTAGCGGAGCCGTACGCAGCGCTTTGATGCCGAACGCCCGGAAGCAGCTGTGTGTTAAACCTGCAGTTTTCATTATATTCCTGTATAATTCAGTCGGCTACGGCCCCTTTCCCTTTATTCGGTATTAAAGCCCTCGGAGCGTTTGATGTGGAAAATATTAAATTCAAAAAAACTTGAATCTCAGAACTGGCGGTGAATTTTACAGGGCTAGGTTGAGTTAATAGGCTTTAATTTCCTGGGGCAAATTGCATAATGTATAATGTATTTGTGTTGTATAGGCGTGTGCATTTGCATTTATTTTCCCAAGCAGCGTGCATGCTTACAGGCAGTGCCACTGTCCCGGAAGGCATGCATATATATATATACTGTATAATGTATAACAAACTGGTTTGAGGGGGTGAGTCGGTGCACAGGCCGAGTAACTTTGCTCCGTAATAGATGGGGCTCGGGGCGCTGCACAGAGCGGCCTTCGGGGCTGACGAGACGGATGTCAGTGAGGAGACATCCACGTGAAAGGAGGGTCGGGGCATATCTTCGCTCATAACAAGCTGTTTTTGAATCGGATAAGGGTAATTAATGACAATTAATAATTGACAGAAGCGGGAAAACGGTCAACCCCGAGTGACAGATAAGGGACCAATCAGAGACAAGATTATTTTTTTGGCCCGGCCCCCGTGGCCCAGTTGTTAAGGGGCCGGCACTGGGTATGAAACGATCCTCCAGCGGTTGGAACCGAGCGGGCGGCGGTAATGGAAGCCAATAAAGAAGCGTGATTTTTATTTTTATTTTTTTTAACAGCACGGTCCCGTAGTCGTAAAAACGCCGGTGAGGGTTTTAAAGCTTTCCTCAGAGCGGCGAGTGATGCCGCGAGAGCCCTCCGAAACCATCTGCTGTGGAACTGGGTCGCACTGGATCGCTCTCTTGGGAAGGGGGGGGGGGGGATGCGAGGCACGCGCAGACACACTGTCCATGAATTCCACTCCCCCCCGCGCATCTCCCCGTCGCCCTCGTTCTCCCCTCTTCATCTCGCGGCATGCCGGGGGGATCGCAGGGTGAGGGCTGGTGCCGGTGGCAGAACGGGGGGGGGGGCGGGGGGGTTTGCATATATTTACCTCGCGTGTGTTCACCTCACATCCATCGGTTCACAAATCGGCTGTTTCGGGGCGTGCGAGCGCCCGACGCTCTTACAGGAGGCGCAGCTCGCGGAACTGGCTTTGTCGGACAACTCGACGGCGCCACGCGCTTCCACGCCCCCTTATGGGCACGGCCTATTTGAAGCAGCCACTCCCTCCTGCGCCGCCTGCTTTTCCCCCGCGTCCACCTGTCGACCTCTACTCCTCCATCCAACACTCCCCTCGCCGGGGGGTGAGGAGCAGTCGAGCCCAGACGCCCCAAAACTCAAACGTCAAAGTGAAATCTCAGAGTCCGAGCTCCCGCTGATCGCCCCGGGCTTTCTCCTCGGCTGGAACCGCAGTGGGACGCCTCCCGCCCCGCTGTCGCTCCTCTCCGCCCTTCGGCCGTGCGGCTCCGTCACCCCTCGCCTTGCGCCGCCTCTTTACTGTTTTCTATCTCTTCTCTCAAACCCTCCCGATGGAGCGTGTACTTCCTCCCCCCTTCTACTTGAGGCGCTCCTGTATTCTTTCTGT
>NC_137200.1:18576440-18616440 GCF_960531495.2 Zeus faber
CTAAAAATCCAATAATCACATGTCTTAAAGTGACCTAAAATGCATTATTACTGATCACTCGTTATTATTATTATTAATATTATTATTATTATTATTTTATTTTATTTTTTTTTTATTATGGGAAGCGTTCAAAGAGACAGTTTGATTGTCTGCCATTTCGATTTCCTTCTGTGGTGCCGCCGATTTTTCAGGGGCTCGTTTTGTTTTGTTTTGTTTTGTTTTGTGTGTTGTATTTTCTTTCCTGACTGTAGTGAACGACGTCACCATTAAATCCATTGTCATTTCAAACCCTCCTCATTTGGCCTTTTCATTTCGTGTTCATTCGTTCATTCGTTCATTCGTGTCATTGTTTGTGCTCGGACTCTTCGGTTTCTCACGCGTCCTCCTCATCACCGTTCCCCGGGGTTTGCGGTCGACGGGGACGGCGGCCGCGGTGGCAAACGAGGCAAACCGCCGCTTTGGGAGCAATAAAAGGGAGAGAAAGAGAGCGAGAGTCCCTGGGCAGGTTTTGTCCCCTCCGGATGACTGTATGTCTAGACACTGAAATGAACTGAAATAATCTCATCTCACGGGCGAGGGACACTCGCTCATGAGAAAACAAGCCGCCTCCTGAAAATAGACGATATATTCTCAAAGATAGAGCACGTGCCGCCGAACTGTGCATTTTGCCGGCGTCGGTGCACCGGTTAAAGCAGCGGAAGCAGAGACTGTGGTTGAAGTATAATCCAAATCGATCCACATACGGAGCAGATATTATTGAAAAAACCAAATAAGAGATTTACAGTTAGACGCTTTATGATGTCATCATATTTATTGTAAATGTACAGGTTCAGATTGGGAATGTCCAGTTGGACCGTGTCCAGTGTGTGGTCTAGACTCGGACACCTTGTAGTCTTTAGAAGTGACCAAATTATCAATTTACGTGTATATTTATATAGCTTGTTACCTGGTAGATGTCAGATTCCTTAGATTGTTATTTTAAATCTGTTGTCCTCATTACTTTGCCGGGTTTATGAAAAATACAATGAAAAGTAGTCCTTAAAAATTTGTCGTCCACTCGAAACCACTCAAACGTTCAACTGAGTGATGTGTTCAAGATCCAGCACAGCCTCTGGAAAATAGAAGCTGTGCAATGGTAATTACTCACAGAAATACCACAACATTTTTGGTATCTCATGGAAACGTGATTTACCGTGAATTGAATCGAGGAAAAAAACTCAACAAATAAATGACGTGCCCGACCCAGCACCAAACGGCCACCCGTCACTGAGAGCGCAGCTCTATTTCCACAGACAGCACGGTGAGTTATAACATTGAAAGCTTCTGGTTTACAGGCGAACACAGACGGTTGTTTTAAAGACAGGAGGGTTGCGCTGTGTTGACCGCATAGCGGTTGCTCCGCGAGACAAGCAACCAGGAGACGACAGACCAAGGGGGGAGCCCATGCTACGTTCAAGTAAACTCTGAAAATCGTGCTGCATTTCAGAGAATCCGGGAAACTGTAAAACGCACCCAACACGACTGAACTGGACACCATGTATACATGACACAAAATCATTCATTGCATTGCATCATTGCGTCGGGCTGGACCCGCTGCCCGGCTTCTCCCATGGTAAGGCCACGATTGACAAGATGGTCAGTAATTGTGACACGAATTTCACCTGAAACATGAGCTTTTCGCGTTCCCCTCGGAGTGACTCCACCGCCACGCATCAGAACCCCTCTCCATCTTTGACCCCATTTCCCTCCAGGGGCCCCTCGACTCCTTTGTCCTTAGTTGGTCCATTGTTGAAAATGGCAACTTAGAGGTGAGCTCCTTGATGCATGATTAGGGAGTGATAGCTGATTGAACATTTGAGCAAAGACATTTTTGCACACGTGCAGAAGGGGTCCTCATTTATGAGAGTGAGATGTATCAGCCCTGACCAAATGTGTTCATTTAGTTTGACACGATATACTCGGTTTTGCGTCTTCTGTAGGGACGGTTCTGCAAGAACGTGCTCAGCATTTGTGACGAGGGTGAGAACTTACTGTTCTGCTAAAAGGAATACGGTTGTGCTCATTAGGTTGTGATGGAGATCCAGTGCACCCCAGACAGTTTCATTACATGTGTCTGAGCAATCGAGAAAAACTGCAAGCGAATGCAGCCATTTTGAACACGCCACCGAGGGGAAGTTTGAGGTCAACGGAGAAAAAACCTCGCGTATAAAGCAACACTTCACCAACGTTTCCGAGGAAGCGCTCGAGCTATAAACGTAAAAAAAAAAAAAGGTGAGGCAGTTCGCCGCGATCAATAGCGAGTGGGACCGTTCTGCTTTTAGATCTTTGAGTCACGGTGAGGTAGCGTGGTGGGTTTTTTTTATTTTTATTTTATTTTTTTAGGAATGGTGGTTCACGCCGTGTTGCGCAACGGTGAGAGGTGACGCTCTAAAAAAAACAAACACCTCCCTCGTCTCTCCTCCGTCGGCCCGTCTCGCTCTGTTTTGGTTGATGTGTTTCTGTCTCTGGAAAGCAATATGCCGAGAGCAGGACCAACTCCCCACCACCTCCCCACCCGCAGACAGGAAATTGGCCATATATAGATAGGCCTCTGTCGTCCGCCGTTCTCCCTCTCTCTCTCACTCTCTCTCTCTCTCTCTCTCTCTCTCTCTATCTTTCTATCTCCCTCACTCTCTCTCTCGCACCTCGCAGTTTCTATAGCAACGTTATTTTGTTTCCCTTGATGGCAGGAAGAATGAGCGGCAGGGACATGGAGAGATGGGGCTTCAGAGCAGGAGAGGGGGGTAAAGGGCACAATGCAAATAGAGCGGGGAGGGAAACAGTGTGAGTCAGTGTGTGTGTGTGTGTGTGTGTGTTTGTGTGTGTGTGTGTGTGCGCGCGTGTGTGTGTGTGTTGTAGGAAAGGTTTTGTTTTTTTTGGTGTTTGGTGTTGAGTTCCCCGATACCAAAAAAACAAAAGCTGCGCAAGCCCCACCCAGCCCGGGTTGCGCGGCTAATTTCCCTCCGGCCTCGGTTTTCAGGTCGGAATTTCGGGACGAAAAAAAATAAAAAACAACGACGACAAACGTACAAGAGTCGGCCGTTAGAAACGCCGGCCTCTGCCACAGCGAGCTTTCCATCCAGTTTCCCTCCGTCCTTGCGGATTCAAGGAGGGAAGAGGGTGTACGAGGAGAGGGGAATGTTTGAAAGACATGCAATGGCTGAGCGGGGGGATGGACAGAGATAGAGAGAGAGAGAGAGAGAGAGAGAGAGAATGAGAGAGAGAGGGGGAGAATGAGAGAGAGGGGGGTGAGTGAGAGAGAGCGAGAGAGAGAGAGAATGAGAGAGAGAGGGGGAGAATGAGAGAGAGGGGGGTGAGTGAGAGAGAGCGAGAGAGAGAGAGAATGAGAGAGAGAGGGGGAGAATGAGAGAGAGGGGGGTGAGTGAGAGAGAGAGAGAGAGAGAGAGAGGGAGAGAAAGAGAGAACGAGAGAGAGAGAATGAGAGAGAGAGAGAGAGAGAGAGAGGGAGGGAGAGAATGAGAGGGGTCAGAAGCGTCGCCGGTAAAGGAGAGAAAAAAAATATAGAACCAGAAAGGGAGGAAAAGACCAAAATGAAAACCTATGGATTGGTGTTATTGGATGAACTTAAAAATGCTAGGAAGGAAGGAAGGAAGGACAGAGGGAAGGAAGGAAGGAAGGAAATAAGGAACTTGATAGGAGGGACGGAAGGAAGGAGAGAAGGGAGGAAGTAGAGAAGGAAGCTAAGAAGGAAGTAAAGAAAGGAGGAAGGAAGGAAGGGAGGAAGGAAGGGAGGAAGGAAGGGAGGAAGGAAGAGGGGAAGGAGGAAAGAGAGAAGGAAGCTAGGACGGAAGGAAAGAAGGGAGGAAGGAAGAGGGGAAGGAGGAAAGAGAGAAGGAAGCCAGGAAGGAAGGAAGGAAAGAAGACAGAAAGAAAGAAAGAAAGAAAGAAAGAAAGAAGGGAGCTAGAAGGAAGGAAGGAAGGAAGGAAGGAAGGAAGGAAGGAAGGAAGCTAGGAAAGATCATTGAGTGGCTGCAGCGTCCACACACCAGATGTGAGTGTTCTCTCACGTACAGCATGGTATCACAGCAAACCACACACACACACACACCACACACACACACACACACACACAGACACACACACACACACACACACACACACACACACACACACACACACACACACACAAAGATAAAGTGTTCTCCCCGTCCTCCATCTCTCCCAGGGCTCGCAGGGCTCCTCTGGCTCTTTGTCGTCCACTCAGGTTTCTAGCTCAGTGGAAGATGCCAACGGACCCACGACCGAAGGTACGAAATATTTACATATTAACGGAATATTTACATATTAACGGAATATTTACATAGTAACGGAATATTTACATATGAACGGAATATTTACATAGTAACGGAATATTTACATATTAACGGAATATTTACATATTAATGTAATATTTACATATTAACAGAATATTAACATATAAACTGAATATTTACATGTTAACGGAATTTAACGTCAGTGTCCTACTTCCTTTCCATCCCTCCTCCCATCATCAGTCCCTATGTTCTTCCTCTTAAAATGTACAACCTTGGGCTCATGGAGGAGATGGTTTGAAATCCTTATTATTAATAAGATGATTATCACAATTATTAGTACCCCCTCATTACACCGCGTTCGAGTTTGCGGTCCGACTCGCCAGGTGGGCGTGGCCAATTGCTTTACAAAAATGAGTGCCGCTGCAATTCCAAGCTATAAAAAATGAAAATAATTCTGGGATTGAATTGCTAGACCATACACGCATCAATCCACTGGGTGTGCCAACCTGGAAGCTGCCCTTCAAGAGGCCTTTTTTGAGGGTGGGGTTCCATCTTCACCACTTATCAACCATGTAATCATGTCACCTATATACCTTTATACCGTATATGTGTACAGACAGTATGTAACCTATATACCTTTATACCGTATATGTGTACAGACAGTATGTAACCTATATACCTTTATACCGTATATGTGTACAGACAGTATGTAACCTATATACCTTTATACCGTATATGTGTACAGACAGTATGTAACCTATATACCTTTATACCGTATATGTGTACAGACAGTATGTATCCTATATACCTTTATACCGTATATGTGTACAGACAGTATGTAACCTATATACCTTTATACCGTATATGTGTACAGACAGTATGTATCCTATATACCTTTATACCGTATATGTGTACAGACAGTATGTAACCTATATACCTTTATACCGTATATGTGTACAGACAGTATGTAACCTATATACCTTTATACCGTATATGTGTACAGACAGTATGTATCCTATATACCTTTATACCGTATATGTGTACAGACAGTATGTATCCTATATACCTTTATACTGTATATGTATACAGACAGTATGTAACCTATATACCTTTATACCGTATATGTATACAGACAGTATGTAACCTATATACCTTTATACTGTATATGTATACAGACAGTATGTAACCTATACAGATATATACTGCATATGTATAGACAGTATGTAACCTATACACCTAAATATGTATACAGTATGCAACCTATACACATATCTGTATACTGTGTACTGTATTCAACGTATATACCTATATACTGTATATGTATACAGACAATATGTAACATATGCACCCATACACTGTATACAGTATGTAACCTATACATATATATGGTGTATACAGTATGTAACCAATACACCTTTAAACTGTATATGTATACGGTATGTGCCCTTTACACCTACATACTGTATACTGTATATACAGTATATAGGTGTATAGGTTACATAAAGTCTGTCTGTCTGTCTGTCTATCTATCTATCTATCTATCTATCTATCTATCTATCTATCTATCTATCAAGTAATAATAATAATAATAATAATAATAATAATAATAATAATAATAATAATAATAATAATAAAAATAGGCCCGGCAATCTACTGGCACCAATGAAAATATACCTCGAAATAAACTCAACATAAAATTAACCAGAAAAAAACTACTGAAAAAAACGAGTCACACACACACTTGATTGACCTGTATAAACAGTATTTGGGTCAGGGTGTAGCGTCCACCGGGGCACGAAGCTAAACTCGCCTCTGGATGTCCGCAGCCGAGATGCCCACTGATGAGATTCCAGCTGTGCCATCCTACATATCGGACCGCTACAAGGTGGGCCGCACGCTGGGCGACGGCAACTTTGCGGTGGTCCGAGAGTGCGTGGAGCACTCGACCAGCAGAGAATACGCTCTGAAGATCATCAACAAGAGCAAATGCAGGGGCAAGGTGAGACGCCATCATCTACAGCCTGAGGACGGAGCTAAGTATTTACACGTACAGACACAGTGAAGAAGGAAACTCAGGGCCGGAGCCACCATCAGGGCGTCCATGGGCCCGTTGTGTATAAGAAATTCAATGGGGAATTCCCGAAACTAGGTGGCGGAATGGCAAATTCCAGAAGCTTAATGTTCCCGGTGTTATGCAAAGATGCGTTCGCCACGAACAAATTGTTTGCAGGTCTTACTTCACTAGTGTCTGTAACTGAACATTTTTCAAGTGCGTCGTGAGCGCTCCCTGAGTTTGTCGTGAAAATTATTTCAAGATTCAAGATTCAAGATTCAAGATTCAAGATTCAAGATTTTTATTTGTCACATACATATACATACTTCCATACATATATGCAGTGAAATGTAATGCAACGCACCCGGTGATAGCACACAATAAGTCCTAGGAAAAAGTACAAAAATAAAATAAAATAAAAAGTAGAAAATTCCTTTCTAATAGACCGACTAACTGACTCCTAAAACGTAATACAGTAAGTGGAATACTTATAGAATAAGATAAAAAATATATAGAATAAAATACAATAAAAATAAATTGAAATAAAATGGAATAGGTAGAAGGAATATGCCTATGTATATACAGATATGTGCATTTAAAGTGGCATGTGAATTAAAGTGGCAAATTCCACTTTAAAATAAATAATGAATGGAATCTGCTCTTGTGTTGCAAGATCAAAATTGCAGGGCTGTACTCATTCATTCAGTTCCTGTTTTAGGGACAGTACAGGGACCGTCACTATTGGAGACAATAATACCGCGGAGCACCAGCAGCGTGACCAACAACCATGGCAGCAATTCCAGGAGCCCTTAAAATGAATCGCCCAGGGGCCCATGGACGTCTTAATCCGGCCCTTTAGTCCAGCGCGAAAAGACAAGTGACTATTGAGAGACGTGTTTACACGTTGATGTGTCACATCTCCACCTCACACACGTCTTTGTTGTCTTGGTTTCAGGAGCACATGATCCAGAACGAGGTGGCCATCCTGCGCCGGGTGAAGCACCCCAACGTGGTGCTGCTCATCGAGGAGGTCGACACCTACAGCGAGCTGTACCTGGTGATGGAGCTGGTCAAGGTGCGTGTGGAAGGAAGGAAGGAAGGAAGGAAGGAAGGAAGGAGAGAGGGGAGCTTGGAAAGAGAGAAGGAAGCTAAAAAAAACTAACGAAGGAAGGAAGGAAGGAAGGCAGGGAGGGAGGGGGGAGAGAGTGGAGGTAGGCAAGAGAGAAGGACCCTTGGAAGGAAAGGAAGGAGAGAGGGGAGGCAGGAAAGAGGGAAGGAAGCCGGGAGGGAAGGAAAGAAGGAAAGAGTGAAGGAAGGAAGGAATGACGAAAGGGAGGGAGGAAGGAAGGAAGGAAGGAAGGAAAGAAAGAGCTCATGCATCAGGCATCGTGTGCCAGCGACGCAAAGGAACAACGACTTCAATCCAGTCCCATAGTAGTAGTAGTAGTAGTAATATTATGGGATGGGAAGCAGCCTTTGGCCCGGAGCAGTCGTGTGCCCTCTCCCTCCCTCTCTCTCTCTCTCTCTTTCTCTCTCCCTCTCGCTCTCTCTCTCTTTCTATCTCTCTTTCTCTCTCTTTCTGCCAATTTATATTCTCTTCTTAGGGTCCGATGGCAATGAAGTTTGTTTTTGTGTCTTGGTTTGATGGATCCATCGTTCCAGATCGGCCTTTTTGGTTCCTTTGACTGTTTGGTTGACTCCGAGTTGTGATCGTAAAGCAGTGCCGGTCTGAGATGGAACCATGTTGGGTGGCGGTGGCTCGGTAAGTCACACGACCAGCCGACTGAGGGGATTCTTTTTGGGGTCCAGTTCTTGTGTTTGCAATACTTCAAATTGTAGTGTATCTTGGGGACTCGATTTGAGATGCATCCAAAATTTGATTGTCCTTTTCTGAATGTTTATTATTAGCGGATATCGACCTAATTCTGGCCCGCATGCATCGGCTTGTGTTTTTCTTTGTATGTTCAATGTACTTCTGCAGAATTGCGCATGCGGGGCCTCTGTAGGATGCCTGTCCCATCGAGGGTCGTCGTGCTGACTGAGTGGACCCCACACTTCACTTCCATACAGGGCTATTGGTACCATCATACTATCAAATACTTTGGTCCAGATTCTGTCTATTTGGTGAAATTTTCTTCTAATTACGTAAAAAGGCTCTAGATGCCTTCTCTTTAAGGGCATCCACCGCCAGACCAAAGTTTCCAGAGGCACTGATTGTTGGTCGTAGGACAGGGTGCGTTCTCGTGCGGTGTTTCCCAGGGGGCAACACGCGTCTGTTTTCCTGAGATCCGGGCTTTTTCCGGAAGCTCGTTATTTTGGTTTTCCCGGCCCAGTTGTGAGAGTGTGGCTCCAGCAGATCCAGATGCCGCTGCAGACCCTGCTCCGCGGGCGACGGCGGCACCAGGTCGTCCGCACAGAGCAAGGATTTCCCCTCCTTGTTGTTTAGGGCGAGGCCAGGGGCTGCAGATGGTTCCAACAACACGGCTAGCTCATCAATGTAGACATTACAGAGGGTTGGAGATAAGCTGCATCCCTGGCGAACACCTTGCCCTTGAGGGAGGAAGTCCGTCCTTTATTTTGCCAATGTTTATTCCGCACTTATTTTTTACATAGATTGATTGGATTATGTCGTAAACTCTACCCCCTAATACCACTTTGGAGAATTTCATTGTATAATCCCTCTTGTCAAATGCTTTCTTAAAATCAATAAAGCATGCAACAAATCCTGTTCTATGTGTTGATCAATGAGGGTGTGTAGGGTGTCAACATGATCAGTAGTGCGGTGGTTCGGTAGGAAGCCAATTTTGTCCTTTACTCAAGTCATTGTGTTCCATAACGCTGCAGAAAACCTTGCCCTCCCCCAGATCGCTGCCCACACTGATGCTTCGGTAGTTGCTCGGCTCCAGTTTGCCTCCGCTCTTGTGTTTTGGGGGAATAAGCCCCCGACTCCAGCTCCCGGGGACGCAGCTTGAAGGAGCAGGTTGAACGGTTGAAGCGGGGCCCGCCTCAGCGCACGGGTGCTCATCTCCAGCATCTTTTTTTTTTTTGGTAATTTGGTAATCAAGGGGGTTCTGATTGTTCTTGATAGTTGTTTCAAGTGTTCTTCATTTTTCTTGTATTTGTTTCTGATTGGAGGTCGGACTGATTGGCGATATTTCTTTATGGAGCTTTTCAAAATGTTTTTCTTCCCAAACATAACCATTTTGTATCGCCAAGTGGTTATTTTATTTGTTGTTTCGGTTGTTCCATCTTTCCCAGAATTGGCCTTGGTTGATTGAGTCGACAATTTATTTTATTTTTTGATTGTAATGTTTTCTTTTTTGTTGTTGCTGCTTTAGGGTCTGTTTGTTTCTCTCAGAGTTTCAGCATAATTCTGACGCAGGTCTGTTTTTATGTGGTCGACGGTGTTTTTGGTTGGACGGGTTTCTTCATTTTTTTTCTGACATTTTTACACTCTTCATTAAACCACGCTTCCTTTTTGGGCTTCGGTTTTATTGTGGAACTATCTCTTAGTAAGACCTGCTTTTTTGGCTGATTTGTGAAAAAATTGTGCTCATTTGATTTGTTTGAAATTTGGCTGAGAGGAAGCTTTTCATCATGTCGGTCATTTCAGGAGAAGTGATGATACTTTTGAAGGTGACGTCACCGTCAGGAGCCCGTCTGTACGATGGGCGTAGTTTGAACATTTTGCAGGCCTTGGATTCCTTTTTTGGTTTGTTGTCCGATGGTTTTCAGATAGACATTAATCTGACAGTGGTCTGTTAGTGGTGTCTGTGGTCTGACAGTGAACGCGCTGGTGGTAGAAGGGTGGGGTCCATGTCAGTGATCGCATAGTCAACTAACTAGTTCCATGAGCTGAACAGTACGTGAACCTCCCTAGAGAGTAACTAACTAACTCTTTGCCTGCTTTGTTGCCCACACGGTCGGGGCTGTTTCGCTGGGGAGGGGTGGGGTTGAGGTACAGTGAAGGCTGTCTGAAGACGTGACTGTTGCCAGGGGCATCCACTATGGCTCAGGCTCACATCCTGCTCTGGCGTTCAGGTCTCCCATCAGCAGAACGCTACCCTGGTCCCGGCAGTGGTTCATCTCTACTTGGAGACTGTCAGAAAGGTTTTCATTCAATGGAGGCTCCTGGGGGGGCGGGGGAGTATGCTGCACATATGTATAAATTGTTATCGCATTCGATGGTGATTTTATTTAGTTTAAGCCAGATATGTGCTGGTGCTTTTTTGATTTGTTTATATTGGCTTGACAAATCCTCTTTGTACCACACAATAACCCCTGAGTCTCTCCCATGTTTGGTGTTTTTCCTGCTTGAGGGATGGTTGTATGATCTCTCCCCTCTCTCTCTCTCTCTCTCTCTCTCTCCCTCTCTCTCTCTCCCGCTCTCGCTCTCTTCCTCTCTCTCTCTCCCTCCCTCCCTATCTCTCTCTCCCATCCTGTCTCTCCCTCCTTCTCTCCCCCCCTTCTCTCTCTCTCCCTCACCCTCTGCCTCTTTCTCTCTCTCCCTCCCTCCCTCCTCTCTCTCTCACCCTCTGCCTCTCTCTCTCTCTCTCTCTATCTCTCTCTCTCTCTCTCTCTCTCTCGCTGAGTGAAGAAAGGCGGCTGCATAATTCAGGAGCCAGAAGACTGATCCATCTGTTAGGTCTGAGACGTGGAGTACTACGGAATATAAATTAGATGTTACTGGGAGAACAGTGGGCGTGTGTGTGTTGGCTCGCAAGAGACAGGTAGAAGAGACAGAACGAGAAAGGACAGGGAGAGAGAGAGAGAGAGAGTGAGAGAGAGACGGGAAGTAGAACTGAGAGATGCAGGAGGTTAGGGAGGGCCACGTGGTCTGAGCTTCTCGGCGTGGATCCGAGCATCACATCTGTGTGGGACAGAAGGGGAGAGGGGAGGGAGGAAAGAGAGGAGGAAGCTTGGAAAGAACAAAAGAAGGAAGGAAGGAAGGAAGGAAGGAAGGAGAGAGGGGAGGGAGGAAAAAGAGAAGGAAGCTTGGAAAGAACAAAAGAAGGAAGGAAGGAAGGAAGGAAGGAGAGAGGGGAGGGAGGAAAAAGCGAAGGAAGCTAGTAAGGTAGGAAGGAAGGAAGGAAAGAAAGTGAAAGTAAAAGTGAAAGTATTTCTTTATTAGGTGACGTTATAATATTGTAATTTAAATTGACATTTTATTCAATTTTATTATATTGTTGTTGTGTTAATTTATCTATTTCGGACTGTTAAGCTTTTTTAAACACCTGGTGGAATAAAGCCGCTGTGATTCCATAAACAACTGATTCCATGAACAACCCTCGTGTGACGTCACGACCGCAGGGCGGGGATCTGTTCGACGCCATCACATCCACCAACAGATACACGGAGCGGGACGCCAGCGGCATGCTCTACAACCTGGCCAACGCCATGACATACCTGCACAGCCTCAACATCGTTCACAGAGACATCAAGCCCGAAAACCTGCTGGTGAGTCTTGCGGTACAGTGTGTGTGTGTATGTGTGTAAATAATACATAATAAAAAATTATATTAAAAGTAAAAACATAATAATAATAATAATAATAATAATAATAATAATAATAATAATAATAATAATAATAATAGAAATAATAATAAATATTGCTGAAGGCAGCGATACACAGGGTCCAGGTCAGTTGTGTTAGGTACGAATTACAGTTTTCCGAGTTGGCATGAAACGCTTCCTACCGATGCCAATTACATATTTTTGAGTTCACATGCAACGCAAAAACACACAGACAATACAATTGTTTCATAACACAACTCATAACACATTTTTTTCTAAACTCAACAAAAACATCCCTTGAAATAAAAAGAATATCTGGTGGAAAACAACACAAATTACAGTTTTCCAAGTTTCCCTGAAACGCAGCATCACTTATGTATGTAGATCGATGTGGATGAAACCACAAGACGTCTGAAACGTCCCGGGTCTAACGAGACCTCAACCTCGTGTCTGTATGTACTGCGGTTGCCGTGTTTCAGAAACTTTTAGCCTGAAAAATGCCAAGAAGATTACTACTACTACTACTTCTACTACTACTGCTACTACTACTAATAATAATACAAATCAGAGCAACAACAAAATAAATTCATTCATTAATAAAAGATAATAACAAATATATAAAGACAGTAATAAATGAAATAATAATAATAATAATAATAATAATAATAATAATAATAATAATAATAATAATAATAATAATAATAAATTAATACAATTATAAATAAAAAAGTAATCCGCCAACATTCAAATGAATGGTTGCCCACAGGATGTGGAAATAGGGTTTCAATTGGAACGACAGGAAACAGAATCTCAATTATTGTATTTAAAAAATGTCCTTGCAGTCACACAACAGGAGAATTTGTATGGAATCTAACATGTCATTTTATATTTGATATATGCGTTCCACCTTTCCTCGTTGCCGGCATTATTTCATTACAAAGGCCATATCTACCTTTAAACAGCAGAAGGAATGCTGATGTTCTCATGGGATGACATTCGCAAATGATAAAAAATAGATCTGGGGATGTGTTTTTCCACCATGTTCCACAAAATGAAAGTCTAAAATCATTAAATATAATGATTTATTTTTTTAAATGGTTCGTTTACATTTGCTGTTAATACAATCTCATGTTTAGACAAACCCCATGTTTAATGCACATCAATCACATTGACACATGAAGCCTTATTGAAAGATCAAGTAGGTTTAGGAATTTAATTGAATTTTAATTGACATTTATGTAATAATTCAATAGCATTCTCTCATTTCAATCCTTACAGTACAGTGAGCAGCCGGTGTGTTCAAAGCCTCGGAATTTTCACTGCCAAACTGTCTCTCTGACAGACATAACTGTTGCATGAACTGAACTTCAATAAAAAAAAAAAAAACACATGGTAAATAGATTGTGTAATTGCACTTATATCAGATAGCATTTAAACCCCTGTTTCGGATCTGTGAAACCTTTATTGTATTTTGTGAAAACAAGAAAAAGGTGGAGCTCAAAAAATGCAGTACCTAAAGTAGTCAAACCTGGACTAGATTAAAATAAGAAAACTAACCAGCGTTCCAAATCTTATTTTAGATTAGGCTGTGTGCATGGGTGTGTTACTCATCACAACAATGGAATATAGTCTTCTTGTCTCTATGCGAGACATAAAATCCATGTACTGTAGGCCTACTGTACACCGCCCCTCTCTGTTCTGCCCTCGCTCCCCATCACCTGAATTTCTGAATGGGATGATGACGATATCACTCACTCTCTGGCAGAGTAATGAGTCACACCCCGCTCCCTTCCACCCTCCCATCACCCCTCGCCTCCATTTATTCCTCCTCCTCCTCCTCCACCCAGATGCCATTCCTCGCTCTCCTCCTTGACCAACATGGACACTTTAAAAAGATAATAATAATAGTGACAAATACTCAGCAACAGCTTACCTAAAAAAAAAAAGGCAATAATAATAAAGAAGGTGAAATGTTTTTAAATAAATAAACAAACAAAACAAACAAACAAATGAAAAAATAAATAAGTAAGTAAATAAATAATAAAATCAATCAACCAACCAATCAATTAATCGATAAATAAATAACAGGAAAAAAAGGTATCGACAGAAGTGACCCATCCAAAAAAAGGAAGGGAAAATAAACCAGAACATTTTGAGTAATATATAATAACTAATGAAATAAACCACAGTGAACCAGAAAGATGTACCAAAAACATGAGAGAAATTGACCATGTGGAATAAACCGAATTGACAAAACATTAAATATAAACCTAAAAAATGTTGACAAAAAGATGACCCTTAAAATTCAACAACTAAACCTAATGGCGATGGCAATAAAGCTTAAAAAAAAAAAAAAGACCAGTAAGCATACATCTACGTACCAGTAAATTCACATTCTGGTAGTTGTTCAACAGTATAAACAGATACAGATAACACCATCTTTTTATTGTAACATATCACTCAATATTAAACAATTTGCTGAGTTTGTAAATAATGAAGATCTGTCATCGTCGCCGCTGTCAACGATGAAAAATAATTTGATTATTTCACTAAATGTTCTGCTTCTACACCAGAGTGAAGTTTTGTTTGTCAGTGGGTGTTTCTAGGTTCACCGGGTTACCCACTTCCTAGTCTGGCACATGCGATTTCTTTTAGGAATTTGCTCGAAATAAAAAAAAACACACGCACGCACGCACGCGCACACACGCCCACATGCGCGCACACGCACACACACACACTCACACACACTATTAAATTACCAATTCAGACTGCAGCAGCAAAAGGCTGATGAATGGTGAATGTGTTTGTTTAAACCGATTACACAGACATTACCTCCAGGACAGGAAATTAGGGGTTTTGGGACAAAGACACACACACACACACACACACACGTGCAACAAAATACATAGTGCTATTTATGTAACGACAGACATCTCATTGCACCATTTTAGTTTTCTATTACTGTCAACAGTTGTGTTAGGTGTGGGTGAGTGTGTTCCTCCTGTTATGCAAGAGAGTAACTGGATGTGTGTGTGTGTGTGTGTGTGTGTGTGTGTGTGTGTGTGTGTGTGTGTGTGTGTGTGTGTGTGTGTGTGTGTGTGTGTGTGCGTGTGTGTGTGTGTGTGTGTGTCCAGGTGTATGAGCACGCAGACGGAAGCAAAAGCCTGAAGTTGGGAGATTTCGGTCTGGCCACCGTGGTGGACGGGCCCCTGTACACCGTCTGCGGAACACCCACCTATGTAGCACCTGAAATTATTGCAGAAACAGGGTTTGTTTTTTTGATTTCTTAATTAGTTGTATTATTGTATTATTATAAAGAGTGGTCCATTATTAAATTATAACAATAATATACTTTATATACATATAATAATAATAATAATTAGTATTGTTAATATTATCATAATTAATTATATAATTATGAGTAGTATTATTATGTATTTTTATTATCACTGTTAGTAATAATAATATCAATGATAATAATAAGTATTCTTTTTAATAAATTGATTAATAAATTAATTATTCTAACTTTATCCTTAATAATACAAATATGAATTTACATTTCGAAAGCATGTTAATTCTTTGTAGTAACCTACCTTTCCTTACTATTTATCTATTTATTTTTTAGGTATGGCCTTAAGGTGGACATCTGGGCAGCTGGGGTCATCACCTACATACTTTTGTGCGGTTTCCCGCCCTTTCGAGGGTAAAGACAAGGGCAAAGTTTGCACCATTACACAATCACACCAATTACAATATCATTCCTATAATATGGTTTACAATACAGAATACATTGAACTTGAACTTGAACAGTTAAATATGATAACAAGTCACTAATCTGTCTGTTTCCATGCTGCCCCCTTGTGATAAATAGTGGTACTGCAACTTTATTTCTGAAGAGATTTGTATTTATTTGCTTATTAATCTTTCTGCCTGTTTGTATTTGCAGTAGCAGTGAAGACCAAGAAGTGTTGTTTGATCAGATACTAATGGGACAAGTAGAGTTTCCACTTCCGTACTGGGATAATGTGTCAGATACAGCCAGGGTGAGTTGTAATACACGTGTGGCACCTATCTATTGGCTTTGTGCGTATATGAGATTTTATGGAAAAAAAAAAATTGAAATGTTAAAGAATAATGAGAAAATTGATCTGGATTTACAATATAAATATTTAGACTTAAGACCCTTCGCTGTTTCATCCAAGAGGAGTGGATGTGAATCATTATCGTCCGGCTACATCTGGACTGGGAGTTATTTTATTGTTATAACTAGTAATAATAAATAATATGTTATATTATCTCCCCCATGTTTCGCTGCCGTAGGAGCTGATCAGGTCCATGCTGGAAGTGGAGGTGGACCAGAGATCCACGGCTCTGCAGGTGCTGGAGCACCCCTGGGTTACTGTGAGTACTATGTGACAACACATACACAAAAAGGACGCGTCACCTTATAAAGGAAAATAGGCATCACTTTAAGCATAACAGACTCAAAAGAAAGTTGAAGCAAAGTAAAACTTAATAAAAAGTCCCTCCTCCCCTACCGTGTCGCTTTTGATCCCTTTTCCTTCACATATTCCATGAGGAATATGGAATATGCAATATGTTGGGTGGGTGCAAGTCGTGGAATATAGCTGGGATGGATGGGGTTTTTTCAACATCATTTCGAAAAGATGAAATATCAACAATCCAAACCCGAGGAGGGCGGTGGACATACTGTAGAAGGACATGTTAGACCGACAGTATCTCAGCATCTCACAGAGCGAAACCATTCTCGCTTCACACGGAATCCGTAATCGCATCCGACGGTCCTATCCTCCCCCTGGTGGCCCAAGGGTGAACAGCGTCTCGCTTTTATTTACCACTTTTCCGTGGATGAGAGTTTAAAACCCCCGACACAGTGTTCAGAACCCGACTCTCCATCGGAATGAATGGACTTCCGGCTTCGATCTCTCTTATCAACATCTTAGCGAATACAGCATTAGAGGTAAACGATGATGAAAAATTGGGTTCCACGACCCCAAAAATCTAAAATTTTCCCTCTCCTTCTACTCCCCCCCCCCCCCCCCCCCCCCTTTTCATCGACCCCGTGGGTTTCCCGTCTCCCACCGGCCTGCCGCCAATCCAGGACGAGGGCCTGTGCGAGAACGAACACCAGCTCTCCGTGGCGGGCAAGATCAAGAAGCACTTCAACCCCAGCCCCAAGGCCGCCGACACCCCGGCGGGAGTCTCCGTCATCTCCGTAAGTCCTGCTTTCTGCGCCGTTGTGAGCTCCCCCCGCCGCTCGGGGGCCGCCGCAAAAGATCCGAGTTCTGAGGCTCTCCTAAGTGCCGCCGGCGGGAGACGGTCCCCGCCCGGCCGCGGCTTCCGGAGACTGACGCGGCGCCTCTCTCTTTTCTGTCCAGCTGGACGAGGGCTTCTCCATGCAGAGATCTGGGTCACTGGACTTCTACCAGCACCCGGCCATGTACTGGATCAGGTATGCTCGGTTTCCATGGAAACGTGACCCGCATGGGCGGCCTCTCCGGCCCGCTCCCGGCCGACGCTCCCCTTCCACCCGTCCACCCCGCAAGGGTCTCGGCCATCTCCGTGCTTGGCTTCCGCGTCTCGCACGCCGCCTCCGTAGTGCGCGGCCGTCGCTCGGCGTAGCCCATCTGCTCGTTCACGCAGGCCGCTCCGGCCCCCGCCAATCCATCCCCACGACCCCCCCCCCCGCCGTGCTGCACGCGCATGCTTCCGTGCTCCTCGGTAGCACCTCTCCCGTTCTCGGTGAACCTTAACCCCAAAACTCCTCTGCTCTCCCAGGCCACCGCTGCTGATAAGGAGGGGCAGGTTCTCGGACGAAGACGCCACCAGGATGTGAGCCGTCGCCGGTCGGGGGCCGACTGGGGCGACCGCCTGGATGTCGCTGCCGCCGCGGTCGCCGCCCCTCCCCGGCCTGCCGCCGCCGCCGCCCCCCGCCCCCCCCGCCACCGCCACCCCTTCCACGACCCCCGGGCACTCGCTCCGTTCCCCTTCCGATCCGCCCGGCTCTCCCTTCTCGAGGGCGGAAAGCGTGAGGGAGAGAGAGAGAGAGGGAGAGATGGAGGGAGGTGAGGAGATCGGGTGTCGTCGTCCGACGGCCACGTCGACTCTCATCGGCTCCCCAGTGGTGGGGGTGGCGGTGGTGGGGGGGGGGGGCGGATGTATGAAAAATCGACAGCAACATCGACATTGTGCTCCCCCCCGATTTCATCTTTTAAAAAAAAACGGACGAAGGGACTGACCAAAGGGTGGGGAGAGGGAGGAGGAAGCAGCAGAGACCTAAAACGGAGGACCGGCGTGTTCCTCAGACGAGTGCTCCTCGCCGCAATAAGAGGAGACGGACGGCGATCCGCGTTTCTAACGGACCTTAATTATCTATTACTCCTTAATGTCACTTTTTTAATATTACCGTACGTATTTGGCCTTTTTTTCCACATGATTTTTTGTTATTTTTCTCGATTCGTTTGAAAGACGGAGTAGGACGACGGAGATGTAGTGGTGAGCAGACGTAGATCTCTGACTCGTCTCCGCGGCCGGATCCACTAGACCAGGGGTCGGCGACCTTCAGCACTGGCCATTTTGGAGATGTATTTTCCTTTTTAAGATTGGAAAAAAATATTCGAGGCACTTTTGGGCTGATCCAATGAATTTACATATTAACATTTTATTCATTTGGGATACATGTTTTTACGATGACAAAATATGAAAACAACACAAAATAAGGATAATCGCAAAAAAAAACAAAACGGGGCCGACGGGGGGAGTTAAAGAGCCGCGGGTTCCCCGACCCCTGTCCTAGACACGAACAGTTTGTGGAAAGGTGAGAGAATGAAAGCCAAAACACAGCGTGGCGGACGGCGTGCGCAAAAAAAAAAAAAAAAAACCCAAAAAGGACGAATCTAATGAAGGCGTCTGCGACACGTTGCCGTCGATGCCCTTGGACGGCGGTGCTGTGGTGAGCACATTGCACCGACCACTATTTGAACAACAATGGCCGATCTGGGTGCTCCTTGTATTCCGGTTTTACTGGTAAATGATCAATCATGTTACCGACTTGAATCCACAACACGATAGTATTTGAGTACTCGTAGCATATTCCTCAAATCTATTCATTTTGTACCTTTTTTCCTTTCTCAACACATACGGTTTGAATTGATTTTAGTAACGGCAAATAGTCATAGTCACATTATTGTTTACGTTATTGTGATGCTTTTGGAAAACTACGGTAGAGAGCCCTGTTTGTGTGTGTTTTTGTTGGGTTTTTTTTTTTTTTTTGGTTTGTTTGTTTTTTTTGCAGCAGCACTGTCATCCACACCTTAAGCAGAGGTGGAAAATCCGCAGGGTCGTCGGAGAGAGGAGCTGAAGCGTTAGAAGCTCCAACGTCGATCATTCTGCCCGGAAACGGACACACACACACACACACACGGGCACACGCGCACACACGCACACACGCACGCACACACGCAATTTCTTTTTTTCTTTAAAGTGAGAAAATTCGGTCTGGGTATCGAAACTGGAATCGATGATCCATCCCCGCTAACAATACCTCTTTTTGAACCAGGGAGCTTTTCGATCAGAGCAGGAGGTGTAATTTTGTGTGTGTGTGTGTGTGTGTGTGCGTGTGTGTGTGGTGGTCCGCCTCATTGCTCTGATGTAACTCTTGCCCACCCCCCTCAAAAAAAAAAAAAAATTGCCGCGTCCAAGCAAAAAGTGCCGCAGCGACACGTTTCGTTATCCGTGTGTCACGAACCCTGCTTGGTTGTGCCGTAGAGACGGACTGGAAGCCGCGTTGGGCCCACTGGGGTCAACCCAGAGGTCGAGCTGCGACGGATCGCGCCGCCTCCGACCCCACCCCACCGCCCGTGGGGGCTGTGGCGAAAAGCACGGACGAGGACTCGCGCTTTTTCCGAGACCGAACTTGGCGCCAGCCTCTCCCCAAACATCGCAAGGGAAGGTTTTCTTTGTTTGTTTTCCTCCGCTTTCAAAACGGCGCTCCTCCACCTTCATTTACTCCAGATGCAAGACGTGGCGGACACGTGCAGCGGCCTATTCCCACGAAAGGCTTTGGTGACCCCTGTCCTGCTGCTGTGTTTTGTAAATAACATAATTTTATTTATTTTGATAGTACACAGTACATTATATTTCTTTACTTCTAGGTCTAATCAAGCAAATAAACGGCGTGCGAAATGTGTGCCGTCGGGGGGGGGGTAAAAAGGTAACCGGGCGGAGGAAGAGTCAGTGATGAGGAATCTCAGGAATGATGTGACCTCCTCGGGAAAGGGTGGGTGGAGGTTCGGGAGAACAAAGAGCTCGGGTCCCGGGGGGTGTTGCAGATGATTTCCCGACGGGTTCTCCCTATTCACGGGCCCGGCGACACCGAAACTGGACGTGTCAGTGCGGGGTGTTTTTTTTCTACAGTCAGTGCTTTCACCACGGTATTAGACATCATTGCAATATTACCCGTCCCTCTGTTCAAAACATGGTTTATCAAAAAGAAAAAAAAACAAAACCCCACTGACAATAAAAAGTGCTCTATGACAAACGACCTTGTGCCGTATGCTGGTGGGTTTTTTTTTTTGGTCTGTCGTTACGAGCAACGTGGCTAATTAAAAAAAAAAAAGGAAAAGTTCAGAGATCATTTTCTGTTACGCTCCTGTGTTAAGATCAATCAAAAGCAAAAGTCTTTAAGTACTTGCTCTTAAATCTACTTAAAGTAACTAAAAAAAGTAAAAGTAGTCGTCGTTTATATATCATCACTTTTATATCAGAAATACTTTAATACTCCCAGGGGGAAATTACTTTCGTTACAAACTCCAATCTACACGCAGCATATTTACATACAACATATGAACATACAACATATAATAATTATTAAGAAACATATTTATATATCAATAAATATATAAACACATCTATATACACATGGTAAAGGCAAAATGTACAGTTAGAAATGTGCAAGAAAATTGTATTATATTTTTTAATATATCAGATATATATTTAATATATCAATATATCATTTTTTAATATAGGGCCAGCGCCCTGATATAATAGACCCTATAATACGGCATCAAGTGCATACCTTGTTTCTGCAGGTGAGAGCTCAGGCATATCCTGTTGACAAATTATATATTAAAAATATATATATATTATAGGTGGCGTCATAGTCAAATCCGAGCGAAGTGACTCTGCATTCTCAGACCTTTTTTTTATGCGTTTTTAAATACAAATCCTTACCCTTTACCTTTACCAGTGACAGCCTGTTTAAAAAAAAAAAAAGGTGTTATAAAAACACTCCCTCCGGCGATGCATGTGATTTACAGTGGAATGCCAATCGATCGATCGATCGATCGGGAGACCGGGGACGGCTTCGGTGTTCGATCCGTCGAATTTGGACACAAACCCCCCCGTTCGTCACAGCGCCGCGCAGCTGGAGCTCCGTGTGCCGTCGAAACGTGTGTGCGCGCATACCCACTTGGACCACCAGGGGGCCAGGCCGCTGCCACGCCGAAGAAGGGCCGCAGTGTTGTTGTTGTCGTTCCGCAGCCGTGGGGAGTGACAGCTGAGGGGAGGATTCCAAATAAAGACATTTATATGTATTTGTTTGTATCGTGTTCTCTACAGTGTTATCTACTGCAGTTAAAAAAAAACCTGAAACGTATCGATTAGAGAAACGGAGAAAGGGGGTGAATTGGCGACGGTCGCCTAACTGAGCTAGCGAGCTCCCGTTAGCAGCAACACCACCACCGCCACCGCGAACAACGGCGGCGGCGGCATGAGCGAAGAGGACGCCGCGGCGGGGAAGGATAAGGAGTCCGCCCTGCTGCTCACCAAGACCGGCGTGCTGGACAGCCGGGACTTGGTGACGCCGCAGGGGCCCACGTTCTCGTGCGAGGAGAGGGACGTGCCGGAGCCCAGGGACAGCGCCGCCAGCCCGGGGGAGCCGGAGGGCGATCGCGCCCCCAGGCAGTGTACGACGCAGACCAGCGCGCAGGCGGCCGAGCAGCGGAGGCCCTGGATGTGCAAGAAGCACCGCGTCAAGATGTACAAGGAGCGGTCGGGATTGATATGACCTCCTCGGGAAAAGTGGGTGGGGAGTTGGGGAGAGCGAAGAGCTCGAGTCCCGGGGGGTGTTGCAGATGATTTCCAGCGACTCGGTCGGTGCGGGTCGGGTCGGGTCCCGCCGCTGGAAGGGTCAGTGTGGGGTGTTTTTCTACAGTCAGTGCTTTCGCCACGGTATTAGACATCACTGCAATATTACCTGTCCCCCAGTTTAAAAAAAAATGCTTTATCCAAAAGAAAAAAAAAGACCCACTGACAATAAAAAGTGCTCTATGACAAACGACCTTGTGCCGTATGCTGGTGGGTTTTTTTTTTCTTGCGTTACGAGCAACGTGGCTAATAAAAAAAAGTTCAGAGATAATTTTCTGTAACACCCCTGTGTGTAAATCAATCAAAAGCAAAAGTCTATAAGTACTTGCTCTTAGATCTACTTAAAGTAACTAAAAGTGTAAGAGTAGTCGTCATTTATATATCATCACTTTTATATGAGGACCAGCGCCCTGATATAATAGAGCCTGTAATACTGCATCAAACCTTCTTTCTGCAGGTGAGCGCTCGGGCATATCCTGATGACAAATGATATATTAAAAAACATATATATTATAGGTGTCAGGTCAAATTCTGGCGACCCGACTCTGCGTTCTGATTGGTTCAGTGGATTGGTTAGACTTTTTTTTCCTTTATACATTTTTAAATACAAATCCTTATGCTTACCCTTTACCGGTGAAAGCCGGCTCTAAACAAATATTATTCAAATACTCCCTCCAACAATGAAAGAAGAAGAAGAAGAAACAGTCTTTATTCGTCACGCAACACACCACACCACAACACATGCTTGCACACACACACACACACACACACACACATGCACATGCTTTGATGGTGGCCGGTGAAATGGATCCTCTGCTTTCGACCCATCCTGGCTTGTCCTTCCTCCGGGGGCACAGCCAGGAGCAGTGGGCAGCATACGTGGACGCGCCCGGGGACCAGGTGATAAGTGTCCATCGCTGGTCAGACGATGATGGGTGCATGTTTTTGGTGGGGGGGCACGTTAGGTGGAGGAAACCCCATGTGAGCACGGGGAGAACATGCAAACTCCACACAGAAAGGCTCCTATTTGGGAGATAACCCACCCGGAGCACGGTGCCAACAGCGCCCCAGGCGCAATGCATGTGATTTGAGGTGAGAGGACCACGTGTCCCAGTAAAGACAAAATGTTTTGAATGAAGAAAAAGCTTTTTTTGACTTCATGTGTGACTTTTGCAGTGATAGCAGTACATCTGGACTGGTATCACATTCACAATGGCCCGACAGAGTAAATTCTTCCAGGCCCACGTCTGTTGAACTAATACACTCAAAGGGAGTTTCCTCCCGTCGTTACCCCACTAGTGGAATGTCAGTCGATCGATCGATCGATCGACCAATCGATGGGCCCCTCCACTGGGGAGACCGGGGACGGCTTCGGTGTTCGATCCGTCGAATTTGGACACAAACCCCCCGTTCGTCACAGCGCCGCGCAGCTGGAGCTCCGTGTGCCGTCGAAACGTGTGTGCGCGCATACCCACTTGGACCACCAGGGGGCAAGACCGCTGCCGCCACGCCGCCCAACCACGGAGTTGAGCGAAGAAGGGCCGCCGGGTCGTCGTACCGCAGCCACGGGGAGTGACAGCTGAGGGGACGATTCCAAATAAAGACATTTATACCCGTTTTGTTTGTATCGTGTTCTCTACGGTGAATCTACTGCAGTTTAATACATAAAAAAAAAGCAAAACCTGAAACGTATCGGTTAGAGAAACGGAGAAAAGGGGGTGAATTAGCGATAGTCGCCTGATAGGCTAACTGAGCTAGCAAGCTCCCGTTAGCAACACCGAACACCACCGCAACGACAACGACAGCGGCGGTGACATGAGCGAAGAGGACGCCGCGGCGGGGAAGGATAAGGACTCCACCCTGCTGCTCACCAAGGACGGGCACCGGTACTACGTCAGCAAGACCGGCGTGCTGGACAGCCGGAATGTGGTGACGCCTCAGGAGCCCGAGGGCGGCGGCATGTTCGCGTACGACATGACGGACGACGCGGACGAGGAGAGCGACGTGCTGGACCCCAGGGACAGCGCCGCCAGCCCGGAGGAGCTGAACGACGACGAGGCGGCGGAGGGCGATCACGCCCCCAAGCAGTGCACGTACGACGGCTGCACGCAGACCAGCACGCAGGTGGCCAAGCAGCGGAAGCCCTGGATGTGCAAGAAGCACCGCAACAAGATGTACAAGGACAAGTACAAGAAGAAGAAGAGCGACCAGGCCATGTCCAGCGGGAAACTGGACGTAAGGCAAAATAATAACAAAGAAATACAGTATAAAAAGAGAAAACGCCAATACAGGTACTCCTCACTTAACGACCTGCGTGTTAAAACGACCGTTCGGACTTACGACCAACTTGACCAGTCTGTATTGTACGCTGCGTACAATACCGCAACATGCGCACTGCGTGCGTTAAGCATCTCATCGCGCATCACCCTTTATACACAATATATACTATGTATACTATATACACTGTATACATCCCATCTCATCACCGTTCTCAGTGTCGCTCCCGCAGTCTGTCAGTATTCACTACAATGCGTTCACAATGCGTTCGCAATGGCCACGCCCCCTTACCGTGAAACAACAAGGGTCCTCGCTTATCGACCAATTCGCTTAACGACCTGGGTGTAGGATCTCGGTCGTTAAGTGAGGGGCACCTGTACATGCACAAAACACATCGAAAATATACAACAAACCCAGTGATAAACAACAGCACCTAAACATAAAAACACGAGATAAAAATGAAAAGATGACAAAAATAAACAGGTCATGTCAAATAATTAAATCTACGGTCCTGTACAATTACTTGTGAAATAAACTCAACCAGAAAGATGAACTTCCTGACATTAAATATAAGCCTTAGCAGTAAAACTAAATGTTGGCAAAAAGCCTATGAACAAAGGAAAAACACACAATTCCACAACAAACAAAACAAATAAATAGGGCATAACAGAGATAACAGCAAAATATCTATCCTGTGAGGTACATGTATATACAAAGTACAAGCGGTATCATAGTATTTAACAAGTATTTGGACCTAATGAGTCATTGATGAGAAATCTTAAATCAGCGCTTAAATATATCCAGTCTCTTCTTCTGATGATGATGATGATGATGATTATTATGATTGTTATTATTATTATTATATTACCAATACAGTTTTCTAAATAATCACGTTACTGTCACGGCGTTCACTGTAAACTTGGAAAATCGTGCTACGTTTCACATATGTATGTACTTAACTAAACAAGACTGAACTGGACGCCCTGTATCGCTGCCTGCAGCTATATGTATCTATTTATTTATTTATTATTATTTTTTTTTTTATTAGGGGCCCGCAGCGCGATTTTTATTTTTATTAATCCTGCTTGTATTTTTCGCGCTAAAAAACCCGGAGGGACAGGTGCAGCGGCACAACGAAACAAGCAATACGTTGCGATGGTGATGAGTCCAATATAAAATACATTCAACTAATTGATTTGGTGTCTTATTGTATATGAGAATTTTTGTAATGTTTAATATTTTTATTAGCCTCTCGTTGTCCATATCTGCACCCCACTTGATCTGCTACGTAACATGCGGCTCTTTCCGTCGCAGAGGATGGCAAAAAGCTAAAATATTTAACTCGCGCAACAACGGGTCGTAAATGCCCCTGTGTGAGCAAACCAGCTCAGATGAAAAAACACGAAACAAAACATTAATCCACAGGAACTCGTCGCAGCGTTGAGCCGAGTCTACCGAACTGTGCCAATGAGTTCTGCGTTCATGAACTGGGGAGGCGTCGGGAAAAATAGAACCCATGAAATTGTAGTAAGTCACAGAAATACACCAACGTTTTTTTGGTATTTCATGGAAGCGCAACCTATCAGAAATGTAATCCAAGGAAAGAAGTCACCAATAAAATGACGTGAATTCCATCACCGTCGCAAACCTCGGCAAATACGTAAACCGCCGTAAATAATATTATAATAATATAATAATAATATTATTTTTATTATTATTATTATTATTATTATTATTATTATTTTCTCAACATTTAAATTTTTTTTAAATTTATTTTTTTAACTAAAGTAGTGGCTGTTAGAAATGTAGTAGAGTAAAATGTATAAATAGTCGCTTTGAAAAGAAAAAAATGAGAAACTATAAGGGCAGGAGTCTGTCTGCCTGTCTGTCTGTATGTCCTTTGATTAAAATGTCCTTAGATTTTTTTCGTTATCCTGAACGGGCATGTACTAGTATAGATTATTGAAATATATGGAAAATGTGTAAATGTACAATAAAACCCAACGGTTGACTACACGATAGAACACTACAAGATACAGTACAGTAAGCCTAATGACAAGCTTAGGTTTCAACTGAAGATATAAGACAAAGATTACAGAAAACAATCTCACCCCTCCCAAAAATACAAAACAAAACCCAAGCAGAACAGAAAATTGAGTTGAAGCCAGCTGGGATGGCGGTCATGTGTTTTGTTTTGTTTGTTTTAGGAGAACTCTGAGGAGAGGCCCGTCTCCGTGAACAAGCAGCGCTTGGGGACGATGGGAGACCGACCGGCGAGGCCCTCCCTGATCGAACAGGTGCTCAACCAGAAACGGCTGGTGAGTCCCAGCGCTCCACGGACGTCGCCACAGCATAAGATACGATAACATACCACACAGTACAACGAGATACGACAGGATACGGTCAGATCACTCGGTTAACCCTCTCCTCCGGGAACCTGAGGCGCTGCGGCAGTAAACATTGCGAGAAAGAGATACATATCAAAATGAGATAAGAAATAACACATACTGTATGTTTACTATCGATTTAAAGTGGCATATAGTAGCAGGGTTTTTATCAGGTCCTTGAATTGAAGTGCTTGGATTTCGTCCTCAGAATTGTAAGTATGTAAAATGGCCCCTTTGGCGCTGGAGCGCTTGAAAAGATCAGGCTTCAGGCTTCGCTGGCCAACTACACTTAGACATACAAGGAATGTGAGTCCGGTTTTCAATGAAAAGTAAAGCAGTTTGGAAAAAATTAAAAAAAAAAAAGCGAATTGTCAGTTATTTGAAACATTTTCTACACAAAACTATGTAGATAAAACATACAAATAAAAATACATAAAAATAAAGTGATAGTTTAAAGTGTGCAAGCGTCATGTGCAAATGTAGTGGAATATAAATAATTATTGAAAAGAGATATAAATACATTGGATACATTGGATTGGATAGATATACTAATATAAATAATACACAATGATTATAGAAAGATTATATTCTTTAAAGTAAATTTATTTTACTTTTAAATTGATTTCTTATTTTAATTAATAAAGAAAATTGGATTGGATTATTTTGTTTTGTGTAAAGTCCTTAAAAAAACCCACTTAAAAGTACCTGAAAGTATGCAATGCCACATTCAACCCTGCAGTGATAACAGTCAAAAAGTGTCATACAATGATAACAAAAGTATTAATAAGAGTAATAAAACTAATGATCCTTATATCACAGCAGTCCTAGTAGCAAGTCCAAATGTGTGTACTCCCAAGGTGGTATTGTAGTGTCTCTGTGCCCTATAATCCAGGTTCGTAATCCGTAAAATCCTTAAAATGAACGTCTTTTGTATGCGTCTTTTTTTTTGTGTGTGTGTGTGTGTGTTCTTTTCGTGGCCCTCCAGTCGTTACTCCGGAGCCCGGAGGTGATCCGCTTCCTCCAGCAGCAGCAGCATCTCCTGGCCGTTCAGAGCCGCAACCAGTCGCAACAGTTCCCAGGATGCTGACGGCTAACGGCGGCCAAGTCAGCGTCACGGAAACAAACGGGCGCCGTGTTTGACGCCGCTAAGACTCGAAAAGGGTTGTGTTCTTTGGACACTCGTTCTCATATCCTTTGGGAGATCTATTTAACTGGCGTGTGAAAAGGTGAACGCTTGTCATTGTGTCGTGACTCGTGTGTTATAATGTCACATTAGGTTGTCATTCGGAGTGTTTCCTCTTTTCTACTGTTGGCTTTCCAGTCTTCGACGTGAAACACCAAACATTTTCCTTATTTATGTGAAACTAGCAACAGAAAAAAAAAAAAAAAAAATGTAGTTTGGTCAGAATTTGGCCGCGGGTGTGACTGTGTCCACCCACGCAGGCATATTACAGCACCGAGAAACACGCGCGTCCATCTTTAATGAGGCGATCAATCCCAATTTCATCCCGTGTGTGTGCAGTACACACGCTGCATGCTAACTGTGTTAGCCCAGTGCATGGCAGCGGAGGGAATCGACTAGCCTAGCTCCTGTGAAATTACAAAAATACACCTTCCAGCATCTGGGAAAAGCATCCATTGGTAATGATGTTGGGATGATTTCTTAAAAGTCAGTCAACGTCATTCACTTTTCTATGGTTTTCTATGCATTCAACTAAAGCAAGTAATTCAATCGAGTAATGATAAGTGTTTGTGCTTTTAACGGAGATCACCTGTAACTGAACCTTCACTCGTCAGTCTTGTTGGGCTCGTGCGTTTATTTGTGGGATTTATGGGATGGCTGTGAAGATTAAAGCTGTGACCGACACCGAATTTCAAATTGAATTTGTTGTGCTCTTTTCTTCACCCCCCCCCCCCATATACTGTATATGAGACACATTTCAGATTCTTGAATAAAAGGACATTTAATGGACGTAAAAATGAAGCAGTACATTTAGGAGAACATTACATAAGGTCGATGGAAACAACATTCAAAACATCTTTTAGTACCGACGCGCGTAAATACCATTTTTCTTCCCTCTCTTGGAGTGCAGTAAGCATGTCACGGAACAGAGGAAACATAAACGCGCTGTCATTTATATACGTTTTTAAATAAAGGCACGCTATCACTATAACTACCACAGGCTGCGTATTAGAAAAAAAAAACGAAATTCAAAGACAGCTGTTCTCGGGAGTATCGTAGGACCACATGGGAAATTACACATTTGAACATCTTTACAATCACTAAAGTACATAACCATGAAATTGACGAGGGCAGGAATTCTTTTTGGACACAATCTATGACTAACACACACACACACACACACACACACACACACGCACGCGCACGCACACACGTGTGGGAGCGTTTGTTACGACACGGAGGAGATGGGGTTCTGCGGGGAGCCCATCTGAGTGAGGACCTTGTCCAGCCACTGCAGGGGCCCGTGGAGGTGCACCTCGATCCAGCAGGGCGTGCTGGTCACGTCCTGGCGGTGGTACTCAGCCCCCCAGCCCTGGAGCACAAACGGGAACATCAAAATCACGGAGGTGCATACCCGCGTGACCACCTGTTTCGGAATTCGGTAAAAGTTTGCCGGAAGAGGTGCGAGCCTGGTTTCCGTGTCTTTGGAGATGAAACGGGAGAGGAGGACGGCAACTTCGACAAAAAAAAAAACGAGGTAAAACTATGAAAAAATAAAAATAAAAATCAGTCGGATCGTGCGTATATCTATACTGGGTCTGAGCGCGAAGACCGGCTGGGGGCGGTGGTGGAGTGGCCCGGAGCCCGGCCGGGGGGCGTGGGGGGGTTCTCGGCCGCGGCCCCCACACGCCAAAACATTTCATGGTCCCGCGTGCGGGGAAACAAGTCATCACCTTCTGATTTTGAGTTTGGGTTCTAAATGGGATATGAAGTGATGGAACGATACACCGATACTCCCGTCTATTTATACGCGAACGCCCGGAACTTCAACGCGCGTCGCGTCGCGCAGGTGAAGAGGCCAAAATTAGCGCGTCGACCCGGGTGTCGTGTTCCCATCAGAGCCGATCGGAGGTGGAGCCGATTAAAACCTGTGTCTATTGCAGGGTCATTTGACCCGGGACTGAAACCCGGGTGTTACCTTTTCCACCAATGACAAATGCCGGCTGTTAGCGGGTGTTACCAGGTTTTTGCCGCAGTGGGAAAGGGGTATTTGTCTGTGTGGATGTAACCGGAGGAGGCCTCTATCTGCGCTCGGTGGGGTTTGAGTCCAGGAATCAAGAAAACAACATATCGAGTTACTCAAGGGAAATTCAATACGGTGCCTAGGTGCTTATTTGTATAATAAGACATGAAAGTATGCCATGGAGAGGGACGGCAAAATGAACATGGCATTTAAAAGCATCAAAAGTGCTTTATTTGAGATGAGAAGGGCCCCCTTGGAATATCCCAAAAATATCAAGTGACCAAGATAAAAGAAAATCAATCTGTGGGACTTTTGACCAAGCTGACCACCTTGGAGCGAAGGGCCAAAACAAAGCGCAGTTCAGAATGGAATTCTCGGACTTGTCGTGCTTGTCTTGTCGCGCCCCAACGCGGCCCGTCCTGCGGATTACCACCTCTGACCTCCGATCCCGGCGCCTTTTCCTGACTCACCTTGACGAAGCTGAGGCGGATGGTGCACATCTTGGTGAGCTCGTAGACCACCTCGAAGCCGTGGTTGACGGACTGGGAGAGGAGCTGGGCGAACAGCTGGTTGTTGAAGATCTTCAGGCTGCAGCCGCTGGGGATCTTGCACACGGTGGTGGCGTGGAAGCCGTGCTGGAAGTTGCAGTTGCGGCTCTGGACGAAGATGCTGCTGTCGCTCAGGCACTCGGCGTACACCTCCCCGCCGACGTAGTACAGGTGCAGGCCTGCAGGTGGAGGGGAAAAAAACGGTAGTAGTTCGGGACGAGTGCATCGGAAAACGAGAGGATGCTCATCGACTGGACAAATAGCCGAGGGCGCATCTGGAGCAGTGGTGTTCAGACTTTCTTTACCGAGGCCCTCCCTCCCTAGGAGTTTACCAAGATAACAGACCTGGGGACTACTGACACGAAATACAGTTTTCAGAGTTCCCGTGGTGTGCAGCATCACTTCCTACTGTCTGAATGACAGTTTTCCGAGTTCCCACGGAACGCAGCATCACTTGCTGCTGTCTCTCGTTTTCGACCCCATGTAAACTTGGAGCGCTTCCTTAACTTTTGATTGTGTGGGTAAGAGCGAACACCTTTTGTAAACACACACCAGTGGAGTTTAGAGCGCATTGTAGCGTAACCCGCTTCCTATGTGGAAGCCGCCTCAGAGTCATACCCTGCACATATATACCAAATTGGATGATGATGTCACAAAGATCTCCGCTCCGCTACCTCCGGTCCCTCCACTCCGCTACGTCCGGTCCCTCCTCTCTGCTACCTCCGGTCCCTCCACTCCGCTACCTCCGGTCCCTCCACTCCGCTACGTCCGGTCCCTCCTCTCTGCTACCTCCGGTCCCTCCACTCCGCTACCTCCGGTCCCTCCACTCCGCTACCTCCGGTCCCTCCACTCCGCTACCTCCGGTCCCTCCACTCCGCTACCTCCGGTCCCTCCACTCCGCTACGTCCGGTCCCTCCTCTCCGCTACCTCCGGTCCCTCCACTCCGCTACGTCCGGTCCCTCCACTCCGCTACCTCCGGTCCCTCCACTCCGCTACCTCCGGTCCCTCCACTCCGCTACGTCCGGTCCCTCCTCTCCGCTACCTCCGGTCCCTCCACTCCGCTACGTCCGGTCCCTCCACTCCGCTACCTCCGGTCCCTCCACTCCGCTACCTCCGGTCCCTCCACTCCGCTACCTACGGTCCCTGTACCCTGCTACTTCCGATTCCTTCCTTCAGAAAAAAAGTTTATTTTACTAACTCCCAATACAGATGTGGTCCGATGTGGATCAAACTTGGACCACTGCATGTGTCCAGCACATGTGCACAGCATGTGCCCTGAATAAAATTCTTATTCCCTCGTGTCTGTGGGTTTCTGAGCGCCAGGCACTTTCATGATACATTTCATGAATGGCTGGAAGAATCATAAAAATCCGAAACAAAAAAATTTGAGTTCCAGCCTTTCGAGCTGGACCACTAATTAGATTGGGAGAAATTAAGAAACTATTATCCTATTAGATTTAGAAACTTCAATTAAATATATTTCATGAAATGTAATTTTTCATGTCAAATTAGCGCTTAATAGATTCAGTACATTTCATATTCTCGCGCCTCTTGCAATTCTTTTGTGTCCCACTAGGGGGACGCGCCCCACAGTTTGAATACCACTGATCTAGAAGATGCATCTGGATATACTGTATATCTATTTTTTTTTTGTTTGTTTTTGTCCCAGGGAAAACACTCTCTGGACTCAAAAACAAAACACAAATGTCCGGATGTCATTTGTTGTTGTTGTGCTGGGTGCGTAGGGTAAACCTACTTGAATGTTTTCCTTTGCTTTCATAAGAACCGAAGACAAAGCCTCCGAGGCCCGAATATTGGTTTAGTCACACTCAAGTTGAAGCCTGTGAGCACAATCACACGGGCTACCTTTTTTCGGCTTTCATCGGGTTTCCCACCAGGTCCTTGAGGTGCTTGATGTCCTCAGAAATTTTAAGTACGGGAATACCTTGAAAATAGGCAACTCTGTGCTTAAGTGCTTGAAAAGTCCATGGAAAAAAAAACCTGCAATCATTGAAAACCTGTGATATCCCCCCTGGTTTTGTTATCCAAAACATAACGTCATAGAAATTTTCCCAGAATCGCTTTTAAGACATTGATGATGCCAGAGAAATGTAAATTTAATCCAGCATGGTTGGAAATAGACACTTATAAAATATATATATGATATACTAATATAAATAATAAACATATTGATTATATTTGTTTTGCGCATCCTTCAAAGTCCTTGAAAATGGATAAAAGTGTTTAAAAAAGAAGTACTTGAAAGTCCTTGAACTTCATTTTGCAGTGCCAGAATGCACCCTGTTCCTTCCCAATATGACAAAACAGTTCACAGCAGCTGCTGGCCCCGTGGTCGCGGGGGGTCACGCTACCTTTGCCTATGTGCCTGCGCGTGTGTTCGATGGTGGAGTTGCGGTTGACGTTGGACAGCAGGCCGAGGCAGAAGCGGTTCTTGTTGTTGGACGGGTCGGTGAAGCCGTCGACCAGGAGGCTGCGGGACGAGGCGTGGAAGGTCTCGCCCACGCGGTTGTTGAGCTCGTAGTAGGCGATGGAACACCAGTACTCGGGCTCCTCGTAGCACACCGGCCGCAAGTCTGCACAAGCAAGAGAGACAACGCCGCAATGAGAGGTCTCCGCCGCCGGTCCCGTTTGGTGACCGCGGCCGCGAACGTCTGGGGGATAAAAAGAACCGAAACGTTACCGCGATGAGGGGTGGAGAGTATGAGCGTGGTGGTGCTGGAGGTGTTGGGCTTCATGTCTTCCTGCGGGGTCGTCTCCATCATGCTGTACGGAGGCGGCGGGGTCTCGGCTGGGCAGACGGAGGCCGGGGAAAAACAAAATCCATTCGTTAAACGACCTATTCATCGGCTGATCTATTATCTAGACGGGAATGCACTGTGCTCCCCATGTACGTATGAAGGACAAATGCAAAAGCTTACCGTGATCAGATAAGTAGCTATTGATTTTGTAGGTGACTCTACATTTTAAGTCAAGGGTATTGACTTTTAAAATAAGATAAGATGAGATAACGCTTTATTAATACCTGCGGGGGGATTCCCACAGCACATTTAAAATAGCTATTTGTCATAGCGCAACACGACGCGATACTAAAATGTAAGACATGAAAAACCGGAAAAATCAGGGTTCAGCAAGTGAAATTCCACTCTGGGATTATTTGTAAACACAACCACAGACTTTTAAATCATCGCAGCTCTGCCTCCGATCGCCCCCTCCCTGACGGCACCGGCCGCGCCAGCGATGGGGCGCCCGTGACACAGTGTGAGTCAAGTATTTTATTATTTATTTCTATTTTTTTATTTTTATTTTTTATATATCGCTTATTTTATTTTACTTAGTTTCCTTATGTCGCTAAACAAGCACAGTGCATGATGGGGACACATTCTTTGTCACTCTCTCAACCACCCCCTCCATTCATTATTTGTATTTAATTATATTATTGCCGTATATAAGTAATAACATGGAGCCGCAACTTATCACCGGACCAACCGTGCCACGCGAGACCACCGTGTCCAAATCCTCCATCGACCTCCACGCTACAAGCACCACAAAGCTCGGAAAGCTGTAACTAGCGCTGCGTTTCATAAAACCCCGAAAACTGTAATCGGACACAGAAAGTGTCCAACATACTTAGAAACACGTTTAAAACGAGAACAATAACCGACAACAATAAGATGCTTCATTTTGTTCTGCATTGTGGACTCCGTTGGTGTGTAGTGGTTGCTTCGTGCAGGATTCGCGCTGGTTCGAGACGAGCGGGAGCCAATGCTGCGTTCAATGGAAACTCGGAAAATTGTAACTCGTTTTAGTAGTAATGCTGATGTAAAGATGAGCGACAGCACGCAAATTCTGGAATTGGTGTCGACACGAAGCGATGGTGGGTTTTACGGGAACTCGGAAAACTGTGATTCGTAACACGACTAACCTGGACCCTGTATATTTCTGCCTGCAGCTATATTTGTTATTAATATTATTCTTGTTTTTTAGGAATAGACAGATGCTGTGACTGGTATCAGATACCAACCTGAATCCAGGCTACAATAGGAAATTAGTATTGGAAATTCTCCTCAATGCCATAATACCTTACCAAAAGCCGTATTAAGCATACCACAGATCAATTAAAGAAAAGCACCTCTTGGACACATAGAAACGGGTTACGTCTCTGCAAACCTCAAACTACCCCCTACCTGTGATGTGGTACGGGCTGCCGGGCTCTGCCGTGCTGCCGGGGGAGTCAGGGTAGCTCTGCGAGGCGGGGGATTGGGTGAGGGAGGAGGAGGAGGCCGGGGAGGAGGAGGAGAAGGTGGAGCCGGGTAGGGAGGGGAAGTGGTCCGGGTAGGTGGCGTTTTGGGGCATCAGCGGCTCGTTGTGCAGCGACGCGTTGCGGAACTTGGCCAGGAGGCTGTGCTGGGGGTTGAACTCGCTGTGACGCGGGACCAACACCGGGGGCAGCACTGAGTCGAGATGCGATGGAGAGAGAGAGGCGAAAAGATGAGGGATTCGGGAGATGGTAAGAGAGAGACAATGAGAGATGTTGCTATAACACATCGTACAACTGAAAATGTAGTGATCAGGACTGATGTCCATTTTCAAACAATTAAGCTGCTTTCATGAACTCTGGACAATGCCCGGATAATCAGGTCTGGACATTGTGCGGAGTTGCCCTTTCGCAAATGTAGCACAAAACCGGAGATTATCCGTGTCCACACCGACTGGAAATACCATGTTTGGCTTAGACGAGGCAGGACATGATGCAGTGACGCCGCAGAGTTTACAAGCACGCACGAGATGGCGGACGAGGCTACCAAAGTGTGACTTTTAAGCGTTGATACTCCGCGAATTTGGCCGTATCCGCAATATAAACGAGAGAGTGGGAAGGAATATAAAGGAACGCAGGAAGTGGTACGAAGCGGCTCCGCTCCGGCCGCTCTTCACCCTCGGCGTGTGGGCGCGTCGCGTGCTGATGACGTCTTCACCGTGCGCCAGAGACGTCATCAACGCACGACGCGCCCACTCGCTCGCTGTGAATGATCTGGACAATCACCTGCTCTGTTCACACATACCGCTCCCCCGGGTGATGTCCGGATAATTTCCGGGTGGCAGTGGATGTGCGAGGGCAGCTTTAGAGTGGAGAAAACGTCACAAAACAGCGGTATCGGAATACCTCTGCTATAAAACCACCTCATTTTCGGGTGTCTCTGTCTGTACCTGGGGTCTCCACGCGGCGGTAGTGGTAGGGGTTGATGCAGATGTCCTTCTGCTTGGAGCCGAAGGGGAAGTCGCAGCACTCCAGGGCTTTGAGCTCGTGGTGGGACTGCAGGTCGGGCCAGCGCCACACGCGGCAGTAGATGACGTGGGGGAGGCCCTTCCTGTGCGACACCTGCAGCCTGCCGTCCAGGGACCTTGGGATGGTCACGCACTTGCCTGCGGGGAAATGACGGAGGCATGGATGGAGGATGGAGGCACGGAAACTCTGCGCTCTTCACACCAATCGTATTTTCAGCGTCGGTGAGAGCAGGGACTGTAAACGTGTCCTTGAATTTTATTCTCACCAAAAGAGATACTGAGCTATTATTGGTCTTTGACTGGAAGAAATGTTGGAGTAAATAGATTGTGAATTAGGCAAAATTAACTGGCTACCCCAATAATTACGTTCCTGCGTTCAATGCCAATAAAATATGGTGCACAGCAATAATTCATATTAAGTGGTATCATATATACCCATAACAATAAAGTATTCTGTGCATAGTATTGCATTTAGAATATTCTGACTTTTTTCTGTTTTCAATTAAAATTTCTAATTCTTTGGCTATTGGTATTAATTTAACAATTTTATTTTTTAATTTTACTTTTACTTCACTTTATATTCTATTATGTTGTTTTTTTTGTTTGTTTTTTCTCCTTTTTTCCACAAGGTTTTCAGAATGACAATTTTCTGTTTTCAATGTTTTGTATTTGTATTGTATTTATATTTTATATATTTATGTATTTTATATATTTTTACATGACTTTTTTATTATTGTATTCCATTATTTATATTCTCCTTCTCTCAGACTGTTTTCAGACTGACTATTTTCTGGAGTTTTTTTGTATTCTTTTGGCTATTTTGTATGATTTTTATCTCTATTTATTGCAATTTTTACCTTGTACCTGGATTCTGATTCTGCTAAAAGTCTCTTCTATCAGGGGTAGACATGTGTCGTCACGCATTTCATCACAGGGCGGTAAAAGAGCGGTCAGAGGACACTCACTGGGCTGACCGGGGCGGCTGAGCGCCCTCTCCAGCTCCTCCATCGCCCCCTTCTTCTTCTTCAGCTTCTTCACCAGCGAGTCCACTGCCTTCTCCGCCCACTTCTCCTCCTCATCGCCCTGCTTCCAGCCCAGCAGCCGCTTCACCGCCGGGCTGGTGAAGGAGAAGAGCGAGGTGATGGAGGTGGACGAGGTCATCCCTGTGTGGGTTTTTTCTTTTTTCCTGATCTCATGCAGGGGGAGATCTCAATCTCGGCGCCGGTGGAAGGGATCGGAGTAGGGGCGACCAAAAGCCGACCCCCTCCCGCCTGAAATCCCCTCTCTCTCTCTCTCTCTCTCTCTCTCTCTCTCTCTCTCTCTCTCCCTCTCCCTCTCCCTCTCGCTCTCTGGCTCCGGAATCCGAGTCTCTGGCGGGGAGGGTTTTTTCCTCACGCAGCCGGCAGTCCAGGTCCGGTTTCAGTCATCTGGCGAGAGATGCAACGGGCGGCGTTAGTGGCTAAATTGTCCCAAACTGGGGGGGGTGGCCCAGCAGGCAAAGGGTTAAGTAGAAAGGAAGACCGGGGGGGGGGGTTCTAAGTTGCCGTTGGAGATTCAGCCCCCGGTGCCGCTGAGCTTTTTTTTTTTTTAAGGGACAAGGAGGGCTAAGCTGAAGACAATACCATCACTGAATACACAAAAAACAACCCCTAATACACACCTTTATTATTAGAGTGTTATAATACCCGCGGACATGAATAAGTGCCATTGGATTCAGGGCAGTTCAGACATTTTAGGCGTTTTCGGACCAAACCGTGGTGGGGACCCCCCTGAGGGGAACATGAACTGGGGAAAGTACTTTCAAGGGATTTTTTTTTCTGGTTGTACTGTCACCGGCAGTAGGAACGCTGAATTGAGGTAAGCCAGCGGGGTTTCCAGCACGAGTGCCGCGTTTCCGTGTTGTATTTAGTCGACAAACTTTAACTTATTTCAGCTGATCAGTCCACCAAAATCAGTTTCTCAACAAGCTTGAAGCGAGAAATACACAATCCAGCTGCTGAATCTTCACTCATAATAGATCTACAAGACGTATTTCAAGAGTTTGCTCCGACTTTTGTAAGGCCCGGGTTCGCATCCCAACACAGCGCGGGGATTTTTTGTTTCACTCAATTGACGTTGGAAAATAAAATAAAAAGAAATACTCAATCAAATCCAATAAAAAAGACTATTTTTATTGGATTTTATTTTAATTTTTTTTTTTTTTTTTAATTGGTGTGTACCTAGCCGCTCAGAGTGAGCCCGGGTTGACGGTCGAGGGTCGGTCCGAGTCCGCGGCGAGGTCGGTTCCCTGTGTTTTTATTTCATTTTTTTTACAGACATGACAAATGCAACACATGTTTACTTTCAATGAAGCGTCTCATTTTTGGGGGTGAGGTTGTTGGTTGTTTCACACGGGTTTGCCGATGCTGCATTGGCTCACGTGATCGAGCCAATCACCGTGCACTTACGTCACTGAGCTAAAAAAACCTCCCTGAAAAACGTTGAAAACTGCGTTCAAAGAACTACGTTGTTGCTCGCTCCTGCAGTGTGGACACAAAAAACAGGGAGGGTTCCTCCAAAAGTTCTTGGTGCGAAAATGCCTTTTGTGGTGCAAGTCTGATCCACATGGATCTATATTTGGAGCAGGATTTAGTGAAAAACCGCTGCCAATCTAACCGAACGTTGGCGCAGCGGGGCGGGCAGGCTGGGGTGGCGGAGCGGGTCAGGCTGGGGTGGGGTGGCGGAGCGGGGCAGGCTGGGGTGGCGGAGCGGGGCAGGCTGGGGTGGGGTGGCGGAGCGGGGCAGGCTGGGGTGGCGGAACGGGGCAGGCTGGGGTGGGGTGGGGTGGCGGAGCGGGGCAGGCTGGGGTGTGGGGTGGCGGAGCGGATCCTTCCATTATTGTGGAAGAAAATGAGTGAAGAGCTGTGTTGTTTATCATCTCCGCAACGGTGAAGTCCCTGCGCATGCGCGGGATGAGGGCACGCACAGGTGGAGTTCAAGTTCCAGGTCAGGAGGTGTTTTTGTCACGGTGCTCTCTCTGTGCTTTTTGTTTCCATGTCAATTCTCCAACGTTGAGTTTGGTCGCGCCCATCCCACCCACAGCCGCCGAGATCCACCCGCCCTGTCACGAGTGAACTTCCGCACCCATTAAATATACCGGAGGAGGTAACCAGGACGCCGGGGCTCTCCGTGCGGCCGTTGTCACGATTGGACTTTCAGCTGAGTGCAATTTGCCCTTCATTTTTTTTCTTCCGTCTGACGGCAAATATCCATGTGTGGCAAAGCAAATGATCCGCGCATCCGTGCGGCAAGCGGGAGCGCAGAGGGACGCGCGACACACCGAGTTTCTTTTGTTTCATTCGGTTAGGAAAAAAGTAAATACATCTAAAATAATAAAAACACTGTTTTTAGTCGTTTTGTTTGGAGGAACAGGAAAGTGGAGATATATATATATATATATATACATATATATATATATAATATTTCACACATCACACAACGCCTTTTATCGCTGGAATGAGTAATAATCTATACACACATTGCGTTTCAGCGCCCGCTGTTAACAGGAGGACGGCGGCGCCGGCTCTTCTCCCTGGATCCAAAGGAGGACGATGCAAGGAGATTTCTACAGTCTATATTATGAGTATTTATTGAGCCGTTTCTGTAATAAGCGTTTTCTGATTATTTTTTGTGATCATTGTTTGATTATTAAAATATGCAATGGACATATATTTGTACATGTGATAAAAAAACATGTTAACAGCTTAGTAATACCTTAATTATATTTTGTATTAGTGCATACAAGAAATGATGGCCTTCTAAGCTGACATCTAATTTGAATGGCCCTGATGCATTTGAAATTCAACTGGCACTTTAATATAGGCCTGGGTTTTGTTATTATTTCTCTGAGAAGTATGGCTGTTCTTTTTCTTGCAGAAAAACCCCCGCAGGTGTAATGTGGCTGACCTTCTTGTTTGGGATCAATTATTTTTTTATTTGGTGCCATGTGGTATTCTTTGTTTTTGGTAAAACATCATCTATATATGGTCTTAAGAAGACTGAATTCATGTAATGAAAGTCCCGTTTTGATTCAAAGATTTCTACATTTGAGTTTGTTTATTTATAGGTTTATAAAATACACTACTATTGTAATGGCAGTTTTCTGTTGATTTACAAAGTGCCACAAAATAATTGTGTTCTCCAAAATGGATTAATAATCGTGATAATTAATCGCGATCACAATATGGACGAA
>NC_137200.1:18621440-18688940 GCF_960531495.2 Zeus faber
CTATGCGACCGGTTATAGTGTATGAAACAGGTGGAAAAAGCTAAATCCAGTCAATGTTTTTTTTTTTTATTATAATTTTTTTATTTTGGTTCAAGGCATCGACTCACCCACTGGCGACAAAATAATTAGACAAAACCTTCCTTTAAAAAAAAAAATAAAATAAAAATTGCAGATCTATATCAGACGTTTTTAATAAACAGACAATGATCGGATCTTCCGAGACGCTCGGCCGGTGTTTTTGTTTTCACGTCCCCCGTGGCTTATGGGCTTGTGCGGTTCGTGTCTCCACCCGGCCGCCTCCACGGGAATGGGCGACTAGTCGCTCTTCCGCGGGGACTCCAGCCTCCAGGCACCGGAGATGTAGCGCAGGCGGATGAACACCAGGTCCCGTCCCATCTGGAGCCAACTCCACACCGGGACCAGCTTGGATCCTGGACACACACACACACACACACACACACACAGACACACAGACACACAACGTCCAGATGCTCCATGACGCAATCAGAGGCGAGTATCGTAAAAACACCGAAGACGCGTCGTTTGTCTTATTATCGTGATCAATTAGGCCACGTTTTCCGGTTGGCCTCGTTCCCGCCTGCGGTTTGCTGTTTTTTGTTTTTTTTTTATATCAGAAGAGCTCTTTTAATAATCACGCCCTTACAATTAACAGTTTGTTCAACGCTTCAGTACGTGAGCATCTTTCCGAGGCCGCCCGCCCTCAAAAATAAAGAACCTTTTTTTAAATTTTTTTTTTAATGTGGATTAAATCACAATAAAAAACAGCGACGCAGTCAGTCGAAATATTTGACTTTTTCCTCCTTCCGCAGAACACCAAATATGTTGTTGTTTGATATTTACAGTCAATTTGTTTTTCAAACGAATGACAAATAGCCTTGGAGGATACAGAAAATAGCAGCGGGCGAATAGAGATTAAATATATTGATGTCAACGTTGATTTGTTGGATGAGTGGAGACAAGCGGCCAAACATCCATCTGGTTTCCGGATGTTTTTGTCTGGAATTCCAGTGTCTCCCAAAATAAATCTTAAAAAGGTTTGTAGTTATCAGCCCCCCCGGCGAGCTGCGCACATCGTTACTGCATTTATTTCAAGCTTATTCGATGCGCTCATTCGCCCTGTGGATGTTGCATTTTGTATGTTATGTACTGCATATTTTGAGATATTTAGCCATTTCCGCTCTAGATTTTTGGCGATTTCTGTACATAAAAAAAAATAAAAGTTTTTAGTAAAAAGTAAAAATAGTCAAGACTTATTCCTTGTAAAATGTATTAATATTTTTTTAATGTGAATTGTTTTGAAAGTAATGCACCAATCCTTACCATGATAAAATCAGCTTATATTAAAAATTGACTTAGCGGAATGAGATATCTATCCATCTATCTATTTTTTTTTTTAATGCTAATGGTCTGCAGTGAAACGTACCAAACCTCCCTGTGACAAATTCCTAGCATATGTAAACGTATTGAATAATCCCAATCGTGCGGTACCTTCTATCTCAGTCCAGTTCACAGCCACCTCCGCTATGGGGATTCTCAAGCACTGGGCGATGTACAGGAGCTCCACGTCGAAAGCCCTTTGGGAGGAGACAGCAGGGGAGGGGAGGGGAACAAAAACAAACAAAAAAAAAAAAACGGATTTAAAAAGGTGGTGGCGCCGCATTTAAAACATGTCGTCATAAAAAAGCCAGGAAGTTGGGGGCGGTGGCGAGCGGGCTGACCAGCGCTCCACGTGGAGGGAGGAGAAGGTCCTGAGCGCCGCCTCGCGCGTGAAGAGCTTGAAGCCGCACTGGGTGTCCCTGATGCCCCGGACGCAGAAGAACCAAACCAGGAAGTGGAAGCCGTACATCAGGAACGTGCGAAACATAGAGCGCTGAGAAGGGGGGGTGGGGGTGGGGGTGGGGGGGACAAACAAAGAAAAAGGTCATTTTTACAGTTGCTCACGAGCGTTTCTCCATCCCGAGTCAACCAAACGCCAATACAACTCACGCGCAGCTAAGTACCATTCTTCGTGCCGCGCCGCCCAAAAACAAAAAGAGTGTAGAAATGTCTCACGAAAACAAAGTCATTCCGGGAAAGCACTAGTTTTAATATTGCAAGTAGTTCAAGTGTGATCCTACATGATACTACAATGTCTCAGTCTAAATCCATGAGCCAAAACTTACAGGGTACAATATTTACTCGTTTTTGTGATATGCACAGAGTACAAGTACTGAGGCAATGAACTGCATTTCTCTGCATTTCGCCATCCTAGTAACTGAGGTGTCCCGGAGCAGCGGGCTGCCATGTAGCAGCGCCCGGGGAGCGGTTAAGGGGTTAAGTGTCTGGGCTCAAGGACACATCAGCACGCCACCAGGAGGAGCCGGGGATCGAACCGCCAAGCGATCGCTAGACGTCCTGCTCTCCCTGCCGAGCCACTGCCCCCCCCCCCCCCCCATTGCCCGTTTTGGATCATCTGGACTAAGACCAGCAGCAAGAGCAGACAGAAGGAGCTGACTGGGCCTTCATCACCTTAGTCCAGGACTTCCTAGTCTACAACTCATTCATCTGAAATCAAGCAACGTCTCAGGAAGGCGTCTTTCAATTCTCGATTCATTTAAGTAGGTTTAGTTGAGTCCTGATTTCGGATTTTTTTCTTTTTTACCCATAACAAGTTTTATTCTGCTTCCTTCCAGCATCTTGCACTTGTATCTGGTTGAATTTAGAAACAGTCGCTCGGCCCAATACATTTGCGCTCGCTCCAGTGGTTCAGTGTGCGCTTTGATTGTTTCTAGCCCCTCGTGTAAGTCGCTAAATGAATAAATGTAAAATCACAAAAAAACAAAATCAAATTAAAATAAAAGAAAAAAAGAAATGACGGGCTGTAAACAGAGCGACAGACACAGTCGGTCAGTGATGGTAACTGACACGAAGCAAAGACAAACGGGGCCGCACATGGAAAGTCAAACATTTACCTCGGCCACCGACTCCTGCTCCAGATGGGCTCGAGATCCACAGGAAATAGCCATGTTCTCCTGAACGAGCACACACACACACACACACACACACACACACACACACACACACACACACACACACACACACACACACACACACACACACACACACACACACACACACACACACACACACACACACACACACACACACACACACACACACACACACACACAAATGGCATTAGGTTCATATTACAGGTTTCCGGGCTCAGTGAAAGGCAGCACGAGGTACAATTTTCCGAGTTCACAATGAACACCAAATAAATATTGGTATTAGTGTGGGCGGGGCCTAAATGTCCCTCAAGAACGGCGTCTTAGCAATGACGATCGTTCCTGGCTCACGCAGCGCGGACACGAAAAGAAAGTGACGATTCCAACAAAGGGTTCGGGAAAAAAAAACGGCGCAAAAATCTCCTCCCGTGACCGCTTCCAGTTTGCGCGGCGCGGGTCACGCTCTTCATAGTTTCCTTTAAACGCAGCATCGGTTCGAGTTGTCCGTCTGCGTGGGGCGAACGCTGTGCGGTCCCACAGGGCGCAAGTGGGCGGACGTGAAAGGACGTCGCCTCTCGCCTTTGGACTGATGTAACTTGGGGTTGATGACGTCACAAAGCTCCCCGCTCCTCAAACTCATCAAACCGCGTCAGCGTTCTTCTACTTGCGGTAGAAGAGTTTTACCGTTGTTTTCAGTCTTACTGCCATTCTGCTCACCGTTTACATTTCAGGTTGATTTTCTGTCCACTTCTTTTTGGCTTGTATTTAGTGTTTTGGCATTGGGTTTATTGTACATTACCAATTAAAAAAAAAAAAAAATTTAATTTTTGAATCTTTAGGTTCGGTCTGACCCCATTTTTCTGGTTTATTTTTTTTTTGGGGGGTCACTTCTGTTTTTATTTATCTTGCATTGTTTTTGTGTAACTTTTTCGGTTATAATTTCTTGTTTATCATTATCTTTCGTGTATATTGTCATATTCTATTGCAGTTAACCATTTTATTGTATATTTCCATACATTTACATTTCATTTTTACGTTTGTTGATTTATTCCATTGATTTACTGATTTGGACCAAAATCTTTTGGCGGATGAATAAAATGTGTATGTATCACAAATTCAAATGATTACTATTATTATACTATGTTGTGACTCTTAAATGTGTAAAAGCTGCATTTGTGACGGTTAAAGACTATTTAAGGACCCACGGACAAACCCTGCCTTACACCACTCATAAAAACACTTCAAAACACAATAATATCGATGCAAAACGGAACAGCTACGTAACACCCACCGGTTTAGGGTCGATGTTATGAAGAGCAGCTTCTACTTTCTCGATGTCGGCGAACTTTGTGGCCCCGTCTGCGTCCGCCATCAGAATGACCTTCCCCCTGGAGCTCAGGGTTCCCTAAAAAGTCAAGAGACGCAAACATCACTTCAAGCTAAAATCAATTCTGGATTTTTTTTTTTTTTATTACATTACGATCTGAATAACCATACCAGGAGGGAAAATCTCACAGGTTTTCAATGGCCCCACTATTTATTTTTTCCTGCCTAAGGACTTATCAAGCACTTCAACACAGGGGGCTATATTCAAGGCGCACACACACACACACACACACACACACACACACACACACACACACACACACTTTGTCGGACTACACAGGGAATCATCTTCCCATCATCATTGACCAACTTGAAGGACTTTCCAGCACTTTTTCTTCCATTTTCAAGGACGTCACACAAAACAAATGTCAATTTTCAACGTCAAATGTCAATTTTCAACAATTTTTCTTAATTTAAGTATAATCTTAGTCTCGTTGTCAAGGGGGACGGACACATCTCATTGTTATCTACTATTGTAATTGTCTATTTCCAACCACGCTCGATTAAATTTGCATTTCCCTGGCATCACCTAAAACTGTATTATGTTACAATTTGAATAACAAAACCAGGGGGAATATCACAGGTTTTCAATGACGATGATGTATGTTTTTTTTTCCCCCTCAAGGACTTTTCAAGCACCTCAGCACAAAATGGGCTATTTCAAGGTATTACAGCACTTACATTTCCAAGTGCTACAATTCAAGCATCTCAAGGACCTAGCAAGAACCCTGTTGACATTGGTATCTGTCTGTTGCTTGTTCAAACAGTAAGACCACTACCATTCTCACGGCTCCTCCTTTCCCTCGGTTCTGCACCAGCGTCAGGACTCGCACTTTGTCGGCACCGTACTTCCTTGTGTACTGAGAGGCGACCTGGAACACAAAAACAACCATGAACCACAACGCAAGAGCTCTACCAGTAGGACCGGGAGCTATCGGCAAAACATTGCAATATCTTCGGCCGAAACCTCAATGTTCATGACGCTGAAGATTTCCCTGGGGGAAAACTATTATGGCTCTCATAAGATATGTACACACAAGAAATATTTGTGGATAAGTCATTGGTGATGTGGATATCACGATCAAGCAGGTGGAGACAGCTCGAAGAGTTTGTGAAGTTTAGAAAATGGCGTTACTTAACTATACTGGAGCCTTAAAGGGGACCTATTATGACATTCCTTATTTTCTGTCATATACACACCAATCAGCCCCACCATTAAAACCAGTGACAGGTGAAGTTTGATTATTTCTCGCCTCAACAGATTTGAGCGTACTGATCAGGTGCAATCAGGGAAAGTTACGGCGTAAGTACAACAGAACCCGGAAGCCATGCTCAAACCCCCTTGGCTCTCAGAACTAGGGGCCTCAGGAGGGTGGCTCCTCCCACTGAAACAGCCCGTTTTCAGACAGGGCGGAATGGACGCATGTTAGAATGGCTCTAATGCATAATCGGTCATATTTTCAGCAAAAAAAAAAATATAAAAACCTGTTTTGGGGAGCCCAGAGGCTTATTAAATTATTTAAAAAGGAACATAATAGGTCCACTTTAAAGACAACATTTAACTATATCAATCATGCTAACCTAAAATCCCAGACGTCTCATATCAACATATTGCCAAGCCCTATCTCGTAGCACCTCAACAACGGATCACATTATTGTTAATCAATATAGACGTTGGGGGAAAAAAAAAAAAATCCACCAATAACGGGAAGATGTCTTACCTCTGTGGTTTTGTCCTTGCTGCCATCATCAACCACGATGACCTCATAGGTAAATGAAGACTGCTTCTTCTGTTGCGAGGAATGAATCGGATAGATAGAAATGTTAAATGTTAAATGAATTTAAAGTTACACATACTTATTTTCAGCCTTCCGGTGAATACATTTTCATACCTAACGACGGTTGGATTACCATGATATTCACATTAAGGATAAATGGGGAAATGACATAAAATAATAGACAAATCGGATTTCACTTTAAACAGGGAGGGATGCAGAGGCAGTTTGTGACTGCGTGCTGCCCCCTAGTGGACACAATAGCTCCATTCACCAAAATGTGTTTGTGCTGACAGAAAGAGCATATCATTTCCAATCCATTCCAAAGTCACACCGTACTACCCGATAGTTCCTTCATTTCTTTCAAACGGCATTCGCGATGACTGACCTGCCTCGTTTCCAAGTACTCCATAGCTTCTTCTAACATCACAGGCACTATACACACACACACACACACACAGACACACACACAGACACACAGACTTTAGTGCAGGTGTACAGCAAGTGAAAAGTGGTAAGGTAAAAAGGAGTTTTTAAAGTTCACATGAACTTGTTATGAATGTCACCCAGTAAAAGAACGCACTTGAATAAGCGGCGAGAAACACATTCCACACCGGTTTCATTCTGGCATTACAATTCAAGTACTATTTTATCCACTTTCAAGGACTTCATGCAAAACAAATGTAATACATTTTCAATCTTTATTAGGTAACATATAATATAAATGTAGTCTCATTGTCCATTATTTATATCAGTATTTCTAGTATTATTATGTAATTGTCGTCTACTATTAGTGTCTATTTCCAACCATGCTGGATTAAATTTACATTTCCCTGGAATAATCTGCTGCGAAAGCAATTCTGGAAAATGTTGAATTACATTACGATTTGAATAACACAATCAGGGGGAACATCACAGGTTTTCAACGATCGCCGTTTCCAAGTACTTGAATTTCCGAGGACGAAAATTCAACCACTGCAAGCACCTCAAGGACCCGGTATGAACCCTGATAACGGTTTCTGGACATGTCTGTAGACGTTGTTCAATGGAAACCACGACAAAACAGATGTGTCTCATTGAGAGAAAAGCGATTGAAAAAAAAAACCAAACAACAACAACCAAAGCACGCCACGGAATTCTTAACAAACAGTTCAGCATTTCCTACCAGAGCCGACCCTCGACAAAACACGAGATGGTCCTCGGCAGGTTCACATTCCAACCACACGGAAAACAGACATCCAATGTAACGGGGCCGCACGACTCACTTCGGAGTTCCTCGTTATAGGCCGGGATGACGACGGAGAGCTCCCTGGAGTGGGGCTCGTGGAGGCTGGGGAAGCGCTCCCTCTCCCCTGCGGCGGTGAGGAAGTGCTTCTCCTGCTCCCGCCGGGTGAGATCCACCGCGGTGGCGGTGACGTGGGCCATCACGAACACCTGGAAAGAGAGGGGAGGACAGCAACTGAGCTCTTGGCGGGGGCCACCGCCATTGGGCTGTGTTCATACGAGTGTCGGAACGGCCGCCTCCCCACACACCTGTCAGGGAGGACTACACCTGGAGACTACACCTGGATCCCCCCCCCCCCCCGTTGCACCCAGAGGTCCCACGCCTCTCTACCTCCACCTCATGGAACATTACTCACCCCAAGAGGGAAATTCGGCCGTTGCAGTAGCACTAACGCCGTGCGGCGAAGAGAAACAAATGAAAATGAGGTGAGGAATACACCATGTACACAGTCACCAAGGACCTCTGGGCCCCGTTTAGCAACAAAAACAACTCTGCTAGTGCTACTTACTTCTATTACACAGGGGTTGGTTTGGCCCATTTTTTTTCATTAATTGTGACATATATCAGTGGTTTCTGAGTTCTCTTACTTTTGGACGAAAACATAATGATCGTGGAATCGTCGCGGTTAAACGAAAGGATAACAGAAAAAAAAAAAAAAAAAAAATCGCGATTCGCCCAACTAATCGCGATTCGACCGTCGCTCTGAACGCAGCTCCTGCGCCCGAGTTCACCGACCGGGCACCGGGCACCGCACCGAACAGGACGCGTTGGGGACAGCAGGACTCACCACGACCAACGCTACGAGCGCCAGAGCGACCGAGCCCTGAACTAGACACGGAAGATCCATCCTCCGTGCCCCGGGGAAGCGGACGCGCCACCGGGGTAGTCGGGCGCTGAGCCGGTCCTCTGCGGGCGGGGCGAAGCCGTCTCCGGGGAGGCACGGAGAGCTGTTATCCCCCCTATGCTCCACCGCCGCCGGGGTGACGGCTCGCCGGGCTGCACCGCCAATCACGAGCGAACACCGCGCCGAGGCGGATGTGGCCCGAGGTTCCTGGACCACGTCACCGGCGTGACGAAGGAAGCCGCGGCACGAGCGCGAGTTAAAAAGAGAGAGAGAGAGAGAAAAAGGAGGAGGTGCAGGACAAACGATGCGGCCCTCTAGCGGTAGGAGGGTGTACGACGCCCAAAAGGTCAGCGGAGTGCAGACAGACGAGAGGAATACCAACAACATAATGCACAGACAGGCAGGCAGACAGGCAGGCAGACAGACAGGCAGGCAGGCAGACAGACAGGCAGGCAGACAGACAGGCAGGCAGGCAGACAGGCAGGCAGACAGACAGGCAGGCAGACAGACAGGCAGGCAGACAGACAGACAGACAGACAGGCAGGCCGTACAAATAAAGCCGTGGGAGTGTACACACTAAAATATGACAATGTTCACCAAACCTACTGTTACCAAACAGTCACAATAAACTAAATCATCTACAAAGTAACAGATTTTTTCAAGTGACACCCCCCCGCCCCCAAAAAAAGGACCGGAAAAATTGGGTAGTGTACAAAAACGAATAACATCAAGCTAGAAGGGAAGCAGAAAGTTTAACCTAAGATGAGAAAACAAAAGCAAATGGCAACGTACAATAAACCCCTTGACAAAACATTAAATATAAGCCGTAAAAAGAACATGGCGAAAGAATCAAACAACAATCTATGAAATGTGCTATGTTCACCAGATAAAAACACATGTGCCAGTAAGGATAGAAGAAATAACTGAGAATTGTGTGTGTGTGTGTGTGTGTGTGTGTGTGTGTGTATATGCATGTATGTATATGTGTGTGTATATATATATATATATGTATATATATATAAATAAAAAATATGAGGCTATAGTTGGATATCTATGTACATGGTGAATAACATGTATACAATAGTGTGGAACTTAATATAGTGTCATTCTACAATAACTTGCACAATTGATGGCCGTAATGACACAGGTCGTGGTGTGTGATGAACAGGGAATTAAAAAGCAGCTCAAACGGGCTGTGACGCTGGGACGTGCGGGGCGTCCACACCTTCTTCTTGTACTCGTCACCGACCCGGAAAACGCGAAGCCGCACACGCTGTCCCCCCGCGGCCACCGTCAACCAAACCACGCGGCGAACCAAAACATCATGGCGGCGGGTTTCAAGTAAGGCGCATTTTATTTTTCCCAGACGCTAAATATGTCATTTGATTTCCACTTACACTTATTTGATGTAGCAGCCTCTCACAAAAAAAAAACAAAAACGAGTTTAGACTTTAATAAAAATGAATTGGTTTCTCCCTTTTCTCTCTCTCTCTCTCCTTCAGAACTGCTGAGCCCCTGGAATACCACAGAAGTTTTCTGGTCAGTGACCCAAAACAACATTATTTGATAGGTCATAATAATAATAATAATAATAATAATATTAATAATATTAATAATAATCGTAAATATAGCTGCAGGCAGCAGCACACAGGGTCCAGGGTAGTCGGCCCTTCGTTAAAGTTCAATGGATGGATGTGCACTGGCTCTCTGTTGCGGTGTGTTTTGTGACTGCAGAAGTTCATTCCTCGTGGTCTGGTGACAGTGTCATCCTGTGCTCGGCCGGGGCTGTGGGTGGGTTTCCTATCCCCCAACCAACGGCTCTTATCATTATGACGCAGGGCATGCGCGCATGTGTGGCAGCGGTGATAACAATTCTTTATAATAATGGACCGATCTGGATCAAATTTGGACAAGTACACATTTTATTCGTCTTGCCTGTGGGTGCACGACATCCACAGGCTGCTGACGTCATTTTTTTCCATGAAATGATAGCCGTAGGGTCTGGACCCCCAAATAAAGCTGCAGGCTGCAATACGCAGGGTCCCGGTTAGTCATGTTAGATACAAATAACAGTTTTCCCAGTTCCCATAAAACACACCATCACTCCGCGTAAACACCAACTAGAAATGTTTCGATTTCCCATGGAATGTAGCGTCAATTCGTGCTGTTGCTTGTCTTTACAGCTTTTTCAGCATCACTACTAAAACAAGTTACAATATTCAGAGTTTCCATTGAATGGAAAGGCTGACGTAAAGACGCGGTGGCGACTCTCACTAATTTTCCGAGTCCCATTCCGAGCATCATTGGCTCCCTATGTTACGACTGGCTCAATGCCGCTAAATAAGGAGGGACACGAACAGAAGGGGTTTATTACAAAAAGGGCAAAAGAGATAAAATATCAAACAAAAAGCTGGGTGTTGTGTCTGGTCGTCTCGACCCAGCGCAGTTACTGCCCGATGCACCCACTACTGACCGATGGAGTTTACCCCACCCCCCAGCCACAATCTGCGCATATATAGCGAATTGACGGCAATGGACAAACGATTCTGCAACTTCTGGTAAATTTGCAACGTTTTTTCACTAATTACCGCTCCAAATGGAGATTGATATGGATCAAACTTGAACCACAAGATGTCTGAGACGTCCGGTTCCAACCAGGCCCTCAACCGTGTTTGTGGGTTCGGCAATTGTCATGCGCCAGACACTTTTAGCCGAAAAATGCCAAAAAGAGCTGCAGGAAGCGATACACGGTGTCCAGGCCGGTCAATGCGACGTGTGTGAGGTAATGATGTTCAAGGCCTTTTTGCTATACTGTAAATGACATACAACCAAATGATTTGTTTGTAATGGAATACACTCGTAAATGTTAGGTATTTTTAATAAATGTGACATTCTCCCTCTCTCTCTGTCTTTTTGGGGGTGTGGCATTAATGAAGATTGTGTAATTGCTTATGGTAATTGTGACAACTAACTACAATTCAGGAAGTTTTGATAAATGTATCTCTGGAATGTCTTTAAATTCTGACAGTGACAATATTGCGTGTCAGTTGTCCTCAGAAGTGTATATGACGCCTAATATGCTGCACTTTGTTTCATCCAATTGTCTTCTGGTAATGCTTCAACCCAATTCCTTTCAAACATCATAAAGGGTAATAGTAATAAAGTAAAACCTGTCACTGTGTAATTTCGTATGGTTTCTGTTGCAACAAACTACAGCTACAACTACGTTATCTGTGTTCAAAACACCTACCTCATGTTTAACGGCTGTTATCGCTGTGCTTCTGTGTATGTACATTCTGTCAGAGTTTGTGTTTTATATTCCTTTAGTTAAAGTCCAATTGAATACTCCAGTGAGGATATTAAATATTTGCAGTAGTGCTGAATGGCAGATTTAATGTCAGGCAGCCGTTTCGCACGTGTGCGAAATGACTACACGTCACCAGTGACGCCATGACACCCTGGTCTGCGACCAACCGAGGTCTGCAGTGCTACCACGTGAACGTTATGGGGATGAGAAACGCAGCGTTTTTACTAACTTCTCATACAAAAATGGACAGATTTGGATCCGACTCAGAGGATGGCATGTCGGAACTGCCCCGAATCCAAATTTTATTCATCATGTGAGTGGGTACTTCGGTTCCATGACATCCATAGACTACTGACGTTAATATTTAATGAACAAAAATTAAAGGGGTCTCCGGCCCCGTCGGGGGCTGGACCCCCTAATAATAGGAATTATACGATTGCCATAGCGCCGCCTATTGACCGAACAATGCCTGATTTTTGTGCTCATGAGTCAATGAAACTAAATGAAATGAAAATAATTGTGGCCAAACTATGGAGCGTTTATTTAAAAAAGAGGCCCAGCCGTTCAGAAGTTATTAGACAAAACGTAAAAGTGGTCGTTATAGTGCTACCATCTGGCCGATCAATCCCGTTTTTTGCGTTTCCAATTTTCGGAAACATTTTGAACATATCTTCGGCGTTTGGTGTGCGTGGGCCTTGATGTTTCTCAGCTCCAGACACCTTTCAGGGAGAATAATAATTCTTTAAAAATAAATCGAAACCCAGGAAGTGTCAACAGATGAACCAAAACGGCTTACTGTGCACCCTAACCCTCTCGTTTAGAAAGAGAAATGCCGGCCCGACGGAAGGGAGCTGGGAGAATTTCGAACCACGACACTGAACATAGGTGGGTGGAACGGTGATTGTAAGCAACATGATTGACTGGATGTCGAGAAATAACACAGGCTTCTGTCTCTGACCAGGGTCGATATCCACAGCAGATGGCTCTGCCTTGGTCAAGGTCGGCAACACCACGGTGATCTGTGGAATCAAATTGGTATATGTCGAACACGCAGCCCTTAAGTTACTTTTCGAGGACACTTGTTACCTAAATAATCAAATATCTGACTGTGTTTCATTATCTGCAGGAGCTGGCAAACCCGACGGTTGAGGCGCCGAACAAAGGCTACATTGGTAAGTAATCAGATGAATAGAAATCCAAATGCAATAAACAAATTCAAATCATAGTGTCATAAAAAAAAATCCGGTGTGTGTGTGTGTGGACTAAGGTGAGATTTTAATGAATAAAGATCACATTGAAAATTGATTTTTGTCCTTAAAAGACAAAATGGTGCTTGAAAAATGTACTTGAAAGTGCATTTCATTTTGGAATGCCAGAATGAACCCTGAATGAATATCAATTTGTGACACCTACCCTGGACTTTAGCCACATTTGTGTCCTTTAATTTTTTTTGAACGTTTCCATCACAGTGCCCAACGTGGACCTGCCGCCTCTGTGCTCGTCCAGGTTCCGACAGGGGCCACCGGGGGAGCAAGCCCAGGCCGCCAGCCAGTTTGTCGCCGACATCATTGAGAGGTGCCACCCCCCAGACTGTACCATCCGTACCGCCACCCTTGTAGAATTTCACTCTTATGCGTGCACAAGACGCTAGCCCCCCCCCCCATAATGAACGTTTGTATTTTGAATCATAGCTCCAGTGTGATTCAAACGGAGGACCTCTGCATTGAAAGAGGGAAGGTGAGCGTCGGGTCGAGAGCAGGGGGAAAATGATGCTGCCAGCTTGGATCCCGGTGATTTATACAATAATCTGTGGCCCTGTTTTGTTTTTTTTGTTTATTTTTTAGCTCTGCTGGGTTCTGTACTGTGACATAGTGTGTCTTGACTACGACGGGAACTTATTGGATGCCTGTGTTATCGCTCTGCTGGCCGCACTGAAGAACAGTAAGTATCTATTGCTGTATAACGGGTCTACGGTGAGCCCATTTAACATTTAATCCTTAGGCCCAAGGAGTCACTTTTCAAGTGTTACTGGTACTAATCTTTATTTACTAGTTGCTAACTGTTATGAGTAACTATGTATTAGGTCTTATTACTTATTTATTAGATACTACTAAACTAACTACTACATACTAGAACTTTTCCAATTGTTACTAGTAATAATTGCATTTTTCTAGAAACAATTTGGAACATTTTTTCATTTAATTCTATGGGGCTCTGTGTTTCAGATATTAAATATTTGCCTAGTATCTATTACTATTTTACTAGTTGCTATTAATTGAGTACTAGTTCTTATTCATTAGTGACAACTGACTTGTTACTAGAAACATTTTTATTTCTCCACTAACATTTTAAATCAAACTATCAACAAGCTATTTTCACTTCTAATTTCTCATCACGGGTAAAACGTACATTGTTCATGGTAAAAGTTACGAGAAGCAGCAAGAAACAGCACTAGTCACTAACGAATAAGTACTACTGAATTAATAGTGACTAGTAAAATTGGAATAGATACTAGTTGGGGGCAAATATTTCATATCTGAAACACGGAGCCCCATAGGATTCAATGACACAATTGTCCAAATTGTTACTGGAAACATTGCAATATACTAGTAACAAAATAATATCGTCTAATAAATAGATCATGAAACAGCAACTAGTAGCTAAAAGCTAAGTACAAGTCACTTTTAAAGTGACTAGTTTGTCCTGTGGATTAAATGTTAAAACAGCTCAACATCCATAGAATTAGGACGGTACTCACCCTGAGCACAGACAAATAAGATAATACTTTCATGTCATTTACTGCCCGATATCCAGCCACAGTGGACTTAATCTCTTACCGACTGCAAATGACGAGTTCATTCTCTTACTCTTCATAGCGCGGCTTCCAGAGGTCACCATCAATGCAGAGACGGGTTCGCCGGAGGTGAATTTGGAGACGAGGACGGGGCTGCGAGTTCACAGCCGTCCCGTCGGGTCCTCCTTCTGTGTGTTCGACGAGTAAGTCAACCATTTCCAAAGTGGGGGGGGGGGGGGGGGGGGGGTCAAACGTTGGCAAACGTCACTGATATTAATGTCGATGCCTGTAGCACCGTGCTGATAGTGGACCCCACCGCCGAGGAGGAGGGCCTGTCCACCGCACACCTCACCGTGGTGACGGACGAAGAGGAGCGCCTCTGCTCCGTTCACAAACCAGGTCAGAGATGGGCGCCAAGTCAGATTCTACTCTTAAGTCAGATGCAGAATATATCGATTTTTTTTATTCGATTTTTAGGTTACATCGACACAAAGAATACAGTAGAGGCCGGCTCCCAGGACACGCTTTCCGTCGACGGGAAATCAATGTAAAACGTTAATGGGTGTGAGACATCATCAGTAATACTTATGTAATTCCACTTGCGGTTAGCGTGTGGATGAAAAAAAGATGAAAAGGGAATTAGTTTCAACAGGCTTGTGTTGACCTGCCGCCAGCGCCGGCCAAATGTGCAGCGATGCCGTCGAGCCCTGGGAAGCGGCTCGCGGTTCCTGTTTTATTGGTCCAGCGGCACGCTCCTCCCCCACTGTCATTAGACAATTCTGCAAAAATGGACGAGGACATAAACTAATAAACCTTTATTGATAACACGGTTCTTAAAAAAGTTACAAAGTGCTTACATAGGATGATGTTTACAATACGTGTTAGCTGCAATTTATTTGCCACCAGGGATTGCTACTCCCTCATTATACAGTACAAAGGAAAAATAGTCGTCTCCCGCTCAATGATTTGTGAGCATGTGTTTATCTGATTGGCCATCGTTGCCAAGGCAACGCTACATATCAGGACGGTTTTGCAAGCGGTTTCGCCTCCAATTCACTCGCTCGACCCCAGTGCAGAACGGTGTCAGTTATGGTTTAAAATAGTTTGATTTGCCCTAGTCTTGGCGTGAAAAAAAATTCTGACCGTTCAGAAGGAAGATGAGAGCTCATCCAGGTCTAAGTGAAGGTTTAAATGAAACCTGACCAGAGGCAGGTTTATCTTTGGATTAATGGACGTGGGGCCTCCAGGTCCACCTTGACAATAGAGGAAATGGATCATCTGGACCAAGACCAGAGAGAAGGAGCTGACTCATTCATCCTAAATTAAGAGTAATCAAAGGCATTTTTAAATTCTGGATGAAGCTAAGTAGGATTATCTTACTCCTGATTTAGATTAAACCCCATCAGTTGTGTGTATGACTAGTATTAAAAGGTACAATATGTAACTTTTGTGCATTAAGGTGTCTTAAAAACGACTAGACCTGTTGTATATTCTGTTGAGTTGTGTACTTACTTTATCCTTGAAAGTTTCCACCCATTTTTCAGATTTTTACTTTATGCACACCTTATGTGCTATAACTTCCGGGGCAACACAGGGAAGACGGCCGATACGTCAGAGCGTGAGAAGAGGACTCGAGGAAGTTGCTGACTTTAGCTAGCTGCTGTACTGTGTTTTGTACTATTGTTTGAGGGAGCGCGATCATTTATTGCCGCTCGCTGCGCATTCTGATACAGCGCGAGACACATCGGGTCGATTTTCCTCGGTAACGGTGCAATGAGCACCACAACTCCCGTGATCCCACGCTGCCGTGTGTGATTGTTTTGATTGAGAGACCCCTCAGCGGCAGGAATGACACGTTGTACCTTTAAAGCCGTTAGCCCCTTGATGGTCGGATGACCTGCCGTGCGGTCACAATTTTATTCTTGTTCCTTCCACCTCAGGCGGGACGTCGTTGTCCGGAGAGAAGCTGCAGGAATGCATCAGCCGCGCAAAGACACGACACAAGGAGATCTGCAAACTCGTCGACAAAGTCACCCGGAGTGTCCAGAGTGAAAAATAAGACGCACACAAGCAACATGTTTTTTGTTTGTGTTTTTTTTTTTTTTTTATCTAAAAACTTGTATTTTTTCGCTGTCAATATATATTCTTTTTCTCAATAACAATAAAACTGCTGACAAAGACAGTTAAAAAAAATTAGTTCTCAGTGTTCAGAAATACCTCAGATGGGACACGCGCGCACGCACACACACGCACCGCACTCACGCACACTCAACGTGTCGTAAGGACACACCCTTGGCTCTCTGAACTAATTAAAAGGAAATGCGTCCTCTGGATGTGCTGTACAAAAGTCGAATCTGTGGTTTCTGCATGATCGAGATCCTCTGGAGCGCCCGGGGCCGGGGCCCTTTTTTTTTTTTTTTTTATAAATCAGAGCGGACTTGAAACTGATTCGGAGGTAGGGGGCTGTCCCCAGGCACTACTCTTTAAGGTCAGATTTGCATCTTCACGCCGGAGCCCGTTCCGGATCCGTGATTCGAGGGCAGTTCCTACCGCTGTCGACAAATCTGGGGTGGGGGCGTCGCGTCGGACGAGACGAGACGGGCTCGCAAGGAATCCTCTGAGAATGTGGATCGACGACCGCTTTCGGGGGCGGCGGGTTCGATGCCGGACGCCGTCCAGACGGCCGGGGGGTGCGTGACGTAGTTGGAAGCCCCTCTACCCATAAGAACCGTCTTTCCTTTTGTTCCTTAGTTTCTTCCGTCTAAAAAAATAGGAATTTGGTTCTGAATGCGTGGGGGGGCTTCCCTGTGCAGTTCTAAAAATTCCATCCGCGTCTGGGTTCTTCAAAACCTTTTGACGGCCCGTTTTCCAGGGCTACGGAAAAAGGAACGCCGGTCTCCACAGCGAGGCCGCGGGTCGACGGGACGTGGCGGGGTGGCGGCGGCGTTTCGGGTCACGATTTGGGGAGCGCCTGCGGCATGCTTCTCTTCCTCTTACTTCTTGGCTGGCTGGCGGTATGCGGCCGTGGTGCCCCCCCCAGTGGTGCCGCTATTCCCATAGCCATTTGCCGCTGCTGTATTTGGTGCTGCAAGAATTGCAACTATATCCAACGGAGAGAGACAGAGAGAACACATTGTTAGTCGCCATCTTGGTATCAAGCCCAAATCTAGGTGTGAGAAACACGTGTGTGTGTGTGTGTGCGCGCCTGTACGTCGTGGTCCAAGCGTAAACAACCCGTCGCCGGACGTCTCGGCCAAATGAGCTGCGGGTGTAAGCGGGTTAGTGAAGCGTGTTCCCAGCCCGGGAGGACCTAGCTCTCCTGCTGTATGCCATACGGTATCCAGACAAGTGGTGGATGGGTGGTGTTGGGAAGGGAGAGAAAGTGAAGAGGTAAAGCCAAGGTGTGGGAGTGGGGTGGTTGGTAGGTTGTCATTAGAAGTCGGTCGTCGTGCGGTGTTGGGAGTCGTTCTGGGGGGGGGGGGGTCAAAACAGACATGCAGCCGAGCTTTCTGCTCGGCGAACTCCGGAAAGGGGTGGGGGGAGGGGAATACAACCTCCACTTAGCGCAAAACAAAACGGAGTACGGAAGATCAGACCCAGTAAATGCCTCACGCCACATGCTTCGGAGCATACAACCCAAATGCGTCTGGTCCGTCGGTTCAACCGCGGTGGGATCGGATCGCGTCGCGACGCGATGCTTTGCGAGAACATGCCTTCCCCGATTTGACGCTTCTGTTAGTTTCTGGAAATGGTGTAAAGCGGACAAGCGCCGATGCCGGGAGTATCGGAAGTCAATCCAAACCGAATGGACCCAAACAAACAACACGGGATGAGGTGGAGCTGGCCAGAGCACTCAGGGGAGAACTGCATGTGTTTGCGACAGAAGAACTCAAAAATTCGGATACAGCCTGAAGCCACTGGCTTCACGGGAATTATCTATTATTCGCAAAAACGGATGAACTGAATGAATGTTATAGGTAACACTGTGAAATGTTCAATTCAGACTTTGACTCATATTCGGAGCAATAAAATACTTCATGTTACTAAATATCAACATTTCCTATTTCAAAAAAAAGTATAGGATTACAATTTCAGTTGAGGAAAAAGGCCATATGCCATGGCCACCATCAAGGTCAAATATTCAAGGACCTTTTCGATATTTCTAGAATAATAAAGCTTAAAAGCAGATAAGACATTGCGGATAAATCGGCCAAAAAAGCATTCCTGTGTGACTTGGGTGACATTGCAGGCCGTAAAGTTTCTCGACACACAACCACACACATGCCCACTAGATTAAGGCGGAAATAAGCCGGTTTTATGATTAAATCGACGTCTCCTGTGGCATTGAGTCTAATTTAGACTCAATGCTACTTGGGTTATCAATGGGAGCGCCCAAACAGCTAGGTATTTGTGTGTATAAATGTTGAAAGTGGCTGTATTACTTGGATCTGTGGGTGGTGCTGCTGCTGAAGCCTTGGAGAGGGCAGCAGGGGCCCAGGCCCGTCCAGCCCACAGCCCAACCGGGAAAGCACTAAGGGGAGGGGGGAGGGGGTTTGGGGAAGGACCCCCGGATGGATAGAGGTGAGAGGAGGAGGGAAGCGGCAGAAAAAAAGATGAGGTTTGCAGGGAGTTTTACACAAGAAGTGAGGCGCCCGGGGAGAGAGAGAGAGAGAGAGGGAGAGAGTGGATGAGCCACACGGAGAGAAAGAAGCGAAGGAAGGGCATACCAAGGACAAAAGAGGAGGAAATAATAAACAGAAAAAAAAACAAGTACGCAGACGTTTGGGAAGGAGAAGTTTGAGCCAAAAGCGCAAGGAAGTGTTGCAGAAAGGTGGGCAGGTAAGTAGGAAGTAGGACAAAAATAGTGAAAGGTGTGAAAGGAATAAGGGTGGGGAGTAAAAAAAAACAAAGAACAAGAGTACAAAACAAGAAAAATGGAGAAAACCACGTTTCTGTCTTTGTAACTGGCTGGCTAAAAACAAAACAAAAAAAACAAAGCACTACTGTTGATGATGCCACCAATGATGTGTCGCTGCTGTGTCACTTTGGTACAGAGTTGAAACCAAAACTGGTAGAAAAGTGAGTTTTTCTGCTGTAAGACAGGGTTCATTCTAGCATGACAAAATTAAATTCAAGGACTTTCAAGTACATTTTTAAGCAATTTTTTTCATTTTCAAGGGCTTAACGCAAAACAAATATAATACATTTTCAATGTGATCTCTATTAATTAAAATATAATATAATCTTAGTCTTACTGTATTATTAATATTAGCACAGCTTTATATATATATATATATATATATATATATATATATATATATATATATATATATATATATATATATATATATATATATATATATATATATAAAACTAATCCCAAGGTGATCTACTATTATAACTGTCTATTTCCAACCATGCTGGATTCAATTTACATTTCCCTGGCATAAACATTTCTATATCACTGGTTTTCAATGATTGTTTATTTTTTTTCCTCAAGGACTTTTCAAGCACTTAAGCACAAAAGGGCTATTTTCAAGGTATTCCAGTACTTACATTTCTGAGGACGAAATTCAAGCACCTCAAGGACATGGTAAAAACAATTGCATTCCTTTAAGGGTTTATTCACAGATTAAAGAGCATTTATGTAGATTTGGAAAATTACACGCACACGCACACACACACGCACACACACACACGAACAAAACTATGTTTTTCGAAAGGAAAGCGGCAGAAGTGGTGTGTGGAAGGGCTTTGATGATGTACGGATGATGAGGATGATGATGATGATGCACAAAAACCAACAACCAAAAGGAGAAACCCCTTGAACCTAACATAAGCCCCTGAAAGAGGGACAATTCAATTTAGTTTCAAGTCACGGCGACGATGTGGCAACAACGTGTTGCTATGACGCATCGGAAATCAAAAAGGGTTTTATGTACATCGCTGTGTGAGTGGGTTTCATCCAGAAGGACGGGGAGTTCCACAGTGAGAAGCTCAGTTCAAAGCGCGCATTTAAAAAGATACACGAATAGACATTACAGCGTCTGCTTCCAGCGACCCATGCACATCACGTGTAGGCATCTGTGTGTGTGTGTGTGTGTGTGTGTGTGTGTGTGTGTGTGTTTGCCCGTTTTACCTGCTGTCTGCGGCGACATGAAGCCTCCAACTCCCAGGTTGATGACAGCTGTTTGCTGGTTTCCCAGACCCTGCTCCGCCCCCTGGTCACCCTGCAACACGCGTCAGAGTTCACTGTTCATTACTCACATCACTTGCTAGTCTACCAGTGTTATGAGCTCTGGATCCATTCCCAGGGTTCATTCTGGCATTGTGGAAATGAAATTCAAGGACTTCACACAACACAAATAGAATCTATTTTCAATGACATCTTTATTCGTTAAAATAGAACCTTAGTCTCAGTGTCTCATACACACGCACACGCACACCTTCCCAGAGAAATCATTCACACCCTGTGGTACACAGCACATATTACAGGAGCACATATTATATATTATACATGACATCAGTCCCTGCTAATTGTGTAATAGAGCAACACATTCTGGAAGTGTGAATGTGTGCGTAACGTATTTTCATATTAACGATTAAAAAGCATTTAAGTCGATTTGAAAAATAATTAAATACATTGTACAAAGCGTCTGTGTCTCACCATCTCCCCCTGTTGCTGGGGGCTGGAGGTGGCCGACTGACTTTGCTGTGGGGAGAACTGAGACAGCTGCTGCTGCTGCAGAGAGTTAAACATCAGCGGCCCGGTGGGGATCTGGAGACACACGAAGGGAGGGAGAGTAGGGAGAAGCAGGGGAGGGGCAGGGGATGGAAGGATTGGCGGAGAGATAAAGCACAGGCGAACCGGGGCACAAGAGCAGGAAGGCAGAGTTAGCAATGCATCCAACAGAAACACACACACACACACACACACACACACACACACACACACACACACACACACACACACACACACACACACACACACACACACACACACACACACACACACACACACACACACACACACACACAATGAAAGTGAATGAGCAGCGTGCGCTGCTGCCCCGTCTGTCGCTCTCCGGCGCGGGTGGTGTGGTTCGCGACGGCACCGGGGGACCTTCTGCTGGACTGTCCCTTGCCCCATCTATTCCGGCGTTATCATGGCATGTGTTAAAAGGTGCAAGACGGAAATGTTCCCGGATGTAGCTGCGTTTGAACTCCCTAGCGGTGCCGGAAAGGTTATCCCTGTAATCTACCGGGAATTATGTGTGAAAGGGGCTCAGGACACCTCAGCTCTCTCTGCCCCCTCTCTCCCTCTCAGCTCCTGCCATTAGTTTCAGAAACGACAAATGGCTCCAATCGGCCGCAGCTACAGTGCCAACAAAATATAAAGATAAGATAAAACGTTTATAGGCAAAACCCAAAGAAGTGAGAGAACATAATAACCAGTTGATTTTAAATACTTTTTCTACTCTATGGTGTAAATGCGAGAATTGCATATGGGGTCACGTGGAAAGTGGGTGTAAACAGCCGGGCAAAAAAAAAAACGAACAAACAAAAAAAATACATACATGTTTTTTCTCATGCGTTCATCAGCGGTTGGCAGTTGTTTTTGTCTGAATGCTAGAGGGAGCAAAGTTTTTTGGGCATACTATACGTAATAACATATACTCATGGATTTTGTCTGAATTTCTATTCTAACACTTTTTGAACCAATATTCATCTATTAGGAAACACATGCCTGAAATCGTCCAAGGCCTGGCGGCCTATGGCCATGCCATTTTGGGGGTCGTACACCCCAGGTTGGGAATCACTGATATAGAGCATTCATGATGGGCATTTCCTTCCCCTGATGACGTCCACGTCCTCGCCTCGACTAACACATTTACGAGGAATTTCATGCAAGGGAGCAGGGAATTAACATCGCCATGGTTGGCCAACCGAATAAATGCCGCCATGCCTGTGCCAGGCGTAGCGATAAAGTGGTGAAGAAGGAAAAGCGGTATCTCTATTTAATCTGGTAACACCAGGCGAACGGCAGAGAGAAGGAAGAAGCGCGATGCCGTACCTGCAGCAGGTTAAGTGGTCCTAAACCTGCACTGCTGTTCAGGCCAAAGGGGCTGGCTGGGGGAGGGAAAGACACAAAAATCTCATCATCCAAACAGAACAGAGGTGGAAGCAAACAGACACCTGACGTCCCATCGCTTTGTCCGGAGAGCAACACGCATTGTGCGTTAAAATGGCACAATGCGGAAAAAATATGTGACGTGGAAAAAAAAAGAATCAAAAAAGCAACAAAAAAACGTGTTGTGTAATTGATGGCGATTTTTTTTTATTGGCAACTTTAGCAAGGACTTTACCTTTCTCAAGATCGGAATAAGATGATGTCATTTTGTTAATAAAGGTACTCCTCACTTAACGACCTACCTGTTTAACGACCGCTCCGACTTACGACCAGATCTCTGACCAGTCGGTACCACGGCGTCTAAGCGTCAAGCATCTCATCACACATCACCCTTTATATACTATATACACTGTATACACAATACACACTGTATATACCATATACACTATATATACTGCATATACTATTTACACTATATACATCTCATCACCTTTCCCAGTCTCAGTGTCGTTCCCGCAGTCTGTCAGCATTCACTACACTAGCGTTCGCAATGGCCACGCCCCCTTACCGTGAAATAACACGGGTCCTCGCTTATCGACCAATTTGCTTAACAACCTGGTCCAAGGAAACGGAACTTGGTCGTTAAGTGAGGAGTACCTGTATTGATATGACATTCAAGGCCTCTAAAGTACTTTTTTCAAGCACAATTCTTTCCATTTTCAAGGACTTCACATCAAACAAATATAATACATTTAAATATATATATCTATATATATATATATAATATAATCTTTCGGGCGACTAAGAATTTTGCCAGTCGAATGAGATTTGGCTGTTCAATGTGAATATTTGACTTTTCTGGGGGGTGGGGTGCGGGGGGTCGGAGGGGGGTACGGAGCTACCAACTACCCGGGATTAAGCGGGTGTCAGTAGCCGTTTAATACTGGGTACTGACACCCGGTATCAAACGAGTCCCGGGGCGAAATTATTCAAGACCGTAATATCGATAAGCTTCAACGTTACTGGAGAAAATAAGGAAAGTGATTTTCTATTCACTTATTTCTAACTTGCAGTAAGATTAAGATATCTGTGTAAGAAGCTTTTCGCTATTATCAGAAGAGACATCTCTCTCTCTCTCTCTCTCTCTCACGGGGGCGGGGGCGGCTCCTTCTGCCTGGCTCTCACACACGCACGAGGAGACCCTGATCTGAGGGAGTGACAATGGCACCACGTAGATTGCGCCCTGATCGCCCCCTCTCCATGCGTAATGCGCAGACAATAGTTTTGCTCTCAGTTTTCTTTGTAAAGAACCGTTAAGAGTACCGTTAAAGTACCGGATTGATAATCATCGATACCCATCCCTAGGGAGCCCCGTTCCTCCATGCCCCCTCTCCACACTGTTTTTAGTTGTTTTATTTGGAGGAACGGGGCACGGCGATCGGGTGCACGGAAAGCCCTGTTCACCTCCGGGATGTCGACGATTCACAAATAAAAAAATATTTTTATGATTCCCCTTCTTTGTAATTCCTCATTGAAATGTTATCGCTGTGTATTTTGTAGGCTTCTATCTGTTTTAAGTCTATTTCCAACCAAGCTGGATTAAATGTACATTTCCCTGGCATCATCTACGCCGTAAAAGCGACTCTGGAAACATTTTTAATACAGTGGTACCTCCACTTACTCGACTGCATCTACTTACGACCAATCCAAAATACGAGCAGCGATAGTTGCGAAAATTTGTATTGACTTGCGACCGACTGCTCCAAGATACGACCGTGGAAATTTGCAGTTGGTGCGTCGGCGGCCAGTCAGCAGTCAGTCAGCAGTCAGTCAGCAGCCAGTCAGCAGACGACCTACATCATGTGTGCACGTAGTTTGTGGCCTATCAATATTTTTTTCATATTTACTGTGTTTGTGCTGTATATTTTGTTTATTTTCACCCTTCATGATGAGTCCTACGAAGAAGTATGATGGGGGAAAAAAAAAAAAAAAAAAAGAATTCCCATTGAAACCAAGAAGGAAATCAGAGAAAAATATGAGCGTGGTGTATATGGGAAAAATTGCTTCGGCATACGACTGTTTTAACATACGACTGTTCTTATAGAACGAATTACAGTCGTAAGTCGAGGTACCAACTGTACGTTACGATTTGAATAACAAAACCATGGGAAATATCACAGGTGTTTTCCGTTTCTTTTTCAAGGACTTTCACACACAGCACAAATGGGGCTATTTTCAAGGTAATTCCAGTACTTAAATTCCTGGGCACAACAAGCACCTCAAGGACCCGGTAAGAACCCTGATATATTGACATTTTTCGATAACGCAATCAGGCTGAACAAACAATACAATACAATACAACAGTGCAGCCCTAGTTTCCATGGTAGTCATAGAGATCCTGCTTTTGATTTACTGCCAGCGTGGGGCACAGCACATGAACCCAAGCGCTCCTGCTAATGTGAAACATGTACTGTAAGATTAAAGTATAAATGGGAAAGCCTTACAGGTCTGCGCGGTCGGCTGCATGGCGGGCATGAGGCCTCCCGGGGGCAGGATTCCACTCAGATTTAGGCCGGGACCCAGTATTGGGTTGGAGCCACTCATTAGTGTCTGTGGACTGCTGAACTCACACAGAGAGAAAGACAGAATGAAACAAGGCAAAACAATTTTGAAAATAGACTGATGTACAGTATATTTTGATTACAAAGAAGAATAAGACCAGCAAACAAGAAAAATAGATAAAATACCAATTCTCACCAGACGGGCCCGACCACATTGATGAAGTTGAGGCCGGCGGGATTGGCCATGACCTGGGAGGACGTGGTCCCCGTGGTGATGGACGTCCCAATGGTGGGCAACATGGTCATGACGGGCAGTTGCTGGCTCAGCGCCAGCTGCTGCGGGGCAAAGGGGGCCAGGAGGGCGGGTTGCGACTGGGACTGAACAGGCGGCGGCGGCTCCGGTGGGGGGGGGGTCACGGAAAGAGGCGCGCAGAGGGAGTCGGCTGGGTGGGGGGTGGAGCAGGGTGTGTTGGTTGGCGTGGGGGTGGATGGCTTGGGGGTCCCTGACCCTAGCGGGACGGGGGGGAAGGACAAGCGGAAAAGACAAAATGAATAAATAAATAAGATAGACAAATAAATAAATAGACAAATAAATAAATAAATAAGCAAACAAATAAATAAATAAATAGATAGATACATAAATAGACAAATAAATAAATAGATAGATAAATAAATAGATAAATAAATCTAGCTGTAGATATACCAGAACAGGCAGACATGGTGCCGCCTTCAGCACAGCTTCAGCACAAAAAGGGACTATTTCCAAGGTATTCTAGTACTTCAAGTTCCGAGAATGAAATAATTCAAGCACTTCCAAGCCTGCTAAAAACCCAGCAGATGAAATATTATAAAAAAATGTATTGGGTGAAAACATTTTGCGGTTAAGTTACAGCCAAACTTTCTGCTTGTTGGTTTGCCGGGCTGGATTTGTAAAAGCAACTTGCTGACGATTTATTTATTTTTATGGTTTTGCATAAAAACCTAATAACCCAGAGCAGGGAAAAGTATTGCAATCCCTTTCATCGGCTCCAGCAGAACTCCTGCTTAGGACTATGACCGCGCTTGATAAAATGCAATAAACCCATGAACCAGATGTACTCACTCTGCGTGGAGCCCATGGGAGAGAGGGCAGCTGGGGACAGTAGGCCCACCTGGCCCAGCTCCAGGGAGTGCTTCCTGTTCAGAGACTGGCTTTTGGCTGGAGGGGGTGTAGGACACTTGAGAAGACCACTAGTGACCTGGGAGCTATATGGATTACCTAAAGAGCAGAAAAGATCCCAGCTCAGTTGTTGGTGTATTCATAATTAAGTCAAACAAAAACAATTTCCCAAACCACTGAGATTTCCCCCATAGCGCATAGCAGATGTGGTGGGTCCCGCAGGCCATAAGAATTCCTCTTTTTCTTTATAAATGCCTTGTGTATTCTTTGGTGTTTTGCACATGTGGCCATGCTTTTTGCTTTCTTAGATTAAGATGGACGATAATACACACTTTCAATGAATTCCCTGAGAAAAAATTGACATAGGTTAGCTTTCCTGTTGTTATTTTAAATAGATGTAAAGTTAATGTGCTTACAATGTTCTCCAAGTGTTTTGATTCAGCTGTCAATTAGGATGTGGCTAAATGTAGTCTATGGTCTATTGTATAGGACTAGAGTTGATGGCATAATACCTATAAAAATATGGTTATTTATAAAAACATCTATGATTTAGATTAGAGTTCCACCAAACTCACAAACAGACTGAGGCACAACAATTAATGGTTGGTACCTGAGGAGCTGCTGCTTGATCCAGAAGGCAGCTTGATGGGAGAGGGCCGGTGCTTGACTCCTTTCCCCAATACAGATGTCTGGACCAGAGCAGAAAAGTTATCTACCTGCAAACGTCACATCGACAGTTTGTCACCCGTCCGTGCAAAATGTTTGTGTCAAGCTAAAAACAGGGGTCATTTTGGCGTTGCAAAAATTAAATTCAAGGACTTTCTTAAAGCACTATTTTTTATGCTGCTAATGAGAGTGAGAACGAAGAGTGCTTGCCTCCTCGGAGGGCACCTCTGCACCTTGGTACCCAGAGCTGGTCCAGTTATCGGTGGACGAACCAACCAGCCCATACACAGGTTCAAAATACATTGTGTGATCTGATCACGCTCACGTGACAGGACAGCTGCACAGTGCATAGTGAGAGCGTTAGAAACGCAGTCTGCACAATTTTGGAATATTGTCAGGCAATAGACAAATGATCTTTCCAATCTTCTCGTTTACCTTGAAGTACCTCCAAACAGCCGTCATTTAATTTTTTTTTTCACTCTCACTTTTGTGCCTCAACTACAACTACATTACGTCACGTTGGTATCGGGTTAGAGTATTGGGGCATTTTAACGAGTACATGAGCACTGTATGGGGCAAGTAAATTTGACCGGCGCAGAATCAAACATATCTGACACTGATCGACTGGTCACCGGCCATGGCCGACTAAGCTGAAAACCGGACGATCGATCGATCAGTGTATCCACCTTTTATATGTTAACATTACATTCACATTTGTGTGCTCTATTATAACTCTCCCACTTCCCATTTTACCTCACAATGCATACATATATATAAAAGAAAAATATATACAGTAACTATAAATTTGCGTAGTTTCAGCTGTCATTTCGTACCTGTGTAATTTCAGCAAGAATTGCGTGGTTGGTACACAAAACGCATGCAGGTTGGCAGGTCTGCATTTATAAGCAAGCTAACAATCGTTCAAGGGCTTATGGAGAACCAAAACCTTTAGTTGCTCCACTCGTCATTTAAACTTTGTGCTTTAATATTGTGCGTGTCAATTGTTAATAATTATTTGTAGGGATGTACCCGACTCAGAATTTTGTCAGTCAAATCAAATTTGGCTATTCAATGTGAACTGAGCACACGGTTCAATGCGCAATGCGCACGATGAACAGCTCTGTGCCCTGTCCCCATTCCTCCAAATAGAACCCCTAAAACCTGTGTTTTTAGGGGTTTTATTTGAAAGAACGGAGTCAGCGTCTGTATCAAATAAAGAAAAGAAAAAAGTGCCTCCACCCGCCCCGGTCAGTAAACCGTGTGGTGAAATACTGTGGTGATCCTAGCCTTTTCACCGCAGTAAGAAAAAATTCATACCATCACAGCCCAATCGTCAACTAGATGTGTCTATTTACAACCATGCTGGATTCAATTTACATTTCCTTGGCAAAATATACAATTGTATTACTTTACGATTTGAATAACAAAACCGGCGGGAATATCCCAGGTTTTCAATGATGCCGTTTTTTATTTCAAGGACTTCTCAAGCACTTCAACACAAAAGGGGGACTCTTTCCAAGGTATTCCAGAAATTCATTTTTGGCGGATGAAATTCAAGCACTTCAAGCAGGACCTACGCAGAACCCTGTAAAAGGGCCATTCTCCGATAATACCACACTTTTTCCCGAAGCAACTACTACAATACAATACACTTCTACATATAAAATGGCAGCAAGCACCAATACTGAAGAATAGTACAAACAAGCAAAAACGTACAAATGCCACCACCGGAGATCACTAGATAACTGTATGTATCTTTTATTTGCCATAAGTCCCTATTTGCATCCATTCTAAATACTAATGGTCCGTGTTGCATCAATACTCACCTCAAAATCTTTGCTGGGGGAGGGAGGGCCCTGTCCCACGCTGCCTGAGTTATGGGACATCTTGACCTGACACTTCACATCTCGCTCGTACACTCCTTTGTACTGATTAAGGAACCTGCAAAATCAGGGACAGTCGAGAAACATCAATATCTCGTCGACAGGGCGTCTGTTTTTTTTGTCTACGTACAACCTCAACGCGCACAAAAAGTGACTCACCGGTCTGCGTCGATCTTCGAACCTATGAGGAAACTGAAAAGGCAGTAGAGGAAAGGTGTTATGTCGAGAGCATAGTATTGAGGTACTCGTGTGCGATCCGGATGCTGCGGACACTTCGATACAACATATCCCGTACGTACGGCGCGTGTATGAGCTTCAGGTCTGAGCCGTCATCCTCCGTTTTTGGTTCTTTGGCGCAGTAGATCTTGCCGTACACCAGCGGGTCTCCCTTCGACTGGAAGATTGACACCTTGGTCCTCTGGGCCTGGCCACCCACCTCGCACTCGAAGGTGTAGTCGTCTACAACTTCCTGCGTGAGGTCGAGAGCAGTAGACGTAAGTTGCAAAGGTCACCTCGGCTTGGCCGATACCCAAAATGTTATATCGCGATGCGGCCCCGCCCAACGTGTTGCTGACGGGGGTTGGTTGACCGAGAAAGTGTCCCCGCTACGCGCGGTCGCGCACGACACATTTTTGGTTTCATTCAACTACAATAAATACATCTATGATAAAAACATTTTGCTTGTATCTGTTTTCTTTGGCGAAACGGTGAGTCTTTATGCCGGATCGTGGAGAGCGAATGGCTTTATGCAAGAAGTTGCGTGCACCTCAGTCGGTGCGGGAACTGCACCAGACTTGAACCCCACAATCTGCAATTGTTTGTAACTTGTTTCTGGTCTATTAGTATCCTGTTAGTGTCTTGGAAGTTGGCTTAAGGTTAGATAACATTCTTGTTGTTGTTCCGCCAGAACGGTCAGTTCTATGTTTTGTGATTGTTTAGCCATTGTTTGATTAGTTTCATTGACGAGGGCAATCCCAGCCAGTTGTGGTGATAATTGAGTAGGCGATACCAGCTGCCACCGATCAATATGTACATACTACTGTAGTGAAGCAACAGACGTCCTTGTGTAAAGACTCAAAGCCATGAGTCTACCTGTGCGAGTCCACTGAGTGAGGACACAGAGGACGCCCTGTCTCAGCTAAGTGCTTACAGTATATTCCTGTTGTTCACCAGAAGCGCATGTCACTCCCAGGAGCTCTCGCAACCCTGTCTACCTGCATTCTCTTCAGAAAGCATTGCCACCTCCTTTCTCTATGGGAATGCGGAACTGCCAGTCCGCGGTCAACAAGGCAGACTATATTGCTGCCTCCGCCACCCACTCCGCACTCCCAAGTTCTGGCACTCACAGAAACTTGGATTCGCAGAGAACACAGCAACCCCTGCTGCCCTCTCGACGCCACTTCTCCCCCGCACCCCTCGCTCAACTGGGTGAGGAGGAGGGACAGGTTTGCTAATCTAGCAGAAGTGAAAATCCACTCCGCTCCACAATCTTCCCGCAGAAGAGCTACTGTAGCACAAATAACTGAAAAGGTGCATCACAGCTTGCTGCGTACAAGGCTGCGTAGCCGACCGGTCAGAGTGTTCATGCTGACCCCTGTCCTCCGCTAAAAGTGCCTACAATGGGCACGTGAACGTCTGAAATGGACTATTGGAGCAATGAAGGAAGGTGGCCTGGTCTGATGAATCACGTCTCTTCTACATCATGTGGATGGGCGGGGTTAGGGTCCGATCCGATCAAGCATCTGTGAGATCAACAAGCCCGATCCATGGGGGCCCCACCTCGCAACACACAGGACTTAAAGTATCTGCTGCTAACATCTTGGTGCCAGATACCACAGCTTTATTGTTGGTTTTAATGTTGTGGCCGATCAGTGTAATGAAATATGAAAAAAAATGCACTAAAAAACTAACAACACTTTTAATTCTGATTACTTACAGCATCTTGCACTCGTATCTGGTTGAATTAAGAAACAGGAGATCATGCACTAAAGTTCGAGGTTGCTCCAATGGTTGACCATCATATTTAATCCTCTTCTGTGCTGAGGATCCCCTTTCACACGCAGCAGAGGACAAGGGGGAGGGCGAGCATAATGTGCACAAGATGTGAGGATGTTCCACAAAGAATTTATTTTAAATTTATTTATTTATTTATGAACTAAACCCATTTGTCCTTAATTACTTTTCATAGACTTTTCACGTTACATGTTAACACATAACTGACCGCTCGTATGAACTGGACGTTGTTGATCGTGAAAACTTTTACGACCCCCTCTTTTATCTGATTAGCTGGGCGACCATAATGTGGCATTGACGAGCGCGTCATACAGAGGATTTCCAGCAGCGCGCTCCAAACCATAATGATTAGTGAAGGCACGTGTGGCAGTTTCGGAGCACAGGAGTGATGATACTTCAATTCGCAGCTCGGGCATGGCACTCAGATGAGGCACTGAAATCTGTGTTGCGATTCGGTCCGGTAGATACCGATCGTATAGGAACCGGTGCCATAGCGGTACCGGGTTTCGGTAGCCGACCCAAACGTCCCACCCATGATCATGTTTTGATTCAGAGTGTGCACGGACTGGGGCTGAGCACGCAGCTCTACAACGATATTAAATTTGACCTATTTTGAATAGTTAAAAAACAAATATCAACATGTGAGGGTCAGTGTTGATATTGCGCCACAAATAAATCAATGTATGGGAAACACTGCGAGAGCCTCAGCTCTTCACACACACACACCCCCCCCAGTGTTTCACATGATAAACGATGATTAAAAAAAAAAAAAAAAGGTTGGCATATTTTGAAGTTGCGCTGGTGCTCCTACTGATAAAATTCAGTAGCACTGCGACTAAGGCCTGTTGATGTATGCTTCGATTGTTTCTAACCTCTTATATAAGTCGCTTTGGACAAAAGTGTCTGCTAAATGAATACATGTGAATAAATAACAATAGAAAAAACGAATTTTACTTATTTTGGGATCCTCAGCATGAGTAATACGAGTTGTGGCATGTGAACTGGTTGATGTGCAGTCTCACGGTCAAAGCGTGAGACTCGGCAGCTCTGTCTGACAATTAATAAACAACACTTTTTTAAATAATATAATCTCATTAATGCAAGTCATAACCCAGAGCCACAACTTAATCACCGGACCATCTGTGCACCGCGTCCCGATCCTCCATCTGCTTCCTCCCTGATGCCCGCATAGATCCACACACATGTGGAACGCCGAATGGTTCATTGATGGCCTTGTTTCCCCACCCCCTTTCTTTGGCGTTCCATACATACATCCTCTTTGTGCGCGCAAGTGAACGAGGGTTGTCCGTGCGCTCTGCTGCACCGGACGGACAGACGGATGGGGTGGGGGGGGGGGCATTATGGCATATGGTGGCAAATATCGTGATATGGCCCAAGCCTAGTCTTGACAACCCTACCAGTGACCAGATATATATATTTTTTTTCTTTTTAACCACAGCTTTATTGCATCTGTAAACCAAAACAGTGGTGGTGCTGGTGGACAGTCACTGCGAGGCTTACCTCGGCGGGCCAGATGACAGTGGGCTGGGGATCCTCCAGCTGCAGTGACCGTTCAACCACAGCATACTTCTCCACCTGGGAGAAAAACGCAAGAAGATTCGTGTTTGTTTTACCAGGAGCATGGTAAGCCTCAAGCTGTAATCTGTGTGTCTGTGTGTGTGTGTGTGTGTGTGTGTGTGTGTGTGTGTGTGTGTGTTGATTAAGAGTAGGGCTGACCGACTCACGTCTATTTCCTTGGGTACACTTAGTTGGCAGTTGTTCTGTTTCCACATGTCCACACACTGCCGGTGAAAAGGAAAACATCAGAGTGCATCACGAAGTGTGTTATATACGGGGTTCAATTCTTGCATTACAGAAAAAAATTCAAGGACTTTCAAATAGTTTAAGCACAATTTTTTTTCTCCCATTTTCAAGGACATATATCATCAATTTCCAATGTGATCTTTCATAGGTATATTAGTATACCTATTATATATATATATTAATCTCACAATCTACAGGTTTTCACAGGCATCACAGGTTTTCAATTATCCCATTTTTTTCAAAGGACTTTTTAAGCACTTTAGTATAAGGGGGCTTTTTTCAAGGTATTCCACTACATACATTTCATGAGGATGAAATTCAAGCCCTTCAAGAACCTTCAAGAACCCTGAATATAAAAAATACTGTATTAATGCTTTAACACATGAATGACAGAATGAGATGTCCTGATAATCAGGTCTGGACATTGTCCGGAGTTGCCCTTTCACACATGTAGCACACAACCAGAGATTGTCCGTATGAGACACGTTCACACCTACTGGAAATACTCCACTGGCTTAGGGGCGGAACCTGGGTACTTGCAGGAGGCAAGACAGCAATGAAGCTGCAGGGTTTTACAGCCCACCTAAGATGGCGAACGAGGCAACTGACTAAATTGTGACTTTTTTTGCGTTGATACTCTTTGTATATGGACGTATCAGCATTTTAAATGAAAGAGTGGAATGGAATATAAATAAATTAAGGAATATAAATAGCGGTAAATGACCCTTTTTTCACCCTCGGTGAGTGGGTGTGTTGATGACGTCACAGATGACGCCATCAACATGCGACACACCCACTGACTCGCTGTGAATGCCCCGGACAACCACCTGCTCTGTTCACACATACCGCTCACTCGGGCATTACCCTGACTTTGTACTCGGATGGTGGCTGGGTAAAGCCTGTTAATGCCCGGTCCAACGGATTCGGACATTTGCATTCACGCATACAGCTCCTCTGGGTAATGTCTTGATAATTTCACGTTTGAAGTGCATATGTGAAAGCAGCTTTAGAGTACCTCATGCCGAAATGCCTCTGAAAACAGAACAACAGATATGGATGTGTGTGTGGTGACTGACGTTTCCCGTCTTGGAGATCTTGAGGTCTATGGTGGGCGCAGGTTTCCGCTCCTTCCTCCGCTGCAAGTAGTCGTAGAGACGGAGCTGCGGCGGGGTGGGCAAATGGGACAGCTCTTGCTGTCGGTTCAGAGAAGCCCGGGAGTGCCTCTTGAAACACCTAAGGCACGGACGCAGAGGGGTTTAGCTTGTGACTTAAAAACGTGTACGAAAACAAATTAAGGAAAATAAATCAAATTCCTTCCCATTGAATGTGAAGGGAACTGCTCCTGGACGGGCAATAGGAGGCAATATTCCAAATACCGCAACTCTCAGGTAAACAACGCATTCCTAATATCCCATCTGAGAACGGAGCGTCTTCCAATCGACAAAGCCTAGATTATTCGATCAAAGTTCTCTCAACTCTTACAAACTCTCAACTGCGACAGGTACACACCGTAATCATGTCACTTTCTGGCATGTTCATTCTGCACATACACACCTAAAAGGGCAGAGATCCGTGCCACGCGGATTTAACCCTGATCAGTTGAACTGGATTGTGTTTACACGGCGAACGCTAAGCAGGCGGCCAAAATTTAGAGCGAAATATCAACAGTTCTTGGACGGCAAACGGAATCCCCTAAAATTTCACTTCCTCTGCTCCCCACCCAATACTTAGACCGATAAACGAGCTGCATAAACTTTGTTGCTTAACAGCAGTAGTGGAGAGGAACAAAGTACAAGTGTTTCAGTACATTTTTCGAGTATCTGTTCTTACTAAAGTAAGTATATTCAGTTTCAAAGACTTTCGACTTTTACTATAATATCTATACTATTAACTCTGCTACATTTCCAACATCTGGATTTATATACACATTTTAGTTTTGGAAATATAGATTTATTTCCACGTACATTCTTTAAATCAGGATTTATGTTTATATCTATCAGAAGCAAGACATCAGGATATGCTGAGAACTCATCTGTAGAAAAAATACATTATGGAACATATTATAGACTGAATATGACAAGTCAGTGTTTTCCATACATTGATTTATTTGTGGCGGCCACATACATAGTCTCACCATGCTCTTAATGTTATAATTATTACCAAAGTGAGAGGTTTCTGCATCATATTGAACAAATACGTTAAGGATCATCCCATTATTCTGTCTTGTACGCATTTACAAAAAAAAGAAAGAAAAAAAGACTTGTTAGCGACCGACATCACTTTCTCTGCTGTACGTTCGTGTTCCCCGTTTTTCCAAACAAAACAAATAGAAATATTGTGTTTAATTTTAGATTATATATTCTTATTTTAGTTTACTAATTGAACAAAACAAAAAAACAACAAAAAAATATATATAATAATAAAATAGCCCCAGATCTATGCATCTGTCATTCTTATCATGCATTAAAGCCTTTGAAAATAAAATGATATCGTTAATCATAAATGCAAGTACGTTTTGGGTCCCCTGTGTGTCCTCTGAGGGATCGATCGGCACAATTTGAGCCCCTGTCTCCCTCTCCATGCGCAATGGTGACATTTGAGAGGGAGCGATCGCGCGTCCCGTTACTCTTAATAAAGCAAAAAAATATATATATTGTGTTTCTATTTGAGATGTATTTTATTTTACTCAAATTCCTTAGTCAACCAAACACTCTCTCAGCCACTCTCTTACTACGGTCAGCAACCACCACAAATCGAATCTAATTCTGTGGGAAACGCTGCAAGTAATTTTACTTTTAACATTTACATATCATCAACATGGTACTTTCACTCTGACTAGTCATTTTGCGTGTGCGTATTTTGTACTTTAACTTGAATAAAAGCTAGTAATACTTTTTCCACCACTCAAGCCTTGTTAAAAATGTAATTGTATTCTGGTTCTCACTTCATTCTGATTAACGCACTGATTAAAAAAAAAATCTAAGGCCGACATTCTAATTCCATAACTCGTTGGAGAATCATGTTTTGTTCAAGCTTTGCACTTTGTCTTCAGTTTTCCAAGCCCTGGTGTGTCATGGCATCTCTTACCGTTTCATCGGACGAGTGTTCATCTTTTGTTTGTTGTAGAGCAGGCGGTTGGCCGTGCAGGTCACTGAGACGGAAGGCTCCAGGCACAGAGGCTCCGCCGTGGCCAGGATCAGCTGACTCTCCAACTGCAACTTGTCGTCCTGCAGCGAAAGGATAACAACACTCGAATTAATAAGAAAGGATGAACACCGGTGCAACCTCTCACTTCTCTGTCACTCTATTGAGGATGATTTTCGGATCGGTTCAGACAGCACATGGAACTGCAACATAGCAGGACCCGCTTCCTCAGTCTCAAGGGTGAAATTGAAGACAATATCCAATCAGAATCAAGAACGGTAATAATGCCTACCTTTCCCGTTCCGTGTAATGTTGTGTTTTCTGAGTCGGAAATGTTTTATATATATTTATTTATATGTTGTGCTTTCTGTTTGGGCTCCATCTGACATTACAGAATGAAATTCATCTTATAAACAAACAAACAAACAAAAAAACAAACAAATAAATATTTTATATGGAGACTTTTCAAGGACTTCAGCACAACGTGGGCTATTTTCAGGTATTCCAGTACTTAAAGTCATTTTTTAGGATGAAATTCTAGCCCTTCCAATACATCAAGGACCAGGTAACTGGTTTGTGATTCGTAAAATGACGTTGTGTTCCGAACCTTTCCGTCACAAGAATAGCGAGATTCTGTGAGACACTTCAAATGTACCTGTGTCCATTTGTGGTGGTCACCGGTCATGGCGTGGACGTCACAGATTAGAGTCTGGAGAAGACAGAAGGGAGACAGAGAGTAATTGTTATTTATCAATATTGTTATGTTGTCTGGAGATCACTGCAGTATTTTGTTCTATCTGACTCACTATATATATAAAGATCTACTAAGATCTAGATCACTATATATGAAGTACTCTGCTTTCCATTTTTTGTAACATGCACATCATATGCTGCCGGGCTGTGGTGGCAGTTGCTGACGTGGATATAATCATTCTGACATCACACAATGAAATTCAAGGACTTTCAAGTACTTTTTAAGCACTATTTTTTCCATTTTCAAGGACTTTGCTCAAAACAAATGTAATACATTTTTAATGTGAGCTTTATTAATTAAATATAATATTAGTCTCATCATCTATTTATATATATATATATATATATATATATATATATATATATATATATATATATATATATATATATATTTAATGTCATTGTCATCTACAATTAGAAGTGTCTATTTCCAACCATGCTGGATTAAATACACATAATACAAACTTCAGGGTTAGATTACAAAGTTGTGTGTATTTTAGTCAGGTGAGCAGAGTTGTAGTGGAAGGCCTGTCACTGTCCCCCCAAACATTAGTACAGGCAGTGGTGTAAAGTAACTCATTAAAAATACTTTGTTACTGTATAAAAGTATTTTATGTGACTATCTGTACTTTACTTGAGTTTTAATGTTTCTGTCGACTTTTAATTTGCAACATTAACAAAAAAGTATACTTTTACTCAAATACACTTTACAACACATCTAACACCTTTGTTACTCACTACGAAGTAAAACATGAGAAAAACGGGTTGCCAATGATGTAAGTGAAGCCAGCCATCACAAGGTTCATATGAGCCAGCAAGCTAAGTGTAAACAAACCCTCTTAAGCCCATATTCTGAGTTGACAGGTCCGTGGAACTGGCTTGTATTTTTTGTCCAGGGCTCTGGCTGGGTCTGTCATGGAGACCTGGCATAATGACTTTTGACACTTAAGTACCTTTAAGATGAGCTACTTTAAGACTTTTACTCAAGTAGTATTCTAATGAGTGACTTTCACTTTTACCATCAGAGTCATTTTTTTAGTAAGATATCTCTACATTTACTCAAGTGTGGCTTTCCCGTACTTTTTCCCCCACCATTGAATGCAAGTCATCTTCAGTTGGCATCCTAAATCTGATTCCACTTCACCCCGGTGAAATACTTATAGTCAATCACAACGTGAATTATTCCAGTACGTCCCCCCCTGCCCCGGTCTGTACAATGCGCTGGATGTGTTTCGACACCCACGCTACGTACCTGCATAGTCGGTCTCAGCAGGATATGTCTGCTTTGATAGGTGGGCATCTTGGCGTTACCAGACTGTCTGTAGTCTCTCACTTCCACTATCACACAGCCGCAGTGGAAGAAGTTAACCTGAAACATAGATTCCTTTCAAAAAACAACTTCCGCGACGCTTTTTTATTGGCCGGTGCACCCTTGGATTGGAGAAGAAACAAGCGGGATGGGATGTCGGCCGTTAAATGACCCTTTTGTGACGACTCGCAAATGTGATGCATTTTGTGTCTCAACCTGTGACTTCTCCAGCAGATCAACCAGAATGGGAGGAAGCTCCTCAGCATCCAGATACTCCAGCAGCTCCCCTTCTTCGTACGGCAGGCGGATAGTCTCAGAGTCTGAAACGGCATCAAAATAATAATAATAATAATAATAATAATTTGACAATGACGTGTTTAGGATACTTAAAAAAAATAAAATTGTAGGTCTGGATCACATTTATCTTGTGCTTGAATTGTCGAACTGTCACAGATAGACTGTGTTTTTTTGTTTAATGGGTTTTACATTTTCATTTAAGTATAATGGTATTACAAAATTAAATTGAAGATCTTTCAAGTACTTAAAGCAAAACCGAATTCAATACATTTTCAATGTGATCTTTATTAATTAAAATATAATCTTAGTCTCATTGTCCATTATTTATATTAGTATATCTATATATCTATTATTAATCTCATTGTCGTCTATTTCCAACCACGCTGGATTCAATTCATATTTCCCTGGAATAATCTATGTCGTGAAAGCAATTCTGGAATTGTTTTATTGTGGTGAATAACAAATGAAGAACAAAACCAGTGGGGAGGAGATATCCAGGTATTCACTTAAATTTCTGAGGATGAAATTCAAGCACTTCAAGAAACTTAAGGAACCGGCAAAAACCCAGAGGTACACGAGTGGAACATCTTACCGGATCCATTCTTGCCCCTGAGCATGAGGGAATAGCCTTCATTCCCAGGATACAAGTTGACGACCAGGCATGACACAGACTCCTGGGACACCAGCTTCTCCAGTAGATTCACATTTCTTCTTAAATTCTAAAGAAGACCAAAGAGAATAATCAAGGGTTTTCCGTTACTCTTTACAAATGACTTTTATATGTGTTATATGTATACTATCAGTTCGAGAACATCAATTAATCTGAAATCATGTGACAGCAAGGAGCTATTTTCTGTCAATTAATGTGTTTTCTTATAATCTTGGAATTGTAATCTATGCGAATGAAATCACTGAAAGAACACCCAGAGATATTTGCTTTGTTTTGCCATTTATGCTGAATTCACATGGAACACGGGAGACGGCAAACAGCATGGCATGATGTCACTTTCTGAGCGGCACGGAGGAGCGAGGGGGAGGTACCACAGCAAAATGTGACGATAGCTATGGTTGTGTATGAAGACTCCAATAAGATATAATAAACTCAATTATTTTGTGTCTGTTGTATATATAAGAATATAAGTAATGCATGTAGCTATAGAAAAAGCAGCTTCCTATTCCTATTTAATTGCAAACTTAAATAAATGTTAAATTCCCTCCAAAACATATTGTCATTCATAGTTGGTTAACTTTACACAAGCCGACTATAAAGCATCTTATTCATCTCCAGGCAGGTTTGACAATGGGTTATTTGGCATTATGGATATATTTATGGGTATTGTTATGCAGCTTTGAGAGAGAGCACACCTTGAGCTGTTAATTGAGTGATCAGTAGCTGATTACCTGGTTTCCACTGGCAGAAGAACGCTTTATTGTTTTTATTAATTATTAATATTTAGTTATATTATTATGTAAATAATAACCTGGACTCGCAACTTTACTGCCAAGACCATCACGTCCAAATCCTCCATCTGCTTCCCCGCTACAAGCACCAAACAGCCTCCACGCAATAAATAAATAGAAAAAATATATATTTCTATCAATCCATTTTTTAAGCCATTTAAGTGCTATATTCCAGAGAAAATGGCATCTACGGCTCTGATTCCTAAACTCCAGGTCTCCGGCGGCTGCAGCAGACACGCGCATTAGAGACGGCTCCTCGCCTACGTAACATCCTGCTGTAATGCAGTCGCAGAGGACGGCAGAAAGTTTAAATATTTTAACTTGGACGACAAATGCCGTGTACCGTTGCCGTTTGCCGAACTGCCGTCATGCTGTCTTCCACTCACATGACTTACGGTTTGCTATCTCCTGTCTGCTGTGTTCCAGGTGAATGCAGCATAAACCACGGGAGTAAGCCCAAACCTACCTTTAACTCTGGCTCTTTCTCACATTCCTCCAGGTATAGCTCATAGAGCTTCTGATACAAACTCTTCCTGCCACCAGAAGAAACTCTTCGTTTGGCTGGTCGCTGTCGAGCACTTTCAACAATGTACTGGACAACGGATATTATATGATTACATTACATTAGTGATCAGCACAATTGTCAAACAGTTTAGACTGCACAAATACGTGTAGAGAATTTGACCATCAGCACTTACCTCGGCTCGATCCAATGCATATTCCAAAACTTGTTGCTGAAACCGATAATAACAATTGAATCGCAGCCAAATATTTTTTGCTGATGAATTCAATTAGGCTGAAAGATAACGGCTCACCATTGTGGTCCACCGCCGGTTGCAAGGCGAGGGGTCGGTTGACGATGCTGTCTTTTCAGCCCAACACTGTCACCTTCCCAGAGAAATCATTCACACCCTACAGTACACAGGAGCACAAATTATATATTATACATGACATGAGTACCTGCTTATCAGTGATAGAGCAACACATATTCTGGAAGTGTGTTTGTACACACACACACACACACACACACACTTTATCTGAGGCGTCCACATCCACCTCGACCGCGTAGAAAGCTCGCGCTCGCTCTCTCTCGCTCTCTCAAACACACACATCAATTGTGCGCGCACGCACACACACACACACGTACCCTCTACCTTTCCGGCCACCCGTGAGTCATATCCATGACACACACACACACACACACACAAACACATATCGATCAGCAACATTAAAACCACTGACAGGTGAAGTGAATAACATTGCTCATCTCATTCCATTGGCACCTGTCAAGAGGTGGGACATATTAGGCAGCAAGTGAACAGTCACTTCTTGAAGTTGACGTGTTGGAAGCAGGAAAAATGGGCAAGCGTAAGGATCTGAGCCACTTTGACAAGGACCAAATGGCTAGACTTGTGATGGCTAGACGACTGGGTCAGAGCATCTCCAAAACGACAGGTCTTGTGGGGCGTTCCCGGTATCCAAATTGGTAAAAGGAAGGCCAACCGGTGAGCCGGTGACATGGTCATGGGCACCGATGGCACTCCACAAGACCTCTGAAGGTGTCCTGTGGTATCTGGCACCAAGACGTTAGCAGCAGATCCTTTAAGTCCTGGAAGTTGCGAGGTGGGGCCCAATGGATCGGGCTTGTTGTTCCAGCACATCCTAGAGATGCTCCATCGGAAAACGAGTCACGGAATCCACTTCAAAAGAAATTGCCTCAATTTTCAAAGCCTATATTTTCCTAGGTTTCTGCTATCTAAAGTTGAGTGCTTCAAGTGGACATTTTGTGTGGGGAAAACCTTGAATAATGTATATTGTTGACCATTAAAAGGATTTTCTTTCTTTTTCAAGTTCATACAAGGGCTCAGAAAAAAAAATTGAATAAAAAGAGGGGATTCAACTCCAAGGAACTACCTGTAATAAGATATGTGGCTTTTGGAGATAAAGTCTCTGCTCATCACAGGTCTAAATCCAGATTGGAAACAGACAGGCCTTGGGTTAAAGAGGCCTGCCACTTATCCTACACCTCCCGTGTCTGTTCACAGTGCCAGACAGGACTCAAACTCATCAGGGTTTTCTTTCCCCACTGCTCCTGCCAAGCTCGTTCCCTTGGCTGTAGTTTCGCTGTCAAGATAATTATTCGTCACGCGTATGTAAATTCATACGGGTGCAATGAAACTATAAAAAGGGCAAAGTGAGTGTTGTAGACTGTGCAAAACAAAGTCAGAATAAAAATAAATGAAATCAGAAAATAACATAACACAAGAAAATAAAATATGTAAGCCAGATGATATAGACAACAAAAAAAAATTGATCGACAATCAAAATAGATGCATATGTATGCACACCGTGCAACATGGTGTGTACAGTGGTTTCATTTATTTGATATATTCCAAAGACCTGGGCAGAGGTTGAAACTCGATGTGAGCTCAACCTCGCAGCGAGCAAACTGTGGTAACGAGAGAAAAACCCAAGGCGTTCTACACGGGAGCAGGTGAGAGAGCTCGGCCGTGGCCACAGGGAGGCCGGCGTCCGGACCCAGCAACAAGGTAGCACGCTAACCAGCTAGCGTGCTACGGCGAGCCTCCTAGCCAGTGCCAGGGCGAGCTGCAAGTTACCAGCGGGACTTAACGCGGCGAGGGTCACCCGGCGCCGGTGCGAGGGGGGCCTCGGTGAACGGGACGGACTTGCCTTTCAGCTTGCATAGCGGCCGCCCGTGACTCCGACGCGAGGGGCGAAATGTGAACGAAATTGCGGCGTCTTCATTGAAAAAAAGTCGGAGGGGCAGCCATCTTCTTCCAGTGTGACAACAACAGCTACACTTCCGGTGTGGGGATCGATGGGCGGGGCCAGGGGGGGGGGGGCCCGCCTCACTCTTCTTCTTTGGTTGTTTTACGGCAGTTTTCCTCCCCGATGTCGCATTACCGCCACCTACTGGATTTATTTATCACCTTTGCCCACTCTCACTAAATTCTGTCTGTATGAGTCCTTAATTATACAAAAAAAAGCAAAAAACATTTTAAACAGATGTCTCCCCCCCGACATCTCTGCTGCCATATTAAAAAGATGTTATTTAATTTCACCTCTTTAAGCTTTCAACTCCGCCGCCATGATGTCTCTACTCCCTGCGTACTGCACCAGTCACTACATGGTCTGTTGTTTGACTCCTCACATTCCTCACAAAGACCAGCTGGAGCTTTTCCTATAATTTGCAAATTACTATTTTATCACTATGTCCCATTTGCCATCTTGTTACAGAGAACTTCGTTCGGGACATTTGGTTTAAAAATAAATGAAATCAGGAATTATATTCGTACATCGACCGGGGACCGGATTTATCCACTTTTCATTCTATCGACAACATATTATTAGGATTATACCTTTGTAAATGATGACTGCATTGAAGAAAATGAGTCCTGGGACCCATTATGAAAGAAATTGCTTCGATTCGCTAAAGCTATTTTTTTCAGGTTTTCTCCATTTAAAACTGAGGATTCAAGTTTACATATTAAGTTGATAAAAAATATTCATGTGTGTGTGTGTGTGTGTGTGTGTGTGGCTTAATTACTTTAATGACTATCCAATGACTCCAATCAAAATAATAATAATAATAATAATAATAATAATAATAATAATAATAATAATAATAATAATAATAATAATCAAAAGAAAATGGTTTAAGAAAATAGTATTAAACCCTGGGGAGGCCCATATGAGATATGTGGCTTTTAAACCAAACCTTAATAAAACCCGATTGGAAACTGACAGAAATGATTTTGTTTCCCATGGATCTTGCCCAGAAAAGGCAGGGAGGGCATGATCCCATAGTCATTGCTCACTGATGCAACTGTGTGGTATAAAATTCGATTTTTATTCCTCCCCAATATATTTGACAAGGCGCTAGTTTGAATGAAACAAGTTATCCCAGAGACACCTTGTCCAAATATTGTTTTCAAATAGGATGTAGAGAAAAGGATCAAGGCAGCGTGTAGATTTAAATTAAATATCACAAGCAGTGACATATCCTGGTGAACAAATCTTAAGATTGAAGATTATCTTGCTGAACAAAACGTAAGTATCATAAACGTATGTTTGCCACAGAGCTTATTTTCTGCAATAATCCAGAATCCAATTGAAAAAAACCCCTCGGCTTTTTGTCAAGGGAACCAGGACGATGCTGACTTGGCCTCCAAAAATACCTTATCTCTGTAGCACTCTATTGGGCTCAAGCTGAGGTTCCCAAACAGCGGGATCAGAGCAGCTCCTCGGAGATCAGAGCGCGATATTTTCTCCAAACAAAGCAAATAAAAACAGTGTGTTTGTATTGTAGATGTATTTAATTTACTCCGTTTCCTAATTGAAAGAAAACATTAAAAACCTGTGCTTCTTCCCCAACTTCACTTAATTTTTTATTATACTTTTGAATTCTAATGTTATTGCTTTTTTTAATTCTCCATTTTTGCCGACTGTTAAGCTTTTTTATTTTTTTATTTTTTTTTCAAAATTTACATTTTATTTTTCACAACTTTCATATTGAGGTGATGGTGGACCGTTCTCTCTTCGCTCTCTGGCCTAATACCACCTCCCTGTAACACACTAACCCTCAACCAAATAAATTCCTAGTATATGTAAATGTGCCCTGTGGAATAAACCGATTCTGATTCTGATTCTGAAAACAACAACAAAAAATGTTATCACAACATTGCCTCTCAGAGATTGAGAACTCTGACCGACATTGATCTCATGTACTTCTCCCTGTTGGTGGCCTGTTGGAGGCGACTCTCTGTAGTCAAGTGGAGCCTGTGGAGCTGCTTCATGCAGTGTACCATCCCACCCAGTGTAACCAGTAAAGACATTTAAGGGATCCAGCTTCAGCAAAGAGGAGCGGACGGTAAGAACCATTTTTCATGGCTTCCACGGAAATATATGTTTAAATGTTGGCCACAGGAGACCTACTCACAGTGCCATGTTCAGGGTGTAATTGGCCAGGCATTAGTCTGCGGTGGTCACTACAGATGGGGCAAACTGCAGGTATGTGTCGGCCGACAGACTCAACTCTGCCAAATACCGAGAGTGACATATAACCAGCAAACATTACTGTCTGGTTCCACCTCTAAAATGGTGTCATTAAATGGCTCTTTTACTTGTTTTCATTTTATCAACATCTCACACATTTAAATCCCTCACCGCCGCTGACCAAAACACAATCAAAAAGATTGTATCCAGAGCGTATATCAACATTAACATACCCATAGGAAGAGAGAGAGAGCGAGAGAGAGACATCAGAAGTAGAAAAAAAATGAAATAAGAGCGTTGAGCACAGAGTTGGACACAGTCCAAGGGAGAAACGATCAGCTCAACTCGCCAGGTGCAACATAATCACGTTGTTCAGGAATAACAATTTTAACAATTCTTAAAGAAATCCAAAAAAAGAACCACAAACCTGATCGAACTTCCCACCTGATCCCTGTGAGGAGTATGGGATCTTTTCAAGCTGCGGACATGTCACGATGTCTTTAAGCCATTGGGAGGACGTGGGTGGGGCAGCTCCTTCCCATCTAAGTACTACGGCACAATGTGCTAAGAGAGATGCAAAGGCCAGGGCCTTTAGTTTTGAGCCACGTAAAGAAGGTTCTTCTGGGGTAATTCCAAACAGTGCTACAAGGGGGTCTGGTTCTATTCCACATTTTAATACTTCGGAAAGGATCCCAAACAGGATTCCCAAACCGGAAATGCTCCAACTTTGGACACGTCCAAAACATGTGAATCAGAGATCCGTCCGCATTGTATTTACACTTGACACATTTAGGGCTGGTCCCGGGGTAGTATTCTGATCGTGTAACTTTAGACTTTCAGTATGTACCAGATGCACAACCTAAACCTGAATGAGGGAATGACGTGCACGCATAGAAGAAGAGTGTATTTTTTCCCAGAATTTATTTCTAAATGTCCTCTGAGAAAGTTTTTCCAAGATCCTGCCCCCAACCCCTCTAACAGTGGCCAATGGGTCGAGAGAAATGAAGGTATCCTGAGGGTTGGCACGTGGTCCAGATGTTGGAAGATGATGGAAGTTTGGTACATGGCGTTGACCATCGTGCCTGACCTGGAGGAAAAAAAACAAACAAAAAAAAGGGGATTTAGCCAGATCAAATCTGAGTGATAACTGATTGTGGTGTGGCGATGGTGTGGGTTGAGCAACCACACCGGTCCTGGGTCTAGGTAATTGGGGCCCAGGATCAGAGTGGCTGTACACCTGTTGCTCACTGATTGGTTTAACGGGCAACACGTAAAACCACCACCCCCCCCCCCCCCCCCCACACACACACATACACACACACACACACACAGGAGAGGAGCCCTTGTCATGACATGCTGTCAATCTGCTCTGGGCTTGTTCCACCTAGCCCACTCTCAACAATAAATTGGTAACTTCTTAACCGCATTGCCTGTGTCTCTCTGCCGGAGGCCTCTGAAAACGCCACCGGGGTGGCATGTGGCAGGCGACACGGCCACACTGACCAGAGGAGGCAAACAAAGCATCTATAGATTCAAAATAGAAGGGAATAGCGTTATGTATATGGGATAGGCTATTTGTACATACAGATATGTGCAGTCAGGTGCATGTGAATAAAGTGAGTATGGAGATATACTGCACAGTATACAACAGTACGACACAGCAATACAGTGACACCGAACAGAACAGCAATGCAGCGCAGTATGCTGTAACCCAGAACAGTGATGCGATCGGATTATTTTGTACTCTCTACGCGTTGCTTGTCAAGGCTGCCATTTAGCCCCTTTCAGTAGCCCAACGTCCCTCTCCCTATTCCATGGAATTCGACCGGGAGGATATAGAACATCGGGTTTCGTTATATGCAGACAACCTGTTTTCTTATGTTACAAACCCTGCACCTGCTATTCGCATAATACTTTCAATTTTAGACACATTTTGGCTATTTTTCTGGTAATAAGTTGAACTTTCAGAAAAGCAAATGTTTTCCCATTAATATAACTGCTTCACACCTCCAACAATCAAATTTGCCTTTCCATATAAGCCAAACGGGCTTTGAATACATTGGGGTTGATATGACTCGCTCCCAGGCAGCTCTCCCTGATGCAAACTTCACTCCCCTACTTACTCAAATAAAATCTGACTTCCCGAGATGGAGCAACCCCCCCTGTGAAAACGACTATTTTACCAAAATTTCTCTATTTATTTAAATCCATCACGCCTATTATTTATTTTATTTATTTTGGCGGGGAAACATTTTAGAATTAGTAGAAGTGTGCGACAGGAAGATACATTTTGGGGGAGGCCTTGCTCTACCCAATTTCTTGTACTATTACTGGGCAGCTAATATCCACAAGTCACTATTCTGGTTCCATGCAGGTGACACCCGCCTGGTGTTCAAGTCACGCACTTCAACATCCGCTCTACCTTGCTCCTCAGACGGCATTTCCCCCTCGCAGTTGACAAGAAATCCAGTTGTGTCGGCCTCTCTGAAAATCTGAAATCGGTTCCCGCCGCCGCTTCCGATTCACCTCCGCCTCAACTTCAGATCCCGTCACCAACAGTCACTTATTCCCTCCTCCTGCTTTGGACTCTTCTTTTTCCTTGTGGGAGAGCCCCGATCGGAAATCGCTCATCTCTCAGGTTTATCTTTTCAACGTCTCATCAAATAATTCGTATGTTGTCAAAGCTAAATCTGCTAGGGAGAAATAAAGGAATGTCGAGCTTTTAGACGACTGGCGGGATAAGGCAATGGAGCGGGTGAGCTCTACCGCGTCATGTGCACGGCTGGGTCTCATTCAGTTTCAGGTCCTTCACGGGATCCACTCTTCCAAAGCCAAATAAACAGAAATACACCCAAATGTAGATAACGGATGTGACCGGTGTAACCACGCCCCAGCCGACCATAGCGTTATGTTTTATTTTTGCCCAAAACCAAGACCATCATCTACCCCTCTGTCATCGTCTTCCTGCTTGGGGGACATGATGTGTTTTCTCAAACTTATCACCTATTTTAAAAAATCACCTATTATTCAATTTAATTTAATTTAATTTAAAATTTGTTTCTTTGCCTCTTAATGTCCCAAAGGATTACATTTTACTCCAAGCAACTTATTTACCTACTTTTTCCCCCTGTTTTTATTTTAGTTTATTCTTTATTTTATTTTATGCCCATCTATCAAGTCCTATAAAGACCTGGAATATGTTTGTGTGCAAAATGGTTGTGTCCTACATGTAAACCGCTTGCGCCTGTGTTTGCACACCGACTTATTTCTTTATTTGTCACATCTCTTGTCTACCCCTCTGGGTTTGTTATATTAATACGAGTCAATTTTGCCAACGGCTGTTTATTTATAGTTATATATAGTTATTCCTTGTAAGCTTCTTGTATTCAGTTTGCCATTTTCTTTGTGGATGTGTTTTTTATTTATGTATTTATTAAAAAAAAAAAACAACATAAAAAAAAATTAAAATAATAATAATAATAATAAAAAGTTGACCCAAGGATTGTTTGGGGTGGGTGATGGGGTGTTCTGTGTGCTTGGGGGGATGGGTGGAGAGAGGGATAGAAAGGGTGCTGGGAATGTATAAAACATATGTATATGTATATATGTATGTATATGTATATATATTGTATATATTTTTATACATATACATGTATATGGATATGTATAAAAATGGAAAATTGCAATAAAATTGTATCGGAAAAATCTTAAAATGAAAGGCAACAGTACCTACAAGAGAGGAACTCTGGAGGCCAAAGCTTTTCCTGAACTGAACCCAGGCTCCCGTACCGTTTTCCCATCAAAATGAGCTCGTATATGCAGATATTTTAAAAGCGGGTCCTGGGGAGTCACGTCCAACATCAGGAACGCGCTGGAAAAGGGGCGGTCTGTCCGGGTGTCATCACTGCCGATCGGAGCTGGAGCCAATAAATACCCGTGACTACTGCAGAGTCATTTTTCCTGGGAATGAATGTGGATTGTAACCTCCCCCACTAAAGACAAAAGCCAGATGTAAGCGGGTGTTTTTTGTCCAGTAGAAATAGGGAGAAGACAAAAGGAGCGCAGCTCCCAGAAGTGCTGGGAGGGAGATATGCTTACAGGCACACATATCCATGACGACCCAGGTTGGACAATTAGGTTGACGATGGTATTGTCTCCAGTTTAACATTGATCTAATGTTTGTCGCCCAGTAATACAATTTGAAGTTCGGAAGACCCATGCCACCACAACGCTTGACCTAGTCAAGGTGGCTTACCATTCCAAATATATGACAAAACTATAGAGTGTAGAGATTTGGTGAATGGGAGGGAAATAAATATGGGTAAACACTGAAAAGGGTATAGGGAAAGGTAAGTATTTGGGGAGTACATTCATTCTAACCTTATCCGTCCAATTAGGGAAGTGGTTCGGGGAGACCATTTGGCAAGATCCTGTTTGGTTTGATCAAATAATTTCCCAAAATGATTCTTGAAAAGATCAAGTGATGTGTAACAGAAATCCTAAGCTCATAAAATTCATCTTTTATTACCTTCAGTGGCATATTTAGTTATTGCAGCTGTAGTGCAGCTTGATTAATCAGAAAGATTAACAGATCCTCCGCATACAGGGACACCATTTGTCCGATGCCTGCCCTCAACACACCATTGAGCAGCTGACAGTCACGCAGGGCGATAGTGGCTATAGCGTGACGAGCGCCAGGTTCAGGGGGCAGCCCTGACGGATGCCCCGATGTCAATCAAATGGTTTTGAGTACTGAATACTGTCGCTAGAAGGGTGGCCGTACAATAATTTCATGCAAGAAATGAGAGAACCGGGCAAAATCCACGTTTTTCAAAGATGACAAGTGGGTAGTCCCACTCTGTTGTGGGAGGCACCATCTAACAGGTCTTTCCCCTTTCTACCTAGTAAGGTTATGCAGGCCTGGTTCATTGTTAATTGTGTACTGTAAAGAGAGGGGAGAGTTGCACTGAAGGCTTCTGGTAGATCTCTGATGGGAATCCATCCGGTCCTGGCGAATTCCCTGACTGCATAGAGGGTATGGCTACAACAACTTCCATCTTAGTAATTTGCTTTCCCTTTTTCCATTGACACCTTTAGCGTTGCCAGGAGAAATGCCGTTATCTCTCTGGTGTGTCAAGTTCGACGCCACGAACACGCGGGTCAAGGGGCCAAAATTAGCGGGTCGACCCGATCGGAGTAGGAGCCGATGAAAACCCGGGTCTATTGCAGGGTCATTTCGCCCGGGACTGAGACCGGGGTTTTTGCTTTCCCACTGGTGACAAATGTCGGATGTTAGCAGGTGCTACCGGGTTTTTGGTGCAGTGGGAAAGGGGTATAAGGAAGCCTTCCACGGTTTTTCCGCCAGGAGTGGAATCTGATCACTACAAGTTGGAGTAGAAGTCCCTGAATTGATTGTTAAATCCTGTTTTGACCTGATGTCATTTCCGCACCGTCCAGTCATAACCCACTAATGACCTGCTTTGCCCCAGGCCCACGTAACTGATTGGCTGATGATTCTGCCTTCTCGCTGTGTTCATGAAAATTGCCCCTGGTCCTCCGCAGGAGATTCTCCGTTTGCTAGGTTTGGAGCAAATCAAGATCAGTTTTCAGCCCGAGGTGTTCTTTATACATGTCTGGTGTGGGAGAACTAGCATACTGCCAATGCAATTGCAAAATCCTGTTGGGGAGGTGTGTTTGCCTCTCCTATAGGCCCCACCTTTTGTTAGCTGTGAACAAGATGATTTAAATAGGCTTTTAGAGCCTCCCACACGGTCAAAGCTGTAATCTCCACGGTCTTGTTTACACTCCAGGGGAACGGTTTCCGTTCAGATATAAATTTCACAAAGTCCTCATCCACTAAAAGAGATGAGTCAAAGCGCCAATATCGAGCACAGTTTGGGAAAGACAGGTTGAACGTAAGTGGGGCACGGTAAGATGTTACGATGCTATGATGAAGAGTAGATGCTCCCTACATGTGGGATGTTGAAAAGGCCATGGGTGGGTTATCCCATACTCAGAAAGAAAGCCCTGAACGTCAGCGGCAGGTCTGCTTACCACACTGGTTTTAGCGGAGTGGCTTTAGTGAAATCGCATTAGTATTAAATCATTTGACTGAAACAATTATAACACCGACCATTTTCATCTGCTGTAATATTGGAGGGTGTGAAGGGCACACCTTGTGAATTAGAATTGCCACCCCTCTCGCCTTTGCCCGGAAAGAAGAATGGAGCTATACCCCTCCCATCCCAATATAGCTCCTGTACTGGACTGGAATTTTGCTCCCATATCTTCTAGAATTCCCTCGATTCCCTCACGGAATTACATATTCTAACCCTACCGTTTAAAGGTGCAGTGCGTAGAATTGAGTGGATGTCTAGCGGTGAGTTTGCAATCGCAACCAACTGAAGACCCCTTCCTCAGGGCGGCGCAACATGGCGGCCCCCGCAGCGGCCGCGAAACTCAAATCCGAAAGGTCCTCTCTGGCGCCCGTGTTTAGTTTGTCCGTTGTGGGCTTCTGTAGAGACTCGGGCTGTCACGATTCGCCAAATCGACGATTCGATTTGACTGTTGATTTTAAGGTCACGCTTTCGATTTCGATTTTCAATCTAAACATACGTATTTCATAGCACCATGAACCATGATCAGATAGTGTTGTCTGTACGGGATCTCTCCCCGCCTGGAGGGGTGAGATAGCCGACTGGAACTCTGCTGATAGGGTTGTGGCCGGATCCAGCCTGGGCCTGAACTTCAGCTGGGATTTGAAATGAGGAAAAATAACCGAACCGAAAGTCGATCCGTCCAGTTGGGCGGTCTCGATTTCCCCGCTACCGTCGCCTTCAGGTGTTGGGAGAATGTCCTCCGCCTGTTCCAACGGACGAAGGTCTTTGCGCAGCCCGAGCGGTTCGCGGGGCGGGTGAGCGACCGGGGCCTGAAAAATGACAAGTTTAGCGGCTGAGGCGAACAAACAGGTTTACCAGGCCTAGGTTTACCGTGAAGGCCAGACTGTCTGTTTCACTTGAACTCGATCCCGGATCTTTATTTTGGAGCTCGGCGCCCCCTTCACCCGGGGGAGCTGGAGCTGGAGGAGCAGTCGAGGACGGCGCCCTGGGAGGGCTCCGTGTTTCCCAAGTTGTCCTGCCTTTTTTTGGGGTGGGGTGGGTGGGGGTTAAGGTAACATCTCCATGAACATAAACACCTCCACCAAATTGTCAGAGAGAGAGAGAGAGAAGAGAATTATAAGCAGGCTATAATCACAAAAATCAAAGCCACAGCAAATTTATCAAAAATAATTAATACTAGGACTAATAAAGGATACTATATATATATATACATAAATATATATCTAAAGAAATATATAAATATAAATATATAAATATGTATGTATATATATATATGTTTGTGTGTATATATATATATATATATATATGCACACACACACACACACACACACACACACACATACATATATATGTGGATATTATAATAAATGGGAAAAAAAGTCTCACTGATCTCTATTCAAATGACTGTTAGTGCAAGAAAAACAGTCAATTGCGTTATTAAAAGCATCGTTGTTGGATGATATTCCACTTGCTTGGCTGAATGTCAACTTAATAACGGACATTTTACCGTCATTAAAACAGCTTTCTTGGATTTGCTGTTGTGCTGCAGTCAATTTGACCTCATCCGACCACCGAGTTCCACTGACGAGCTGCCAAACTGAGGATCCGTCCCGTTATTTCACCGCTTTTGCATGAAATCTCTGAAACTCCGAAAAATTAATCAAAAACACGCAACGAGCGCGATGCTGCGTTCACCTGAAGTCGATACTCGGGGAAAAAAAACAAAAAAACACATCTTGCAGGGGGTGAGATTGGCGGCAGATCTGACGTCACCAATCACCCCCCCCCCCCCCCGGAGAAGTGTGAATGGTGACGGATCTGACGTCACTTTGTTTTCACCTGTCATATTGGAAAACAGGTCTCCCTTCGATCTGAACTGCTCTCCGAATGAGCTCGGGGGCTGGGGAGGCACCGACTCCGAATGGCCGATTTCCGATTTTCAATGGAACGCAGCGTTCTAATCGGACCGACGCTGCGGCCCCCGTGGTGAACACTAGAGGGGAGAGCAGGACTGCAAATTAAAGTCCTGCCACATTATTGCCCCCAAAAAAAACATTTAAAAAAAATGGTTTTATTTTATTTATGGCTATTTTTGAGGGCAATAATGGTTATTTTCTTCATTAAAAAAAAAAAAAAAAAAAAAGTCGTTCAGTTATTTTCCTTTTTCCAGATGCTCAAGATGACAATGATGCGTCAATGCGAATGGAATGCAAAGATGGAGGAAATATTGTCTTGATTTTGCGATGAAATAATCTCGTGAATTCTGAAGAATAAGTGTTTCCACAACATAAGCCCCCCCCCCCCCCCCCCCGCCGTACCTCGGGCTCAGAGGCCAGCCAAGTGTCATGATTTAAAGAAACCCCCTTGACCCCTGCTATCATATATACAAAACACAATGCGCAATGACCATCGTGTAGACGGTATTGAATAATGTAGATGAAGGTAGTATTCATCACCCTGCCCTGCCGGCGCCGCACGCACATCAATGTTTAGACATCAATGTGATGTTTACTGTCTAATGCCTTTTGTGTTTGATGCCATGTTTATCGTGCGGTTTCTATCTGAAGTTCATCTCTCTGCCACCCGCTGTCTATTTTCATTAGTTATTGTACACGACTGTATATGTTTGATTTTTTTCACTATCCCTGTCATTTTTATCTTTTCGTGTGATTTTTAGGTTATATTTGGTGTTTATCATTCGGTTCAGTATATGTTGGCATATTTTCTTATTTTATTGTGTACAGTTAACTGTTCGGTTTATTGTATATTTTCCTTATATCCGTATATTTTTTTTAAATAATTGTATTGTATTACTTTGTTATCATTATCTTGCCTACTTTCTATCCATCCAGACATCTATCCATCCCTCTAGCCATCTATTTATTTTTGTTTCCATCCCTTTCAGTTAGTTGTCTGTTCAAAGGAGAGCTCTGTCAACGCACGCCTCATTGCTCTAAGTCGTCCTTTAGTCAGGGCGGAAGGTTCTGGGTGGGGTCGAGACGGGATCGGTCCTCACCTGCACACACACACACACACACACACACACACACACACACGCAGACACACACACACACACACACACACACACACACACACACACACATACTGTATATATGTAAGTCCAGCTGCATGCTGGGGCCTGCGCTGGGTCAGTCACTCTCCTCTCCTCTCTCTCTCCCTCTCTCTCTCTCTCTCCTCGCTCTCTCTCCACGCTTGTAAAGAAAGGCCTTTTCACGGGCGCACAAAAGGAAGGTTCTCACCGGTCACAGCTTTGTCTTTGCCGAAGCCGACGCGTTTTAATCACATCATCGTCCCACATAATCAAATTGGTTTGGATTACATCAATAGCGGAGACGTCTCTATTCCCCCTCTTTATTTGGATCATTTAACCCGCAACGGGGCTAAGAATGGCTCGATTACGCTCCACCTGAGCTCCCTCTCTATTAGTCTCATTCGAAGCCACGCCAATTATAATAAACCGCAAAAAGGTTGTTTTATTGCGCACGCGTGTGTGCGTGGGTGTGTGTGTGTGTAGGAGAGAGGCAGCGAGAGGGGAGTGGTGGCGGTGGGTAAAGAAAAGAGATTTATTTTTGAGGAAAAAAAAAAAAAGCCTTTGTACAGGGACTACAGCACATGTCTAAACTGTTCTAATCCCCAGCGTTGCAAGGCGATTAGCGGCTCATAGGAATTCATTGTTTCGGGAAGCTGCTGGAAAAGGTTTATGACTCAAATACATAAAGAGGTTCGTTGATGTGTGTGTGAGAAGCCGTTTTAACATTTGATTCATACGACAAATATATAACTATACATATATAACTGTACATATAACTATTACAATTGTCACTAGTAACTATCCTAATGTTTGGAGTAACAATTTGGACAATTTGGCATTGAATTTTATTGGGCTCTGTGTTTCAAATATTAATATTTGTCTCCCACTGGTATCTATTCCAATTTTTACCAGTATATATTAAAATTGTACTAGTTGCTAATAGTTAAGTACTAGTACTTATTCATTAGTGACAAGTGCCTTTTTTGCTGTTACTAGTAAAATATTTGTTTTTACCAGTAACAATGTCTTTTTTACCCGTCAAGAGAAATTACTAGTGAAAACAGCTTGTTGATAGTTAAATTAGTTATTTAAATGGGGAGGGGCACTAATCCCTAGTGAATAAGTCCTAGTACATTTTTAGTTACGAGTAACATAGAAATATATACTAGTAACAATTAAAATAAAAGATTTAATCCAAAATAAACAAGTGCAATAACTAACTAAATTGTAATAGTTACTAGTATCTAAGAAGTACTACTACCTAATACATTTTTACCAGTAAAACTAAAACAGTTACTAGTAGCTAAAATATAAGTATTATTATTACCAGTATAGTTACTATTAAAAAGAGACTATTTATCCTATGGATAAAGTGTGATGATGATGATGATGATGATGATGATGATGATGATGATGATGATGATGATGATGATGATCATCATCATCATCATCATCATCATCATTGTGACATACCCAAATTTACAGATACCAATCGGTCTTCATTCAACTTTTTTTATGAAGGTGTAGGGGGAAGGTGCCCTTATTGTTAGATGGGGAGGAAGGGAGGGACAGGGGTTGTTGTTTTTTATTAGTTAATTGAAAATAACAATTTTCATATTTAAATTTATTTTAATTTATTTGTTTTCGTTGTTGTTATTATTATTATTATTATTATTATTATTATTATTATTATTATTATTATTATTATTATTATTATTTCATTGGTTGTGCACCTTGCTGCCCCCCGTTAGCCTGTGTGAATAGGCAATAAAAGCCAGAAATGAATGTGTTGGTTAGTTTGCGTGTGACACATTTTGTATTTGTACTTTTTGTTGTCAAGTCCTTGAAATCCTAGGGACGGGGGCTCAGCATGAAAAAATGTTTGAATACCACTGACTTACACCCAGGATTTGAAAGGATACATTTTTTTCCTCAATTTGGACCCCTGTGTGAGACGCTATACGTGGAGGTGACGGCAGTGAAGTAAATCTCTTCACTGTTTACACTGACGTAAACAATATCTCCATGTTAATCCAAGGCTTTGACAAAAAGTTCATCCACGGATCGGGGACTATAAATTGGGTGCATGTGTGTGTGTGTGTGTTTGTGTGCGCGTGTGTGCGTGTGCGTGATCCTCTGTTTTTAACTTGTTGGAAATGTGATTCTCCCGCTTGTGATCTGCTACGACAGTGGTATTCAAACTCTTTTTTTTTTTTGCCAAGACCCGCTCCACGTTGGATTTCAGGGGCTACCCCCCTCCCAAAAAGTACAAATAAAAAGTACTTACATGTCGTACGCAAACTAACGTAGTTTATAGTAAACAGGGTCGAGCAGTCACGTTGATCGAATCAAATAATAACAATTTTAATAACAAAGACAAACTAGGAAAATAAATGAAAATATGAACAAATTATTTGAAGAAAACATTCCCAGTGCACCTTCCCCCAATGTTAGATTTTGGCACTTTAAATAAACATATTTCATGAAATTGAATTAGTCAAATGAGTGCTTAAAATATGTATTTTTTAAATCTTTCCTCCACCCCCCTCGCAATTAATCCAAGTACCACTAGAGGAGACCACTAGGTCTGTGAGGTCCCCAAATTTTTTTTTAATCTTCTTCAAAACAACTCAAATTCAAAGACTATGCATTCTAGCCATGGGAACGCGTCCAATCCACCCTGTCTGAGAATGGGCTGTTTCTGTGTGTGTAGCTCTAAACGTCAATGAGCCGCCAGGCCCCCAGTTCTGAGCCAATGGGGTTTGAGCACAAGTTCCGGGTCGTGTGAGCCAATGGGGTTTGAGCTGTGCTCCGGATTCCGTTGCATTTCCCTGTGAACTTTCACTGGTTTCACCCCAACGATACACTAAAATCAGTTTCTGAACAAATCTGAGGCGAGAAATAATCCGTCCGGCTGCTGAATCTTCACTCCTATTCGATCTACGAGGCCTCACTCAAAAGTTTGTTCCGACGTTCACCGCGGTGTCCGGAGCAGTGCGGAGCGGGGGGCCCGGAGCGCCGTGGGAAGCTCCAAGCTCCAAGCAGGGCGGGGCTCGGGGGCTTTTTGTTGTTGTTGTTGTTTTTATCTCATTCAATTACGGGAACATCTCCGGTTTTGGAGAAACGCGGAGCGCGTCACGCTCCGCAGGCTACGGTAGAGTCAACCGGCGGTGGACACCCATAATTAGTTTGTCTTTCTCGTAAAAGATTTGGGCTGCTCTGTCAGCCAACAGCAGAGCACTTCCCATGCTTGGCTGCCAGGTTCGATGCCCGCGATTCCGGTCTGCTGTGTCTCAACGCTGCATAGTGCTGAGACACAAAGCTGAACGGCTGGTTTCAGGACAATGCTTTCTGAATTACAACGCTCTCAAAAAACGGACAAAGTTGCCTCATTTCACAGCTTGTGTGTCAGTTAGATTGACCACATTTTGAAACCCCGAAAAACCGCGGCCGTGAAGTGAATTGCACATCTCTGTTGGCGGGGGAGGCAGTGAGAGAGTGATTGCTACGCGTGATGCTTTATTTTTTGTTTTTTTTTGTTTCGTTCAATGAGTTAACGCGGGACGGATGTTGGAGCGATCATTTACGTTCTTGGCCTGTGAGTTTGGCGGCATGTGTAGGATTATTTGAGGATGCATCAAGTTCACTTATATTTACAACTGTCGAAACATGAAGCTCACTGCTTTGGCGAACACACAGACCGCTGCAGCGATAGGTCAAACGTGAGCATTGTTTTTCAGATTTCCCACTTTGTTATGACGTTAATCTCTAAAAAAAAAAAACCGCTTATGTTAACAAACCGGGTTTTTAGGACGTTTTAACAACTCAGGTACAAATGCTAGTTTAAAGGTTCAGTTGTTGTTTTTTTTCGGTCACAAAACCACACAAATCAAGCGGCACCCAAATATAATCCAATTCAATATGTTTTTGTTTTTTTCTTTTTAACATTTGCCAATGCACTGAGTGATGTGATGATTATTTCGCCAGGTACATTTTAATAAGCAGAGAAGCCAGTATGTATTAAAAACAGCCAAACTTCTGTCGAAAAAATGACCAAAAATCATAAAAATCCAAATATAAAACATATATACAGTATATATACACAAAAAAGCTATACTATGCACAGGATAAGTTAAATTAAAAGGCGATGGCTGGGACTAAGTGGCAATATGGTGGCTAATATTGTTATTGGTATAAATAAAATATAATATGAAATATAGCAATAGTACTGCTACTACAACACGACGGGGATGGATAAGTATTTATTTCTTATTATTTATTTATTACTAAATTATTACTATGCTATCGCTCAATTATTGCAATGTCTACAGTGTTATTACAGTATAATTAAACCCTTACAGTATATTGCACAACTTTTATCCAGGTTGTGTTTGATGATGCAATAATAATAATAATAATAATAATAATAATAATAATAATAATAATACCTTTATTTGTATAGCACATTCATTTCATGACATGCAACTCAAAGTGCTTTGCAATAAAATAAGGCAATAAAAAAATAATGGTAACAATAAAAGCAAATTAAACAATCAAAATGCATTTACAAAGTAGAATAGTACAACAATTAAAATAATGAAATCAACTAATATAAACAGGCCAGGAGTAAGCTAATAGGCTTAATAATATATATGCTAAATAACATCTAAAAGTGATTGTAATTGCAGTCGTTTATTTACCCTAAACCTAACCCTAACCCAGGGCTCGTTCATTAAGTTAATCAGATATAAATGTCATTATTATTGTAAATAAACATCAGAATTCAAGAAGAGACTTCAAAAATGGAGAAGCAGTAAATCTATCACAGCAAATTTGTCGTGAAGGGGTAATACCCTGTGCTGTTGGTTTGCTTGCAGACTAGAGTGAATGCAGGGGCCGGTGTCCAGATGTGCTCATTACTTCACTGAGCTTTTCCAGCACTCCCAGTCCAGAGGGAGTTGGGAAATGAAACAAACAAGCGCACACAGCGCAGGACGAGAGCAAGATGAGTGGCCATAAAAACGAGGCTCCGGCCCGCGCCAGCGCTCGGTCGCAGCCCGGCCTTAAGAAAGCGTGAGCTTGTAAATATGCCTCGGACACGAAAACATACTCTGAATTTAGTCTACGGATATCTGCGCGGGCGGATCATCGCGGGGGCCCCGTGACCAGAATCTGTGTGCGAAGAGCCGAGAAGAGTCGAAGGGCGGTCGTCATTTCTTGGGAAAAAGTTTCTTTATGGGACGCAGTTGTGTTTCCCGGGGGTTTATCGCTGGCCTGCTTAGAATCAGGCTATTGTTCACACCAGGACCGTGCGGCTGCCGGGTGTGAACTACAGTGGAAACCGCTTGTAATGATCACGGTTACAGTGATCGACCCCTTATATGGATCAAAAAGCTTGGGACGGAACCATTCCAATACAAACGCTGTTTAAATAATCGGCTTATAGTAATCCTAATAGTGTTCATTTTGGATCTTCTTATACATGACAGCGCATGGAAATTAAATTTAAACCACTGTAATTATGTTTATTTTTTTAACTTTATTCCCATGATCCTTTGCCTCGCGGGAACCCGTCTGCAGCGGCGACGCTACGCCGGGGCTTGCCGGGTGCCAGAGCCCCCGTCAGGGCACTTTAAATCCTGTTCAATGATTATTTTAAGTTTAAAATGTATTTAACACTGACAATTCGTTTATTTTAGACGCATTTATTTTCCTCCGTTTCCTAATTGAACGAACCAAAAAAAGCCCTGTGCGTCCCGTGTCAGACTCCGTAGAGCCATTGATAGCATCAGATGGTAATCTGCACGAGAATGCAAGAAAAAGAAAATAAACCGGTTATAATAATCATCTGCTTATAGTGATCAATTTGACACGGGCAGACGTGATCACTGTGACACGTTTCCACTCTAATATTAAAAGATGAACTCGTAAATGCATTTGCTGTGCGTCACGTAAATGATTATTTACAGTCGCTGTAGAGGGGATAAAAACTGCAGTGTTTGTTTGTCCGGGAAATGAAAGAGTCAATCTTTATTCATAGCAGATCCACGGGACGTCTAAACCATTTGTGAACCCCGGAATGAAGGGAATCTGCTTCAAACGGTTGATTTGTGTGAATTTTCTCCGACGGATTGGAATGGTGTGTTGCTGCCTTGTAAACATGTGTTCACAGGGTGGCCTGGAGGTAAACAAGAGATGTTTTTATTTTCCCCAAGGCCGTCTGTAATTACACCGACCGTAATCGCATCCGTCAGTCAGATCCCCGCCCCGTCCCCCTGGTGGCCGTCGGCTGAACTGCGTCTGCGTTTCGTGTCACAAAACAATTTGGAGAGAAATGAATGGACTTCCGGTTTGTTGTTGTCGAGTTCGGTGTGGAGCAAGATGAAGAAGTTATGATAAATAAAGTAAATTGCAGAAACAAATATCAATCAATCAAACAATCAATCAATCAATTCATTATTGTCCACAAGGGGAATTTTGTTTGGCAAGCTGAGAAGACACCTCACAACACAGACAGAAACAGGGTAAAAAAAATACACATAAAGCGCATACAATGGCTAAGACAATTGGAGGCGTTAGATATCTAATTAAACCCCAGTCGAAGACGGGCGCGGCAAGGACTGTTTGAGATGGCGTGGGCTTTCCTGAGGACCTATGGTGGTGACTGAACACACACACAGCCGGCCGTGCCCCCCGGTAATCAAAACAGGCGGTGAATCCATGTCGTGGTCAGGTTAAGACATGGTCTGCATGTTTTCAATTTGTTCCTTTCTATATTGGAGAGGAGGCCCACGTGAGCATGGAAAGGACACGCAAACTCCACACAGAAAGGCCCCTGACCCGGAGATAACCCATCTGAGCACCGTGCCAACAGCGCCCCTGGCGGGAATCGAACCCAGGACCTTCTCGCTGTGAGACAACAGTGCCAGCACTGCGCCACCAATGTCGCACCAATGGCCAATTATAGCCAACGTACACACACAGAGTATATAGCTTAGTCATCTTGATATATTCTATGCCACAACAGAACAGACTCAATTTCAGCGGCAACCGTGGGAGAAGTGCGGGATGAGCGAGGGAGGACGTCATCGTTGGTGTAGTGCCACGGAACAGCAGGAGAGGGGAAAGAGAGCGGAAAGGGAGAGGGAAGAGAGGGGAGGAACTCCCTTCTGCTTACTCTGCTGAAGGAGCGATAGAGCCAGCGATGCCACTGCCCAAGCCAAATAAAAAAAAAAAAAACAACACTGTTCCAGTGAGATAGCGTAGTGTCACTGGCGGTCGTCCCGATGTTCCCTGCACCCAACAATGTCCAAGGGTATGGGCTGAGGGAACATTGGAGCTGCATCTGTGTAGTGGGAGTACACATGTATGTACACACCAAACTATATGAAAAAAATCTCTCTCTCTCTCTCTCTCTCTTAACTTTCACAGACTGATGAAGAGTCTGGACGTCTTCATCAAGCTGTGGTGTTTTAACGACGCCATCTGTTCCCTGGTGGAGGACGACCTGTGCTTCCAGTCTGTTTTTAACGTGTAGGACTCTGTTAGTGAACCAAGTGTGGTTGTTGTATTGTCTGTAACTGTGAACTAGAGAAATTGTTAAAATAAAGATGCTTTAAAAATCAAAAAAAAATCTCTCTCTCTCTCTCTCTCTCTCTCTCTCTCTCTCTCTCTCTCTCTCTCTCTCTCTCTCTCTCTCTCTCTCTCTCTCTCTCTCTCTCTCTCTCTCTCTCTCTCTCTCTCTCTCTCTCTCTCTCTCTCTCAAGGATTATTCAAGTTTCTATCTAATCAAATGCAATTTATCACACACACCAAAGTGAAGTCCGAGAAATTACAAATCTTCATTGTAAATTAACATTTTGTCTGTCTATCTTTCTATCAGTCTGTCTGTCTGTCTGCCTATCTATCTATCTGTCCATCTGTCTGTCTCTCTGCCTGTCTATCTAATGCTGGTGGATTTCCAGGTGTGTTGTCCTTTTAAGTCATATATGCGCGCGCATACACACTTTCACACACACACACACACACACACACACACACACACACACACACAAACACACACACACATACACACACACGCAGCCACCCGTACTCCTGTGAGATAAGCTGCCGGAGGGGGCTGTTTGGGCTGAAGGGGAGTTGAGCTGGTTCCTGGTTTCTCCTCAGGCTGCAGATCAGTAAGACCTGTTCAACTCTACCACCGCACCAAATCCTTACATAGATCCATGAACATCTGATTGTGAGGACGGTGTAAAGCGCACACACACGCAAGCAGGCACGCACACGCAGACACACACACACACACACGCGCGCGCACACACACACACACACACACACACAAAACATGTGTGTATGAGTGCAAGGCAGGCAAATGAGAACACACATAAACCAGCGAAAACAAAAACAGATGTGCACATGCATAAAGGAAGGTCTACTTTTCTAACCGACTGGAGCTCTTAAAAGAGAGAGAGCGAGTCAGTATATAAGAGAGGGAGAGAGAGGGAGAGAGAGAGAGAGTGAGAGAGCGAGCAAGAGAGAGAGATAGACAGGGGGAGAGAGAGAGAGAGAGAGAGAGAGAGAGAGAGAGACGGTCAGTATATAATAACCATATTTAGAGAACCGTCTCTCTGGTTTAGTGCCGTGGACGTGGGGAGAACAGACTCCAAAACAAGAGACAAAATGAGTCAGAACGAAGAGAGCAGCAGCCTTCACTCACAATCACATTTTGTTTCGTGAACGCTTCCAACAATTGCATTTTCCATCTTTTCACCAGGAATAAGCGGGTATATATATTTTTTAAATGCGGGGAGGGGGGGGGGTTTCTCCCAAACCCTAAAGATGAGTCATATACTGTAGATTCTACTAAAGGCCGAGGGAAATAAAAAAAAAGTAGCGCAGGCGGCAAGGGAGGCGAGAAGTAGTTAAGTGGAAACTGTAGGTAGGTCTTTGGAAAAGAAAAGAAGTGTGGGAAAACAGATTTATCCAAAAATAACGGACGATCAGGGTGTAAACCGCCTCAAACAGTCGGATATACAAGATCAACAAATGACGGATTGTTAGTTGTCATCAGAAAGGATTTGTGTAGTCACGACCGCTCCTAATACATTTCCCACACACTTATCGTTTAAAGGAAACCGAGAAAAAAAAAAAAAAAAAAGAGGAAAAAAAAAAAGGCCAATTCTAATTAAAAGCAGTCCACGCTGTGAACGGGAGAGGATCCAGCTCCAGAGCTTTTTGAAAGGATTTGCTTGTCATCGGCTGCGAAGAACTTCTCAACCATACAGGCGGAAAAAATTGATGGCGATGGTTTCGGACGCACGGCGCCGAGGCGCACGATATAAACGACTACGAGTCATTTGTAGGTTTGCTCCACCTGACACATTGATTTCATCCGCCATCACACCCAGCGGACAAAGCGAGAGATGAACCGAGCGGAGGGAGATGACCAATCCCAATCCCTGGCTTTTCCTCTTTTTTTCTTCTTCCCCCCCGTTACCCCGGGGATGGAAAATCCAAAATCTATTCCGCCATCGATAACATTGGGAGATCTCCACCACTGATCGCCGTTGCCGATCGTGGCGGCGGAAGACAGCAAAAAAGTGAACCCAAAATCCAATGTGCCGAGGGCGGAGGGGAGCGCAGGCTTGTCCGAAAGGCTGCCGGGCGCTGATAACACGCGTTGGGACGAATGGCATCTTAAAAATTCCACGTTATCTCTGACCCCTCGGGGTTCCTGATCTTTGGTCGGGGAAAGGTCTACAGTGGATCCATTGTGAGGAGACAAGTCGTCGGCGATTTGGCTCGGCGACGGCGTCCCGATGTGTCTCCGAATCTTATCCCGGCGCCGGGGTTTTTCGGGGGGGGGGGGGGGGGGTCCATGTCCCCTTCGCTGGTTGAGGGATGTGCCGCAGAGTGACACTTAACTGATATCCCCGTGTGGGCCGACCTCTGCCTCTGCTTATTGTCATGTTGCAACATTTACCACACCGTGGCACAAATAGGAGCCAAACGGGTGTGCACATGCATACGTGTGTGTGTGTCTCTGTGTGTGTATCTGTGTGTCGATTGAGCCAGGAATTATTTCAGACGGGACCAGCCCGATGGGGCGGCGCAGCATGGGGTCCTGGCCAAGGCAAACACAAACGGAGCCAGCGAATGAACACATACGTCCTCGTTGTTCCAGCACGGCAACAATCTTACTCCATTACCACTCTGCCTCTTTCCTACTACAGGGGTCCCCTGGCGGATTAAGGAGACAGTTAAGGCGCATGTTTGAATAAAACTAACTTCACTTGAAAAAAATATATTGTGATGCAAAGTCAACAAAGTGATCCATTGCTGTAATTTATGAATAATAATAATAATAATAATAACAACAACAACAACAACAACAACAACAACAACAACAACAACAACAATAATAATAATAATAATAATAATAATAATAATTATTATTATTATTATTATTATTATTATTATTATTATGTTTACTTTATTTATCACCATGGAGAAGTTAGTTCTCTGCCTTTACCAGTTCTCATATCTGACGTATCCAGGAGCAGTGGGCTGCCACCGGGAACGTATAAAAGTCGTCTGGAGATGCTAAAACCAGTAGATTAACGGCATCAAGTCCTCTGTTTCATTTAGATTCTATGATCAAAATTTCCTTCAAACCAGGACACAATTGAGAAGACGGAGGAGAAACGTGGGTTGCCAAACGCTGCAGATGCCCTGAGATCACAGCTTCGCAGTTCAGCTCGCAGGGGATAACGTGGCATTGATTGCCGGCCGGCCCCCCCCCCCCCCCCCGGTCTCTTCCACCTCCCTTCGAAGCGTACTGGCAAACGTGCCGTAGGATTTTCTGAAAAGCCCTGACTTATTGGCTCTGTCGAGCTCAGGGAATTGATTCTGAGCCGAACATCTGATTCAGGGTGTTTCGGGGGCCTGGTTGTTGTCCAGTTGGCTTGAGAGAGACATCCAGTTTTCTAGCTACGGTTATATAAGGACATCTTCTCGCTCAGGGAATTTAAATAATAACCTGTTTGTTGCAAATAAAAAAGAACAAAATCATTCAATTTTTCAATCCGTTGCTGGACAATTGTGATGGTATTTAACCAAAATATAATTCTGACAGAGAACTCTTAGATTGATAGCAAGCAAGCAGCAAAGCAGGTAGAGCAGGAGGGATTGGCTGCTTAAATTGAGCAGCCAGTTAGGGCGTGGAAGCGTGTGGCGCCGTCAAGTTGTCTGACAGAACTAGCTCCACAAGGTACGGTTTATTTTACTGCAGGTACTCCTCACGTAACGACCTACCTGTTTAATGACCGTTCAGTACAATACCACGGCATCTCAGTGTCAAGCATCTCAGGGCGCAGCACCCTTTATATACTATATACACTATATATACTATATATACTATATACACTGTATACACCTCATCCGCATCATCGTTCTCAGTCTCAGTTTCGTTCCCGCAGTCAGTATCCACTACACTAGCGTTCGCAATGGCCACCCCCCCTTACAGTGAAATAACAGGGTTCTCGCTTATCGACCAATTCGCTTAACGACCTGGTTGTAGCAACGGACCTCGGTCGTTAACTGAGGAGTAGCTGTATTGATGAAGAACAAAAAATAAACAAAGATCTCTGAAATCCAAGTAAATACTGAAATTATATATTAAACCTTCTTTTTGCACTCATTCATTGTAATGCACTAAACCCCAGAGCTAATGGCACATCATTGCTCACCATAAGTTGAAACACTTTTGGTTTCACATAATAATGCAACAATTCAAGCTGTTATGTGTCGATAAAAATGTATGTATCATGTTTTTCTGCCAACATTTTTTTTAATTTTAATTTTCTCAACAATGTTATTTCAGTGTGGACCATTGTATGTTGCAATGCCGCTGACCAATGACACATATTAAGTTACAATATATTCAGTTGTCCCAACTGTCCCAACTGTTTTTAGAACTGTTTTTGTTTTTTTTGACAGAATCTAGAAATTTTCTTTCCAAATGTATTTCAGCTACTACTATATTATGTAATAGTGGTAGTAGTAAGAGACCACACACGTTTCTTTTTGTTTATAACTGAATCATTGTTCCCAAGGCACACCACATGCACTCAAACCCCATTCAGATGTCAGAATGTCTACAGTTTGTGTTTGGATCAAATAAAGTTGATTGCATACAGACGGGGCCTCAACATAGATGTCAACATCACCGGCATCCAACATGTCCCATTAACTGGGAGTCTTCGATTGTCTATCACCAATGATAACTTGTCCCATCCCAACAAACTTGGTACAGTTTTCCAACCATATGCTGTTCGGTGTACAGTGTGCGGTGTTTCTTTAGCTTTGCTGTCATGCACTTTCCAACATGCACTTCCTCTCACACAGATGTTTAAGGGTAAGGATAATCCTGTTCTTGTTATCAGTGATACCCCTGTGTAAAGTGTCCTCGGAATGCCCCTACTATAGAGTAAACTGTCTTAAGTGGCCTTTAGAGTGCTATTATGCTAGAGAAAACTGTGTAAAGTGACTTCTAGAGTACCCCTACGATAGATAAAATGCCCTCTAGAGTTCCCTTACAATAGAGAAAATGTTATAAAGGGCCCTCAAGAGTGCCACTGAGATAGAGAAAACATTATAAAGTGCCCTCTAGAGTGGCCCTACGATAGAGAAAACATTATAAAGTGCCCTCTAGAGTGCTCCTACGATAGAGAAAACACTATAAAGTGCCCTCTAGAGTTCCCCTACGATAGAGAAAACATTATAAAGTGCCCTCTAGAGTTCCCTTACGATAGAGAAAATGTTATAAAGTGCCCTCAAGAGTGCCGCTGAGATAGAGAAAACATTATAAAGTGCCCTCAAGAGTGCCCCTACGATAGATAAAACATCATAAAGTGCCCTCTAGAGTTCCCTTACAAAAATAAAAATGTTATAAAGCACCGTCTAGAGTGGCACTACGATAGAGAAAACAGTGTCATGCCCTCTAAGGTGCCCTTAGGATAGGAGAGTCACAGATTTTATGCTGCTGTCCATTGAGAAGGACATCCCGGTTGACCGTGAGAAGGTCATTGTTATGGTCAAGGTCAATGTCTCCCCTCTAGATTGGAAGCTTTAGATTGCACAATGGTGTTTCAGGTCTTCAAAACAATCAGAACCCCCCCCCCCCCCCTCCACCAATGAAAATGGCCCTTTTTCAGATTTTCACTCCCACCCTTAAAATGCTCTGTGCACGGCACTGCTTGTTGTAGTGTTGATGGCTGGACATTCTTTTTCTTTTTGTCAGTTCTTTTGACAAAGACATCCACACCACAAAATTGCAACTACCTAAAACTCTGCACGACTTTAGCCCTGATTTGGCTGTCGCGGACAAGTTGTTGAGATCAGTTACAGAAAACACATTTTCCTGAGTTTAATTACTGTGCCACCCAGACATTCCCTCACATCGCGCTGGTTGTCAAGCGTGGTCTTGCCGTTTGAGATATGTGACGACAAGTGCAAAGTTTGCCGATCAGTTGTATCCGATGAGAGCGCGAGAGGAAACCAGTGAAATGCACTTTATGTATGGCATATATATGCAATGCAGAATTGACAATGCACGCAGTCTGCGTCTGCCCAAACACCCACTCTCTCCACCAAATTCTACTTTGGTTCCTCTTCTTTCTCTTCGGTCGCAACAAGCAATGACTCAGAAAGTTG
>NC_137200.1:18693940-18711440 GCF_960531495.2 Zeus faber
TGGACGTAAGGTAATTTAAAATTTTGAGAATAGAAAGTCAGTGCTCAAGCTCACCGCATTGCCCATAGAGTTTAGTTGAATTTGACAGTTGCAATAGCTGTATGACAAACAGATACAGTACAGAGTTTATTTCACTTCCTCTTGTCCGTTTGGGTTGGATGGAGTTTTCTCTCGCAGCAATCACCGGAGCCGATGCTCGGCGGACATGGTTTTGTGTCATTTGTTTGTGTCACGGTGGGGTTGGGTCTCGCTGCCGCGCTTCACCTGGATCTCCCGCAACCAACCCTTCCCTCCGGGTAGACCTGCGTGTGTCCCCCCGCTGCTGGGAGAGGAGCCAAAGGGGCCGAGCGTGGAGCAGGCGTCAGCGGAGTGAACACGCCTGTCAAGTCGTTGCTCATGAGAGCGCTGTCCCAGACGGTCGTTGGACTCGTCCCCAGAAAGCAAAGCGGTGGGGGCGCTGAGGGGACCGGTGTTGTGTTTGCTCAGTTGCAGGGTTTGTTTTGTTTCGAGTGCCAAATACAACCCTCCACCCACAGCGGTCCATTCTTTTTGGACTTGTCATTTCTGTTCAGTTTATAGTACCTGCCCGCTGCGCCGGGTCCAAGATGGCCCGGGGGTGGAACTGGACAGGGGAGGAGATTGGTCCAGGGAAAGGAGTCAAGAGGAAAAAGTGAGCAACGTGTAAAAAAAATCTTAAATGTAATTAACCCTCTGTATAATCGCACTCAAATGTTGAGGCAAACAAAGATGAGAGGCCAGCCCTGTGCAATGTTTAGACGAAAGACACATACAAGCTGTTAAAATGGTCACCGGTGCACAGTCATGCGTTATGTCCCAAGCACAGAACGATTGGTGTGTTTCTCCGCCTGAAAAATAAAAATAAAATAAAATAAAATAAAAAACAATATAATACAATTACAGTAAATAAAATAAATAACATACAGAATAAGATGAAAAGAAATAAAATAAATAACATATCAAATAAGATAAAATAAAATTATTAAATAAAGAAGCCAAATACACCTGAAATAGGCAGGTATACAGAAACACTCAAAAAATACAGAACAGAAAAGCCAAATATGTAAAAGCATACAGTACACATACAGTGTGATTTTCGCCAGGCAAAATGGAGAACAAACATGCACTGTCCCTCTTCTGCTGTCTCTGTAAACCGAGTCTTGGAAAACTGAAAGTTGCTGTCATCGTAGCAGAGGTGGTGGAGGCATTGCTCTTTGGCCGGCAGCCAGCTGGCACGGAGTCAGAATGTCAGGAACGAGACGGAAAAACAAATGCTGCAGCTGGGGATGTTGGACACCACACCACGTTTTCTACACGAGCGACGGCGGAGACCGCGCTTGAGGTTGGTGTAAGGGCATCGGATGGTAACGCACCAGGGTGAGGTAGGGAGGCCACAAGGTTAACCTCGAGTTCAAATGTTATCACCTGCTGGGCATTGCTGCCTGTCACACCTCCTCTGGTGCCCACGGGTCAGCTGCAGGGTCATCAGCCAGAAACCACCATTCACCAACGTTTCGCTCCTTTAATTCTGGAACGTCTCCTGGTGGCGGCGCAGTGACAGGGACGTCTCCCCGTCACCCCCTGCAGCTGACAGTTGTTCTCCCCTGCGGCTGTTGTCTGGGGTTAGGTGTTCTTTCCCCAACACCTATCCTTCCTCCTCTGCCAGAGCCAAAAGCTCCCTTTCTCAGCCTCCTCTGCCAGGGCCTTTGTTGCCCTCTTTAGCCTCCCTCCGGACACTCCTGCATCCCTCAAGAGGCGTGTGGCTGACAACCCCAAAAACCCTCGGCGTCCGACCTCCGCTGGGTAGATGGTAGCCTTTCAGCCAGCCTCCCGGCACTCAGCAACCAGCTCTGAGTGCTTGGCCTTCTTACGTTCGAAGGCGGCCTCAATCCCCTCCTCCAGTGGTAGTGTGCGCTCGATGAGGTGCACAGATCTTGCCTTGGTTGACCACACATCTATGTCTGGTCGGAGAGATGTGGTGGTGATCTCTGTTGGGAACCGGAGTTGCCTTTCGAGGTCAACCCTCATGTTCCACTCCTGGACAGGGGAGAAGGGCCTTGATGTTTCTGTTGGCCTGGTGTATCTCCTTACCCCTCCTTCTGAGACAAAGCTGGTGTGGTCCTCTGCTGATGGTGGTTCTTTGTTACCCTGTCGACACGCCTCCAGCACTTCGGCTAGCTTTCTCAGGACCTGGTCGTGGCGCAATCTGTAGCGCCCCTGTGAAAGCGCGATCTTGCAGCCTGATAAGATGTGCTGGAGTCAAGTGTAGAGCACATCAACACAAGGTCATTCAGTACGATGAAATTCTTAGGGCATGACAGGCAGCAACTACGTAGTGGGCATAAAAAGATAATATAACAAGGCAAAGATAAGGAAGAAATCACATTTTTTTTTTTTTAATAAAATATGAGTCCAATATAAAAAAGAGTCGAGTAACAAATAAGGGCAAGAGGTTGCAGTGTATGTACGTAAAATTAAAATAGGAAAATAATCCTATTGCGGACACTAAAAACTGGATATTGTAGCAGTTAAAAGTTGGAAATTGTAGCAGTAAACAGAAATAGGTCAGTCTATTGCACAAGATGTAGATATAAACATAAAGTGAAGGAGTGCCGGTGGATATGTACATGTAGTTGTGGTGATGTACATTTAATTTACATGGGTGACTTCAGATGTTGCAGGTTGAGAAGCCTGATTGCCGGATTAACACCGGCGTGCAAGCCAAACCCACTCTGAGTGACTTGTCTTAGTTGTTTCAGATTGTCAGAATTATTATGATTACAAATATCGATTTGGCAAAAGAAGAGCTGGGGAAAAGGGCATACAAACATATCAAACCAGTCTGGTACAAGGGGATGATGTCAGATGTTGGCCCTTTTCCGGGGTTTTAAGCCGCGTCAGGCTTGGGATATCGTGCCGGGGGGCATATTCAGGGAGCCCGACCCCTCCCGACCCATCCCTTCTCGGGAAACTCGGGCGGGAGCTGTCTGTCAAGCGCTGTTATCGACCCCGCAGAACAAAGGCGGGGGGGATTAATTGTGGATTCCTAACGCCGTAGCCAATCGCCAAAAGTGTCAAGGAGACGCACGGGCACGCTGGAAAAACTGAGGTAGAAGATGAACGCCAGCGCGCATCAGACCGACAAGTGTTTGTAACCGGAGCGTCGGACCGGAGCGTGAGCGGGCCACGGTAATGCTTCTTCCACTTAACAGCCGTCAACCTGTCAACCTTGGTGCGGCTAGATGTTGTGTCACTTGATATGCACATCTTTTTGTTGTATGTCTTCAAAATATAGTTCAGTGGGCTTGAAATTAATCTTAATTTCTGTATAATCATTTCCATTTGGAGCACCCTCCATGCTCTACGATATACGTATTAAAAGTAACCACTCCGCGTTACTCAAATTCCCATGAGACAGTTGCAGAATAAGGTTCCGATTTACCTTGAAGCTGCTGCTCAGAGGCCTAGGTGTCCATTTTAACGCATTAAATTAGATTAGTGTTGCTTGCTCCAAAATAATAACAGTAAAAATAAGTAAGGAAATGAATCACATTTTCTAATTGCTGTTCTCGCCAGAGTTTTGGACCTAAACACGTCATGAGCCGAGTCATGGGCCAAAAGAAGGTTGAGGACCCTCCTGGACGAATGTAACAGATGAGCCGAAACAGTAGAACAGTCATTTTTCTTGCTTTGTCAACTTGTGGGCTGCGGCCTCTGACTGTCTGACCACATAAAGGGCCTTGCGGTGATTTAAGAGATGAACCCTGAATATTTATTTTACTTGAATAAGGCCCCCAACAATGTGAGCTCGGTTTCAGGAAGTAATTTAAACATGGAGCATATGGAAGACAGCTGGCTTGCCATATGTCAGTACATTATTTCCTTCATTGCATTTTGCCATTCTTTTGATAAATACACTTGAACTCCACCAGCTTGATACTGTTGTTTTGGTTTTAATAGAAAGTCTTGCTCAGATAAACAACAATTGGGTTACAATCAGAATCAGAATCTGTTCATTCCGCCGAGTACATTTTCATATAGGAAAAAAAACAAACACCTTAAAGGAATTTAAGGTGGCGAAGATTGGTACGCGTCTCTCCAGACAATTATCATAAAGAAAGCTTTCCAGTTGGAAAAATGGAAATAAAATAAACTGAGATGAAAAATAAATAAAATTAAATCAACTAATTAACTAGAAATCAATAAAATAAAAATAAAATAGCCAACTATATAGGAATGGTCAAAAATACAGAACGGAATAGGCAAATATGTAAACATATACAGACTATACACTATTACTGGTATAGATATTTAGGGCAAAAATTACTATGCACTTACTTTAGTTATTACAGGGTCTATGTTGTTGGATTGTTTTTATGAGAGTATTTATTGCACAGACTGAGAAAGGGAAAGGACTGAGAAAAGGAAAGAAAGCAAAAGAAGGGAAAGAGGAAAGGAAAGGGACAATAACAGTAAGTTGTTGACTCATGGATCCTGGTGTCTTCCGTTCACTGAAGGGAGTTGAGCTTGGTGTGGATAAGATAAGGGGAAGGCTTCCGCAACCTGGTGTGTGTTCGGAAAGAGCTGAGTCTACTGAGTCTGCTCTCCGTCCCAGGGATTCAAGAGTCAGATTCACAGATTCCACTGCAAGTGTGTTGCAGTGGTGGAAAGTAACTAGGTATAAGTAAATTCAATGTGTACTTTTTACTATATTACCTTTCTAACAGTCATGTCAAATCAGGATTTATATATATTGTTTCTTTAAACAAATACATTTAATTTCGGTATATATGTAAATATAACTAAGTAATGTATATGTAAGTAAGCATTTTTTGTAAATTGTAATCAGGATATCCAGCTGAGCTTTATTCTTTATTCCAGCCTCTGTTATATCAAGGCACCAGATATGAGACGTACATTTAATACTTTAAGTATCTTTAAGAGCAACTACTTCAGTAGAAAGATCAGTGTAGTTCATGAGTGGCGAACCCAAATGCAGGACACAACGGAGACTCAGGAGTAGTTGCAAAAGATCAAGGGTTTATTGCAATATGGCAGGTGTCAAAACCAGGAGATCAGTCAGAGATTCCAAACGTATACGGCAGGGAACAGGAAGAGAATCAGGGTCCAGGGCAACAGGCATTAAATCAGAGTCCAGGGAATCAGGCAGAGGTTCGGACGGAAGGTACAGAGGCGGAGTCCTTCGGGAGGGCGACCAGGGGGCAGGGCAGCGGGAGCGGAACCACTCGGGGAGTCGACCCGACCTCCGCCCGGACCTCGGCGGAGAAAGCTGACCGGGCGACGGTCTTAAAAAAAAAAAACAGTGTAGCATGGGAAACAGGAAGCTGGGCGGCTCAGGAATGGGAACGGGCTGAGCTTCGGCGGTGGAGAGTGGCGTGGTAGGCTCAGGGGAAAATGGGAGGCGAGAGGTGAGGTTCTTGGACAGGGTTGGTGGCAGCTGGGGGTGGAGTCACCTCTTCAGCAGGTTGGCGGAAACCCTGGAGAGCAAAAGACGCCAGCTGTCACATGAACCTAGTAAGTGTGGCTACCTCCGTCGAGAGCGACGCACGATGGCCATGAGCTGCTGCTGGTCCTGGCTGCGCCCACTGATGGAGGCCCCCTGGGTGCCGACAGAACTGGGCAGGCCAGACTCGGGGGCGCTGGGCAGTGGGGACTGGGGAGCACTGGACAGCGGAGATCGCCTACGGTCGCAGGGATCCTTGAGATCACGCTTTCTCCTGCATGACCTCTTCTGAGAGCCGCTGGGGAAAACGTCAAGGTGCGACCCCCAGAAAGGGGACTTCTTGGGATTCTCAGGGGCAGGAACAGGGGCCACACAAACCGAGCAGTCCGTGGTACCTGAAGGTATTTTTCAGGCCGGGAAACATGCTGGCGACTAGCAGGCTATCTCCTGGCTGCTCCCTGATGAAGAATCGCCTGAAAGCTATAAACGGTAGGTCCACTGGGCTCATGACTGGTCAAATGGTCACACAGGCAGAGAATCAGGGTCCAATGAATCAGGCAGAGAATCAGAGTCCAGTGAATCAGGCAGAGAATCAGGGTCCAGTGAATCAGGCAGAGAATCAGGGTCCAATGAATCAGGCAGAGAATCAGAGTCCAGTGAATCAGGCAGAGAATCAGGGTCCAGTGAATCAGGCAGAGAATCAAGGTCCAGTGAATCAGGCAGAGAATCAGGGTCCAGTGAATCAGGCAGAGAATCAGGGTCCAGTCATTCAGGTTTCGTTGCAGTAGATACATCGAAGAGGATACAACAAGTTTCTGACACGGACTGAGTGAAGGGGGAACAGGTTATATACAGGTGGAGTAATGAGGAAGGTGGAGACAGCTGGCTAGATTGCAGGGGGAACAGAGAGAGAGAGAGAGAGAGAGCGAGAGAGAGCGAGAGAGGGCAAGGGACTGAGAGAGAGGTAACCCAGGACAGAATAAAAATGACACAACAGGGCAAAACCCAAACAGTAGTACTTTCACTTTTATGAGAGTCATTTTGTGTCAGGGTATTTGGACTTTTACTTCAGTATAAGGAGAAGATAGACTCAATACAGCCTGCAGAAAACATTTCAGTGGTGCATGCATATGTTCTGTCCTTTTGGGTATTTGTCCAACAATATGTGTTTTAACATGTGTTAAAACACAGCCTGGCGCAGAAAGGTATTGCACACACATTTGAGGTATTGCCACAGCTTACAGTATAGGCCAAAAATAAGAAACTACAACTCGCTGTCAGAGAGACCGATTGGAAACAGTGATTCAGTTCCTTGGCAGGCAGTGAATGGACAATTGGCATGAATGGAAATTTGAACTAACTTAATGTTGTCTCCACGAATGTTGCTTCGCCTATAGCACGCATGGACTCTCAAGTAAGAGACACAAAATAATAATGTGTGTTTTTTTTTTATGCTTCTGAATGCGTGTGCGTATAGGTGTGGCGTTAATATGCATCTATGATATACAGACAGACAGACAGACAGACAGAGAGACAGATAGCTAGATAGATAGATAGATAGATAGATAGATAGATGCGCCTCTATGCGATAAATGTAAAATTGGAAAATATACACTAAACCTAACAGTTAACTATACACAATATGGCAATATACACTAAACCCAATGATAAACAACAGACATAACCTAAAAACACAATCCAAATAAAAAGAATACATTAAAAGATAAAAATGAAAAAGACCATGTGCATGTGTACATTTTGGTATGTGTATGTGTGTTTATTTTCTGTGACAGTGGACAGTGGATACTGCATGTGTGTTTGTGTGTGTGTTGGGCTGTGGGGGGATGAGGGGACACAAAAAGATAATATGAGTCAAAGAAGTTTATGATTGGACCAACAATTCAGCAAATTTTCGGGCTGCCGCGTCGCGTCCACCACACATAAACCAAGAGCTGCGTCCCCACACAGGTCTGCACTGATGAAAGCACAGAGGCTGAAACTAAACACGAAGCTGTGTCCCGGAAAATTGTAACGCCACAAGTTTGTGTGTGTGTGTGTGTGTGTGTGTGTGTGTGTGTGTGTGTTTGAAATGTACAGCGGGGGGGGGGGGGGGGGGGGGGCTCATTGCTACTCGGTCAACATCTGTGTTTTTGGGGTCTGTCTGGAAAAAATCCTTTCCAAATAACTACATCGATATGTCTTTTTTTTGCACATTTCATGTAACATAGTCTTCGTTTTCTTGAATACAGCTCAGTGACTACAGTGGCTGTGTATGAATCTACGTAAGCAGCTACAGCACGACGCCAGGCAGACAGATTATTGGCTAAAGTCGAAAGCTGGGGCCGCAAGTTCCGAGTTGAAAACCGTTGCTGGTATTCAGGTTGGGGGAATCGAGGATTTATGGAGGTGGAGGATCAAGGGCTGGGAGGACTGAGGTACTGAGGATGTAATTACAGATGCAGGGGATTATTTGGGCTGGCGTCATCACAGAGTAGCGGGGGTAGGATCTAAAGACTGGAACAGCAACCTGACTCACCCTCACCCTGGACAAAGGAAGTTTGTCGTTTGTGTCTCCCGCCCGGTACAGTCTCCCTCTTCTTCACCGTCAAACTTTCCTTTCACACCCACTTCACTTTGGCTATGGCTGGTTCTATGGACCGCATAACAACGCGGGGGACGGTCAACTTTTTGATGTTTTAATTCCTAAAGTGGGTGGCGACATTTCGTATCGCTGTTGAACAGATGTTGAACACGAGAACAGCGGCGTTTGTCGAGGCGGTTGCGGATTGCACAGGTTGTTTTTTGTTTTATTTCGTTCAAGTTGGGAACGAAGCAAAACAAATCTAAATTGCAAAACAAAAACACACTGATCTTTATTCGTTTTGTTCGGAGACACAGGAACGGGGGATTCCGGTGCATGGGCGCCGGATTGTACTATGTAGTGGGGGGGGGGCACGGGGGGGTGTGTGTTAGAGAGCGAAGGAGAACGTGTCCCCGTCACACGCGGGGCTTGTATCGTGAGTAAGTGAGTAAAATAAATTAACCTACAGTGGTACTTTGACTTACGAGTTTAATTCGTTCCGTGACAGAGCTCGTAATTCAATCTGCTTGTATAGCAAATCAATTTTCCCCATTGAAATTAATTGAAATGCCATTAATCCATTCCAGCCCCCAAAAAAAACACCCCAATTTTTTTTTGTTACGCGTTTTTAAATAAGAAAAATGTATTTATAATTAACAAATATTGTATAAAAACATAATAAAACACAATAAAAGAGAATGTGTAGATAATTTTTGCCTTCTCGCAGATGATACCCTCCGTCACGCTATCTACTGCGAGCTGCTTCTCCATCAGCTGCACTAACAGCAGATTCTCCATCTTTTCATGGACAGCGGTCCGCAGCTTAGACATTATTTGAACGCCCTTGGCTGGCGTAGTACCCTTTATCATCTCCTTCTGCTTCAGTATGGTACATATCGTAGAAGTACTACGCTCGCACTGCCTCGCCAATTCCATCACACGCACACCTCGCTCATGTTTTTCTATTATTTTGTGCTTTAAGTCAATGGACATCATCCGCTTGTTCTTCTCAGCACTTTTTTCGGACCCATGGTTCGGAAAAAAAAATAGGCAATATAACTGCACAAAAAGCGCAAAACACAAACGCGACGCTTCCAGGCTCAGCTAACCACGTGAAGGTAAGGAGTGAGACGCGGGACGCTGGCCGCATTCGCTCGCCACGCCCACTAGCAGCGACACATGAAGCTCGCTCCTCGTAACTCACATTTTTGCTCCCAAATCAAATCAAAAAATCGACGGGACGACGGCTCGTTACTCGGAAAACTCATGCGCTAGTGCGCTCGTATCTCAAGGTACCACTGTACATCCAAATCAACAGGCGCCTCAAGGCCGGAGCGCCGTGGGCACGGTCGGTGTGGTCCGAGAGGGAGGGATCGGGGCGCCACTGTCGCCAATGTTCTATTACCGTAATACCTGAAAAAGTGGGGGGGGGACAAAAAATTCCAGTGTCCTGTTGCCTACTCCAGCACCCCGACGCCCGGTCACTGCCTCTCTCCGTCTTTCCAGAGCGGCGTGGGACGGTCTCTGGATCGTGTTTGCGTTCCTTGCTTCTTTCAAGTCGAACACCAACTGAAATAAATCCAAACTAAAAAACGATTTGGCACCGGAGGGATCGCTCCGTCTCCTTGCATATTTCGGAGAGGTCACAGAGGCTCGCGTACCCGTGAAAACATTCCAACTTGAAATTCCAAAGAGCATACAGTACACTACATACATAGGCCATAGCTGTCGATGGGTTAACAGTGGACCCCCCCGGCGTAAAAGCGAAAACCTTCTCAGAAACGTCTGTAAACCTTTGCACCAGCTTTGACCTCGCTTTTGTCGTACCCAAACGGTGGTAAACACAGGCCTTTTTTATATATTTCTTTATAAACAACGCCCTTTCCCACCATACTTGGGATATTTTAAACAGGCCTGCCGCTCTGGCACCGGCGCAGACGCCCACAGCACGTCAAGTCCCCGTCCCACGGGATTAAACAAGGCCCCGGGGCAAACACTTTGGGAATATAAACCTTGTGTTCGTTCGGCGGAGACAAACACGATTCCACTCGGAACCATGAAAGCAAACACGTTCCGTTTGTGTGCTTTGCGCTTTCCCTCTCACCGTAGGGAGGAAGTTAAAAAAGCTACTCCCCTCAGACAGACCCGGCGGTGCAAGCACGCAGACAGGTACTCTGAATGATCGACAAGATACCCAACGAGGAACTTAATCACACCGCCTTCAGCGAGGACACGCCCACAGCTTTGGAGATTGCAGGGGTCGAGTTTTGAAAGACATTTCCGCACGGCCTTGTAACAACATAACTAGTCGAGACTTCCTGACCCCGCCTCAAGCATTCGACCCCTATTAAACCCAGATCCATACCAAAGTGGCCCATACGCCAAGAAAAGCGTAGATCTTCTTTTTGGTTTTACCGGAGTAACTGTAAACCAAACTCGACCGGAGAAGGTTTCACACAACATACAGTTTGTTTAACCTGTCCTCCCGGTCCAACCATCCCATATGATACACACCAAGGCCATCAACTGGAAAGTCATAGGCTTTTATTGGTTTTTTTTTCCATTGATAGTGAGACGTATAAACTCTGGTTATTACGCTCACTTAACACCATAGCCATGATATACTGCTGCCATCGCGGTTCCCTGCATGGGTATCTCAGGTTTGGGGTTTTTATTTCATGTCCCCAGGATCTACCGAAGGCTACCGACCATGTCAGTTTGCATTCGATTAACAGACCATAACCGCCGTGACCTAACAGACTAGGCCTGCCCATATAAACCTATTGGACGAGGCGAGCCGAAGCAAGTTCCCGGTTGTAGTCGACTGTTCTCTCGGTGCCATTTAACCGCCATTCCGGAAAAAATGCTCTCATCCAGTCAGCTGTCCATTTGTTTTGAGCCAATCACGCTCCATTTTGTTTAATGTAGCGATTTAGTTTATGAACCAATCAGATTTTCTTTTTTTTTTTTAACCACACCTCATTGTACAGTATAGTGCATTTGTAATTTACAACTACGCTCCTGTGTATGTGCAGTATTAGAAAAGGTGAAACGGTGATCGTGTAGTTGTTGTAACTTGTGATGTTAGACGCCTCCATTTCTAGCTGTAGCGTAGATAAATGACAACAAAAGACAAGCGTACCGAAAAAAAAACTGCAAGTAAAGAATTCCCTTGTTAGATAATGACATCAATCGACAGCCGAACACCCTGGAATTTTGTTATCTCATTTTGCGAAAGTTGATATGGGCTTCAGCCCAGATAATTACAGGCACGCTGAACTGCGGGCAGATTGACCCCTGACCCGAGAGTGACACCAGTCAATAAGTCACTATGGGATATTTACCAATCCTTAAAAAAAACGATATACATGAACTGGGCCAAATGGCAGCTTAAACTACACATCAGTCAATTCATATGTTTAACCTACGAGTTTAACGGATGAGGTGAATTATCACTTAATTTCTTGAGGCTTTTTAAAAATTTTGATTTACCATTGATGTCTATGTGCGCGTGATTCAGGAACCCGATTCTAGCGCCTGCCCGCGTACATGCTCCAGCACGTAGACGCGCCGGCTCCAGAGAGCTGTCACAATGCAACAATGACGCTCAGCAGATTTGGGATGGAAGACAGATTGAGTGGCAAGGACGGAAAACCGACCGCGGACGCGTTCACACGTGCGTGCGGCCGGCGTACACGTGCTGGGGCTCTTTAAAGTCCCTGTAAGGCAAAATATACATTTGTGTTCTGAGTCGGTCACACCACAGAACAATGTGTTATTACCCGAACAGCCAAATTTGAATTATTAAAAAAAATTGCCGATTATATAAAACGTGAAATATCGTCGAGAAAAAAAAAGGGCAGTTCCCTCTGTTCTGAGACGCTGGGTGCGTGTCCGCCGAAGACGCTGAGACCACAGCCAATCGTGTCCAGCGTCAACTCCGGGCTGTTAACTTAGCTCATTTCGCCACTGATGCCAGTGTTGATATAGTACCGGGGGAGGGGCCGTGGAAAGTAGGGCCACCGTGCGTCGTCCAGCCCTGATTTAGCCCCGTCCGAAAAAATCCGACCCCCAGAAACGGTGGTGAGGCAGTTTGACGGTCCAACGCCACATTTCAGAAATCCATCGTTCAGTCTTTTCAGGCGTTTCCAGCAACTATTTTATGACATGTATCATGTGTTTCGACGACACATCACTGAATTCACTTTACAGGGACTTTAAACAGGCTTGTGTAATTCAACTCGACAGTGGTTTGATATTTGCAGATGGCATTGGCATGGATGACCTCCTCGGTAAATAACAGTAGAGGTTTTTTTTTAATGCCGCATAAAATCTGTCGATTCGCAGACGATAACTTTGCAAAAAAAATTGCTTTCAACCGAAATCCGGTAAGGGCCGCTCGAAATACAGATCTTTCCGCAGTCGTGCGCAGGACCCCTGATTCATGCAGCGGGCCTCCATCGGCCTCACAGCTCAATGTTTATGTTTATCAACGGGGTCCCGACGATTGATTGACTGATAGATTGATCGGTTTCGCCGAGGAATGTTGAGCGGCTGAAGCCGAGCTTTGCTTCGCCCGTCTCGCTTGCTCTGCCGACCCGTGACTCATTTCCATTTCATCATCAATAACCGGAGATGAAAATTCAAGTCGTCTGTAGGGTTTTTTTTTTTTTTTTGAGCGAGCAAGAGAAAAAGGGACGAGGACGAGGAGGAGGAGGAGGAGGAAGACAAGGCCGGTTGGAACGCTTTTCCAGGTACTTGCTCTGATTTGTCGATCCGCACTTCCAGGTCTCCAGCCTTGCACCTCGTCGACAGACGTAATGACTGAAATAAGGTTGGAAAAGAGAATAAGTGATGCGGCGTGACCTTTCCTCTGCTGCACCTTCCTCCAGTTAAAACTGTAAAAAACATTTGCCATTTCAAGCTGTTCACATTAAATCAAGTCTTCAAGTAAATCTTAGTAATACTTTCCCGGCGTAACATAATATTACCTTGGCGGAAAAACATTATATACATTTTTCAGATGAAATAATAAATATATACACATTATGTAAATACTTTTTTTTTTTTTTCAAATAAATTATCACAAAAATGGTAAAGATTCAATAAGATTCCATGCACTCTTCCTTGATCCTTTTCACATGCTCATATTTTCTAATCAAGCAGGCTTACAATGGAATGTTATTGCCATGAGGTCATTTACTATGAGCACAACAGAATCACAGAGGCAAATTCGCGAGGGTTCGGGGTAATACAGGTATTAGCTCCTCCGATACATTCTCAAATTTGTACCATGGAAATTGGTGCTTCACTCATGAGTCCCTCGATCACAAACAGGCTCTCTAATTAAATCAGATTACATTCTTGTCTGGAGGTTTTGAAGCAAGTCACTGAGGCATAGCTGAAACAAAAAAAGAAAAAAGAAAGCACAAAGAGAGGCCCGATCAAGGGCCCGCTGAAGAAGGGCCTGTAATCACACGCGTTATGTTTTTCCAAAAGCTCTACTGTTCTTTAATCAGGTTTTTTCTTGGGAAAGCAAGGGAAAAAAAACCCCAAAAAAACCTCTCTGGAAATCAGCAAAGGACCATCAAGACTCTTCATGGGGAGCACACATACAATCACAACGAAGAACGGAATAATGGATATTCCGACACATCCCCAAATTCATCACTTTGGAACCGTAACCGCAGGTTCGGTAGTTGGGAGGGAAGACAGGAGCAGATGGCTGATTCCGAGCGTTTTTGTTTTTTTTTCGATTTTTTTAACGAGAAACACACTCGAAATGACAAAGCGATGATTTTTTTAACGAGAAACACACTCGAAATGACAAAGCGATGAACGCGGCAGTAAGCTGAGTAAAGACCACTGCCGTCACACAAACAGACAAGAGAAATAATAAACGTAAAAATGAAAGAGAGGCCCGGGGACGGGGTAAGATAAACGGACGTGCGGCGTATTTGAAGCGTGCGCAGAAACGGCCGCCATACCCAGGAGGCTCACGAGGAGAAGGGCCACGCCGGGGCTTTCGGCACGGCGGCGGCCCCGAGCACCGTTTGCATTTTTCCTTTCTCACAAAGGCGGGCCCCCAGTTCTTCAAGTGAGGGGAAAAATGGAGAGGGACGCTCTTCAGCCCAAAACCTCTCCTCAGGTTCAACGATGTTCAGATCAGACGGTCGGCGGCGGACCTCAGTCCCGCCGTCCGTGGAACCACCCTTAGTCGCATGTCGGTGGCGTGCGGCGAGGGCTTTATCGCGGGAGTACGGGGACATCATGGAGGGACCGGGCACCGCAGCGTAGGATGCACCTGGTCTCGTAAAAGGGTCCCAGGACCCCCGGGCTGTTTATACGACCACGCAAAGCGGTTGTTGCCGCAGCGTTACGGATCCTCCACCACGTTCTACAGACCAACCGGGTTCAGGGCGCTCTTTGGCTCTCCCCAAATGGAAACCCGCCCGGAAGGAGAGGAGACGGGGTGAAAGATGACACGTCAGACCATTGCGGCTCCGCGGCGCTCACGGCGCGTGCGGCTCTTCTGCCAAGGCTCAGTCACAGCTACTGATGCGGTTTGTGGTCAATTTTTGAGGCTGCGCTGTTCGCGGCGTTTATCCGCTGTTGCGCTCAAGCGTCCCCTGGTGAACATTTCACCCCCCTCGCAGATGCGGGTTTGTTCATGTTTGAAATATGCTGTCACGATTTGTGTGAACTTCACCGTTGACATAATGACACAGTCGATAATTACGGTGTGAACAAACGGGGATCGTCGGATCATTTAATAGCGTTGTGAGGGCATGAAATGCATACGCTCAACTTTTTGAATGATGTTTCACATGTTCTATATAGGACAACAGCCTTTTGTGCACGTTACCTCGCTTTTAAAACACATCACCTCTGGGTCTTAATGAGTCTCTCAGAGTTTTATATGAAGAGGCCGCTCTTCCTGACAATGTCTATTGTGGTATAAAGACGAGAGCACATTTCATCCTCACTCAACCTTGTGTGGAGATAAGGGTAACCTGACAGAGCGCTGTGTGTTTGTTTGATGGCATGATGTCAGACTGTACCTGTGACCTGAGTTTGACTGTCAAACCATTGTATGAGCTCTCACGATTGATTTGATTTGATCAAGTTGATGATTGAGGGGGCACAGCGTTGTCAATGACACCTGACCAATGGCAGACAACCTCTCTTTGGTATAGAGCCCTCTTCGTCAGCAATAGGGGTGAGACTGGTCAGAACGCTGCTTTGGAGCAGCACTGAATCTTTCTCTTTATTCTGCAGAATAAATATCGTTAATACTCTCAGTTCTGTATTCCTGTGGTGGGCAGATTAACCTCACCCACCAAGCAGGAGAATTTCCCCAACAGCCCACACCTTCACCCTTGCTGCTGACGGAGGGAAAGCCAGCGCAGGATCTGCCATCGAGGTGAGGCTTGAGGTTTTACATTTATTTTTATTTTCATTTATTGTTAAGTCCCCAAACAGCTTAGTACAGAAATGCATGAGGTTACTGAAAGGGGACCTATTATTATTATTATTATTATTATTATTATTATTATTATTATTTTTATTATTATCCCATATTTTACACATGTTATTATAGATACATGTTGTCGTCTGGTGTTTCTATGTTTACGTTTGTCGAGGTACATGTTGTTTGTCTCACCCGTGGTGATTCTCTCCTCTTGGAGTAGTAGTGATGATTAGTTGTTTAAAGCCCACAACATGGTAAGATGGTTCTCCAAAGAGAGGGATTGGTGGCTGTCCTGTGTAGCAAAAAGCTGTGCTCTTGTCATCCTATATGCCGTCCACCGGACAGAGTTATCGCAGCAGTTCTTGATGATTACAGAATGAATAAAGAGTTGCATTGCAGGTTGAGCAGCTGAACTCCACTTGCAGACTAACTCTCTCCGAGATGCAATGGCACAAATACTCTGTGATGTATGCCCAGCATGGTAACAGCACAGGTAAAATAAATTAATACATTTGCCAGATGCTGGCACCAATTGTAGGACTTTTGATCCAAGTGCAGAGGGAATTAGGAGAGAAAGGCAGTTGTAGACTTAACTGCTTACTCAGAACTGCAGGTATGCTTAATAATTACGGTACTCACTAACTATTGGCAGAAAACAATAATCCAAAAATTTACATAAAATACAGCAATAGAGAGTTCCCAGCATAGATGGATATAGAAATATATGACTTGACTCAACCAGATTAACAAAAAACATTGGATTATAATAACAATATGTGTAAACTTGTCTCTGTCATAGCCCAAAGTAGTCGCCAATTTACCCAGGTAGCAACAGACAGGTACAGGACAGTGAAGTCTGCTGTGTTTGCACGAGGTAACGTGGCCGCATGTTCACGTGTCAGAAGACGCCGCATCGCGCTGTCATGCAATTGATCGTTTTTTATTCATCAAAAAGTGGAGCGGGGTGACAGACACAGATGTGATAGTTCAGCTTCTGCTTGGGACTTTGGATTTTCTGAAAAAAATAAAAAAAATAAAAAAATGAAAATAAAACGAAAAAGGTAATGGGACTGCATAGGTCATGAGAGCTCACCTAAGGTGGGGCAGTACAATATAACTGAAACAGGCAAAAATAGATGTTTCAAGGACATGTGCTCTCTGTCTGCTTCCTTTGTTCTGGTGAATTCTGGTTCTGAATAGTAGGACCTTTTTGGGTTTCTGGCCGTTTCTTCATTCATTGTTGTCTTGGCTGCTGAAACAACACGCCTGAGTCAGAGGTGGTACAATTTACTCGTTATCCTTTCCAGACCCATGCTGACAAATGAGAATGGATTGTGCAGACCAAGACAAAAATAACACGTTTGATATTGCTGTGGTAAAAAAAAAAAAATGTTTTTCAACTTCAACCCTTTATATGAGATATGCTTAACTGACCCTCGGGGGCTGCGCACTGCCTAACAAACCACAACCAAATGCTGGCCTACGAGTAGACACAGCCTGCCATATAAAAGCTAAAAAAACAAAGAAAAAGTATGGGCCGGGTTCTGTGCTTGCGGGTGCTTCCCATGTCTGTGGGTGGGGGCGCTTCAGGGGGTGCAGGCTCATCCTGTGCTTTTGGGGACTGGTATGCATGCCCGGGGGGCGTACGTGGGTGTTGCTTTGTGGGCTCTCGGCTTCTCTGTCTATTCAGGGTTTTTCCTTTGGCTGCTCTGGGCTCAGAATGTTCCCGCAGCCGTGGGGTATCTGCGCGGCTGCGGGGCTCGTGGGTGGCTGCGAAGCCTTTCCCCGGCTTGGAGGCGCTACGATATCTTTCGGACTTCAGACACAAAAAAGAAATCGGGAGCAATCCTGTGCACTCACCAGCGGACACATCACAGCACCCTCCTGATTACGTCTTTCTCGCTTTGTCACAAGAAGAGGCCACGCGCCGTCATTTTTGTTCCAATTATTGTCAATGTAATTTGTG
>NC_137200.1:18713940-18801440 GCF_960531495.2 Zeus faber
CCAGGAAAGTTGTGAGCACAGGTGGCATATCTGGACAAGTACAGAAGACATGTGCTAACCAGCTAGCCCCGTGCTCACTGCGAAATATTCAACGCTTCCCTGGCTGAATCGGTTGTCCCCTCCTGCTTCAAGAGGTCCACCGTCGTTCCTGTCCCGAATATCGCCTCTCCTGCCTGCCTGAATGACGACTGTCCGGTGGCTCTCACCTCGGTGGTCACAAAGTGTTTCCAGAGGCTGATTAAGGGTTTAATCTGCGCCTCCCTTCCCCGCACCTTGGACCCGATGCAGATCGCGATTAACATGGCATTTACATACAGACTCTCTGGTGAGAACGGTGAGGCAGCGTCTTTACCACCTCACGCAGCTGAAGAAATTGAGGGTCTCGGTGAGGATCCTCAAGTCCTTCTACCCTAGAGCAGTGGAGAGCATCCTGACAGGCAACATCATTGCCTGATTTTGGAACTGGCGGGCTCTGTAGAGGGTTGTGCATTCAGCTGAACATACCACGGGAACTACCCCCCCTCCCTGCAGGACTTATACACCAGGAGGTGTAGTAGCAGAGCCTGCAGGATCATGAAGGATCCTCACCACCCCAACAATGGACTGTTCCAGCTGTTGCAGGTGGGCAAGCGCCTCCGCAGTCACACAACGAGAACAGAGAGACTGAGACAGAGTTTCTTCCCGCAAGCCTTAAGAACTGACGATACTGAACTCACCAGGGGTCATCACTGAGACACACACATAGGCCCCACTGCCTTACTGTACTGCATACTGCATCACTGTTCTGGGTTACCGCATACTGTGCTGTATTGCTGTTCTGTTCGGTGTTACCGTATTGCTGCCCGTACTGTTGTATACTGTACTGTATATCTCCACACACTCTACCTCACTTTATTCACATGCCACTTTAATGCAGGTATCTGTATATACATAACAATGATAATAATAATAATAATAATAATAATAATAATAATAATAATAATAGCTGGTATTTATATAGCGCCTTTCATAAACCCAAGGACACTTTACAATGGAAAAAAACAAAGAACAAGACAGGGTAGATAAATCATATTAAATAAAGAACAAATAAAAAAAAAGGGTCAGGGGCAGGAGGCCTCGTTGAACTGGTAGGTTTTGAGGAGATTTTTGAAGGTGGCCAGGGATGGAGCATTTTTGAATGTCAGTGGGGAGAGAGTTCCAGAGGGTGGGGGCTGCCACACTGAAGGCTCTGTCCCCAAAGGTTCGTAGCCTAGTGCAAGGGTTGGAGAGCAGACCCGTGTCCGAGGACTGCACCTTCCGGGACAGAGCGTAGGGGTGGAGGGATTTATAGATTAGTAGTAGGATTTTGTAGGAAATACGGGACTTTACAGTGAGTAAAGCCAGTAAAGCCTGTAAAGATGGATGAGGGTGGGGATGATGTGCTGCTAGGGCTTGGTGAAAACTCTAGCAGGAGAGTTTTGAACATACTGGAGCCTGTCCAGGACTTTGCTTGGAACTCCGGACAGCACTCCATTGCAGTAGTCCAGACAGGATGTGATTAAGGCATGGATTAGTGTTTCTGCCATGGACTCAACCTGTGATGGGCAGAGTCTGGAGATGTTCTTGAGGTGGAAGAAGGCAGATTTGATTATGGATTTGATGTGTGAGTGAAATGAGAGGGTTGAGTCAAAAATGATGGCCAGCTTGCGTACTTCAGGGGATTGGGGGGAAGATAAACCAGACATCAACAACCAGGAGCAGATCTCCAACCCTCCTGAGCAGTGCCTCAGGAACCACAACCATGAGTATGGCTTTGTTATTGTTGAGTTTGAGCAGGTTTGATGACATCCAGACTTTGATGTCGTGGAGGCAGTTGACAAGAGACTGAGGGGGGAGCCGGGTGGATGGTTTGGTGCTGAGGTATAACTGGGTGTCATCGGCCTAGGTGTGGAAGCATAGACCGTGGTGGCGTGTGATCTGACCAAGGGGGAGCATGTAGATGGTGAAGAGGAGGGGCCCAAGCACGGAACCTTGAGGCACGCCTTGGTCGACTGGGCCAGGGGTGGATCAGAAGTCTCCGATAGTGACAAACTGCTTCCTGTTGGTGAGATAGGACTGGAACCAGGAGAGTGCTGTACTGGAGAGGCCAAGGTAACAGGTTCGTGAAGCTCATGGTTGGACATGTGCTGTTGGAGTTTGGCAGCAACTGCTCGTTCCAGGATTTTGCTTAGGAAGGTTGGAGATCGGGGCCAGTAGTGGTAAATACCAGTAGTGGTTGGGTTTGTCACAGTCCAGACCAGGCTTCTTTAGGATAGGTATGAAAGAGGCCATTTTGAAGCTGGTGGGAACGGGGCCGGATTTCAGGGAGGTGTTAATGATGGCCACCAAGGCAGGGAAGAGGGTGGGTAGGCATGCCTTGACCAGGGCTCTGGGCATAGGGTCCAGAGAGCTGGTGGAGGCCTTGGCCTTGGTGACCAGCTTAGTATTTAGCGGCGCATCCACAGGGGAGAAGGAGGAGAGGCAGCACTGGGGTGAGCAGGCAACTGGGGTGGCAACACCCTGTGGTTGGGGTGTGTGTGGGAGGGCAGGCAATTGGAGTTGCTGGAAGATGGTGTTCACTTTGGCCTGGAAAAACTCCTGGAAGATGGTGCAGCAATCAGGCGAGTCAGGGGATTGAGGGGGATCAGGGGGGCGGAGCAGCCGGTGATGTCCGGTGGTGGACAACAGCATTCTGGGGTGGTTTTGCTGATTGCCAATGAGGGTGGAGTAATATTGGGTCTTGGTTTTGGAGAGAGCTTCTTTGTATGAACTCACATTCTGTTTGAAGGCCTCAGTGAGGCCAGATCTTCTGCAGAGGCCCTCCAGCTGACGGCCACTGGCCTTCATATTGTGGAGTTCAGAGGTGTACAAGGGGGCAGGGCGAGTGAAGGAGACAGTCCGGGTTTTGAAAGGGGCAAGAGAACTGAGGCTAAGGGAGAGGGCAGAGTTGTGGTGGGCAACCAGGCCATCCACCGTGGTGTCAGGGGGGTCTGGGGCCAGGTGGGTCGCGAGGCTCTTGATCACCGCTGTTGTACTCAATGACTTGAGGTTCCTGACATATACGTTTTATGAATCAGTTAGTTTCAGTTTGTAAGTCAAGTACAAATTAGGTAGCTATTGTGTTCAGTCTAGAACATATTGTGCATAATCACCGGATGCATTGCATTGATATTTCACTTAATTTATGTATGAAAGTATGTATATGTATGTGACAAATAAACCTCTTGAATCTTAAATCTTGAACATATATGGAGTGAAATATCTTAGCAACGCACCTGGAGATTATGCCCAATAGTTTCTGAACCGAACATAATAGCTAACCTAATTCCTACCTAGCTAAATAACTTAAACTAACTGATTCCTAAAACGTTATGCAGTTAGTGAATAGAATAATATAAATAAAATAAAATAAAAACAAAATAAGACTCAATAAGGTCATACAGAGTGGGGGTACAAAATGGAAGTAAAGGGAATAATTGCTCATTTGCACACGACTGGATGAAAATGAATGCTTTTCCTTTTTTTTCCGTTTGTTAGAAGGCCAGTTTAGGGCATTTCACTGGTCATAATCCCCTCTAATAACCTTGTGAAAAAGTTCAGGAGCAAAGTTTGAGTTCATTTGCAAACAGACACATGCAGCGTATATAGATACAACAGATATATAGTATACCTGTTATATAATATAGTTTCTACATGTAGGCATAGGTTACAGGTAGATCTAGACTTGTTGGTCACACGCCATTCATGTTTTTCAAAACCTCAACTCGACAGTGACATGACATGTGTTGTCTGACCTGTGATCGACCGCCTGGATATATGTAAGAGACTGGAGTTTGAACTCAAATATCCAAGGAATGCTCTCTTTGGAACAGCAGCTGCCTGTCCAGTGCTCTAACTGAGAGGTGTGTGTGTTCTGGGTATGTAACTTTAAATACTGAATTGTAGAATAGCAGCATTGGATGCTACCCTTGCACCTAAGTAGTTGTAATTGCCTTGCCCTTGCCCAAACGGCCGATTTCATGGTTTTCTCTTTCACTCTGCCTCTAGGTACCTCGCCGTCACATTCCGAATCTGAAATGTACACGATTCTTTGTGTTTTTCTGATGCCCTTGCTGCTAACACCACCTTGTGATGGAGGAAAGATTCTGGTGGTTCCCATGGACGGAAGCCACTGGATCAACATGAAGATCATGATTGAAGAACTGCATGCAAGAGGGCATAGTATTGATGTTGTCAGAGGCTCCACAAGTTGGTACATCACTCAGGATTCCCCTCTCTACACTTCTATCACTATACCGCAAGTCGAATATATGGAAAACTTTTTGGGGGAATTTTTAAAGCGATACATCCAGGTAGGTTAAAAATTAACAGCAATAATTATGAATAATTTCATCTTTTCCGTCATGCTCCCTTTTTGGATGGTTCATTTATTTGTACATTCACTTAAAGGGGTACACCAGTATTTTTTTGGGGGGAAACTCGCTTTTTTTCTCTCTTACCCACAATCAGATAAGGATGTCAATACCAATTTAATTCCTCAGTGTCCATAACCAAGATATTGAAGAGCTGCATTCTAACTGTGTTCAGTGCAAGCTCAATACAAGGCTGCAAAGCAAATCAATTAGCCTAGCCCCTGTTAATTTACGGAAATACACTTTCCAACATCTCAAGAGTGGAGGTAGTTAAGCCACTTAAAGTGTGCCTTGAGGAAGTAAACAAAACCCCCTCAAAAACCCCCTCATGCAGTTTCATTTCACAGTGTGGCTGCATGTAAAACAGAACTATTTTGAGAAGCATGTTTGTCTAAGATGTATCTGAACTTCTGTCTGAATCTGTGTGTGCTATGTATGATTACCCACTCATTTAATAATTTATTCAACCACTCATTCATTCATTTTTTTCCCAGGCACAGAGAGAAAAATCACAACTTGAGTTCTTCACACTCACCAAGGAATTCTTCTCCATGATCTCCACTGCCCATTCAATATATTCTGACATTTTGGTTCGAATCCTTGATGATGAAAATATGGTGAAGCGCTTAGTAGCTGCCCAGTATGACCTGGTCCTCACTGACCCGTGTATAGGAATAGGGGTCCTCCTCGCCAAGTATCTCAAAGTTCCAATTGTGCTTAATGTTCGCTGGATCACCAGCGGTGAGGGACACTTTGCCATAGCCCCCTCACCCCTGTCCTACATCCCTGTGCCAGGATCTGGCTTAACCCACAAGATGACCTTCACAGAGAGGATAAAGAACATACTTTTCCATGGCATCATTGTCTACCAGCAGAGGTTCATGGTTGGGCCAAGTTACGATGCCATCTGTGCCAAATACTTTGAGGGTGGATGTGATATTATCTCGCTCCTTCAGCAAGCAGATATTTGGCTTTTTAGGTCTGATTTTGTCTTTGAATTTCCCCGTCCAACGATGCCAAACGTGGTCTATATTGGGGGGTTCCAGTGCAAGCCTGCTCGACCCCTGCCACCAGATCTGGAGCAGTTTGTTCAGAGTGCTGGAGAGCATGGAGTAGTGGTAATGACTCTGGGTACTTTGGTCGACGCTTTACCGGATTCACTTGCAGATGAGATTGCTGGTGCCTTTGCAAAGTTCCCTCACAAGGTAAAAAAATTCACTATTTAATTTTATCTATGGTATATTATATATATATTAAGTCAATTGAATTTGGGTCATTTTTCAAACTGTTTAACGCTAATGTCAAGACTAGTACAAGAGGATATGATGAAAATTGGCCTTTCATAATTCGAGGTCTTGTAAGCGAGAAGAGTTACATTTTTTTGTCTGTCTTTTGTTTGTGCAAACAGGTAATTTGGCGACACAAAGGAGGACGCCCCTCTGCCTTGGGCAACAACACCTTGATGGTCGAGTGGATGCCCCAGAGGGACCTCTTGGGACATCCACAAGTCAAGGCCTTTGTTGCTCATGGAGGAACTAATGGAGTCCAGGAGGCCATTTACCATGGGGTGCCAGTGCTCGGTATACCCCTGTTCTTTGACCAATTTGACAATCTACTTCGTCTGCAGGAGAATGGAGCAGCAAGGATCATAAAGTTAGCGGATGTTAATGGACAAACTTTTGAGCAGGGTCTTAGGGACGTGCTGCACCGAGACAGCTACAGGCAGAACATGCAGAGACTGTCCCGTTTACATAAAGACCAGCCAGTAGCACCCATGGACCATGCCACCTTCTGGTTGGAATATGTTATGCGCAACAAAGGTGCTGCTCACCTGCGCACAGACTCCTATAGGATGCCCTGGTACTCCTACTACTCTATAGATGTATTATTGGTGATTCTGGCTTTTGCGACGCTTCTTTTGTGCTCCACTTTAGTCTTTTTCAGGTTCCTGTGCTGCAGAGGAAGTAGAGCCAAAAGTAAACAGAAACGAATGTAGTGAAAAATGACATGTCATGAATCCATGCGGGTGGTGGAAAAAAGTACTCTGCACTTAGTAGTTGAGTACAAGTACTGAATTACTCTGCCCAATTTATGATACATTAGTATTTAGATTTACATCTTAAAATGTTTCTTCTACTAATCAATTATTCTGCTCAATATACATTTATAAATATATATATTTATATATATATATCAACTCAGAGACTTATTAACTTCAGTCATTTTGTCATTTCACATCCATTGTTATATCCAGCTCAACCTCTCGGGATCATTTCCCGATCCAGACAGAATAGACATATTTAAATGTATGTTAATCAGTACTAATATTTTTCAAAGTTAGTTCAACGATACCAATTTGCCAGGAATAAAATAATATTTCAAACTCTTTTCTACACTTTGTTGATCTATAAGATACAAATTTCAGATGAAAAAGACACAAAAATAATGATACAAATGAAATACCAAAATGCCCACATCACCCCTGCAAGGCCAGGCGAGCCATATCATGCCTGGTTTTGCTTTAGCTCTTCTGCATCGAATTAACGGATCCCTTCGTCCTTTGCTTCCTAGATTCCTGTTGAGACCTCTGTCCAAAAAGTGACTTACATTATGTGGCGACACCAGATCTGCTGGAAGCCGAAATTTTGAAGTTCACATTCTTCATTAGGCAACGATATTTGGCTGTTTAGGTCTGATTTCGTGTTTGAATTTCCCCGTCCCACGATGCCAAACGTGCTCTATATTGGGGGCAGATTTGCTGGAAGCTGAAATTTTAAAGTTCACATTTCTCATTAGGCAATGAGGGAAAATTTCCACTGGAACGAAGAGAATAACAACCAAATCCATCTTTTAAACGTTTTTGCCTCTTTCTTGATTACTTTAAAGCCTGGTTAAGCTTCACACACTTGAAAAAACGTGTTGAATGTGATATTTGCTTAACACAATGTGTGAACCCAAGACTGGATATCTTCATAATAAACTGTAGAGTCAGGACGTTAACACAAAAACATCCTTCTGTAAAATGGTTAAACATAAATGCATGTAAATACCATAAAATAAAAGCTGATGGTCTGTACATTTGTCTCATATTCATCTTTTAATCTCAAATCCAAATGCCTTAAATACATACAAATATAAAGAATTTCACTCTGCTGTTACCATACTTTTGGAGGTTGCTGGATGCTTGTTTTTCCCCTTGTATCCGTTTTAATTTTTACAAGCTGCCTGGTTACATAACTCAATATGTAGACTAACATTATTCAGGAAAAAAAAAGTCTTTAACACAAAACAGATACCTTGAAAACAGTATGAGTTTTGAGAGGACAGTTGTCTTTAATATGGCCGTCGATAAACAACTTAAGCTGAATTACTTAGCATATCTTTTGATTCAGTGCCTTTCCCGTTCTCAGTTATTTTGCCTACGTACGTGCAGTCACCTTACAGTATATGATGATAAGTAATGATAAACAACCGTCTCAGTGTTTCACGATTACATACATCCAACGGGAGGATTTCTAAGGGCGACGTTTGTTTGGCTTGGCAATCAAAACGCTTTGACCGAGATACTCGGATGAAGAAAAACCGCACGGCTCAACCTTTCCAGTGACGGGAAAAGGGACGGGAAGAGGGGTGGCTGTCTTCTGAAGACGTTTTCTGAAAGTCCTGTCGAAAAAACCCTCCCGCCGCCCTTCCTTTTGTGAGCACTGCAGAAAGCCCAACGTCTTTCAGCTCGGGCCTCGTCGGCGGAGAACGGATCTTACGTGCTGTCTGAGACCGAAATTGATAATTCAGGCTTCTGGCATTTCCAGACCCTTATCGTGTTGTAGTCACCGGGGGTGGAGGCCAGACACAGGGTCAGACTCGTAACAGCCGCCGTGGATACATAAAACAGGTGTTACCAGCGGCTCCTTCTGTCAGCAACTGTGACGGTATGAATGATGTCCCGCCCGCCGCCGACCCCCTCGACCCCTGTGCCTACTGCCTACTTGCTTTTCAACTTTTTCCCCCCTCGGCTCCGTGGAAGCCGCGGCTCCATGTTGCCTGGAGAATGGAAACCCTTTCTGCAATCACGGCTGGAATTGAACGGGATGATGATGTCATTGCGCATGTTCTGTGTTAGAAGCAAAAGTCAAGGTTGGGGAGGGTTGGAGGGGGGCATACGTACTCGGATAATTGAGGCCAAAGCCTAAAATACCGTGAGTCCGTGAGCAACGCGATCGGTTTGAAATCTATCGACAGATCGAGTGGTACCCATTGTTTTTTTCCCACCTTTGGAGAGCGAGCAGGCCTCCTTCCCGAGGCATTGAAAATAAAAATCTGGGAGCACTGAATGGAAGTTCTGGAAACAGCCAAAGCAGACCCTTTACTGGGAGTTTAAGAGATCTGGGATATGTTTTTCTTTTCTTTTCTTTTTTTTTTTTTTTTTTTTTACCAGAATATTTTGAAAGCCGACCCAGATTAAAAGGCACACATTCACCACATTTATTTTTAACACATTTGTCTCTCTTGAATGTTCTTCTGTAAGCCACAAACTCCATTTATTGGACGCTAAAAAATGGGATAATTTTCTCACCGAGAGGTGAGACACATGCACGCACGCACACACACACACACGCAGAGACTTAAACACGCACACACATACACACACAGATTGAAATACAAAGAAGACACACACACACACACTGAAACACAGTAATATGCACACACAATCAATCTCAAACACAGACTGAAACCATACACACATGGAAACACACACTGAAACACACACGCACACACACACACACACACACACAATGAAATGCACACATACACAAACACACAAACAACCACATTCGCACATTGAAACATGAACAACATACATACACACACATGTGAAAATGCACACACACATACTTACATTTCACACCCACACATGATTAAACTCATACACACACACTGAAACAGAAAACAACACACACACAAACACACAGGCCCCACAGCCTGTTCAAGGCCAAAATGTCTAGTCCTCCTTGCTTTGACTGTTAAAGGTACAAAGACTGAATTGGGGGCCATTGTGGATCCACCTCTGAGCTGGCAGCGGAGGGGGTCACGGAGGCGAAATGGGGGCCGAAACGGCGTCAATGCGAAGGCACAGCCGGCGTGCTGGGAGAGGGGTGGGGCGTTTTGATGACGGAGTTCTTCAATGGTCGGCTGGTCGCAGGGAAAAAAAAACTCCATTCAGAAGCCGCACCTTGTCAAAATGAACCTTAAGGCCTATTAGAGCTGTAGATATTCCTCTGTAATCCCATTTGGATTTGTACGCTTTATTATTTTTAATATTCAAATATTTTCGCATCGTTAACACTCACATTTAGAACTGCGGGGGGTGCTACGCGCACAGTTTGACTGCAGCTCCTTCACACGTGCTTCACACATTCGCCTCCTTCACGGGGAAGTTCCCACAGGGAGAAATAATACAAACAACTTCTAAAGTCCGCAAGAGCCTGGAGCATGGAGTCTGTTCCCACATTAGATAACTGTAACGGACACGGTACGATGCGCTCCGGCGCCTTGATTCAATTAAATCATTTAAAATAATAAGTTCATTAAATCAGTGTGATTCTCCTCAACCGTATGTTATACGTCACACTAGAGGCCAACGCTGTCAACCCCCCATGATCACGGCATTATGCCGTCTTTCTAAGATCACACACTGGGCGGCATTATTCCGCCTTTGTTTGGTTCAGTGTATAAAGGCAAAGCTGGCATAATGACAGATCGTCTTTACGGCAATATTGCCGGATCTCTGTATAAACCTGGCTTTAGAAACACAGAAACACACACACACACACTAGAACACATGAACACACACGCACACACTGAAACAACACACACACACACACACACACACACACACACACACACACACACACACACACACACACACACACACACACACACACACACACACACACACACTCACACACACTGTGGTGTGGTGAGCAGCCACACCTGACCTGGATCTAGGTGATTGGGATCAGGGTGGCTGCATACCTGTTGCTCATTTGGTTGGTCTAACGAGCAACAGGTTAAAGCCACCCTGATCCCAATCACCTAGATCCAGGTCAGGTGTGGCTGCTCACCACATCAAAAACACACATCCATAAACACAGAAACATTACATTACATTGCATTTAGTCATTTAGCAGACGCTTTTATCCAAAGCGACTTACAAGGGAGAATAACATTCAAGCTACATTGCGACAGAGACATTGGTGTAACAGTAAATACTGCTAAGTAGTGCTAAGTAATTGTAGGTTAGGAGAGGAGGTACTCTCTGAAGAGCTGGGTCTTCATGTGCTTCTTAAAGACAGAGAGGGAGGTCCCTGCTCTGGTCATTTTTGGCAGCTCATTCCACCAACGTGGAACTACAAATGAGAATAGCCTGGATTGCCGTGGCTGTATGGCCGGCAGAGCCAGGCGACGCTCATTTGACGAGCGCAGCATCCGGGGGGCAAAATGTGCTCTTACAAGAGCATTTAAGTAGGTGAGAGCATTCCCAACAATCACTCTGTAGGCCAGCATCAGAGACTTGAACTTGATGCGAGCGGCTACAGGTAACCAGTGGAGCTCCATGAGCAGCCGAGTGACATGTGCCCTCTCTGGCTGGTTGAACACCAGTCGCGCCGCCGCATTCTGTATCATCTGTAGTGGCTTCACCGCACAGGCCGGCAAGCCTGTTAAGAGGGCGTTGCAGTAGTCGAGACGGGACATCACCAAGGTTTGTACCAGCAGTTGAGTGGCATATTGGGTCAGGTACGGCCTGACTTTTCGGATGTTGAGTAGTGCGAAGCGGCAGGACCGGGAGACGGCGGCAACATGGTCCGAGAATGTCAGTTGGTCATCAATAATGACACCAAGATTCCTTGCAGCCTTGGTAGGAACAAGAGATAGAGAGTCGATTTTATTATCAATGTTGTGATAAATACCTTGTTTGGCCGGGAAGACCAGCAGTTCCGTTTTCGCCAGATTTAGTTGAAGGTGATAATCCTTCATCCATGTGGATATGTCAGCGAGACAGTCCGAGATCCGCGTCGAGACAGCGGGGTCGTCGGGCGGGAAGGACAGATAGAGTTGGGTATCATCCGCACAGCAGTGATATGAAAAGCCATGTGAGCGGATGATCGGGCCCAGTGAGGTGGTGTATATGGCAAAGAGGAAGGGTCCTAGCACCGAGCCTTGGGGCACCCCTGTGGTGAGGTTGTGCGGCACAGACAGCTGGCCTCGCCATGTCACACTGAACGAGCGCCCAGTGAGGTAAGAGTCGAACCAGGAAAGTGCACTGCCCGTTATGCCCATACTTGAGAGTATGGACAGGAGTATGCTGTGATTGACAGTGTCAAAAGTAGCTGATAAGTCTAGCAGAATGAGAACGAGGATTTGGCAGAAACATGCACACACACACACACACACACACACACACACACACACACACACACACACACACACACATGGACATAGAAACATGGACATACACACTCACACATACACACACCGAAACCCTAACAACACACACATGAACACAGAACACACACACACACACACACACACACACACACACACACACACACACACACACACTGAAACACAGGAAACACATGGAAACCACACACACTGAAACACACTGACACACACACAATGAAACACATTAACACACACGCACGCAATGAAATGCACACAGAGACTGAAACCACACACACAGAACCATGCACATACACACACGCACACAGACTGAAACACAGAAAACACCCACACGCTGAAACCACACACACTGAAACACACACACACACACACACAGAAACACATAAACCCATGTGCACAGACTGAACCACACACAGAGGCTGAAACCACACACACTGAAACACAGACACAAACACACACACACACTGAAACACATAAACACACGCACACTCCGAAAAGCACACAGACTGAAATACACACACACACACACACACACACACACACACACACACACACACACACACACACATTGAAACACATACAAACACACTGATACACAAACAACACACACATAAACACAGAAACATGCACACACTGAAACACACAGACTGTAACCACCCACACAGACACACACACACACACACGCGCGCACACACGCGCACGCACACACACACACACACACACACACACACACACACACACATACACACACACGCGCGCACACACGCACACATGCACAGATGCACGCACACACACAGAACCACAAAGACACAGTAATTGATGCAAGTCAGGTGCTAAAGTGCTGCAGATTTCTCTTTTGGCTCGCTCTTCCAGAGGGCATCTGTAAGATGTGACATCATTCTCTCCATCCTCCCACAGACACACACATGAAATCAATTGGATTCTCTGCAGTGGAACCACTGGCCAGAGTCACAAATAGATCCCCTGTCCCAAATAACAAACCCTGCTGTGGATTTTGGTTGGCTGTGTACACATGTTGCTGTCTGTTGAGGGTTGGCAACCACATGCGCAAAGTGCTGAAGCAATGTGAAATTCTGTTGGACAGACCACATAATCCAAGCTGGTTAATATCTAATCTCCCTCAATCACACCGGTGATTTAGATACATACCCAACAAGTATTCGTCTTTTTATATGTGTTCATCTTAATCACAAGACAAAATATGCACTTCATCGATTTTTTTAAATGCTGAAACAAAAGACAAAGTAAACTTTGCAGCACATTCAACTATTCATATGAAGAAAATGTTTTATTTAAGGACTGACCGCAGTGTCAAATATCAAAGTTGGCGATGACAGAACGCAATGCAACTCTTTTTGTGACCTTTTTGGGAATAGTTGGAAGCGATTCAACACATTTTTTTGTGTCACAACTCATCTATTAAATACAACTGCGATAGGCAACAATCATATGGTTGTGGTTTGAGGTTGGCGGGGAGCTGGAGTGGGGAAGAGTTTTTTGAAGCCTTGAGCTCAGGTCAAACAACATGGAGAATGTTAAGATCCACACCGTATCAACCTGGTCAAGCAGAGGATTACTGGACTGCAGAATACATCTGAGATACACCAAAACGCCAACTAAATCTAACCTTAAATCTCTTACGTCAAACTCACCCATCTCTAATCTAGCGCCTAACCCTCACCATCTCGAAGCTTGTCCCTAAACTTAGCCATCTCTGACCCTAAACCTAAACTTAGCCATCTATAACATTATAGCAAAACTTAACCACCTCTTACATTAGACCTCAACTTAAGGTGAAGGTGACCAACACACCCGCTTCAAATGGTGGCGTTGAAACTTGTTCTCCACTTTCAACCCGTCCCTGCTTGGCCTGCCTCCGGGGGGCAGCCAGGAGCAGCAGGCGGAATGCAGCGACGCGTCCGGGGAGCGGTTCCCAATGTCCGTCGCTGGTCAGACGATGATCTTATGCATGCTTCTGGCAGGGGGGTCCTTGCGGATGTTATATGAAGGAAACCCCGCGTGCGCACGGGGGAGATCACGCAAACTCCACACAGGAAGGCCCTGAATCGCGAGCACCACCGGAGCAGGGTGCCAACAGCACCCCGGGCACAAATGGAACCCAGAACCTTCTTTCTGTGAGGCAACAGTGCAAGCACTGTACCACCATTATAACATCATTTTCATTGACTCAAGTCAACTTATCCTCAATTGATACTGAATTAAGGATAAACATCCGAACAAAGTGTAACCACAAATATATACATATATAATATATGTATACAATACAAGAACGACCGATAAAATGTCTGGTAAGCACCAAAAAGTGTAACAAGCTAAATAAACTAAATATTTTCTTTGAATGTATTGTTAAAATGCTGAGCTAACTTTCCAATTACCGAAAATTGTTTGATTATCTTTCATAGCATTTATTTAGCATCTTGATGCCAGATTTACGTTTACTACGGTACCACGCTTGCATCACTCCTCAAAGCAATTTCATACTTGGCAGAATCCTGTTCCCTGGAAAAGGGTGAGATCATCTAAATCAATTCCATGACCGCAGATCGTGTGTTTCTTTGTGAGATGGATCCAACAGGTTTTTTGAATAATCCTCAGCTAATGCAGTCGAAAGACAATAGGCCTTTTCTCTTGTCTCCGAAAATGTGGAAAACCGTGGATTTCAGCTCTAAGGTCTTGGAGCGGGAGCAGGCATATGACATTGCTTGAGCCAGAGGAGGTATCGCAGTGTTCTCCCAGGAGAGATTTCCTGACCGGCGGATTTCTCTTCTCGGTCCTGCAGTCTCTTCTGGTGTGAGAAAGAATTACAATGTAGAATATATGCCACAATTGAACGCACCCCTTCCTACCTATGGCAGGAAAGGAAGCTCCTTCAGTTTCTTTTGAATCACTATTGCACCCAAACACAGCAGAACCATGTTGTAAAATTTTGATTGAGATTTCCACAAATGAAGCTTTGCGGAATGCTGTTTTCAATCAATCAATCAATCAATCAATCAATCAATCAATCTTTGGTCGATACAGCGCAGCAGACGAGCGTCGTGTCGCCGTGGTGCAGGAACAGAAACCAATTAAAATAACTCGTGGCTCAGTTAGAAGATAAAAAAATATATAGAGAGATTTTATTCAGATCTATTTAGAATTGATTTCACTGCCCAAAAAGCAGTCTTTGATAATGGCATAACATCAATATCTGATTCTAAATTGAGAATTACATGTACTGCCTCATCATTTGATTGACATTAGAGAAATACAGACAGTATTTAGTCATTTTTCAAAAAAAGATTACTCATCGAACCCATACCTAACATTTGGTGTCAACAAAACAATACACAAGAATTAGATTAGACATATAACACATTCGATTATTATATCTACTGTATATTATAATACAAGCCTTTTTTTTATTATTATAAAATAGTTACTTCCAAGCCACCAAATTTCACATAGCTTTCACAGGATAAATATTTCTCCAGATTATTGAATGACCACATTTTCCTGGCCCCTTGTCCCCAGTTGACTATCAGCTGTAATGTTTACATGTGCAAATCTCTTCTTCGTTTATCCCCGGATGACCTACACTTGTTATGCCATTGATCATTTCTACAATGTTCCCACAGACTGACACGAAAAACGATATTTCTCATAATTCCTCAGCTTGTATCGCATGTTGCAGTAAACAGGCTTTCTCGTCTCGTTACAAACGGAATGTGACGGCAATGAAATGAAGGTTGCTTGATTTAATATCTGTTAGCAATCATTCTGAGCCGATGTAACGTCACTCCTTGGCGTAAATGTGCAGTAAAATAGCACGTGTGAAGTTTACAACCAAGATCATAAAAAATGAGACTCCACTTTTGCCGATATGTAGTTTGCCGCCGCAGATTTAAATGTAATATCTTTGTTTTTCCTGAGACACTAAAGTTCCTTTGAAGCACATCTGTTATTAGAGATAGTCGATATTTGTGCAACTACGGTCAATTTTATTGCACTCTTTTAATATCACAAATACATGATAATATGAAATGTTTGAAGTTTATATATCTCTGTCCACCGGGGGGTTGAAAACAGACGCAAATCGTGATTTAAAATAACCCATATACATTTTATTTTGATGTTTCTTGGCCACTCAAACAGTAATTATTGTAGGTTTCCGATGCATTTACAAGGCTCACGTTCAACAGCATCAGACATTCTAGTTCAGAAACACAAGTGGATTAACAGACATGGGAGCTCATAGTAATTACATGGGTAAAAATGAAGAAGGTTTGAAAGGGGAACACTATTGCTATTGTGACCAGCATGTCATTCGACAAATTACAATTTGTTGAAATGCATCAGTTGTACAAAATGTACCAGCACCAGTAAATATACACAAAAAAAGAAACCTCCTCATAAACAGAGGGCTTATTCTGTTTACAAGAAGAGATAAAATCTTCTCCAAGACTGAATATGTTTCATAAATCTCCACCCTCTACACCACAGTAAAAGTTGATATTTCCCTTGCATACTTACATACATTACTTACACAATGACCACTTCTTTTGCCAATGCATTATTATTACTATTATTATTATTATTATTATTATTATTATTATTACAAATAAATCACCTCTGGTCTCCCTAGAACATTTATGTTTGGATGGTTCGAGTGAGCGAACCAGCAGTGGATCTTGCTATGTTGCATCTATCCAGTTTTCCCATCTTCCCGTGCTCTTCGCCCGGACGTTGTGTCTCTATGGTGAATATGTGTTTTGGTTTTTTTTTGGTTGGGGGAGGGGGGGGCGGGTGTTTTGACCTCCTGCCGGTCACTCCCTTGGCCTCTGGTGACGCCTGACCAGCCTCACTCTCCTCTTCACACCGGCTGAGAGACAAAACACATCAGACGGTGTTAGAAAACGCATGGAAAACATACACGGTAGCTCATTTTTGAATGCCTAATACAATATATACACATATATAAACATACACACACACAGGATTAGTCTAACCAGACCAGACACACATTTGTTTTTTTTACCGGGTATTTATTTTAATTTTCTTTCCTTTTATTTGAGTTAGAATTTTGCATGTATATTATTATTATTATTATTATTATTATTATTATTATTATTATACTACTACTACTACTATTACTACTACTACTACTACTACTACTACTAATAATAATAATAATAATAATAATAAAAATTAAAAAAATTGGTTTAATAATTTATACCCCTTTCCCTAATACCCAGCATTATTTTTGTTCCAAAAAGTCATGCAAAAACACTGCACTCCACGAGCCACCTCGCCGATGGAGGTAAGAGAGTGACTGAGGAAGCCTCCCCGTTACAAACGGGTTGTTTTTTTTTTTTTGTTTCATTCAATGAGTTAAAAAAACACATCAGACAGTGGGAGGGAAGGGTAAAGTACGGGAGAATCCCGGGGAAAAACGGGAGGGTTGACATGTATGTGATTGATGTCTCAAAGGAGGAGGCGGAGCCAATGAAATAGGTGCTGGTCCAAATCTGCTAAAGTGCCGGTTCATGTTCCGGCGTGATCCGGCACAAATAGAGCCCTGGTTCATCTTGAATTGTAGGCTTCTGACTTCGACACTGCTTGTAATTTGCAAAGCTGATGTGAAAAATGTGTAGAAATTAAACGAAACCTAAACCGTTACGATGGCATGGGAGGGTCATCATGCAACTCTATTTTCACAGCAGACAGACGAGGAAGGAAGAGGATCGGCCGACGGAGTCAACGCCACATATCGGAAGGGAAAATATCGAGAGCGAAAGGATTAATCCGGTAATAACAGCCGGTGGTTATTTTCGTTGCGCGTATTTTCCAGTGGCAGGGACACGGTCTCTTAGCAGGTTCCTTTTGTCAATCAGCGATGCGGTTGAGCGTGTCAATACCTGGAGCTCTCTTTGCCGGGGCGCGTATACCTCCTTCTGTGAAATAAGGAGGAAAGGCATTCAGTACAAATGGAGATGCATATTGGGATCCACAACACACATGAGGGGTCATTGTTGGGGGAGTTACCCTTAATTAGTTTGGTTATTCTCTCTGATTCGGCGTCGATCATGTTGGGGTTGCCGTGGATGGTTGTGATTTTGGAAAAATCCGGTCCTGAAGGTAAAAAAAAACAGCCTTAAAAGTGGACGATGGCGTTCGACCCCACATTCTGGTCCCATGCAAGGAGTTTTTCAGATCACATTAAAAATGCGTCCATCGCTCTCTTTTCCACCATGAAAAATTGACCACTCATCATGCCTTCATCTTTGAGGTAGAAAGCTTGATTTGGAGTTTTTTGGGTCTCATACCAGATGTGGTCATTTTTAATGACGGGGGGGGGGCAACGGAGTGAACAACCATCTGAGTGTAAAGAGTTCAGAAGGCCCTACCCTCAATGATATGAGGCTCCACCATTCGGACGTATCCGTCTCCACCTTCAGAGCGGCAGCGGAGAAGGGCATTGAAAGTCATTTGACGACTTGGCAACATGTACGGACTGACAGACAGACACAGACACCCGCACTGACCTCCTCCGCCACCGCCAACACTAAGGCAAGCCCAGGTAGGTCAATTCACACACAGAGTACAAATCACACTTGTGTTGAATGGGCAGCTGGCTCACACAGAATTTTTTTGTTTTTTAGCTGTGATTCATAAAATGAAACCACCCCGGAACGAGCAATCCATCTGTTAGCTCTGTGTCATTTGTACATATCACCATTTAGAACTCTTTTGTCCAAAATGACTTATAATTATTCATACACCGATGGACACAGCCGTCAAGAACACCTACGTGTTACGTGTCTTGCTCAAGGACAGATTAGACCTTCAGATTACTAGATGACCTGCTCTACCGCCTGAGCTACTGCCCCCCATACACACAAGATTGATTGGCAGATAGAAATTGATTGACAGATGAAAATTTATGCCATGGCGGGCAGACAGATCGTTGTGGTGTACCATTCAACGCAGCACGACGTCGCTACCGATTAAATAAAACTATATCTGGATCCATCTTTCGATGGGACATCGTAGATCGGAGGGGGGGATGCAGTGTTTTTCGTGGCTGCCGGCCAAGATATGTAGTGATATAGTTAATAGCCTTTGGTAACGTGATCCGCTGTGTAAAGCGTGCTTGGATTTACAGCCCTCTGTTTATCTGATGATTTGCGATTCTCTCCCTCCGTTACTGTCAGGAAGTACCATGACTAAATGGAGACATCCTCAACCTTTGGCTCGCGGATCCACATGGTGTTACTTGATGAACGCACGGGGCCGCAGGACAGTGCTACAGAAAGTCAAATTTATTGATATGCGATTGATATATTTTTAATGCAATACTTGGTTAAAAAAGGTTAAAATATATATTGTTATTTCGATATAATACATATGAAGCTCCCTCCATGATATAATGATATAATATGATATAATAGAGTTAGCCAATGTGATACTCAAATTGAAATGAAACAGTTGTTTAATATGCAATGTGGAATATCTGCACTTTGACGAGTAATTACAGTGGGGTCAAAATGCGGTAATGGGCCAAAAAAGCATTAATGTCAGCGTTAGATTACATTTCACTGCATATATTAATGAAAGTATGTATCCGATGTGACGAATAAACCTCTTGAACCTTGAATCTTGAGATTAAAGCACGAAATTGAACACCTTGACGCTCCGATCCTACATATTGAGCCTTCAAAAAACAGCGACCGTCTTTTTCAATTTTTCAATTTCAATTTCAAATAATTTAATCCTAACCCTAGCTACCCGAAATTCAACTTTGTTTCAAAGTACGTGAACCTCCTTGCTCTCCAGATACCCCTTTTCCTTGGCTGCATCCCAGGAATATTGGACTCGCACAGATTTAAGCGTGACGAGTTGCAGGTCAGTGAAAAGGTAATTTGGAGGTGGCTGGGGGGGCGGGGTTTGGACCACCCCACTCATCTTTGAAAAGCAAGAGTGCTGAACTCCCTCATAGGTATATAATGAAATGGTAAACACCACTCAAGTGATGTCTGCTGATTCCTTGATGATAAGGAAAACAGGGAAAAAGGATTCAAGGAACGCTCGATCAGCCATACTGTGGCCGCTATGGCCGTCATTTGCGCTTGTTGAAAGGAGCCCAAGAAGATGCACCAAAGTGTTGTCGTGGATGTAGAGCGATATAAACTGACCTTCAATCCTCTTCGTGTCCACGTCCATCTCACCACTGTGCGCTGTGTTTGGGAGAAAGACATCCTCTCTCAAATCTCTTGGAAAACCTTTTCCTTTCCAAATTTCAGACATCTCTCAGGGCCGGTTCACATGAAGTGTCTTTCGAGCGTGCAAATCTGTTGTTTTCAATGCAGGCTTTTTTTCGGCCGAAGCGCAATGAGATAAAAAAGAAATTTCAACTTTTTGGAAAGCTGTAAGTGCACAACAGGTCATGTGAGATGAAATAAACAATCAGCCACAGCTTCCGTCACAACATCCTGTCCGTGCAATCGACAGTCCCCTTGGTCAATATGGAGGAGAGGCTTGGATACCGGAGCTGTACAACCTGTCCAGCGGAAATTAATTGGATTTCACCAGACAGAACAATGCCTGTAGGAAGAGAAGCTCTGAACGTGCGATATCGATCTATGGCGATCGAATAACGTTAGCCCTCGGCTAAGCAACTGTTCCTAAGCAATGTGCTTCATGTGAACTGGCCCCAAGGCAGTGTGCCATGATACATTATTATCCCAAACGAGAGGAAAATACTGACCCTCGATGATTCTCGTTAACTTTGTGATGGTCGGTTCTCCCTCGATAACCTTGGTGAGCTTGGTGTAGTTGGGCTCGCCATCGACGACCAACTCAGTGACCGTGGGCTCTGACTCGACCCTTGTTACCGTGGTGACCGGCTGTTCCCCCCCAATAACACGGGTCACCTTGGTGTAGGTGGGCTCGCCCTCGATGACTTGCGTGATTCTGGTGACGGAGGGTTTGCCCTCGATGACTCTGGTCACCGTCACCTCACGGACTGTATGGCGGGAGGCGTAGAGAGAGAGGGTTTGCAATGTTTCTAAGGCTTCAGGACATCAAAAGTTATTGCGGTTGCCTTTATTATGTTTCACTGTCAATACAAACTTTCCCCCTAATTAATTATTTTAAGGCATATTCCAATCATAGAGTATTTGTATTTTCCAAATATTTCTCATCATGTATTTGTTGGGAGTAATGGGTTTTAAAGTATCATACGGCTGCACTGACAATAATACAGTCTAAGTAAATGCAATTATTTCTTTCTAAAGCAAGTTTTTATTATTTGGGCTCTTCATCCACATTATACAGTTAAGACACTATATTTATTATTATTATTATTATTATTATTATTATTATTATTAAGGGAGATTCACTACATAGGTTAATTTAGGGACCTGTTTGTTTGTTTGGCACTGCTTGTAATTTTCTAAGCTGATGTGAAAAATGTGTAGAAATTAAACGAAACCTAAACCGTTACGATGGCATGGGAGGGTCATCATGCAACACTATTTTCACAGCAGACAGACGAGGAAGGAAGAGGATCGGCCGACGGAGTCAACGCCACATATCGGAAGGGAAAATATCAAGAGCGAAAGGATTAATCCGGTAATAACAGCCGGTGGTTATTTTCGTTGCGCGTATTTTCCAGTGGCAGGGACACGGTCTCTTAGCAGGTTCCTTTTGTCAATCAGCGATGCGGTTGAGCGTGTCATTACCTGGAGCTCTCTTTGCCGGGGCGCGTATACCTCCTTCTGTGAAATAAGGAGGAAAGGCATTCAGTACAAATGGAGATGCTTATTGGGATCCACAACACACATGAGGGGTCATTGTTGGGGGAGTTACCCTTAATTAGTTTGGTTATTCTCTCTGATTCGGCGTCGATCATGCTTGGGTTGCCGTGGATGGTTGTGATTTTGGAAAAATCTGGACCTGAAGGTGAAAAAAAAACAGTGTTAAACGCAGACGATGGCGTTCGACCCCACATTCTGGTCCCATGCAAGGAGTTTTTCAGATCACATTAAAAATGCGTCCATCGCTCTCTTTTCCACCATGAAAAATTGACCACTCATCATGCCTTCATCTTTGAGGTAGAAAGCTTGATTTGGAGTTTTTTGGGTCTCATACCAGATGTGGTCATTTTTAATGACGGGGGGGGGGGCAACGGAGTGAACAACCATCTGAGTGTAAAGAGTTCAGAAGGCCCTACCCTCAATGATATGAGGCTCCACCACTCGGACGTATCCGTCTCCACCTTCAGAGCGGCAGCGGAGAAGGGCATTGAAAGTCATTTGACGACTCGGCAACATGTACGGACTGACAGACAGACACAGACACCCGCACTGACCTCCTCCGCCACCGCCAACACTAAGGCAAGCCCAGGTAGGTCAATTCACACACAGAGTACAAATCAGACTTGTGTTGAATGGGCAGCTGGCTCACACAGAATCTTTTTGTTTTTTAGCTGTGATTCATAAAATGAAACCACCCCAGAACGAGCAATCCATCTGTTAGCTCTGTGTCATTTGTACATATCACTTGCACATATAATCATTTAAAACTCTTTTGTCCAAAGTGACTTATAATTATTCATACACCGATGGACACAGCCATCAAGAACACTTAGGGGTTACGTGTCTTGCTCAAGGACACTACAGCATGCCATCAGGGGGAGCCTAGGATCGAACGAGCAACCTCCAGATTACTAGATGACCCGCTCTACCCCCTGAGCTACTGCCCCCCATACACACAAGATTGATTGGCAGATAGAAATTGATTGACAGATGAAAACTGATGCCATGGCGGGCAGACAGATCATTGTGGTGTATCATTCAACGCAGCACGACGTCGCTACCGATTAAATAAAACTATATCTGGCTCTATCTTTCGTTGGGACATCGTAAATCAGAGGGAGGGATGCAGTGTTTTTCGTGGCTGCCGGCCAAGATATGTAGTGATATAGTTAATAGCCTTTGGTAACGTGATCCGCTGTGTAAAGCGTGCTTGGATTTACAGCCCTCTGTTTATCTGATGATTTGCGATTCTCTCCCTCCGTAACTGTCAGGAAGTACCATGACTAAATGGAGACATCCTCAACCTTTGGCTCACGGACCCACATGGTGTTACTTGAGGAACACACAGGGCCGCAGGACAGTGCTACAGAAAGGCAAATTTAACCAAGTATTAAAAATACATTATATCAATCATATATCAAATTTATTGATATGTGATTGATATAATGTATTTTTAATGCAATACTTGGTTAAATAGCCTTTTTTTTAATTTGAAGCTCCCTCCATGCCTTATGATATAATAGAGTTAGCCAATGTGATACTCAAATTGAAATGAAACAGTTGTTTAATATGCAATGTGGAATATCTGCACTTTGACGAGTAATTACAGTGGGGTCAAAATGGTGTCAAGGGCCAAAATGCTGACATTAATGTCAGCGTTAGATTCCAGCACGAAATTTAACACCTTGACGCTCTGGTCCTACATATTGAGCCTTCAAAAAACAGCGACAGTCCGGAAACATTCTGGACGGTCTGGGACATTCAACACAAGGAAGCATTCCGCCACTCAAGACAGCGTGTCCATGTTTCTGCTTATTCCAACTGAATTCAAATAATTTCAAATAGTTGAATCCTAACCCTAGCTACCCGAAATTCAACTTTGTTTCAAAGTACGTGAACCTCCCTGCTCTCCAGATACCTCTTTTCCTTGGCTGCATCCCAGGAATATTGGACTCGCACAGATTTAAGCGTGACGAGTTGCAGGGCAGTGAAAAGGTAATTTGGAGGTGGCTGGAAAAGCAAGAGTGCTGAACTCCCTCATAGGTATATAATGAAATGGTAAACACCATTCAAGTGATGTGTCTGCTGATTCCTTGATGATAAGGAAAACAGGGAAAAAGGATTCAAGGAACGCTCGATCAGCCATACTGTAGCCACTATGGCCGTCATTTGCGCTTGTTAAAAGGAGCCCAAGATGATGCACCGAAGTGTTGTCGTGGATGTAGAGCGATATAAACTGACCTTCAATCCTCTTCGTCTCCACGTCCATCTCACCACTGTGCGCTGTGTTCGGGAGAAAGACATCCTCTCTCAAATCTCTTGGAAAACCTTTTCCTTTCCAAATTTCAGACATCTCTAAGGGCCGGTTCACATGAAGTGTCTTTTGAGCACGCAAATCTGTTGTTTTCAATGCAGGCTTTTTTTCCGGCCGTGGCCGAGGCGCGATGAGATAAAAAAGAAATTTCAACTTCTTGGAAAGCTGTAAGTGCACAACAGGTCATGTGAGATGAAATAAACAATCAGCCACAGCTTCCGTCACAACATCCTGTCCGTGCAATCGACAGTCCCCTTGGTCAATATGGAGGAGAGGCTTGGAGCCGTACAACCTGTCCAGTGGAAATTAATTGGATTTCACCAGACAGAACAATGCCTGTAGGAAGAGAAGCTCTGAACGTGCGATATCGATCTAATGGCGATCGAATAACGTTAGCCCTCGGCTAAGCAACTGTTCCTAAGCAATGTGCTTCATGTGAACTGGCCCCAAGGCAGTGTGCCACGATACATTATTATCCCAAACGAGAGGAAAATACTGACCCTCGATGATTCTCGTTAACTTTGTGATGGTCGGTTCTCCCTCGATAACCTTGGTGAGCTTGGTGTAGTTGGGCTCGCCATCGATGACAACCTCAGTGACCGTGGGCTCTGACTCGACCCTTGTTACCGTGGTGACCGGCTGTTCCCCCCCAATAACACGGGTCACCTTGGTGTAGGTGGGCTCGCCCTCGATGACTTGCGTGATTCTGGTGACGGAGGGTTTGCCCTCGATGACTCTGGTCACCGTCACCTCAGGGACTGTATGGCGGGAGGCGTAGAGAGAGAGGGTTTGCAATGTTTCTAAGGCTTCAGGACATCAAAAGTTATTGCGGTTGCTTGTATTATGTTTCACTGTCAATACAAACTTTCCCCCTAATTAATTATTTTCAGGCATATTCCAATCATAGAGTATTCTCCAAAAATTGCTCATTATATCTTTGTTGGGAATAATGGATTTAATAGTATTTTACAGCCGCACTGACAATAATACAGTCTAAGTAAATGCTTTTCTTTCTCTCTAAAGCAAGTTTTTATTATTTAGGATCTTCATCCACATGATACAGGAAATTGTCCTCCGTACAGACAGAAGAAGAGATATGCCCAGGAAAACAGAACATGACTTTTTGGTTTTGTCAATTCTGACAGTTCTTGTGATCTAGCCAAAGACATATTTTCACTTTTCAGATGTTCTTCCCTCAGATTTGTGATTTACCGTATGTGAGTATTTACGAGTGCAATAAAAGGTTGAAAGCCGACAGATGTGTTTTAAACACATTGCTTCAAATCAACACCCTTGGGTCTCCAGACATGATGTCCGATTCCGTAATCACTGCCAGACACGGGTCCTTCTGTCTCAGGCCATGGTGATTGAGTGAAAAGTTTCTAGGGTGGTATTTGGGGTTTAATTGCTAGTTTGCCTACCAGGCTTAACAAAGTGATAATTGAGAAAGTCTCTGAAATCGCCTCTTTGTGTTTGGTCTTTTGTCTTTGCCTCAAAAACAAATGGTCTTCCTCTAGCCTTTGTTCCCCCGCAAATTGAGGCATGCTCCCATCTGTCTGGCTGCTGGCCAAACCCGAAGGGCGTCTGCAGAGCAGACAGTCTCCAAGAGCTCTGCACTGGATCTGGCCGCGCTTTGACAGCCTAATTATCACTAAATGGCCTGATTAAACTATGTCAAGAGATCGAAGCAAACTAACCCTGTGGATATTCAAAAGTTAGAAAGGAGATGGACCCGGTCAATGCCCTTGAGAGATACCGCGCTGCTTCAGACAGGATTTCACTGGCTCTTTAGTGATGAGTATATCGTAAAAGGCTTTGTTTGACATATTACATATTTGTTTCAACGGTAATCATGATCATCCGAGTCAACAAAACAACCAAGACAGGCGAAGCACCTAACCCAACCCCATGCTCTCACCTGTCTCCACATAATGGGTGGTGGTGATGATCCTTTCTGCAAAATAAAATATATGTCTTTGGTTGTGTGGGGTTTTTTTTTAACAACCTTTTTTTTAAAGTAAATGTTAGACTCAAATCACTCCAAGGCAACTTACTGATGAAAGTAAGTGGGATCTCAGTATAAGAAAATCCAGACACAAACTACAGAGCAAAACAAGAAACAAAAATAAATTTAGATTTAGAGAAAAAATAAAAACAAACGATTCAATTTCCCCACACATTAGCCCGCAGTATCGTGTGACTCGCTTTTGCCATTACCTTTATTTGGATGTACCTAATAAGCTTTTTAAGCAGCACCAGGAGATCCTCACGGCCCACGGGAAGATCTGGGAACAATGTGATTAATTTATACGTTTGCAATGAAAATTAGATCATTCTAGGGTGCGCTTCACGACACAAAATTGGATGATCCAGGCCTCACCTCCGGGGTAGAGGATGTTCTTCACCACGTGGACCACACCGTTGGTCGCCATCAGATCATTATCTGGCACATCCACAGAGTTTACAAGGATGGAGTTGTTCACCTGCGGGGCGGTCACCAAGCAATCACAGTTGGTGATTCTTTTTTTGAAGTGTACAATCGAATACATCGGCAGAAATGATTTCACTGTGAGCTCTGTGAGACACTGCTTCGGCCAAGACACTAATCTTAATCAGTCTAACAGCAACATCTGCGTACACACTTCTTCAAGGTGGTTGGACAGAGAGTTCAGACACGACACGATAAATAGCAATCACAGATGGTATGCTCTATTGTTGGAGGTGAGGCCCTGGAATGCCATCCATGGTGATTCATTTCCTGTAATTAAAACGCCTGTGGGCGGAGGTCACTGGCGGTGGACATGCTCCGTAGGTGGGGTTTACGTTTCTCCTCCCCTTCCTTCCTCTCCTCCGCTATCCCCCCATCCACCAAGGTTCCTCCCGTGACCAGTTTTAACATTCTAACCAGCCTTGGATTCTGTCTCTGCGTTTATCTCTCTTCTTCCCGTCCTGTAGGCCTGATGTCTAAATGAGCCATTTCCCGTCTGTATCCCAGCACAGGATCCGCCCGCCAGGCTTCCAGTGTCTGTGAAGGAAATCCTGTTCCCCCCGAAGCTAGTCATGGTCAGACTACAAGGCAGCAAGGTTATAATAGAGATAAAAGGTAACCGGATAGTCTGAAAGACGAAGGAGGGAAGACATAGGAAGACAAATGGTTGAGCTACTGAAAGCGGCGGGATGGATGAGCTTAGTCTGGATTTAGATGAAACCCCGTGTGCGAAACCGCCCCCATATAGAAACACTGGATTTAGAACAGAAAACAAGAGGGTGGTTGCTGATGGTATTGATATGTAAGACAAATTTTCTGTTTTTGACTGTAATCCAGGGATAGGGTTATGGTTAGGGTTGAGGTAAGAGATTAGTCATTGAACATCATACGATACTAGTCTGAGATGACTCTAAGAGCAACTTAGCGTCCATTAAAATGTGCCTTTCAATATGTGAACAACGGCGTTCTGAATCCAATCTGGAAGGAAATATGACACCTCTTGTGTCCTGATTAGCAAAGATGTCTTAAAGACCTTGTAAGACACAATCAAGAGAAATCCTTCATACTATACCGTGATTTCATTCTATACATATTAATTGTATACGACAAGGACACTCTTTGTTTTGCTTGTTTTAAACTGGTTTTACATTTACATTTACATTTACATTTAGTCATTTGGCAGACGCTTTTATCCAAAGCGACTTACAAGGGAGAATAACATTCAGCTACATTGCGACAGAGAGTTTTATCCATTCAACACTATTTGTACGTACAGAAAGGACTTGTAGGTTGTTGCCTTGGATGGTTTTGAGCAAATTGGTGACTCCTCCCTCCAGTCCACCGTTGATGAAAACACCGTTACTGAAGTGATACAGCAGAATGGTCCTCAAAGCATTGACATCACCTAAACAACGACAGCGACAGCGTGGGAAATTCAATGTGCAAACTGTAAATTGTGGCCGTTCTGATCCTATTACTGTTGGTCTAATTGACGGTTATATGCATGTGACATGTGGCAGGTAAATGGTGCCTTCTTTTGTATCTCAGCTCCTGTCACAACCAATTTGGAGCAATTTGTGATCAATACCAATTACTGACCTTCGAGTAGGGCAAAATCCTCTTTTGTGAGACCCTCGAAGGCATCATCTGTCGGGGCGAAAACAGTGTAGGAGCCCTCCTGTTTCAGCAGCTCGGTCAGGCCTGCACTCTCCATCAGGGACAGGAAGACCCTTTGAAGGGACAGTAGATGAATATAATATTTAATTTATATATATACATATATATATATATATATATATAAATATACACACACACACACACACACACACACACACACACACACACACACACACACACACACACACACACACACACACACACACACACACACACAGATGCAGCCGCATGAATGGCCGGCTGGTCTGTGACAGGCTAGTGACAGGTTTGATGATACATGGATGAATGGATATAATGTGCGTGTATGTATATAGACTGTATGTGTGTATATGTGAAAAGTCTCTGGGGCTCCCAATCTGAGAAGATTTTTATTGGTATAAATGACATAGTCCAAAGTTCTATACTTCTTTATACCATAGTTAGAGCCATAACGGTAAAACTATCAAAATAAAACAATGTTAATTGTTGTGTACATTCTCCAATGGTCTCTAAAGTCTTGTAAATTAAATAAAGGTCTCCCGGACCCCATGTTGGGAACCTGCAGATTTAGAGCAAAATAGAGGGAGAATTAACTCCACTCTCTATTAATGTAAGTGAAGCAAGAGGAAACCCTTTCATCAGAGAACATAAGTGGGGCTTTTTCAGCAAACAAATAATCAATCAATCAATCAATCACGTCATAAATTGTTTAATTAACAAATTCCTTCATTCAATCATAAATTATTATATTGATTAATTGGTTAATTAATTATATTAATAAATTATTTAATTCATACATATGTATATAAAATATTTCAATAAAATTGTGAAATTATATATATATATATATATATACACACACACACACACAGACACACACACACACTTAATACTCCATATAAGTGTAACACTTACCTGAAGCGTCCGTCGGAAACCAGAATCTCGTACATGGAGGCCTGGGCCGGTTTGATCAGGGACCTCATCAGATGAAGGGCTCCGTTGCTTCCTTCTTTCCCTCCTCGCACCATGCAGGCGTTCTCTATGCACACAGCCTGCGTGAGGGGCCACATTCACACACACCCGCTCATTGTTTATCTAAGCGGTGTGGGATCGTTTCACAAAGTTCAGTCGGGAAATAATAATTTAAAACATGAGAAAATGGAAGCCAGCTGATTGTAACATTGTATAACCACCAAAACTGAAACAAGACAAATTACCTGTTTTATTGGGTTTGTTTTAATCTTGTTTTCACAGCTGACGAATGTTAACACTTGATAATGCGCTTGATAATGGCTCTCAGATTACCATCGTGGAAATCTGTTTTCTCCTGTTCTCCTTTTCCTTAGGTTATTTATCATCGGTTCTTGACAATATAATAATTTCTTTCTGCCTCAGACCCACGCGCGCACACACACACACACACACACGCACACAGATTCTTGTAGTGGTATCAGAGTGAGATCAAATATAGTAAAAAAGCACGCACCCACACATGCACGCATGCACGCATGCATGCACGCACGCACACACACGTGCCCACCCACACAGATTCTTATACTGGTATCAAAGTGAGGTCTGAGTAAATGCACATTGTTAGTGAGGACCCATGTTCCTGGTGCACTTCTAAACCAAATAAAGAGTCATTTTGGAGACCCGTCCTCGCAGTTACAGTAAAACACGCACGCGCACGTACACACACACACACACACACACACACACACACACACACACACACACACACAGGGGGACCCTTCTGGTCCGATAACTCACTGTGCGGTAGATGAAGACTCGGAGCAGCTTTCCAGCGAGCGTTTCCAGCAGCTGGCCGTTGTAGAGTTCACTCAGTGTGACTTTGAGCTTAAGAATGTGGTTTTCCAGAATGACCTTCAGCAGGTTCTGGTCTGTATTCCTCACCTCATCTAACCCCCGCGCACAAGGATACATTTGATGTGAATTTGAGTTGAAGGTGAGAAAATGTTTCTTATTTTGATTCCAATTCATGTCGGAAATCAATTAGTTAATATAGTATACTATACTATAGGATACTAAAGGAATTGTATGCAAATACAGCACAATTAGTTGTGGTGGAACCCACCGGTAAAGGCGCTGTTTATTGGGGCCAGCAGTGTGTACTCGGTTTGTGGACCCAAGGCCGCTGACAGGCCCAGCTTGGACACCATGCCACTGAAGATGCTCTGGGAATCCCCCACCAGCTCCATCACCTCTTTGGCTTTTAAAGACACAGATAGGCATTACGGTAGGACAGCCAAATAAAGCCATACACCGTTAGTTCAGCTACATTGACATCAACTTTGATCTCACCAGAGTTGGGTACGAGCACCTGGTCGATGAGGTGGATGACTCCGTTGGTGGTGACGATGTCCTTCTTCAGCACCATCTTGATGCCGTTGACTGTGAGGCTGTCGCCGTCACAGCCGATCTCTATGGAGCTGCCCTCTGCGGTGTCGTGCACCGAGCCCGCCATGATGGCCTCCGAGCACTGGATACTCTTCAACAGGTGGTAGTTCACCAGAGCTGATAGATAGATAGATAGATAGATAGATAGAGGGGGGGGTCAAAATGGACTTTATCTTTTATTTTTTATAATCTGAGGGTTACAGGCATACAGTCACACACACACGCACGCACACACAATCTTTTGTCCTCCAGGCAATTTTCTCAACATTTAGATATGGGATTACATATCCCAGCGAGCCCAACTGTCAAACTAAACTTGAGAGTCTGACCCCAATGCCTTACAGATTTGATTACAACTCTCGCAGACCTTTCCAAACCCACAAGACCTTAGAGAAAGACTTAAACGCCATAGCAAAAACCTTTCCGTTTGGGAGCAGCGGCATAGGCCCCAGTCGATCTTAACCTTGGATGCTGTTCTAACACCGCTGGTCAGTGAGGCAGTTTGCCAACTGTCTGAGAATTTATGTGAGGTCATATTGTCTGCTTGGAATTATCTGCCCACACAGTGCAGCGCCGAATTGAACAAAAAAGCCAGCATGTGACCCGGTCAATTTCAAATACGAGACCGTTATTTGTTTATAGATCACTTCGCTATTTAAATATTGAGGTTTAGTACTGTCTGCCAGAATCATTGTCTTATGTTCTGAGGTCGTTTTACACCATTTCCAACACGCAGAAACAAAAATATCATATCTGTCAATTTCTTGAGAACAGTTCCATGCATTTGTAGTCACTAATGTGCTTCGATACCTGCGATAACAGCTTTGTCTCCCATGATCCTCTCCAGGTAGCCCGAGCCCAGTTTTTCAAAAGCCTCATTAGTGGGTGCAAACAGGGTGTAATGGCCGGGTTGCCCCAGCTTCTCCATCAAACCGGAAGCAAAGGCAGCACTCTAAGGACAGGAAATCACGGTGTTTACACAGTGTTTACACAGGGTTTTGAGCCTTTAAATGTCCCACTTACTCATCACAATTGAGCTTTATAACTTGTTGATCAATAGCGTTTACAGTTCCTATCGATCCGTCTGATGGGTCAGTGTTTATCTTAAAAGACCTTGAAATTGCTTTACACAGATCTATGAGTAAGTTTATGTTCCCAGACAATGAGGTTTAGATCCATGATTTTGATTCTGATTAAGGCCGGTATTATGCCGTGCACCTACATTGAAGGAGGTAAGGTCGTCGTCGACCTCCAGGACGTCCCTTATGGTGTTGCCAACGGTGGAAATGACTCTGTCGATGACATGCACCACCCCATTGGTGGCTACCTGGTTACCGTGGATGATCCTTGCGCAGTTCACTGTCACAATCTACTCAGCGGGGCAAAAAGAAAGAGGGAGAGAGAGAGAGAGAGAGAGAGAGAGAGCGACAGAAATGAAGTTTCCCTCAATACCTCAAAGGTCTACACGCGCCTGGTTTTCCAAGCAAAGGCGTCCGATTTGTAGCCATCACGGAGACTGACCCCGTTGGAGTAGTGGTTGATGTAGAGCCCCAGGTCGTTGTACATGGAGGTGACGGACATGTCGTTCTTGAGGTCCTTGGTCAGGAGGCGGCGATTCACCGTGTGGTAGTGAAGAGCGTTGTACAGCTCAATGTTGACGTTGCTGATCAATGCAGCGCGTACCACCTGGAGAGAGATGGAGAAGTTCATGACATTCTGGACTCCACGCTATGGATTATAGTTTATTCAGTTATCGGACTTCATAACTGCCTCACCCCCAAATAACTTAACCCCAGTGATTATTTATTACCATGTTTGTTTGTTTTTGAAACCCTCTGAATCAATAATCAACTACTTGCGGGTAGCTGAACTCCCAAACTACTTACAGGGTCAAGTTGTTCCCAGGCGTCATTGCTGGGTGCGAAGATGGTGAAGGAGCCTCGCCCTTCAATTTCCTCTCTCAGCTTGGACATATCCGTGTATTGCTGAGTGGTCGTGGCCTTCACCAGTCCCAGGGTGCCATACATGTTATCAATAGGAGCCACTGAAGGAAAACGTGAAGAGAAATTTCAACTGGCCTCAGAGTTGGATACCCTTACCCTTCTTTATATACCATTCATGAAGTAAATAGCATTGCCAAAGCACTTAACAGTTGATCCCTCACATGAACCCTCTGCAGTGACATGCTGACACTGAAGGAGACCACGCAAGGCTCCAACCAGATCACCGGGAGCAGTTTGAGGTAAAAGGAATCCTGCAGTACTTTTGGACCTAAGCCTTTTCGATCATTGGGAGTAAACCCAAACGATCAGAATCAGAATTTTCTGAAATTGATCCAGCACGGGGCAATCGTGTTCCCGATGAACGTGGTCGCGGTTGCCCCACAGTGCGGTGGACGGCTGAAGCTTTTCTGTCAATACTGGATTCATTAAAAATATTCAGGTGGTAATCACTCAGGTTGACGTGGAATGATCCATAAATAAGGCTTTGGGTAAAAAATATACAGAGGTTTTCCTTCAAGTGTCTTGGGATGTCGGGGATCCCTAAACACTTCCTGCCGACAGGAGCCTTGGGATCTAAGAGCAGTCTTTTCGATTTCCAGGTGACCTCTCTAGCCCCAGAGCTACTGACGCTATACGAAACGCTCTATAACATCAACCCTCAGTTTCAAGCATGGAGATATATTGTTTTATTGGTATTAGCAGGGCGCTCTGTTTTGAGCCACTTACCTGCAGGGCATCCTTTCATGCCTTCGATCTCCATGTAGCCCGGGCAGCACTCGTACAGGACAACCCTACAAGAACATTTACACAGAGACAAGGGGTATTTTTCAACATAAAGCCCCAATTTTTAGCCGACACGTTCCAGCACAAAAACACATACTGTGTATTACGCGGTGTTCATTTTATGCAATGAGTAGAAGTTATTATGAGTACCAGGCACGTGCGGTGGCGGGTGCCCGACCACCTGCTCCTTTGCCCCATGATGGCCTTTGTGTCAGGCAAGGTATTTCTTTAAGCGTGAATGGGCATCGATGAAGCCGATTGTCTGGGCAAGATATGCACATTCATTAGAAATGTGTCCTCGGTGCACCCGCGATGTGCACACAGCGGAACGCAGATCACATTGGGAGAGCCGGTGATCTGCGCTCCACTGTGCCACTCCCTTTCCTTACGGAATGAAACAAAGCAACGATTTTACCATTTTTACCAAGTAATTAAGTAGTAGGATGATTTCATATGATAATAACATACTGGTTCATACAAAGCATCAAGTATTACAAAGTAGATTGCGTACTACTTATAGTCTATATAATATATATATAGACTATAGACTATATAATATACCCTTTATTTGACAATAAAGAAAAATACCTTGAAACACAATGATCAACCATAGATTTCGGTTGAAGGCTGCTGCGGAAGGTTTGTTCAAAAGGAAAGGCCCACATGAGTCTCATGCGTGCGTCGTCAAACCGTCGCGAACTTCTTGTCCAAGTTTGAAACAATAAACAAATGATTAGCTCTGAATTCAATTATAGATGAAAAGCGCAATCGTAAAGACAGTCACTGAATTGGAACTTGTCACATTAACACTGAACGCTCACGCAACGCTGAATGCCTGAGAGTGAGTTCATATTTTCAACGCCTTCCCTTTGATCGTCTGGGGGACACATCGACATAAACAAACACTTAGTCACTAAAATGCACAAACACATTGAGGTCCAATTCAAACAGGACTTTTGGTAAAGGTCAAGTTGGAGCCACGGTGTGTTGGCTGGCACGACTGTTTGTTCAACTTCTTTAAACACTACAAGTGTTGCTATTAACTCTCCTGTGGAAATGTTGGACGTGCAGCGTTCAGCATCCTTACGGGGGTTCAGAATGACTTCATATCCCAAACGAATGCCCGCTTGTTTTCTAAAAATGAACAGCAATCCAGAAAATCCAGAATAATTAATATCTTGAAGTATAACATTGCAAATTATGATTGATTATTATGCTCAGCCCACCTCAAATGTTTAAAAAATGATTCAATTGTTGGTTCTGGAAATTCTGCAAAGTTACAGTATTTGCAAAATCAATACTATATGTACTAGTAAGTCTTGTTGATATGGAAACTCTATTTTGCGACCAGCTGAAAAAAAGGAAATTTTTCCATATTGAAAATATATTTTTAAATAAATAAAGAGTGTTAAAAGCAGGGGTGGACGGATCGAAACCAAAAGTATTGATACTACCGATATTACGTCTGGTTTTGAAGATTGATTCTTGCGTCAATAGGACCGATAACAAACAGCGGATCAGCTTTTCTCTCCAAAATACTTTTTAATTCTATGTATATATTTCCTCACTTGCGCTCGCTTGGTGCCCATCACTGTGTGGTGATAAAGTGCTTTAGTATACTTAGTACACTGGAATACTTTAAAGTGCATATTTAAATGATGAAATGAAGATCTTCTTAAGTACAACTTTTAACACACTAAGTACAACTTATATAAATTTGCGAATATACCAATAACTGTCAGTTAACAGTATACGTATCTATACTTATGCATGTCAAGTGTGATAATCTTTGCTCTGGGGTCAAACTGTGCGTTCTGACATCCACGTGCGCGCTTCGCCTGAGCAGCCGTGCGCTCTCCTGGTGGTGTCAGGCCGCTATGAGGTCACTGCTCCCAGGGTTCTGCTCTGACAGCATAATGAACGCTTTATGGGGCCGAGGTGTAACTGGCCGGCGCACAACAACCGGGCCTCAGCAATGTGGCTCCCATATGGTACGGCCCGTAGACAACACCAACAAGCTAATGACACACTCAAAATGGAGTTGTCTGGCTCTGTGAGACACTTCTTTCCCCGTTGTGTTATTTTGGCAATCATGGGCGTCTTCGGAATGTTTCCAGTGGAGGGGGGGGGGGGGGGGGGGTTCTTTGGCCATGTTGTATTTTAAACTTGTCAGTTTCGAAGATCGATGCCGGCTCTATTCATAATATCCGGTTTCTCTGTAATTTTTTATTTTTTTTTGGCCTTGACGGTGACCTGCAGTGGTGGAAAGTAACAGGATATCAATGTTTTTTACTCTACTCCATCTCTGAACTTGTTCAAAAAAATAAAATGGGGATTGATATTCATTTTGATTATATGTATCAAAATCAAAGGCTTGATCTGTCAAACTGCTGATTTAGGTCCTTGTAAATGACTATAGCGCGTTTATGCCGCGTGGATATGACGTATGAGATATTTTTACTTTTAATATTTTAAGAACATTTAAGGCCTATTTTGTGTCGGGGTATTTGTACTTTTACTTAAGGAGAAGTTTTGAGTACTTGTTCCTCTTAAGGTGACCTGTTTGGGGCAGGGCATTTAGGAGCACTCTCAAAGGATCATTCAAACGACCGCCCAGATAATTACCAGCAATAGCTTGATTCAATTTAGTGAATATCCCAAATTGGCCAAAATATCGAATGGTCTCAGCGGAACGGAAAGACTAAAGAGGAACACCCATTTCGGGGGTTTGCTAAAGAGGAACAGCTCTGTAATGCATGTTCCACACATTTTTTGGGATGGCTATCAACTGGAATGCCCAACCAGCCGTAGGCTTCAAAACATCCATTTCTAATCTGTCATCAACGTCAAATCCAAGCCAGACGTCACCACAGCTGGATGGATTTCCTCCAATGCTGCGAAACAATGTCCTCACTGTCATGGTGGAGAGAGAGAGAGAGAGAGAGAGAGAGAGCAAGAGAGAGAGACAAAGAGAGCGAGAAAAGCCTACTTCACACAGAACACAACAAACGACAAGAACAAAGCGGAAGTCCATTCATTCCTATGGAGAGTCGGGTTCCGCACGGCAAAAGCTGTGACGCGCTGCGGTGCTGAATTTCCCAACACGATCACACCACGGCCGGAAGTGACGCCTGTCAAGTCTTTTTTACTGGAATTAAGTCATATACATGAAATAATGACGCGATTAAATTAACCTTGGTTTCACCATATTCACAATCAATTCATCTCCTTTCATATAAAATAATGGAGGAGTTTAAAAATCTCATTCAAGGAAAATCTGGAAAATGTCCCAGCTGAGCAAGCTACTCGCTGTTGTACTGGAAAAAACAAACTCTCCCATTTTCCCTGACAAACAGTATCTTGTGACGTGAAACTCAGGGGCAGTTAATCCGACCGCCTCGTGGGGGGAATCCGACTGTCTTATGCGGATACGCATTCGGTGTGAAGCAAGCTAGAGGTGCGAGAGACAAGGGTCAATACAGGGTTTCGTATTTCATTATATATGTCCTCTTTTATTTATGTCAAATTTTTTTTTTTTACAGTTATAGTAAGTTATAGTTATAGTTAAGTACAGTTATAGTTATATAGTTAGTCATTATATGGTTTGCAATTAGACCACCAATTGTTAGTTTAATTTTCACCTTTTTAAAAATGTCATAAATATACATTTTTATTTTGAGGGATTTTAGTTAAAGTCCCTGTAAAGTGAATTCAGTGATTTGTTTCTTGAAACGACGGTCAACGCTGTAGTACTGAATTGTGGAGACCGTTAAATGGTTTCTCACCATTTTTGCAGTCCCGATTTTTTTGGGCGAGGCTAAATCATGACCCGATGACATAAACAAGGTCATACTTTCCATGGCCCAGACCCCAACACTACATAAACTCCAGGTCTGAAATGTTGCATCAGAGGTGAAATAAGCTCGGCTAAAAGTGTGGAGTTTGGGAGAAAGCGTTAAAACGTTTTTTTTGTTGTTGTTGTTTTTCATTGAGCTCGCGATGTCGCACAGGGAGACACACAGCAGAGATATTATTACACGGTTAACGTGATTGGGTGTGGTATCAGCATCTTCAGCGGACACGCCCCACAGTCTCAGAGCAGAGGGAACTGCCCTTTTGTTCGACTATTTTGAAAGCTAATTTTATATACTTGGTGCTTTTTTGAATCATTCAAATTTGGCTGGGTGGTTGATAACACATTGTTCTGTGGTGTGACGAACTCAGAACACATTTATTTTCACTTCACAAGGACTTAACTTAAACAAGTTCATCTCTAGTCCTCAGGACAGTTTAAAACTTTATAACTCAGTTTTTAACTGATTTATGCTTATTAAAATATTATTATAGTATACTAACTTTACACATAGCCAACTTTTTGCTCGTCTTTTTACAGCGACTTGAGAGAGTAACATCCACGTGAATGCCAGGACCTAAGGTTTACCGGTAGAACGTTGTGCATCCTGGTGCCATCTCTTCCCCAGGTAAACGACGCACACGCACCCGACCGTCCACGGGATGTAGAAGAAAACGTGATTCATCAGACCAGGCCACCTTCTTCCATTGCTCCATGGTCCAGTTCTGACGCTCACGTGCCAATTGTAGCAGTTTTCAGCGGTGGACACTCAGACCGGTCTGCGGCTACTCAGCCCCATACGCAGCAAGCTGTGATGCACTGTGTGTTCTGACACCTTTCTATCATAGCAGCATTAACTTTTTCAGCAATTAGTGCTATCAATGAGCCCATGGGCGCCCATGACCCTGTCGCCGGTTCACCGGTTGTCCTTCCTTGGAGCACTTTTGGTAGGTACCAACCACTGCATACCGGGAACACCCCACAAAACCCGTCGTTTTGGACAAGCTCTGTCCCAGTTGTCTAGCCATCACTATTTGGTCCTTGTCAAAGTGGCTCAGATCCTTACGCTTGACCATTTTTCCTGCTTCCAACACGTCATCTTCAAGAACTGACTGACTGATCAATGTTATTCACTTCAGCTGTCACTGGTTTTAATGTCGTGGCTGATTGGTGTATTTCAATACACATGTATATATGGCAACATTCCATTTGAGCCTTACACTCCAAATACAGGAGAATATGAACGCCTCACATAGTCGTCTGTACATCAGTTTTTTCTTGAGGAAAAATATTGAGTTATCCTCAACATTCTATCCGTCCATCACCTCCATGAGTGACTTAGGATACACTCAGTTTGTAAACCGGCAAAAAAATAAATATACTTGAGCACATTGCCCTGTATGAAATGTCCTACTACTAACCACACACACACAAACACACACACACACACACACACACACACACACACAGTTGCTCAATCAAGGAAGTTATAGTTGGTCAAAGTCAAGTTTCAATCACTGTTAAGTAGAATTTCCAGCACCAAAGCATCAAGGCCGAAGCCTGTGGCCGACGCCCAGCGTGTCCAGACTGGAAGGGAGGAGGAGGACGATGATGATGATGAGAAGTTTAAAGGCGAAGGTGAGACAAGTCATTGTCCAGACACACGAAGCATCATAAACAGAAACAGCCCCAAGGACGAGACAAAACCTCTAAACCCTCCGACGAAAGCGTGAAGATGATGACACATCAATCTACCGAACCATTAGTGCTTAACTTGAACCTACCTTCAAGATGAGCGACCTCATAGATTATCAAGTTGCTTTTTTTTAGAGTGGAAAACAAATGGACATCATCTGCAAATTCCTCCGCCGTTTAATAACCCGAACATTCTCACTCGGAGGGGGAGAGCTCAACTTACGCCTTCTTGCCGCAGATGGAGCCCTTGTACCAGTTCCGACAGGTGCTGAAGTACTTCTTCTTGCTCCCCAAGAGCTGCTGCAGAGCGCACACGTTGGGCCTGAGAAGGTGCAAAGGGGGAGGATGAAGGGATGATGAGGGCGAGGTGAGAGGAGGAAGTAACAGGAAAACAAAGCAAATGTTTTTTGTTTTTTTCCCCGTCCTGAAGGTTTGCTGTCAGTTATGAAAAACTGACGTAAGTAGTCCGTGGATCTCATGGATCTGCTGCACTCACACACAAGATGGATAAAATCTGTATTCAGGGAAGTCCCAACATGCCGTCATCCATGTTTGATCCAAATCGGTCCATTATTGTGGAATTATTTAGTAAAAATCTGTTTGTTTTTTTTAATCATCGCTGCAACGCGCGCACATCCACAAATGGCATTGCAGTCTAGCAGCCGGGACCTCACCAGGATGGCGGCACGGGCAGATGGGACTGGCGTCAGAACTTCATGGACGTTGTGGATCCGACGAACCCACAGACAATCTGAATTAGATGTGTATTCGGGGCAGTTCCAACATGGTGTTTGAGTTTCATCCAGATCGGTTCAGTATTGTGGATGGAGTTAGAGGATCAACCATCACAACCTCACCAAGATGGCGCCACGCACAGCCCGCATGTGCGAGTTGACGGAGCACACATATCACGTGATAGCACTGCAGTCGAGTGACACACGGATATTGTCACGATTGGACTTTAACTAAAGGAATATAAGATTAAAACTCTTGACCATACGAAGTTACAAAGTGTCAGGTATTATTTTATTACTATTTAACTGTATTATGTTTGAAAAATAATTAGTTAAAGTATTACCAGAAGACAATTAGGAAAAACAAAGCACAGCTTTGTGAAATCATCATCCAAAGTTATCGGAAGTCATTCACATCACCTGTGGACTGCATAACGTCTGCTACACCTAGACGGACAACTTGAGCCGATGCTGCGTTTAAAGGAAACTCTGCAAACTGTAACTCTTGCTGCATTTTACAAAACCCCGAAAGCTATAATCAGTTACAGAAGGAGTTTTTGCACCAAAGGAGGTTCTAAGAACCTTGGGAGGAATCATCCCTTTCTTTTGTGTCCGCACTACATGATCCAGGAACGTTCGTAATTGTTAAAACACCGTTCTTCAGGGACACTTAAACTAAACAACAGTGGAACATTCAGTGACGTTAGTACACAGTGATTGGTCCAGATGCAAGGGTTATGCTTAGGTTACCCTAAGCAGGGTGATTGAAAAAAAAAAAAAAACACATGAAAAATAAGATACTTAATTTAAAGAAAACATTTCTTTATTTATACACAATTTATTTCCAAAACATTAAATATATCTTGTTTAAAAAAACAAAAACAGCGTCCCTCCGCCCGGACCCTCGCAGTGGACAAGGCGGACTCGGAGCGACGCCTCAATCATGACAGGTTTTCCTCAGTGCGACCCGACCAAGTCGCATCGCCAGTCAGTAAAGAAGGAGTGGACAGAACATCCATCCTTCGAGGTTAGTCACACTCGTGTTTAAAGAAAAGACCAAACAAATCTCAGAAAACCTTGAAGAAAGTTATGAAACGAGTGAAAAAAAACAACTATGCGGCGTTCATTGTAAACTCGGAAAGTTGTAACTCGTGCTGCATTTCACAGAACCCGGAAAGCTGTAAAACGTACCAAACACGAGCCCTTGTATTGCTACCTGCAGCTATATTTATTATTGTTATCATTTGGGGGACAACAAGTCGTCTTCACTGCCAGGGCTCGTGGTTGACGAAAAAATATTTTTTTTCTGTTTTGTTTTGTCAACACATGCAACGTTTATATTTATCGCAACATGATAAGGTTTCATATTTATAAACTCCCTTTAAGTGCTTAGGAGACTTGAAGTCAGTGGAAATAAATAAAATAATAAATAAACTGTGAGTGTGAATGTACTGTAAGTGACTTTTCCATAACTTTTATCAACACATTTCACTTTTTTTCTTTTTATATATATGTATATATATATATATATATGTTTATATAGAGCAGTCATGTGAATATAAAACAGACATAACATTTGTCTTCACAGATATTCTACACAGATATAGGCCAATTTGTTGGCATAATGAACACACAAGCCGTTTTAATGGTTAGGAATTTGAGTCCACTTTAAGAACTTCTCATGATAAAGTTGATCAGAAATGTCAAATCCATACATTTTCTCATTTATTAACAATTAAAAATGCGCTTCCGCTGCCATCACTTTAGCCTTACCCCTTGTTCCTGGCCCGGATGCGGCTGTGGGTGACTATCTTGTCATAGGCCGAAGAATCCACTCTATCTAGAGAGAGCGCCGCAAACGCCACTAAGGCCACCGCAAGTAACTCATTCATTCTGATGGATAAAACCCTCCTCACACACGCACACACACCCAAAAATAATACACAGGAGAAATGAGAAACGTGCCTGAGAGAGGGAGCTTATATACCAGCCGGTATCTCCCTCACACACCCCATACCCACCCACCCTCCTCTCTTGCTCCCTTTTCCATGACATTCGGCTCGAGTCCTGCCCTCAGCCAACCCCCCCCCAACACACACACACACGCGCACACACGCACACACACACGCACACACACGCACACACCCTTCCCTTCGGCCGCCCAGCTATACTCCGACGAGCCTATTGACCCCGCCCCTCCTCCCCCGCCCCCCCCCCAAAAGCACCGTATCGTTCCTGCCTTTCGACATTCTCCCCACTACCATCACATCCCCGAGCACCCGGGACACCACGCCAAACCTCCGCCTGGTTTACTGTAACGGCCACGCATGAATGCCGGTTCCGCACTCACGCAGCTTTTGTTCTTGTTCACATGAGGCATTATACGTTGACAGATGGTTGGTTTAAGTGGAGTTTAAGTGTCGGATCCTGTGCGATACTTCCTATTATATCATAGAGACTAACTCAAAAATCGAACTACAGTGCATTTCACATTAAGGTTGTCCGACCGTGCTGATGCTTATGCTCATCATGTACCTCCACCTTTCCTCCCTCGTCCCGTTTCTCATCCTCATGATATACTCTTCCCTTCATACCTCCACTAACCCCACAACCCCACCCCCACTCCTCTTCTGATATTTTTCACCCCCTCCGTCACCTTTGCTGACTTGGCCTAAGGCCACGTCTGATACAGTGTTGAAATTCCCCGGTGTGGTTTTGGTAAGTTGGTTTGGTGGTTTGTGTTGATGACATGAGTAATTCACATACACAAGTAATTCATATTTTATAATTGTTATTATTATTATTAGTAGTAGTAGTCGTATTAGTATTAGTATTAGTATTATTATTATTTTTGTTGTTGTTTTATTATACATTATTATTATTATTGTTGTTTATGTATCATATTATCATTATTTATCATATTGTTGTTATTATTAGTAGTATTATGTATCACATTATTATTATTTCTCATATTATTATTTTTATTATTATTTTAATTAGTGTTTATTTCTCATATTTTCATTATTATCATTTATCATATTATTATTATTATTATTATTATTATTATTATCATCATCATTATTATTATTGTTATAAATGTAATTATTATTAGAATTAGCATTAGTATTATTTATGACATTATTATTATTATTTACAGATGATTATTTATATGCTTTGATTTGAAAACATCCGCACGGGATTGCCTTTATTTCTATTTTTTATTGTCTTGTCCCGTTTCCAAAGACAGGACGAGGGTCCATAGATTGAGCTGCGGCTGCAGGAGACGCTGCAGCCGCAGCTCCGTCTGTCGCCCTGTGTCCAGGACGCGGACGAGCCCGAGCTGAGGGCTCATTATACTGGAAGGGAACAGCTCACTCTAGCGGAGGACACACACCAGTACAATTCTTACGTCTGCATTTTGATGTTTTTTGATTATTTCATTTTTTTTATTTGAAGGTCATTCACTTGATTCAGGTTCTGAAGGTACGGCACATGAACACAATGCTTTTCAACTAGTCTAAGGAGTAAGACAATTATCTGTTTGTGATGAAGGTCAAGAGCCTATAAGAAACACCATCGTCATCTTACATGATTTTATTTGTATTTTATCTATATTTATTTATATTATTTGCTGTCTTACTTTTCTTTTTTTCTTAATAATCACATTGTTCTAGTGTCTATTCTATGCAAAGCACTTTGCAAATTGCATTTGCTTGCCCCAAAGTTGCTGCTCTATAAATAAAAGTTTGGTTTGATTTGATGATCTCCGGTGGCATTGGTTCTTCAATAGATAAGGCGGTGCTTCTCAGAGTTCCCAAATTGTCTGTTTGGATTTTTTATTTATTTTTTCATTATTTATTATAATTTTTTAAACAATGATCATCACAGAGAAAAGTTGTCGGAAACACAAGCAAAACTTCCAAAGCCTCGGCGTGGGGCCTTTCATTTTTTGTTCCTTGTGGACCCCCGGGACATAATGCCACAGACACTTTGGGGGTCCTCAGTTTGATAGAGATTCGCTACCGTATATAGAATAACATCGTTACACTCCCATCCGCATTGACTACACAATTCTATAAGCATTTGTGTTTACATTTGTGTGTGTGTGTGTGTGTGTGTGTGCGTGTGTGTGTGTGTGCGCACGTGCGCGTGTGCGTGTGTGTGTGTGTGTGTGTGCATACATACACATTTATAAATCTATAAATGTCCTTCAAAACTGGATGCGTGGATGTGTCATGTTCTACAATGCAATTGGAAAAAATGCACCGAAAATGTTTGCCTGGGAGGTTTTATTCCTGTGTGTGTGTGTGTGTGTGTGTGTGTGTTCTGTGTGTGTGTGTGTGTGTGTGTGTGTGTGTGCTCTGTGACTCGATGCAGCTGGAGGATTTCCCACACGCTCAGCAGCGCTTGACAACGCACTTTTTGGTTCCACATGAATCAAGAAGCGGCTCCGTCCTTTGTTGAATATTTTATCGGGTTTTTCTCGCTGGTTTCACTTGTTGTGCCCGGAGAAAATGGAGGGCTCAGGAGAAGCGTAACGGGGGGGAAAACACCAGCCCAAAGGAAGAGGCGCAAAGTTGATTTTCTGACCTTTCTTCCCGCAAACTAGACACCCAAGCTCCTTTCATACGGAGAGACACAAAAGCCGTCAGTACGATGCAAAAATATGAATTTCTTATAGCTTCTCATAGCATTGTTTATTTATTTGTGTATTTATTAATCAATTTTATCTATTTATTTATTCATTTGTTTATTCAATGAATTGCCCTCAGTCTGGCTTAGTAGGGGAAATACACACACACACACACACACACACACACACACACACACACACACACACACACACACACACACACACACACACACACACACACACACACACACACACACACACACACACACACACACACCAAACCATTTTGTATTTCTCTTTTGTAGCCCACTTTTGTCTTTCGAAATTGCATTATTTCCTTGAACATACAGTGTAAGGCCCCCGGTGGCGTCCAGGGAGGATAATGGGCAAAGCAGTTATAATTGTTATTGAAGCCGCAGGCGGGAGAAACACAACTCTATGTTAAATGCAGAGAATAGCAGCAATCTCCAAAATAACCAGAGTCGACCAAAACTGCCCGACTGTTGCTCCGCTGGTTCCTGAAAATGTAAAAAAAAAAAAGAAATATCTCTGCCTGCCTCGGAAGAGAGAACGGCGTCTAAAAAGGGAACATGTATTTGTGAACATGCGGACTCCTCAGTGTGATCCGGCTCATCCTGTTTGGGGTAATGGACGTGCTGCGAGGCCTCTGCGGACAACGGTGAGATCAAGCACGGAGCCTCTGGAGTAAAAGGCCCTGCCCACCAGTCCCCCATTATTGCGGACGCAAATTACTTACTCGCAATGCAAGGCTCTCGATGCTTCGATGATGATTCGATGCTTTTAGTTCCATCGCGTTTGACTCTGAAGGATAATGGATGGTCATTTTCCTTTTTTTTGGTTTATATATCGGACAGTTTGTCCGAGCGGGTTTGAAAATGTCTTAGTTAACGTTAACCACGTCATTATTCTATACAAGTGACTTGTATTTTTAATTTAAAGCCCAGCCCATATCTATCTATCTGTCTATTTATTTATTTATTTATTTATTTATTTATTTTACTTGACTGACGTAACTTCCTGTCGTCGCGTCGGGCCGAAAAATTTGTCGCACGGGTTGAAAATTGTGGACACGCGTCCTGGAGCCTGGGAATCCGACTCTCCTCGGGGATGAACGGACTCGGGGGTTCGGTGTTCGGTGAGAAGCGGGCTAAAGGTTCTCTCCTATCCATTGTCGTGCACCCTCAACCCAAAAACAACCGGAGGTGAATCCAGTATAAATCCGGAGCCTTTATTTATTTTTTTAAGCAGTGGCCAGCAATTTCAGTGATTGTTCATTCAATATTTTATTCATCTGTTTATTGTTGATGCACGTCTCCAATCTCGAGAACAGCGGTCATCAACACTGACACCCAGAGGTGCTCAGTTCAGAGCAGTTCATTAGCTCATTAAAGTGGCCAGGAAAGCATTTAAATGCATGGATTAGTTGTATTGATGCGGTTTACAGTATGTCTCCCACGGTGGGTCGAGAAGGTTTACCGATTACAGCCACGCCGCTCCACCATAATATGAGAGGACACGACGTCCGCCTTGAACCGTACGAGATGAGCGTTTGAATTCGGCCATCCCAGGTTTTGCATAGAAAATTGTTGATAGATCAGCAGACGGGGGGGGTCAAAGTTCAATAGACGTGTGAGATACTGTACACCTGTGTAAAGTGCAGAAATACATGAGAGCAAGGCATGGCCCGATCTCACAGAAAAATAAACAACACATCCGACGCTCATGGAAACAGGGGCTTAAAAAAAGAAATTGAGAAATGGGTGAATAGAAAGAGAGAGCAAGCAAGCAAGCAGGCAGTGGATGAGGGTTAAGAATGTCCAGAAGGGCTCATGGTTACAGAAAAATAGTCGCCTTTTTTGGGGCAGGAAAGGGAAAATCCAGTGATGCGAATCCCAAATCATATGATCTGTATGGATATTTCACGGAGGGGGGAATCCACAAAAGGATTGCGTGGCTTTTGCGGCCGCTCAACCAGCGCGATTCACAGAAAAAGCAACCGTCTGAGTCACAAGCACCCGCAAAGGGTGAAATGTCAGTGATGTATTCGGTAAATTTGGTGTTATTCATACATTTGGTGCAAAAGTAGCCCCTTTCTATGCAAACGAGCCTCATTGCAAAAAAAACCCGTTCAATTCTCAAACACCGGCGCTAATAGCCACCTACAGTCAGAGTGAAATTATTACCGTCTGTAGAGACCTGGTGGGAACTGTGCAGAGACAGAGGAAAAAAAAAAGGCCGCGCTGCGCAGTCCTCTGCTGGTGCAATTGAAGCACATGTATAAGGGGTGTCACGCCCAGACCTTCCAGTGATCTGTAAATAATATTCTCACATTATTATTATAATTATTATTATTGTGATGGCATCCGAAGGTTGCGGAATGAGCAGTCCGTGGTGGTTTGCGCTCCAAAAGCAACTTGTTGACACAAAAAATGGGTTACAAACGGTGACAAAACCGACTCCATTCTTCCTATTACACTCAGAAGATATCGAAATATCGACTAAAAGTTACAGGAAATAGCGAGACAAGTGCTCAAAATTGGCATTGAACTACAGCCTCCGTCCAACACTGCTGCTGCAGTGGCCTGAAGCCTCAGGACCATGGACAGCTCCGCTCAAACCCTGTTTTTTCTTTTATTGGAGAATGAAAGAAAGGGGAAAAAAAAAAAAAAGAATGAAAAATAAGGTTATTATACACGGCAGAGTATTAAGGCCACGCAACAAAAAAAAAAAAAACACCCATGTGTTTCGAGAATAAACTCGACTGGGGCGGAGCGCGCCGCTCTCCGCCCTCTGCTCCGATCGGCCCCTCTCCGTCCAGCATTTGGGGTTAGGGCACGAGATGCGCGGTGGGAGGGCACTGCACGCCACTGCACCCCAAATGCGTAATGGAGAGGGGGGGGGGGGTGATCGGCGCAGAGCGCGGAGAGAGGGGCGCACTCCGCTCCGCGCTCTCCCTATTACGCACCTGAGCGTCGCCCACTTTCCAAACAAAACTGCATGTTTTTGTTTTAGATTTATTCATTTTCATTGTGTCCTAATTTAACGAAACAAAAAAAAGTGCCGCTGTCTGCAGAGACAACGATACCTACTGTTCCCCTTTTCTCTGCCATTGTCCTGCCTACTGTGTTCTTGCCACAAAGCCACCATTTATATTTCCCACATGGATAATTGCGATCAGACGCAAAACAAGGGAGAACTGCACTCTGCAGCAAAACTCTACGGCCGTGTTTGTGCGGGCATTTCATAAGCGCGATATCTTTTGTGAATCGGACGCCGAAGACCGCGCAGACTGCGGGCGCGATTGATGCGCAACTGATGGTGCTCTTAGCGGCCGCAATCCAATTTTTTGTGAATTAGCCGCAGAGTTCCTTTGTGCCTTGGGGACGGACTTGGATCAGGTCGATTTAGATCCATGATGTTGATGTGATGACCGACAATGCGTTGACCAACACAAGGGTCTGACATCTCATCAGGTCATAAAAAACCTCCCTGAGCCTTGAGAGATCAAAGCTGACCCTGTAGTGAAGATACCATTGGGAACGATAGGGTTGTGTTGCTACCAAACCCTTGGTAACAAACGGACCGACATCACATACATTATGACGTGGCTCTCATCTCCATCAGATCAGACCTCCTATCTTAGGTCCAGCTCAGTCCAACCCATAGTCCGGTTCCCTCGTCCCCCTGCCCTAGGTGTCCTCCCTAGGTGTGCCGGCTGTAAATCCATCCGCTACTGTCCCGCTGCCGAGAAGACTCTCTCTTTCCTCTTCGTGTAATTCCTTTTCCCCATCCTCGTCCTCGTCCGCCAAATTTGTCATCGTCACCGACTCTCCTCTGGAAACGTCCTCACCCTTCTGTCCGTTCTCACTCTCTTCGCCGCTACCCCTCGCCTCCCCTCGCCGCTTGGCGTGTTCCTCGGCGTCCGAGCCGCCGGACTCCTCCGCCTCCTCGGACAAAGGGTACATGTTCCCGGAGGCGCCCCCGGCCCAGTGGTGCTTCTGAAACGGCCCAGCGTCACTGGCTTCTCGGGCCACGCTCCTCCTCTGGCTCGCCGTTTGGCCGGAGCTCTCGTCGGCGTGCAGGAGCACCAGCCCGTTGGCCAGGCTGCCGAAGGCGTCCGGCGGCCGCGGCGACGCCGTGGCGCCGCCCCGCTTGAGGATGGACGTTGTGACGGTGAACAGGCTGAGCTTGCTCTTGGCCTGGACGCGGGGCGGAGCAGCCGAGACCTTGAGCGAAGCGTTGGGGTAGGCCAGAGCCGACTCCCCTACCCCGACGCTCCCGCTGGACTTAGCCCCCAGCAGGGAAGGCTTTCCTGTCTTCATCATGCCCATCACCTCGTAACGGAAACTGGAGATGTCTTGTTTCAGCTCCTAGGACAGCAAAAGTGCTGAAGAGTTAGATGGATACCAAATACTGCGTCTCAACTAGGAATATCTACGCCTTTTTAATGATCGAGGTTCTGTGGATGGACAGATAAATAGGTACTGTGTTCATCCCAGAGGGGAAATTGCAATGTTCAGAAGCTCACAAGAACACGGTCAGACAAAATAGTAACAAGGCAAAACAAAAAAGATATGAAAGAATAAAAGAAAAAATGGAAAATGGAAAACATACACCGTTAATTAAAACAGTTTACTATACGCAATAAAGACATATCAATAAAAATCTGCCAACATACACAAAACCTTATGATAAACACCAGATATAACCGAAGATAACAGAAAAAAGATCAACTTTTTAATAATGAAAAAAAAAGAAAAAATTAAAAAGGATCAGAAAAATTAAAAAGGCCATGTCCAAAAATGAAATACACGGTCCTACACAAATACTTATATTTGCAGTAAAGGATTTAAGCCATAATTCCAACATTACAACGTGATTACAACCCCTATTCTCCGTCGTATCTAAAATAATAAGAAACCTAAAGGGACAATTCTAAAAACTGTATGTAAAAACTAAACGGGATTCGACTCTCAAACGTCCTACAGAACATGAAATACTGGTCGGACACTACCTTGAAGTTCTCCTCAGTCAGACCCTCCTCCGTTTTGGCGTCTCGGATCATGGCCGCTACATAGCGCTTGACCAGGTTCCTCAGTACCTCCTGCCACGGTAATGGAAAAAAATGAAAGAGCATATAGAAAATCCACCCTATCGGTAGAAGTACAGCGAGGACGACCGGTCGGTTGAAGCAAAACGCACAGGGCACTGACGATATCGTACTGTCTAACCCAAATTTTGAAAGTAGACATAGGTAAATGGAAAGAGGAGGTGGAGCGATGAGGAGAGGACGTTCACCTGATACTGATGATTTGTCCTCAGGTTCTCGGCCGCGCGCCTCTGTCGACAGGAAGGGACGGACAAGGAGACGGGGAGGGTGAGAGAGAAGAGTGGGGGAGTCAGGAATCACAAATGAAGACCCGACGAGTGCGTGCATTTTTGTAATGGCCTCTCACAGGGCGACACTTTGGCATCGAACTTTGCCCGCTGTGACTTTCACAGCATGGGGCCCGGCGCAGTGTCAGTGCACAAAAATAAAAAAAGAGCAACATGGACGGTAAGCACTGAGCAAATGCTTCAAAAAGTGTTTTGCACCGTTTCTCCAAAGTGAAATCCCGTCACCTTCACCCGGTTATGAGATTTGGGTGAGGATCTAATTAAAATCCAATTTCTGCAATAACAACTGAAGTTGACCATGATGGAGTGCCGCCTCATTACGCACCACAGGGTTTCACGCTGAGATCTAATGACGTTTGATGGCCACATGAGATACGATCCCGTCGCCGAGGAGGGGGTTGATTCTCCGTGAAAATCCCATGAGGTCGTAGAAATCTGGAATCTGCTTGAATACAACTTCCAGTTGTATTTTTATTTTGAACCTGGATGGATTCTCTCGAGACGCTCACTATAGATATTGACAGCTCCACTATCAATGCTGCTGTCGCGGTTGGGAACCCGGAGGTCACACAGCGGACGCCCAGGTTCCTAACCGTCCGACCCCGACCGACATCTTTGAACCTCCTTGTGGAACCCTATTGTTATTGCTCGGACTTTTATTATTATTATTAATCTTCTTGGCATTTTTCAGTATGCACGGACATGGCTGAGGTCTTGTTGTGCGAGTTTTATCGTCTTGTTGTTCAAGTTTTATCAATATCGGTGTACATTTGGAGCAGAAATTTGTGAAAAATCTTTTGCAATTTGACCAAAAGTAGAAAAACGTTGGAGCGACTTGGTTCGTTTGAGCAGCCGGGGCGCTTTGTGACATCGCCACCCGGACTTATATCAGTGCGAGCCTCGAAAGGAAAAGCTTGGCCAAAAAATGACTTGCGCCCTGTGGACTGCATAGCGTTTGCTGCGCGTAGACAGACAACCTGAGCCGATGCTGCGTTTAATGGAACTTAACTTCATTCGGAAAACTGTAACCATGCGCTGCGTTTGTTTGCCACGAAACCCCGAAAACTATAATCAGTCACAGAAGGTGTCTTTGCACCGCAGGAAGTTCGAAGAACCTTGGGAGGAAACGTCCCTTTCCTTTTGTTGCCTACATTTCATGATCCAGGAACGATCGTAATTAGGGAGGTAACTGCATACCGTTTTAAGGTATACCGTGGTATGAAGCAACCACAGTTTTGAACCATAAGCCTTTCCCTGTAACACCGTGCCCACGGTATAAATTAATGTTGCAAAATTGAAGGGGTAAACCTTAATTCCTTAGGTTTCCTCTGCGCAGTAGCAGACAGCCAAATGTTTAAATAATCCATCCTATGAGTAATTTCGCCAAGCACAGTGTTCCGCGAGAACTGCTGACCCTAATATTTTACAACGTGGTGCATTAGGTTAATTGTGGGCGCGTGGGAGCAATTGTAAACAAAGATGGCGGAACGCGACGCTTGGCGAAATGTATTATTCGATGGATTATTCCATCATTTGGCCGTCTGCTACCACGCAGTGGCAACGTAAGGTGAGGTGAAATAAAGTTTACACTAAAATCGGGTCAAAATCGGGCTGAATTTGGGTAGTCCGGCATTACGGAAACTCGGAAAACTGTAATACGTACCTAACACGACTGAACTGGACCCTGTGTGTTGCTGCCTGCCGCTACATGTATTATTATTATGTTCATTTGTTGTTGTTTTTTTATTACCGCCATTGTGTTGTTGAAAAATGCATATGCATATGCATACATGCGTAAACTTGAAAGACACCTTTACTTACACCAATGGTCCCAAAGGTTTCTCGCCGCATAGAATGCGTCCTCTTGCACACCTGCATTTTGATCCAGCACATGAGGTGCCAGGCGGATTTGGGGCTGGGGACGATGTTGAACGGGGCGGGCAGGGTGCCTCCCTCCTCAAAGTAACTCATCCACAGCTTGGTCCTGGCAAACTTCCACTCGATGTCTGCGTGGTCCTGGAATCACGATCATGAACAGCTTGTTTTTAACGATTGCCAAGCTAAATATTCACACAAATACGTCCACCAGATAATAACTGCAAGTGCCCGGAGAAAACAGAGCAAATAAACCCGCTGCTTAGGAGACACATGAGACTTTACTGGCCTTGGATTGCATCCCAGAGCTTTCTCTGAGTGTCCTGAGTCTTAATAAAGACACAGACCACCTAGCCCTTCTCCTTTTGGGAATGAACAAAAAAAAAAAAACTGTGCTTACAGCAATGTGCTGGTAGGAATTATTCATCATGGCGATGAGCATGTTGAGGAGCACGACGAGGGAGATGATGTTGTAGGTGCCAAACATGGTGGCCCCGACAAACTCTGTGAACTGGTGGTCGGCATCCACGTTGGTCACGTACAGGCTGATCAGACCGAAAATGGACCAGAAGAGTGACTGCAAAGTCTCAAACAGCCTGAGGAGGAGAGGACAGGTAGGCAGAAAAACTCATGGTAAACAGAAGAGACTCTGCGTTTAGGGTGTCTGTTGTTCGGTCGTCACGTACAAAAAACAAACAACTTCAACTTTTGTTTTCAACTTGTTCCATAGTTGAAAACAAAATTACAAACACACAGACAGACACACACTCACGTGGAGAAAGCGTTGTTCTGCTCAACACAGCGGATGCCTTTGCATTTGCCCCTCTCATCAGAGGCCTTGGTCTCATAGTAGAAGTAGAGCTGGTTCAGCCCATTAGCGAAAGCCAACAGAACCTGAGTGAAAGATACCAAAAAGGAGGAATAAGCAGGACAGATTATGTTGCGTACGCGTATCGTGACGGTGGAATATATTCACCAGGCAGTAGATGAAGAGGAATTTGAGGATGTCCAGCATCATCCTGCCGAGGGAGATCTGCAACGGTCCCAAGTGAGAGTTGGCTGTAAACAAGGAGATGAGGCGCAGGGAGCTGAAGATATTGGCGATGGCAAACACTGCCTCCGCCACCAGCGTCGGGTGCCACATCTCCCACTGGTTCCTGGGTTTACAGCCGCTGTACTGAACGTCACGACAAGGCCAAAGAGAGAAAGGAATGGGCGCGAAAGTGAGGAAAAAGGCACAACGTACTTGGAGCCAGATCGGGCTTTGGTTTTACCATCTCGAGAATGGCGGCCCATCTTGAGGGACTAACGTGTTACCTTGGTGTAGGCTACAATCTTGAGGGAAATTGTGGCCAGGTAGAGCGAGTTCATGACAAAGTCCATCAGGTTCCACCAGTCGTGGATGTAGTCCTGCAAGCCGCCGTCCCACATCTGCTTGATTTCCGCCCAAACGAACCCTGGACGCAAGGAGTTTGTGTGAGCTACAAACAGTGCTTCGAAGTTCGAGTCAGTGTGCTTTTAAGATTTCTCCTGCCTGCACTTTATTATTCCACATGAATTCTTTAATTTCATCAGGTATCCACTTAGCCATCGATCTACCCGTCCGTCTATCCATCCATCCATGATCCATCCATCCATCCATCCAGTCAATTGTACATCACATTACACATCCTTCCATCCATCCACATCCATCATCCTCCATGATTTCATTGTTTATCTAAACATCCTTCAACTCAATCAAGTTCATCCAAAAGCTAACCCTCCCCCTAACCCATCTATTCATTCATCCATCCAACCATCCATCCATCCATCCATCTACACATTCTTGAATCCAATTATCTATCCACCGGTATCCATCCAACCCTTCGTCTCACACTCTTCTCCACGTCTCCTCCACCCCTGCAATTACATCAATCAGTGCCAGCGTTCCCTTCACCCACCCAGCACCCAGGGCAGAATCATCCACTCCACAGTGGTGGGTGCCGGGCCCTGCCGGTCCGGCTCTGTGGTGACGATGTGCTGGGAGGCGAGGAGCAGCAGGAAGAGAAAGGTCAGGTAGGAGGCCGTGTGACAGATGAACTTGATGAAGGGCTTGCGGATGAAGAGGCCGTAGTGGCTCTTCGGGGCCACGAGGTAGCAGAAGGCGAAGACGGGGAAGAGGAGGCCGATGAAGACGCAGGTGATGAGCTTGCCCGCCCAGTGGCGCCGCCTCCAGCCGGGAAACTCATCGTACCACCGGGAAGCCAAGAGCTGCTGGCAGTTGGGTTGAGCTACAAACTGGATCGGGTGAGAGAATATAGACGATAAGAGGGTGTTGAGTTCTGCCTGACTCGAGTAAAAAGAAGATACTGTCCAGTTATTAACCATCCCATGCATAGGGCGTAGCAGGGGATAAGTCCCTCTCACTATTGAGAACACGTGTATTTATCCCCCCCAATAAAAACATGAAAGAAGCACAGGACAAAACGGCTTTAACGTTACCCGTAGATGCAACAATGCCTCCGACAAGGACGGGTCCTTTTTCTTCAGCAATGGGGTCTTTTTTTTTACTGCCAAAATATGAATAATGCGCTCACACAACCATTGAATCTTTTGTGGAAAACGTAATTATCCCTGCCACTCACACACGCACGCACGCACGCACACACACACACACACACACACACACACACACACACACACACACACACACAGTGTTGTGATCTCAGTCGGCAGCTGCACAGTGTCTCCTCCTCCTCTTCTCTGGTGCCGTGCGCACGCAGGCAGGTTGACAACCATAGAGGAACAATAAGGGAGGCGGTCCAATATTAGGACATTTTTTTCTCAAAAACTCTTATAATGTAGAAATATTGTCTTCTGTGAGAGAAAAATGCTTACGATCATTTACTTTGACTGAGGACAAAGGCCTCCACCTCCAGAGGGGGAGTTTTTTTTTAAAACATTGTCTCGGTTTTCCCAGGAACCCCCACTCCCAACTTTCCCAATGTAAAGAGAAATGTTCTTTCTCTCTACAATGTCAATTCTAACATGGAAGAACCAGATCACATTTGACCCTTTTTACCTTGTAAGGAGATGAAGAATCACCCCAGGGAAGCCTGGAGGTGCATTGTAAGGGATTGTGATCCGCGTCTGCCAGGTCATTTACAAGTTCCTGTGAATTGGCTGTTTGAGTTTGGCATCCAGGGAGACAGTTGAGGGACACAGACTTGTAAATGACTTCTGACCCATGCCACACCCTCTGTTGTTGTATAAAGCCCTCTTCATCAGAAATAAGATTAGAGTGGTCTGAACACTGCTTTGGAGCAGCACTTAACCTTTCTCTTCATTCTGCAGAATAAATAATCTTGAACATTCTCAGTTTTGTTTTCGTGTAGCGGGCAGATTAACCTCACCAATCATTGCAGAAGAATTTCTTCTACACTTCTCTCCGGTAACTGTCTGACTATACTTTTCAACAGTAGTTTGCAAATTCACACTATTGACTGTCAATCTATTTTCAAAAGCACAAGAATAACACCTGCCCCACTGGCCCCTGAACAGGGACTCTCCGGCGCGGGGCAGGGACACAGAAGGGCCGTCCGAAGAACGCACTTGTCCCGGAATTTCGTACCTGAACACCAAAGTAAGCCAGTGCAAGAGCAGGCGTTTAGGGGTGGGTGGGAATAAAATAATTGCCACTCTCTATATATTAAGTCAGTGTACCATAAAAATGATTCTGAGGCTATTTTAAGGTAAACAAAAATTACATAGTGTTGCTTTAATGTTTCCCCCCCAATGTTCAAATGAAACCTACACCACCACCAAACATGATCCCATATACTGTATGATTCCAACATTTTAGTATCGACCATCATTTTGGAACAAACAAAAAATTTGCCCGTTATTATAATAATGGGATTCATCTGAATCTGTTGTGTGTTGGAAAACAGTTATACCGGGAAAAAAAAACGATGATGATGAAAGTAAACCGCATAACTGTATAGTACACTGTAGGAATGGTACAACCGTATTGTTGAAGCTGCTATAAAAGGATGAATACAGAGACAGAGATCTGGTGACACAGATTGGACACACACACACACACACACACACACACACACACTCACTCACACATTCGCACATAGCACTACGCTGTGAAATAGAGCTCTGAGCCCTAACATCAGAGACAGAATGTCACAAAAAGCTTACTGCCACAGCTTGATGCCAACTCAACAGGTCCAAACCCTGTTACCATGGCAACGTAGCGGACGACGATGAGTCGGTTCCTAATTCTAAAACCCGACTACTTGCTCGCTGCTGCTTGGAAATAAAGTGGAGTATTAAAAGGAGCATGATTAGCAGGACAAGTAGGACAATTTGTTGAAACAGAAAGGGAAGTAGGCCGCTCCTGTTCCGTGCATATCTGAATTTACAGTAACATCTGGGTCTGACTCTTCAAGAATACTTAGTTTTTATCACATTGGTACCTGTTCAGGAACTAGGGCTGTCACGACCATGACATTTTAATTGACGTTTAACTGTCGTACAAATAATTGCAACGACTCAATTGTATTTTGTTGTTCATTGGATGCAGCTATTATTATATAAATCCTGTAACAGTGTAATAATACACATCTGCATTATGAAGAAGGGGCGGTGACATCAGCGACCCGAGGAATAAGTCCTCCCAAAAACTGTGAGCGAAACAACTGGCGCGCCGGCTTATAAAATATCTTGCGCTTATGAGAGGAACCACGCGAGGTTTCCGTGAAATTTGGGCAGCCGCGTTGTACGAAATTGCCACCGTACCCCGGTGGGACCCTCGCAGAGGAGGCCTACGTTTCAGGTTTTTATTCATACATTCAACAAACTGGGTGCATAGCAGTTACAGATGCTTTGCTGGTAAACACTTTCTCATTTAAAGTTTTCGCCTCCTAAACTCCTATAAGTATCTCATTTGCATCTGCGGCGGGGGGGCGGCGCTTGTTGTTGACTCTCTAGTTCGTCTTAAAAAAGAATGGAGTGGAATGGTGGAGGATTTTAGTGCAAGATTATCATTTCCCCAAAGCTCCCTGTGCTACAGATTGCCGTTGACTGACCATTCCCATGGGAAATTTCAGTGTAATTGGCAAAAAAAAACAACCCAGATATGTGAATATAAAATAATAAGGGGTTTCATTCCGTTACACGAAATAGTATTGCTATAATTAATTTTTTCAGTTCTATAACTTAAACTCAGACATTATGGCACAAAAAAAGTTTTTATCCCCTCTCACCGGGAGGCGCCGTTAATCTGCAGTATATAAAAATTGATTACCGCGTCCGGCAACTCCACTCTGCCTCTTTCAGCTGAGATCTCTCCACCGTTGGAAATGGTTGTATCACTTTAATCTCTGTACACAGTCCAAGGTAAGCCGCTGCCGAAACTCCCGGGCGGCGAGAGTGGATTATTGGTACTGTGTGCGTGTGCGTGTGCGTGTGTGCGTGTGTGTGTGTGTGCGCGTGTGTGTGTGTGTGCGTCTGTGTGCGTGTGTGTGTGTGTGTGTGTGTGTAACTGCCCTGCATTGAATTTAAGCGTTGAGATATCTCTCCTTGTCTTCCTTATACTGTATCGCACACCTTGAAGGGGTCTCCCTTCAAGTTAATGGTAACGTTTGGGTCTTTGGACTTTGGAGGTGGAGTAGTAACGCGTATTAGTTTTTCGACGGTAAATTCTTCAGATCCACACAAGTGAAACGGATGAGAAGCGATTGCATCACAGACAGAACGCCGGGTAAACAAAACAACAGCGAAGTCAGGAGGGCCTTTCGGAGCCGGCGGGGTGTGCAGCTATTTAAACCACCGACGCCTCTCACCGGGTAAATAGCCCACGCGTCTGCCACAAAGATTTTCTGTCAAGATGCGGGAGCGGCTTTCGTCAGACCCCTCTGAACGACCGCGACGGCAGCTCCCGTATGAGGAGGCCAGGGCGGCCGCGTGCTCTCCCTGCGGCGGGAAGCGCCCTCGGCGTGCCAAATCCTCTAGCGGCGCTTTCTTTTGCGTGTCCTCCGAGTGTCGCTGGAATGCGATGTCAGCCAGGTTTTGACCGCGACCATCGAAAGCCAAAAAAGGAAAAAAAGGAGCGACTGAGTGACACTCGCACTCATTTGACTGAAATATTAAAATGTTTACGCTGCGGGCTGCAACCGTGGATCCCCTCTTTTGTGTGGCTGGCTTGGAAGCAGAGTAATGAAAAGTTCCTGGCTCTACAGCGTAAAAGCCAAGCAGCTGAATCGCTGCATTATGACATAACTCCGCCACACTGCAGCTCTGTCAAACAGGACCAACACCCATCCATGCCCGCTTTATGCAACATCAGTTGGAGGGAGGAGTGTCCACAGGAATGCCACTACTTTGAATGCCACGACTACTGATGAGGATGAGTAGTCGGGGCATTGATCACATCAAAAGGGCAGCGGGGTGGAATTTTGAAGCTTGTCGCCAGGCCGCCCGTCCTCCGTCATGATGACAGCGCCGATCGAACTCAGCCTGACGTGAGACGACGCGGGCGCACCCGACCGACGCCGGTCAATAGAGGTGCTGTATCTTGGGGGAGGCAAATGGGGTTGGTACGTTAAGTGTCGGGAGAACGAGCAGGGAGAGCGGTGGGTGTTTCTTTTCCTGAGAAATAAAACGCCCACTTTTTTCGGGGCTTTGCTTTATTCCCCGGCGTCAACAGCCAGACGAAAGGCGAAGCTGCTGGGCAGCCGTTAACGGAGACTCCATCAGAAGTACATCGCCATCGGCTGCCGAGCGCTGCTAGTGGCTAAAGATAACTGGATGAATTAATGAGGGGAATGAATGAGAGGGCCCCGGGGAGGACGGCTGGAGCTTCTTCCGTCTTTGACACTGTAGGGGAGATTCGTTTTATCTTTATATTCCAAAATAAAATTAAAATAAACCCAATTCCTTAGGATAAAAACGGCCGCCCCGTTAACCCCCTTGATACTCTCCGAAGGGGGATTTTTTTTTTTTTTTTTGATTCCAAAGCCAGTCTACGGTAATGGTAAACACACTTTTAAGCTTTTTCAAGTTTTAGATTGGAAAACATGGTTGACTGAGTGAACTGGATAAAAGCGTCGGACCCTGGAAAAATATTGAAACAGACTCCTTTGATGGAACATCCAAACTACAACATATTGGCGTGGTTTCGCGGACACACATTGGGCCTAATCTTAGACTGAATCACACTTTTAATGAGGACTACCTGAAATGGCCTTTCTCAGTCATGGTTTAAACTAGTCTCAGACTTGTACTGGTCTTGGTTAAAAAACAACAAAAAACTGGTTTCCAGAAGGAAGGTTAGAGCTAATCTAGGTGTAAGTGAATGCTTACATTAAACCTGGACAAAGGCATGTTTATTTTCGGATTAATGGATTTGGGTTGACCTTGACAACAGAGAAGATGGATTATCCAGAGAATTTCAATGATGATGAAACACCACCACCGAGATGAGATGAAACGGTGGTTATAGACAGAAGCAACCCCCTAACGGTGGATGACTAGTCCTTCATGACCTTAGTCTGGGTTTTTCTTAGTCTAGAACTTATTCATCTTAAATTTAGCAATGTCTCAGAAAGGCATTTTTTGAAATTCCGGATTAATCTAAGTAGGATTATTTTAGTCCCGATTTATATTAAACCCGGTCTGGGAAACCGCCCCCTAAAAACACTGAGGCAAAGTGCGCAAAACCCATTGAGGGTTTGAATTCCAGTCGCTTTCGATTACCTCTTTCTGGTGGTACTTTATGGCTAGCTTGAGCCTGGCTAGATCGTTGTTGCCCTCCTCCTCCAATAGATTTATGTTGTCTCGGAAATTCAAGATCATCTCCAGCTCCCTGGAGCTCCGGGTCTGGTCCAGGAGGTCCTTAGCAAACTGCTTGCACTGCTGAGACAACTCTTCGTACTCGGTCTTGAACTCATTCTCCACCTGAGAGAGACACGGTGAAAGGCTAAGAGACAATGATCCCTGAGGAGCGACGACCGATTAACATCGATGAGGAACACACTAAGGTATATGCTCGTAGAAAAAAGACCTGCCACAAACACATGCTTTAACACTTGGATTTCTTTCCCGTTAATGCAATTCCGGCACTTCAGAAGCTACCAACTTTAATTCTGCCTCACCGCTACCCAAATGGATCGACCTATGACGATGGAATTGTTTGGACCGTTTACCTGCACCCACCTTGCTGAGCTCCTGCAGCTCCCAGCTGAGCCTGAATGCGGTGAGGAACGGGTCCTCGCTGGACAGGGCAATCAGCGAGGGACTGGATAGCGCCCGGTAGATGTTGAGCCGCGAGCGGGAGTGCCGCAGGCTGTCCACGTCGGAACTCGACACACACTCCACACAGTTGCAGCGTACCTGCGGTGTTGAAATGCCACCTTTGTAATCCCCTCCCTGTTTGAAACTCGCAGCGACCAAACAACAGCCGAGCAGAGTGTCACTTTTAAACCCCCCCCGGGTGTTTGGCTGAGCTGGGAAAGGGTGGTGTTCTTTTATCTGGGAGCCCACAACTGAGAAAACACAACAAACCCTGCATTGCGCTTGGTAACGCTTTGTTTCGGTTGTCCAATGTGTGGCATATCCAAGGTATCGGACTGGCAAAGACGGTATCGGTATGGGTTTGGTGTGGTTCGGGAACTATATGGAAGGGTGGTCCCCAAAGCTAATTGCATCCAAATGACAAAGATTTAGGGAGTCTCCAATGTGCAGACAAGTTAATTCTAAGCGTTTCGTTGATACATAAAGTGCAAATCTCGAAGAGTTCCGTAGTTTTTGGCGGCACCTATGGCGAAAAGCGGTAATTGCAGGTGTGGTTTTGGAGCTCACTTCCCGGAGATCTCAACAGTGTCGCCTGTGTCATGTCAGTCAGTCAGTAGTTAACACCTGGGCCATGCCTCCATTACAATCCAAGGTTGGATTCTGTGATTTTAATGCATGGCCACAGACACCTGTTGATAGAGTTGAGTGTCAACATTGGTTGACAAGTGTTACCTTGCTCTCCACCTAGAGGTGCTGCCACTACTTAGTGCTCAGCTTAGAGTCTGGATGTTCTTTTTAGACTGCATGGCCTCTGTTGGTGTGTAAATGCCATGCAAGATATTTCTATATATTGTATAGCATTTCATTGTATGGTTATATGTACGTTAATGAGACTTTCATTGACGTTTTTGTTTTTTTGTTGCCTTCTTGGCTTGGTCGCGCTTGAAAAAGGAAATTGGATCTCCATGGTTCGTCACGAAAAAGGAGCCGAACGTATAAAGAATCACAATCACGAACAATGTTTGTGATCCTTCACATGTCTAAATTGATGACCCAAATCAGTTCAAATGAGTACAGTATAGTATTCACCTATTTTATTACATGCATTTTGCCTGTTTGCTTTGCTTTTATCGCTGCTATGTGATTGCCTTCTATTAATGTAAAGCACTGCAAATGAACCTTATTATCATTGTTATAACAGAATATAAATGAGGGTTTCCTGTGAATAATCAACTTTGTACCGGAAGGATAATCATTTTGTTTTGTGCACTAGAAGGGAAATGGAATATGTGAAGGTTCGCTGACTAGAAAATAGAAACACTAAAATAAATGTGAAATACATTGGCCGTTTCAATGGCTTTTCATTTGGAAATATCTTGTGAATCAATTAATGTTGTAATTGTGTGTTGATGGATATTAACCAACCCAACTATTCATTAAGGCCGGGCATGGGATGTTGTACCTGGGCAAGTTCATTAAATCCCCATTATTCATAACCCTGCACTGGCATTAAACACAGTACTTGTGTGTATTTATGCAAATGCACATCATAGATACAGTATGACATCATGCTTGACATATCTTTACCCACCTCGTGCGGCTGCGGCACAGAGACACCCTTCTGCACCAGGAGCTTGATGATTTCATAGTTGTTGGTGTGAGCCGCCAGGATGATGGGGGTGATGTCAGGAGTGAAGTCGGAGAACTGCTTGTCCAATAAGATAGGGGGAACCTGCCATCGAAAACGAAGAAAAAAACAGTTTGTACAGCGTGCCTCTGAAAAACATACATTGCTGTCAATTAGATGGACACGGGCGCTTCTGCCAAAAGCCATGTACTGTGCACTGCCTACAGTACACCAGGAGTGTCGGACTCATTGAGCTGGATTTGTTCAAATGAGACCTCAAGGGGGCCAGAATATCCTTTGCTAAAATCAATTTGACTCAACACATGGATATTTAGGCAACTTGTGTATTTATTATTTAATGTCATTCAGGAAGGCCTACTCATACCAATCAATGAGAAATTGGATTGTTGGCACATAAAGAAGAAGCACACAATGTAAAATTACATAATGCAGAAAAGAGAACTACAACAGATAGAAGTCGAACAGAAAGCATTTTCCTATGCAACATAATGACAAGAATACATTTGAAGTAGAATGGAGAAGTGCAATGAATAGCCGATCATAAGTGCCACAGAAAGCACGTTTCCTATTCATACGACTATTAACAATAATTACAGATTGTGTTTGAATATCTGTGTTATTCATTAATGATAGATTTGAAAGAATGTAGGTTATAGCTATGAAATGCTAAATGTCTGTCCAGGACAGCTGCACCAATCAAATAGAAATAGCTTGCTGGCACATGAAAACACTACAATGTAAAATTACAAAAAGTAGAAGAGAGAAGTGTACCCAATAGCCTATCATAAGTACCACAGAAAGCATTTAATACAACTATCAACAAAACAATAATGACATATTGGGTTTGAATATCTGAGTTGAATCTTTAATTATACATATTTGTCCAGAATAGCTGATTCGGATACCGTGGTTAATCCAGCTGCCCTGTGATCAGTAACTTTGGAATCCAGTGCACTATAGTCGGGTGGGAAAAAATAAGACGGGAGAGGCAGAGAGGAATGAGTGAGTGAGTGGTTTTGCCAATGGGTTTAATGGCCTGCAATATAAGTGCAATTGAGTGTGGAAAAGGAAGAGGCTACTTACATTTTCACTGGCTGGTTGACACATGTGACACCTGACACATCGGGGACAAGTTTCCGCCTTTGCGATTTTCGTCCGTGTGTCAGCCCGACTGCTCGCATAGATATGTTGTACCAGACAGACAAAATATCTTTGCTGCAAAGGCCGTCATCTTTGTGTAATTTGGGACAAGGCATTGATAGAAGGATTCCGAGCCAACAGATGAAAATGTATCCTTCAACAGTGCGCTACACTGCAGTTCGATCAGCTCCACTGGGAGTTCTTCTGGAACCTCTGATGCGTTGATGGTGAACGGAGAGCAAAAAAGCGCAAAGCCCTTCTCCAGCTGAGTGACGACAGTGAATCGATTGTTAAACTCGCATATAAGTCTGGACAGCACATTCTTGTACGTATCCATACTCTCATCATCGACAGGTAGACATTTTAGACAGGGGAAGTGGACTGGGTTATGCTGGGATAGCTGCGTCTCCCACGGGGCCAATTTCATTTGGAAATAGCCAATGCTGTCATAGTACACTTTTTTTTTTTTTTAAACCTGTGCTGTCAGCATGCTGGTTATACAACACAGAGTATTTGTGCCTTGCATCTAGGACAGAGTTAGTCTGCAAGTACAGTTCAACTTCTCAATCTGCAATGCAACGCTTGATTCATTCTTAAATCGTCAAGAACCGCTGACAATAACTCTGTCCTGTGGACGACCTGCGGGATGACAAGAGCACAGCTTTTTGTTGTACAGAGCTGCCACCAACCCCCCTCTTTGGAGAACCATGTTTTGGTCTCTAAACAAGTAATCACTACTCCAAGAGGAGCGAATCACCAAGGGTGAGACAAATAAACATAGAACTAAATCAGAACATAGAACTAACCTGGAAAAATGTACTGGAAACATGTATCGACAAAACTGAGTTAATTCAGTCCAAAAAAATTGGAACAGCAATTTGGCACGTGGCCTCTTTCTGTCATAGTTATGGCAGTAAATGAGGGAGAAAAGGAGAGGGATGTAACCAGGAGGGTGTTGGGGGTGTGTTCAAAGCAGGTGCTGGTGGTGTGTGTGTGCCTGTGATGGGTCCACCTGTTTGTTTGTGTCCACCGGTGGGTGCACAGGACTTGTCCCAATAACCTAGTTCTGGTTTATGAGTTTGGAATTATATCGTAGCGCAACCTGCCAGATGCCCCACCAGGCCACAAGCCCCGAGTGTCCACCCACGTAGCCGAGTGTGCTTGGCACAGGGTACCCGGAACCCTCTTGCTGCATAAGGTTTACAGTGAAACAATATACAGGGAAAGTCTCAGAGCACTTGCTGTGGATTAACAGCCTGAACCTTCTCTCTGAGCTTCACAACCACACCTGCCTTTTTCGCGACCATTGATGGTGTGCCGTCAGTTGCCACACTGACTGTGTGACTCCAGCCACCTCCAGTCTTGTCACCGACAAGGCTGGCGAGCACGTCGTTCGCCGTGGTAGTGTCTGTCATTGGCACCAGCGCTACAAACTCCTCAGTGACAGTCAAAGATGCATCCACACCATAAAAACTGAATGATTAATAGGAACTAATCACTTTCTCTTTGAGGCCTACTCCCAGGGGTGTGTTTTCATGGAGTGCACCCGTGAGAATGCAGCCGCAGTGCTCCAGCCGATGACGATTACCTTGTTAGGCTGAACCAAGTAGTCAAGGAAGAGAGGAGAGTGGGTAGAGGGGTTTTGTTGAGTTTGGCTTTTGTTTGGTATTTCTTCAGTTTATGATGCATTTTATTGAATCTGTATTAGGCTATAGTCATGTGTATTGTGTATATGTAAACATCAGATTGTAATTATGTTCTAAACGTAGGGTGTGGGTGTCCAGGTGCCCTTCACTGCATGGTGTTGGTAGGGACCGTGGGGATATATGCCAGGTGGGAAAGCAGGTTTGGGTGTTAGAGAGCCAGGGTCAGGTCGGGTGTCTCCACTGCCGCAGGAATCTGCTGCACCTGCAACACTGCTTTTGTTGTCCACCAGCCCGCTACATTATTGTAGTTGTTGTGAAACCCTTTGTGATTTTTCTTGGCTACCAGTAAAAATCGGAGCTCTGGAAAAAATGCCTGCTTGACCGGTGCTGTTAATTTCTCCAACACACTTTACACCTCAAACCTGCTGGGTTTCATCCCATTTCTAAAGTTTCACCACCAACAATACCTTACACCATGTTCCTTGAAATACCTTAAATTCCTTGTCAACCTAATTTTTCCGATGCTAGTGTAACACAATTGTCAGTGCAATAAGTCACTGTTTTTCCTACTTCTTCCGGATCAAAATGGTTCGTAGTGCTAGGTTTAATTAATTTATCCTATCATAGAAACCTCTTACTTTGCTCATTACACATAGTTGATAATAACTTGATGCAATTTAAAAAAAAAAAGTACTTTCTTTTTTTTTCCCATTCCGCCCAAAACATCTCGGGGCCTGGATAAACCTGCTGGGGGGCCGGATCTCTGACTTCTCTGGCCAACACAATAGGACCCGTTCATCAAACTCAAATGATTTGGGTGCTGCCGGGTTTTACCTCACCTGCTTACAGAGCATAAGAGGTAATTGCTTTGGCTGGAGACATGCACGGGCCAACGCTACCTTATTACCTCAGGGGTGCCCATGAATGGAATGAGCTGGATCACAGGCCATCCGTCCTTAAGCCCTTCGACAAGATGCCTTCGAGAAGGTATCAGGAATTGCCCAAATAATAGGGAGACTTGACGTCCTCCATGGCTGTCGTGCGCCAGCCGCCATCAATCCATCAATTGAAAAACATTTAGGGCGGCCTAGGGCAACCACACGGGCTACTGTGTGGTTTCTTTAAAAAGAAAAGGAAATCCATATTTCATACATTTCACTGGGAGTCATTATCCGTTGAAATAAACCCATTCCACACAGCCCTCTTATCATCCACTCCAGCTAAGCCCCCTCACTATTCCCTTGTCAGTCGGTCAGAAACACTGTGTGCCGGGCTGTGGGCTACATACGGAATAAGATGGCCTTGTCTACGCTCTTTTTAATTGAATGAATTTGAATGTGAATAGGACTTTTTTTTTTTCAATCTGATCATAGAAACAGGGAGAACAGGGGTGAGAATGTGGAGAGCCGTCGGAGGAAAGATCTGAGGCTGGTGGTGGAGTTTACCTCTCTTTTACCGCAACTTAACCAAAGGAATCAAACAGTCCTAAGCAGTCGAAAACAAATAGAGAATAAAATGGAGAATAAAAACAATAATAACACCGACAATTGTCAAATATATGGCATACAAATAGCCAAAAAAATACAAAAAACAACAATACAAAATACAAAACAGAAATAGTGATATATATAAAAATATACAGGATAAAGGTAAAAAAATAAAAAATAAAAAATGTAAAGAAGGAGGAGGAAGAGGGACATCAAATAACCCACATCAAACAGCTGCGGCCGGTGTGCAGGCACGGAGCTGAGATACCGACTTAAGATAACGGAGGGGAATTCAAACACAATTACGGCCCACTCACCCGAGCAACGTGTATCAGTGGTGTTACGCTCGTCGAGAGCGAGAGGGGGTGAATAGAAATTTGCATACGGAGGAGGGCGCGGTGCCGTTTCCCCGTTCCTTCTCTTCTGTCCGAGCCTCCTCTTTGGATCTCACCTGTGCTTCTCACGCGCCAAAGTTGCTCAAGGGATGTAGCATGTTGAAAAAAAAAAAAAAAAAAAAGCAACACGGAAAGGGCATCAAAAGCCCTCGGAAAACACAAACAGTAAGGAATAAATAGCTGGACAGGAAAGGGTTAATGAAAGCCTACGCAGTAAAAAAAGACGAAACGACTTCCCCGTGTGATTTACAGGGCGCCGTCCTCCACTAAATGCCCATGAAAGTGCTTCACCTGACCCGGAGGATCGCATATGAAGTTTAACGCACAAAACAAATCAGGCCCGAGTCTTTTCGAGACTATTAAGGGGGAAATGATCGTCTTGCGACGTACATCTTCGGAGCAGCCGGCGTAAACAGATGAGATGCTTCTTTTCCAGAAAGCCTTTTAATAGAATCAATGAGCTCGGCACTGCCACGGTGATCTATTCTCACAACCTTTCGTGCGGCGATGGAGGAGCGCCCGCTTACCGGCCCATTAAGGTGAAGAGTAAAGATGTCAGCTGATATGGATGGCGGAGGGCTGTGCGGTGGAAAATGACCGACTACGACTGTACGATAAAAATTTCCCTTAAAGGCAAATGTCTGAGCGACGAGATCTTTTAAGTCGGACTGCGACCGGAGGGGGTCACCGAAAGTGCTATCATGAGGTGTTATACGATTGTCTTTATTTAACCCCCGCTGAGCATTGCCTTTTCAGTGCAAGGAGCCAAATTTTGGCCAATCGTTCCCCACCCCCGGATAGGGCAGCTTGACTCCAGAGAGGATGTCTCTGATGTGTTTTGTCCCTCAGTCTCCCTTCGATCTCTGTATGTCAAATTCAGAGATGACAGGATGCGTTGAACCCTATAAGAGTTCAAGCTCAAGTTCAGGATTCAAGAGGTTATTTGTCATTTTGTCATTTTTTTCCACCTTATAGTGGTAATCCGTAAGATTACTTTGTTAAAAAAAAAACAATTTTTTTAAATATTTATTCTGTATTTGTTTAGCTGGAACTTAAAAAAATAGCCATTCAATGTATTTATGCGTTATGCTATGCTTGTCTATATGCTGACTCCTTTGTTGGTGACCGCAAAGAAATATCAGAACCTGGTGGTGTAGACACCGCCCCTGGGCTCAATAAAGAAGAATCTGTTTTACGCCCCTATCCTGGCGGGTTAGAATTTCCACGACGGATCAAACCTAAACCACAACCCTGTCCCCGCGACCAGCCGAAGCCATTTGATCCCTCTGCTGTCTGCCTCCTTCTTTATCTCTCCCTCGCTGCCTTCTTTTCTGCTTCGTGTCCCCCGTCACCCTTCCGTTTATCACTCATTTATTTTCTTCCCGTTTTACGTCCCCGGTTCCTCTGCTTTATATCCGAGCCGAAAGCCAAGAGGCAGTCTTTCCCGTGCTCCGCCGATGACGCTTCCATCATTTGCTCCTTTGTGGTGAACAAAGGCCAGCTGCGGTGCACTCTATTAGAACGTGTGAGAGTGTGCGTGAGAGTGAGAGTGTGAGAGACTTTGGGCAGTGGGAAGCCCAAGGAAGAAAAACTGTCCCTTGACCGATTCATCGATCAATAAAGCGGTACACCCATCTGTACACAGGAGGTTGTCACTTATAAGCGGTGACATTCTCATCTTCAAAAATGTCGCCGCGAAACCAACGAGAATGCGATGCACTCAATCACAAAAAAAGTAATTATAATCGCAAAATCAGAGTTTTTTTTTTCATGTCCTATTCTTCCTGAATATACCTGCAGTCTGTGCTGGGAGGAAGATAAAAAGCCGGAGGAAGGAAGCCGAGCTCCGTCAACCTATCGTGAGCACGAGACGTCTTGGACAAATCGCTACGGGGCCTAAGCAGCATTTTTTTTGCCCGGCCCTTGGAGGAATCTGATAAACGACTGTAGGGAGGAGGGGGAAGGGGACGGCGATGAGGGATAATCTATTCAGGGTAATGCGGTTTACCTTGAGCATTCCCAGAGATTTCGCCATATCGCGACGCTCCGGGCTATGGATGGCACGTAATGCGATCGGACTCAATGAATAGCAGTATGGCCTAACCTGCTAACCTTTGGCGCGGCTCAGCAATGGCTGTAAAATGTTTCCATTAACCTGTTATGCTCTCCTTGACTTTAATCACATGGCCTTTAACCCTGACACATTGCTCGCAAAACCATAAATGCAATAAATGAAACATGTTGTGTACAGGCGTCAAAGACAATATATTCTAGAGCAGTGGATTTTTAGTATTGTACCTCCAGTATAATATTTTTTTCAGCTGAGTACCCCCTTCACTGGCATTGGAAGAAAAAAAAGATAATTAACATAAATGATGTGCTGTAAGTGCGTTGTACGTCGTGCGTTTTTAATTGTCAGAGTACACCCTGCAGTACAGCTGCAGCGCCACTAGGGGCACACGTACCCCCATTTGAGAAACACTGTTCTAAAGCCCACTTGACACCGAATGCGTACACGCATTCTCCTCCCGGAGTGGTCTAGAGGCCGCCGGATTAACGCGTCTAGGTTTTGCAGTGTTCTACATCTCCGCATCGCCACCTTCTTTTCTGCTTTGTGTCCCCGTCACGTAATGTAATGCATTACAGTAATAAAATGACCAATGAAATGTCACTAATAATATTACAGTTACCCCCCTTGGCAGGGGATAGCTCGCAACCCACCCGTCCTGCAAACCCTTGTCCTATTGTGTGGTGTATGCACTGAGTTTAAGTTCTGGCACTGGGCGAAGCACAACCAGATCAACGCAGGGGTGCAGGAGGTCAGGCAGCGGCCACACGGACCCCACCCCAGATTCAAATTGTGCCTCCTCCTCACTGTACCCGGAGGCACCCAACCCACAGCAACCAGCCACAGGGGCAGAGCGGCTCACCATGCGCCCCCCCCGCCACGGCGGGCAAGCATTTTTGCTCAGCTGGACATTTATCATGTTCCCCTGAATGAGAGTGAAAACTCCCTTTATATAGTGTTTGCGAAGTGAGAATGACTAAAAAGAATACTCACAATTAAATTTACGGAATTATATTTACGTAACCCGACATCATCCCAACCGGAAGTGTTCGATCTTAAACCCAAATGTTCAGCGATCTCAGACTATTAAATAAATTGGACTAAAACCACGGTCTTACCGCTCAGTGGGGAAGACTGGAACGCAGTAACCCAGAAACCTCCCTTAACCATCACAACGGGCAACATTAGACACCTTGGTATTGATATCTCCACCAGTCAGAATAGTTTCCCCCATTGCTCGAATCCATCAAAGACGACCTCACTCGATGGAACGACCTACCCATCTCACTAACTGGCGGGATAACAGCAGCGAAAATTAATATACTACCAAAAATAGATTACATATTTTCAATGGCCCCAGTCCAACCAACTGTAAATTGCGTTAATTCTCTGGACGCTACGATCAATAAATTCCACTGGAAACACAAGAACCGGAGAATTAAACTAGCAACACTACAGAAGAAGCCTGTGGAGGCCTAGCAGCCCCAAACTTCAGGTACTACTAATTAGGAAAAAACATCTTTAATTTATAATTAAATGGTCACAACCAGAGCAACTACCGGGCCATGGATGGCAAGACATTGAACAAACAGAATGTCAGGTTTGATCAATACCTGATCTCCCATCTCTGACCGAATCGATAAGGAAACATAATTGCTTTTAAAACCCATTCGTCGCAACGGCTCTGTCAGCCTGGTGGAGATTCAACAAACTCAGTGGTCACACTCCATCTCCGAACAAATTCACTCCAATCTGGCACAACCCAGGTCTTACGGTCAAAAACAAAACAATAGTGTTCAGGTCTTGGAAAAGACAAGGAATTACTCATCTGGAACACATTTTTGAAGACAATTCCCTTATATCTTTCCCAACCTTAATCCAAAGGTATAATATCTGTGGCCACAGCTTCCTTCAATTACTTCAACTGCAGCAGTCTCTAAAAGTTAAAATCTAATTAAGGAACAACATCCTACAACTACCTCTGATGATTGAACATCTTACTCGTACAGACAATAAAAAAAAAAAATCCCTTTTCCAGAATATACAAACCTCTATTAAAATCAAGACATTTTGTCTTCACCAGCCATGGAATGGGAAAGAGATCTTTCTGTTTCCAATGATGTCAACTTCTGCAAGACGTTGATATCTATGACCCGCAATTCCAAAATGCAACTCATCCAGTATAAGATTTTGCAGAGAGCACATATCACCCAACACAAAATGTTCAATGGGATTCCTGGATAACCACGTTTTGTTCTCATCCTTCCCGCAATACCAGAGGTGACTACTTTCATGCCGTCTGATTCTGCACACCTACCGCGTGGCCACTTCCCAGCCTACTGCCCCCCAGCGTCGATCTGGCTGATCGGCGTTGATGCTGGTTGTACTCCCCCTGACTGCCGGGTTCAGGTCCTGGCGGCTTGCGCCTGGTGCCGGGTGGTTTCCGACCTCCGGGTGCTTTCCAGGTCCCCTTGGAGGCCGCTCGCCATCGTGGGTGCGGGTTCGGGGCCATCCCGGTGTCCTGCGGCAAGCGCACTCAGCTATGTGTGTGTGTGTGCTAGGGGCTTGTAACCGGGTGGGACACCTGGCCGGTGGTGGGCCTCACCTTTGCCTAGGGTGTCAGTCTGCCGGCACCCCGTCCTGCTCCGGGCCTGACATCAGTGCTTGGCCTCCGCGGCCGGGTTCTGCGCCTGTGGGTGTGTCTTAAGCCTGCACGTGGGGGTGGGTTGTACTGTATGTGCGCGCTATAGGGCCGCAGGATCTCCTCCAGCCCCCCGGGACTGGTTAATGCTTCTCTGGGCTGGGGGCCGGGGGGTCTTCTGTGGCTGCAGGGCGGGGTGCTCGGGGCTTTCCTGCAGTCGTGGGGTGTCGATACGGTGGCGGGACTCGGGTGGATTCGGAGCCTTTTCTGCTGCGTCGAGGCGGTACAATATAATACAGACCTCCTACACTAGAATTAATTGGTACTACTCTTGTGCACTCACCGGTGGACACATCACACACACACACACACACTGACACACACACACACACACACACACACACACACACACGGTCATCACAGGCGCACACATACCACCAGCCCCTGCTTTAAACAAACCCCTGAATATCCTCCTGGTTCCATCCCTCTCCTTTCCTCCCACATTTACCGCTGTTCCAGTTTTCCTGGGCTTAATTAACTCTGTTTTGTCGATACATGTTGTCGTCTGATGTTTCTATATTTACATTTTTTCACGTACATGTTGTTGTTTGTTTCTATGTTTATTTGTCTCACCCGTGGGGATTCTCTCCTCTTGGAGCAGTAATGATAATTACTTGTTTAAAGACCAAAACATGGGAAGATGGTTCTCCAAACAGGGGGATTGGTGGTGGTTCTGTGCAACAAAAAGCTGTGCTCTTGTCATCCTATACATAGGTCGTCCACAGGACAGAGTTATTGCAGCCGTTCTTGATGATTAGAGAATTCATAAACAGTTGCATTGCAGGCTGAGGTTGTGTTGTATGCCAAGCGTCTTACACTACAGGTAAAAAAAAAGAAGAGAATTTTACGTATATGAAAAGAGATTCATTGATAGTGAATGTGCTGACATCAACATAATAAATGATTAACGTTATTAATGTGAATTAATTAATCGATTTGATAACTTTGATCGCTTCAATCCCACTCTCCATAGGAAGATGGATCAGAGTAGATCTGTTAGATTGATATTATAAATCCGTGGTCCACATTACTTTGCCTCTAAATGTTGTCTGAGCGTCCCTCGAAAAAAACTGTAATGTGCGATGATGCGATGATGAGTAGTAGCTGTGTAGACCGCATAGCGGTTGCTCCGCGTGACAAGCAACCAGGAGACGACAGACCATGCTGCGTTCAAGTAAACTCTGAAAATCGTCCTGCATTTCAGAGAACCCGGGAAACTGTAAAACTCACCCAACACGACTAAACTGGAACTTGTGTATTGTTGCCTGCAGCTATATTTTTATATTCTTTTGCATAAAATCGACTATACTTGAAGGTTCAGCCCCTAAGTTGTATTTTTGTGGGTCATATTTTCAACGACTTTCAGGTGGCTACATACTTACTGTACAGCAACACAATTCGGCAACAGCCATGCTTTTGCCGAATTGTGTTGCTATTTTCAATATTAATTTATTCTACAGCAATATTATCTCCTCGCGAAATAAATATGGATTGAGGTGCATCTCTGAGACTCTCGATGTTGCTTTGGGATTTATTTAGTAAAGGTGATTTCATTGGCTGCCACATTGGAATGACATTCATCGAGATGTGCATAATCACAGAGCAAATTTGCACCAGCTGGATGGAATGGATACTGGGAATTTATTACAGCAGAATATGCCAGCTATTGTGGTTGCCAACTGTACCAGGGTATTATTTTGGACACTTGAATTATACCTTGCATTGTGTACAATCGTGTGAATCTATCACACACAGTTAGTTCTTTGAACAATATGGAAACATGACAGAAAGATGAAATACTAGGTCATATCCATTTAAAATTAAGACTAAGCATAGGAGCTTCACATAAAGTCTTGCTACAGAGGTCTGTTGACATTATGTCATTTCAAATATATGTATTTAGATTAGATTAGACCAAAAAAAAAAAAAGATTAAATCAGATTGTCGAAAATGTGATTCAATTTCTTGTTTTCCAGATCATGCGAAGCCCCCATACATCCACCAGCACCTGCACCATCCTGTGTGTCCAACTGTTCCCGTCCTACCTGCATGCCGCCGCTGGGCTTCTTGTGGTTCAGCAGCAGCTCCACCGCTCCCACCACCTCCTTGCGGATGGCGTGGAGCAGAGCATCCCCGACGTACACGTTGAAACTCAGCAGCAGCTCGATGATCTCCAGGTTCTCGTTCTCGATGGCGATCAGGAGAGCCGTCCGGCCCAAGGGGTCGATGCAGTTGATGTTGATCTTAAAGTAGATCTCGGCCTCCTGAGGAAATCGGAAATCCATCCTCCATCACGCCATTAAACCGTCTGGAGGCGCAGAAACTTTATCCATCCGTCCATCTGTCCGTCCCGTTCATTAACACCCTCTAGCCAACATTCTATCCAACCATCCATCCTTACATCCATCAATCCATCCATCCATACAGCCATCCATCTATCCCCATACATCCAACCATACATCCATCCATCTCAAACACACAAGCCTAGTACCTTCCTCTTTCTATCCATCATCCACCCACCCATCATCCATCCATCCATCCACCCACCCATCATCCATCCATCCAACCATCCATCCATCCATCCAAGCTTCCACAGTGGTGATATATGATTGTCATAGTTTCATAGACATCTCAATCACCAAAGCCCAGCCCCCCTCTCTTCATCCATTCTTCCATCAATCCATCCATCCGTCCATCCATTCATTCTTCAATCCAACCATCGATTCAGGCTTCATTAGTAATGATTTATGATTGTCATAGGTTCCATAGACATCTCAAACACACAAGCCTTCAGTCCCTTCATCTTTCCAGCCATCCATCCATCCATCCATCCATGCATACCTACCTCCAGGGCCTGTTTAACACTAGCATAGTCTCCCTTCTCCACAGCTCCTAGGTAGGCCTTCTCCTGGGGGGAAAGCTCTGACTCCGACCGCACAATCCTCAGCGGGATGCGGTCCCGGTACGAGGAGCTGTCGGTTCTCCGGTAGTACAACTGTGACATCTTGTCTAGCTTCGCCTCACCAACAGTTTTCTACCTCCGCAACGGCTGCTGTCAGGCTGGAGTGGCCGATCCTGGTGGAGAGAGCAGGAAGATTGCAGAGCAAATTAGACGAAAGTAAGGGTTGGATTCAATTTTGTCATGTCAACGGGTAAAAGAGGTAAACAAGGGTTAGGGAAAGAATAAGTTGATGCATTGAATTCCACTCAAAACAAAATAAGAACACTAACTAGTACAATGCTCATTTTAAATTCATGGCACTTTTGACAATTTTTTGAAAGCACTGCATACTAATTGAATTATGTTGCCAACTAGAAAATCAAAAATGAGGCCTCGGCGACTATCTCATTAAAATGCCTAACAACTTTGTTTTCAAAGGCATATCATTGATATTTAGAGCATGGGTGTGAAGTGCCTCTTCATTTCATTACCCTTTTAGTGACATACTGTTGGATGCGAGTAGACTGTGAAGAACAGTGGATTGTGTTTGAGCACAGGTTCATTGCCATTACATAAAAAGGAAATTCAAAAACAATTTCCAATAATCAAATATTCTGATAACCAAAATCCCAGACAATATCTAGTCTCATCACGGTATTGATCTTATCTGTGTGCTGTGCAGTATCGATATATCGCACAGCCCTTGTCGTTGCTTCGTATCCGTGATTCTGCATTGGATCTGTGTAGTCGGAACCTGAACATCTTGTGGCCCCCTCTGTTCCTGTCTGCCTGCCAGCTACACTGCAGTCCCAGGAGAGCAGGACAGCGTTCAAAGAAAACGGGGGGAAAGTGCCGTCCGGTTGGGTTTGGCTGAAAAGGCAGCGAGATTATCTCATGAACCAGCTCCGGAGCATCTGGCAGGCCCTGTGGACTACCTGCGGCATCCACCGCTGCCTCTCTGCCACAGCTCTCCGCAGCTGTGGTTAGACCTGCCTGGCTCTGGCCCGTCTTTGCTCACAACGGCGCTCTTCCCCTGTGCCTACCTCCAGTGGGACAATCTGTGATGTTGACTTCAGGAACCTGCCGCCCATGGCTCGGTGTCTGATGGCTCAGCGCCATCAGACAAAACGAAACCTCCGATTAAGACAGCTTTAATCAACGCGAGGTCGGTATGTAACAATACGATAATCCTAGGGGACTCCTTTGCGTCTCACGATCTGGACTTCCCGTTTATAACTGAGACCCGGTCGAAATGAGGAGAAAACACGGCCTTGACTGAACCGCGTCACACGAACTGTGACTTTATCAGCGCGCCCAGGATATCCAGTCGAGGAGGAGGGCTCGCTGCTGTTTTTACCAAAAAGTTCATCTGCCGCTCCGTGGACATCGGTGACTCAAACACCTTCGAGTCGCTTATGCTCAGGATTGGATTGTTTAATCCTCTCTCTGTTTAATCCTGTCGATTTACCGCTCACCTGGCCCAAATAATGCCGTTTTAACTGAATTTGCCAACTTGATAAAGTTATTATTGTTGGTGATACATCTGATGAGTTTGCTACTGAGTTTTCGAGCAAAACTCAGTCTTTGAATTTAATGCAACATGCATCAGGGCCAACGCACGACCATGGTCATACTCTGATCTGGTTTTCACTTTGTGTCTGACCAAAAGGGTATTATTTTTTATATCGCTTTTAATACTGACATCCAACCCATCAATCACACTTCCCTTTGCCCGCACTCTCAATAGCCACGTCTGCTGACAGCTTCTCTTCTGTCTTTGCAGACATTTGTAAGGATATGGCTTTCCCGGTACAGACCAATGACTTTGTCTGCTCCTTTAACAACCTCTGTTTGTCAACCTTGGATTTGGTCGCTGCTTAACCCATCCCCTTGGATGAATGATAACATGAGTTGTCTCAAAAGAGAGTGCAGAAAGGTTGAGCGTAGGTGGAAAAACACTAAGCTGGAGGTCCACTTTATTTATATGAAGGAACTACTTTCATCTTTTAATAAGAAAGTGAAAGAGGCCAGATCTGCCTTTTTTTCCAGTTTGATTTCCTGCAACAAGAAAAATCAGAGAGCTTTTTTTAACACAATCGATAAACTGGTGAACCCTGCCCCTCCCCCTGTTCCGGTCTTTTCAAATGATGACTGTGAAATGTTTTTTATCATTCTTTGAAGATAAGGTCACTAAGATAAGATGATGATGCTGCCTTTCTGTATCCCTTGGGTTGACTGTCCGGCCCACGTTTCCCTACTGAGCCAGCTTAGCCCAATTTCTTTGAAAGAGCTCACAGCCACTGTCTCCCAAATGCCTACCTCCTCTAGTCCTCTTGACATTCTTCCAACCTCTCTTCTTAAAGATGTTTTTGGCTCTTTAGGCCTACGCATACTCTCCATTGTCAATAGCTCCCCTCCTCTGGCTGTGTGCCTGTTTACTTTAAAACAAGCTATTACTCAGCCTCTCTTCAAAAGCCAAACCTTGACCCATTCCTCCCCAGTAACTATAGACCTATATCCAAACTTCCTTTCATTTCCAACGTCTTGGAGAAAGTAGTATATAAGCAACTCCTACATGTCCTGGACAACAATGTCTTTGATAAATTCCAGTCTGGTTTTCGTCTGAAGCGCAACACTGAAAGTGCTCTTCTTAGGGTTTAAAATGGCATCTTAATGTGTGCTGATGCTGGGGAGATTTCAGTTCTGTTAAAGCTTGACCTAAGTACAGCTTTTGACACCACTGACCACCCTATCCTCCTTAGTATGCTAAAGAAATGGGTGGTTATAACTGGGACTGCTCTTGACTGGTCAACCTCCAACTTGTCGGATAGGAGTTTTTCTGTGGCTGTAGACAACTGTCTCCTCATCTGCTCTGCTGACTTGTGGTGTGCCCCAAGGTTCAATTCTTGGCCCTATTCTTTTCACCCTGTATATGCTCCCCATGGTCTCTTAATAGGTCATTTTAAGGGTATTTCTTACCACTGTTGTGCAGACAATACACAGCTGTACTTCTCATTCAAACCAAATGACCTCATTAAGCTCTCTACCTTGCAGGACTGCTTAACAGCCATCAAAGACTAGATGTCATATACCTTCCTCCAGCTTAAGCCTTTTCATAGGCTCTGAGAGCATTTCTGATGAAGTACAGCGGTGCATTGGTCCTTTAGTTGCAAATGTTAAGCGAGCCTAAAAAAATCCAGGGAGTCTTGGTCCCTAATGCACTGTTCATCACCCTGAGTCGCTGTGTCTCGGCTACAGTTGGTCCAAAATGCAGCCGCTGGACTACAGACAAGCTGTAGGTCACACATCATTCCAGTGTTGGCCGCTCTTCACTGGTTACCAATAAACTGCATAATTGATTTAAAAATTGTTTTAATTACTTATAAAGCACTACACGGGCTTTCATAACTTTTGTGTTCTCTGGCCTGTGAGATCTCTGAAATCTCTCAGGTCTTCTGACCAAGGCCTTTTTGCTTTCCCAAATTCAAGGCTAAAGTTCAAGAGTGATGGAGCTTTTGCTGTCACAGCTCCCACTCTCTGGAGCCCCCTTACCTCAGTTATAAAAAATGCAGAATTGGTGGAGATCTTTAAGAAGCTGTTAAAAACCCACCTCTATAGTAAGCTTTTTGTCTTGTAATGTGTGTGTTTTCTTCTGTCCAATTTTCTATGATTTTATACTGTGATTTTCTATATTTCTGTTTCTAGCTTTCTATATTTGATTTCTATTTTCTTTAATGTCTTTATTGTACCGCACATTGTAACTGGGGTTTTGAAATTAGCTGTATAAATAAAATTCACTTACCTTCGAAAGCTTGCTTCACACCAAATCCAACAAACAACCCAAAACCAGAAGTCCATTAATTTCTATGGAGAATCTGTGCTTATCGGATTCCACGGGTAAAGATCTATGATGTGCTGCGTGCAGAACCTTACCATATTTAGAACCAATACATCTCTTTTTATATAAGTGAACTGTCTTTTTTTTTTTTTTTTTTTATTCACACTTTGGAAATACTATAAAGGAAGTTTAAAACTGTCATCCATGAAAATGGTGAATGTCCAGATGATCTGGTCTGTGACTGTGATGCATAACTCAGACACAGTTCATCTGACGGCCCACGAGGGGAGAGCTGACTGGGGGATGTGGATATGCATTGGGTGTGAAGCAATTGTAAAACATAATAAATGGAAATTTTGGGTCTTTCTCTCTCTCTCTCTCTCTCTCTCTCTCTCTCTCTCTCTCTCTCTCTCTCTCTCTCTCTCTCTCTCTCCTGTTTTAACAGTCGATACAAGTAATTGCTTCTTTTTACAGCATGTGTCTGTAACTTACTGAATCAATTGAATTCCATGAAGGTTGTAATAGACTCAGTCTAATACAAATGTATCTTCTTGTTTAAACTAACAAGTGGCCATCGAGCAAAATGCTCTTTTTTCCAAAACCTCAGTAGGATGCAGCAATTGAAAAATCCAGTTTACATTGGGACCTTGGGAACTTAGTGACCTGTGTCAACCAATTTTTACATTGAAAAGGTAAGTCATAGTGCTGAGAACCGACAAAAAAGCAACATTTTGTATTAAGCAATATTGCCTTTCTGCAGCCGTTGTCGGCAACGTTCCCCAGAGAGCAGAGTGCTTCTAAACTAAAGGGTTCATATGTGCTGTTATGCAACAAAGAACCATTTATCATCATAATAGGGAATTTTACACAAAATATTTATACAGGGTTCCTGCTTTCTGGGAAAAATGTGAAATCTACAATAAAAACACTGCACACAATAAAAACGGCAGGATAATGGAATATAATCTTGAAAATTGTAACCAGTATAAAACCTGAAAAACTAAAGCATTAAAAAACAATGTCAAATTCAAAATGAAATACAAAATGCTGTGATGACTGCAGGTCCATCCCAGACACATTAAACGCTTTATGTTCAATGATTGATTCTGTAAAACATGTTGCGACAGCCCCATGCAGGCAACACACACACACACACACACACACACACACACACACACACACACACAAGAACAGATAACAGATGCCCATGACTGGTCCATAACAATCAGGGTCCAGAATCAGTACCAGAATTAGAAACAGTTCATTCCGCCAGGACATTTACATAGAGTATACTAGGAATGTGTTCTGGGGAGATTACACTGCAGACCAAAAAAACAGTCTGAAAAATGGAGGATAAAATAACAATTATAAAACAAACTAAATTAAATGAAATGTATATAATAAAAAGTGAAGTATTTTTTTAATAAAAAAAAAATTTAAACAGAAAAAAATATATAAATAGGCTATATAAAAAATATACAAGTTTACACTCCAATAGTCACTATAGTCTACTGCAAGCCCAATTGTACCCTGAGGTTCTGAGAATGGTTGGAATATAAAACATGTCCTGTTTAGAAATAAAGGAAGCCATATTCCATATACAAACTGACATGGAACATGATATGTAGATATGCAGCAATATCCTTTAATGCAGGGCTCTCCTCTCACGTGGTTTTCCCATTTCCATTTGAGCAGATCGCTCTCCTTAACTTCCACACAGCCAACTTACTCCCTGTATAGACTTAAAAAAAAAAAAAAAGAAGGGACAAAAGCATGCATCCCAGAAAAAAAACAACTCACCTTCGAGGCGGTGAACATTTGAACATTTTAAACCCTAGAACTGGGGCAGCGTGGGTCTGCAGAAGCTGGAGCGGGGGAATCCAATCGCCCTATCATGCTCCGTGGTGCTTCCTCTGCTTGAACCACCCGCGTCCAGCTCCATCAATCCTCCCGACACCGACGGTAGGACCGTGTGTCCCAATTTGTGGTCACGATCTTAACGACGACGGGAAACAAGGGAAATCCACGCGCGGCGGTGGAGCGTCCGGCTCGTTGCGCAACACACGCACGGGGCTAAAAGATAAATAATCAAAAAAAAAAAATATATATTTTTTTTTTTTTTTTTTTTTTTTAAACCGAGAAGTTCCACTGTCATTCGCCCCCAATGGGCAAAAGAAAAACTAAAATCGAATTTCGCCTCGAGTCGATTTTTTTTTGGTTTTGCAGCCACTTGGGTGACACACCTGTTGGGACTGAGCGGACCGCAGCCTCCCGCAGACAGACCGCTCCGCGAGCCTGGAGGTAGTGCGTCGTTTTAGGAGACGCGTCAAACACGCACACACACACACACACACACACACACACACACACACACACACACACACACACGCGCGCGCGCGCGCGCGTGTGTGTGCGTGCGTGTGTGTGTGTGTGTCTGTCTGTCAGTCTGTGTGTTCATTCACTTGTTTACGACGGCCATTAATCTGGAAATGGATTTATTTGAAATGTAAAAAAAAAAAAAAAGGTTTTTAATAAAAAAATACATGACATTTTAATAACACAAACATTATGCGAAATTCTAAGTTGTGAATTACCTTGTAAATAATTCATAAATATACAATAAAAATGCAATTGATTGAAATCTCATAATTTCATTTGAATACACATCTAGTTATCTGTATGTGTACAGTAGGTATAGATTCAGCTGAATCAATTGCAGTTCCGGCTGTATCTATAGTTGAGGTCTCTAAGATGTTACAGTTAACCTCTATCTTCTATCGTCGTATCCTCTTATCTTCCATCTTGTTTATAAAATGAAATGAAATTTGTCAAATTAAGCACCTCGTAGTTATGGCTGAGATGTAAGAGGAGGTGTTTTTGTGTCTTTTATAATTATTATTTATTTATTTTTCAAACTTGTTATTTGACTTTGTATTGTCAATACAAAGTGTATTTGTATATTGTGCAGTGTTATATCTGTGATGTACGTCGCTTTTTGTATACGCTATGCGCCTATGTTTATTTTCAGTTAAGTTTTGTTTAAAAGAATGCTCATTTGAAGCATGAGGGCTTTAAAGGCCTGATTGATCACCCCCCATATACTGTCTATCATTCTGCGCCATAAAATTCTGATGTAGCTGAGCATTGGTATAAATATATGTATATTTTATGAGGCTGCGGGGTCTTCTGTGGCTGCAGGGCATGGTGCTCGGAGCTTTCCTGTGGTCGTGGGGTGTCAATGCGGCTGTGGGACTCAGGGGGGTCTGCGGAGCCTTTTCTGCTGCTTGGAGGCGCTACGATGTAATTCCGACCTCATAGACCGGAATGAATTGGGACTAGTCTTGTGCACCCACCGGTTCACACACACACACACACACACACACACACACACACACACACACACACACACACACACACACACACACACACACACACACACACACACACACACACACACACACACACACACACACAGGTGGACTCATCACAGGCACACAAACACCACCAGCACCTGCTTCAAACACACCCCCAGAACCCCCCTAGTTACATCCCTCTCCTTTTCTCCCTCATTTACTGCCATAACTATGACAGGAAGAGGCAACATGCCCAATTACTGTTACAATTTTCCTGGACTTACTTAACTCTGTTTTGTGTTTGTTTATTTGTTGGTGATTCTCTCCTCCTGGAGTAATAATGATTAGTTGTTTATAGACCAAAACATGGTGAGGTGGTTCTCCAAAGAGGGAGATTGGATTGGATCTGAACAACAAAAAACTGTGATTTTGTCATCCAAAAGGTAAAAGAAAATGAAAATGCTGATTTTTTTTTCTTTCATCTAGAATGTAAATCAGCATGACATTCTGGATCTGGATCTGGATTATTCCTTTATCCCCTGGAGATAGGTTTAGAGTCTTCAGGGTCGGAGTTTTGGGTCGGTCTTAGGATCAATCCATGATTTCAGCAACGTGATACCAAATGTTATTATTCACTTCCGGGCTTGGACTGTAGATTTCTTTCTTTTGTTTACCCTTGTGGTGTGGGGATGGGATGGTTGGGCAGCCACACTTGACCCCAAGGTAATCAAGGTGATTGGGTCAGGGTGGCTGCATACCCGTTGCTCATTGGTTGGGCTAACGAGCAGCAGGTTAAAACCCCTATTCTCACACACACTCAGGATGCTGGCCCTGTCATGACATGTTCCATCTGCTCCTGGCTTATTCCACCAAGCCTCCTCTCTACAATAAACTGGTGTCTACAATCCAGCATCTTCTGTGTCTCGGTCTCCGGAGGTCCCTGAAAACGCCACTTGGTTGGCGTGTGGTGGCGGAACTGCCACAGAGAGTAAATGTTCCGACTGCTCTCTTGATCCTACCCCTACTGTATAAAATATTATATCATAATATAATATAATAATATATAATATAAACCCGACAAAAATGTAGGGTTTATATTTTCTTTGGTGCTGTTTAAAGCATGTGCCTGGGCTGAAACCCACATGGATGCCCTTGAGATCAGAACATGGTTGTGTGCATTGAGGACAGAAAACACCCTTTGCGAAGCTTAGAAACAAAACAAATAAAGAAGTGGGTCTATGTTCAGTTCTGTACATTGACTGAGTATGACTGGACATTTCTTTTTCAATATTTACTGAGGTCACCTGAGGTAGACAATCAATAACTGCTCTCTTTTTACTGTACATCCACGTTTCTTAATAAGCTTAATAGGTTTCCCCCAGTGACGTGACCGGACAATACAAGCTTTTCAGGGATAGTCTCCTCACTGACATTGACACAATGTCCCTAGATTAAAAAAACACTACAAAACTGCCGTAGATGTTTATAATTTTCCTCTATAATAAAAATGTGAAAGATAGACAGATGAATTTCACAGAGATTTAACCAGTGATTGGGATTGAGGTGTAATCAATTCAATCAATTGGCTTCAAGCTTTTTATCAACATTGGAAAAAACGTCATTCATCACTTCATCATTCTATTTGTTTACTTTATGCATTCTATATTTTTACTTTATGCATTCTATTTTTTTACTTTATGCATTCTATTTTAGTTTTTTTTAACTTTATGCATTCAATTTTTTTACTTTATGCATTCTATTGTTTTTACTTTATGCATTCCATTTTTTTTACTTTATGCATCAATTTTTTTTTACTTTTTGCATTCTATGTATATATATATGTATATGTTTGTGCTCCATCATTCATCTATCAGTGCAAAAATGAAAATTGCAAAAGCAAATAGCAAATTCAGATGTCGACTTGTTGATCTGATTTATTTTGTAAGGCACTTATTTGTCCAAAACTTACATACATAATACAAAACACATATGATTTTTAATAGTGGCCAACCTGGCTTGAACCTAGTTTAAACAAACCCACAACTTCCTATTGTGCGGTCCTCAGTGCACTACAGGCCAAAAGTAAAAAAAAAAATTTAATCTTATATATATTTTTAAATTCTTGAATTAATTTGATCAGTGTGTTAAACAAATATATACACATTCTCAAAAAACACCTTTTTTTTTATGAATTACTTCAGCACTTTATTATCCATTATCCAGGTTGGCCACCACTACTGCATCCAAAAGAAATACCTGACAGACAAGATACATTTAAAAAGTAATGAATATCAACGTTAAAGATTGTGCAGAGGTGAATTATTTTTCACATGAAAGGGTCTTTGGACCTGATTGAAAGAGAGGCTTAAACAGGACAATCCCTAATGCATTCTCTGGAAGGAAAAGCAAAACAGCAGAATGGCAAGCATGACAGCCTCTTACAAACAGTGGCAGATTTGGCATTGAACGACGCAACCCAGAAGCAGAAACCTTCCTGTTATTGTCGTTGGTGATAAAAATATTGTTCGCATCCCTGACTCTGAGAATAAACCTAACCCACTCCAGTGTTTTATCGGTCATTAGGAGACGACCCATTTATCAAAAAATAAGCCACTGAGGTACATGGGAGCTGTCATCATGCTTTTGTAAAGTCATTAACGGGCGGTTTGGCAAACACAGATTAGGCATAATTTTAGACTAAATCTCACTTCTAATCTGGATGAACTGAAATGGCCTTTCTCAGGCATGGTTTGAAATAGTTTGGACTTCCCCTAGTCGTGGTTTAAAAACATCTGAAGGAAGATTAGAGCTATTCTACGTCTAAGTGAAGGGTTAAATTGAGCCTGGCCAGGGGCAGGTTTGGGTGGTAAAAAAAAAAAATTTGGGTCTGTCTCATCCAACGCTGATATACTGTATGACCAAACAATAACAAACGTCCTTGGTGTTAAGACCCTGAGCAGCTTGAACAGATGGTTCTTGTCTGATCAAACTTCGAGAATAACGAAGGATCCTGAAGGAGTCAATTTTGCTGAGAGGACGATGATGATAATGTCACCTCCCATTGATTGCAATGTTCTCTCTCTCTCTCTCTCTCTCTCTCCGTCTCTCTCTCTCTGTCATGCACACACACACACACACACGCACACCTTCGCTTCCTCACCTTCTCACTCCTTCTCCCGTTCAGCCCCAGGTTAAATGAACGTTTGCTGCATACTTAACAGGTACGGTAGTGTAAAGCTGCTCTCCATATAAAGCGTTATCACAGTCCCCCACCCCTCTCACATGGTTGACAAAAACTTCTCCCGAAATGCGTTCCTCCTCTCAATTCCAGCGTTACACAACAGCAGGCACAGAATCAATCCTTTGGAAAAAGGAAAAAATGCCCCAGTCAAGAGCTCAATTACATAACAAGGCATCTTTTTCAGCACCTTCCTTTCCGCGGTTATGTTCAGTGGGAGTTGTGCTATATTTTGTACCGTCAGCTCCCAGGCCTCCCTGAGGTTAGTGAGTCTGTCTATGCTGTTTAAATTCCCATTACTCTTGTGCTCTGTGGGAGGCTTCCGGGTAATTAAAATTGATCCGTGTCCGTCCTCCCTGGAGATGCGAGCGATGCCGCAAAGCGGCCACACCGAGAGCCTGGGAACTGACGTCGATCACAGCAATGAAAAAAAAAAAAGCCCCAAAAAATCTGTTAGTCATATATTAGCCCATTACGCCACTAATTAAACCGATACTTGTGGTGTGATCACACCAGAGAGAAAAACAGCAGCAGTAACGAAGCATTCAAATGTCTAGTGACAGATCTTCCCGACTTTTTAACCAAATTTTAATTTCTGACAGACAACCCGTAGATTTACTTAAAAATGATCTTTAGGTATTTTGCACTTGTCTGAGTTGTGGCGTCTGAGCTCTACTGCTCGTCACTCCCGGTGAGGCGTACAGCAATCATGGACTTACTTCGTGAGTTAGAAATATAGGAGTGATGAGCTCTAATCCCCCATTGGATAGAAGACTAGAGCCCCGAAGGTGGATGCAGGGGAGGTGGAGCAGGGGCAGCAACGCAGCAAAGCAAAGCAGGTAGAGCAGGAGGGACTGGCTGCTTAAAAAGTCCTGCCCATAAGGGTGTGGAGGCGTGTGGTGCCGCCGAGTTGTCTGACACAACCAGCTCCGTAAGCTACGCCTCATTAAACAACACCTCGGTGACGGTTGTCCTGAGAAAGGGTGCGACTCCCGTCTTTCCTGTCGTTCCCATCAAGTGAAATGACAAGTGAATGGACAGGCTGGAATATTTATTGACAAGCAAGACGCACCAGGAGACAGTAGCTCCAGGGTGGATATGGCCAACGCAACAAGCAAAACAACTTGAATTGGCAATCTCTCGTACTATGTCGAAACAAGACCAAGCCAAAATGCAGACAAAATAAAATAAGAAACTGAAGAAAAAGGATTGAGAATTCACCCCTCCAATTACTGTTAAACACATTTTGTTTCTATTTCGCTGTCATTGGCAGCCATGTAGCGTATCGGACATAAATTGGAAATTCGTTTTCTCCATTACAGCAGTAAAATCTGAGTTTCATCATTATTCGGTGGAGGACAAGACAACCGTGTTGCAGCGCTGGTGATGTTACTTCGGGAGGAAAACAGCCAGAGCCTCAGGAATCTGTTTATTCTCTTAAAGCATACACATATGGTCGCCGTGACAACATCCTGAACCACTTTAGTGCTGGACAGATCTATCTTCTACTCATTCAACCTTCACTGGATATACTCTATATACAGTATATATATTCTTTTGATAAAATAAAGATGTGTCTCAGAAAAACACCAACAAGGGTCTATTAGGATGAGTATTTCGGAGATTTATGAGACATTAGAGGACCACTCTGTTTTGTTAATGTCCCCTGTCGAAAGACATAAGCAACGTGCTTCATTTTAAAGTGCTTTAAAAGCAATGAGGTGGGACTCGGATTACATAGTTGGCTGTGCTTCAGGTTTTTTGTATATATGTGTGTGTGTGTGTGTGTGTGTGCGTGTGTGTGTGTGTGTGTGTGTGTGTTCTGTGTGTGTGTGTGTGTGTGCGTGCACCTGTGCTCGGACACACATACACACAAACACATAATACCACATATTTTGGCTTACAACATGTCAAATCTCAGACAGATAGAATTACAATATATATTCCTTACATTTCAGCATTTAAAAGCATGTTTGTAAAGCTATTAAAGTGTGTTTTAAAAGCCACTTTAGTAATAACACCGCAGGTTACTCCAATTGGCAGTCCTGCCATTGTAAAAAGAGATTCAATTATCAGGAGTTTCCCGGAATTGAAAAAGAAGCCAAGCACGGCGGCAATGAAAGCGCTCTGGTTATCCTGCAAGAAAATACCATTTTTCAAAGATTATTACAGAGAGTGGGAGTAGCTCTAGAATACTGTTTTCCGCCATTGACCAGCTGTTTAATCCTGACCCTGTTCCTGACAATTTAAGCCAAGCATCCGTCACAAAATGTGATGAATTTGCTACGTTCTTAAAAGGCAAAAATAAAACAGATAAATCAGAGAGAGTATTGCTTCTGCTGCTGTTCAGTAGTCAACCCTATAAAAGGAAAACATCCATGAGGACCTTTAGTACTATTTCTGTTGCAGAGCTCTGTAGGATTGTAATGGGGAGTGTGGTGATGGGATGGTTTGAGCAGCCAGACCTGACCTGGATCTAGGTGATTGGGTCAGGGTGGCTGCATACCAGTTGCTCATTGGTTGGGCTAACGAGCAACAGGTTAAAACCCCCATCCTCACACATCTTCAGAATAGGAGCCCTGTCATGACGTGTTCTATGTGTTCCTGGCTAATTCCACCTAGCCTCTCCACAATAAAGTGGCGTCTACAATCCATTGTCGTCTGTGTCTCTGTGCCGGAGTGCCCTGAAAACGACGTTTCAGCGCCAATCAAAGCACAGAAAGTGCTTTCACCAAAATCATCACTGATTTAAGTGCACAGGGTTTCAATTCTGGTTGTTTTGGACTTGAGCGCAGCATTTGACACCATTGATCCCAATATTCTTACAGATCGTCTGAAGAACTGGGTTTTTCTGTTTGAATGTGTCCTAAACTGGTTCCGAGCTTAAATTACAGGGAGGATGTTTTTCATCCGTCTTAACTTCTGGTGTTGCACAAGGGAGCTGCCTCGGGCACTTACTTTTATCACTTTACATTCTTCGATTAAGTGATATTATCAGAGATCATAATGTCAATTCCCATACCTATCCCAATGATACACATCTGTATATTTCTGTGGAGCTCAATTTTGCATGTGCCAAATGTGCTCCACTACCTGTCTACTTGCTATAAATGATTGGATGAGCAAAAATTATTACCTAAAACTAAATGAAGAGAGCAACCG
>NC_137200.1:18803940-18926440 GCF_960531495.2 Zeus faber
GCAGGAATCGCATGTCACACTAGCCCAGGTGGGGCTCCCAAATGTTTTAATGGCAGACTAAAATAGCTGAAGACCCCGGACCCCCGAAATGCACACACTTATCTCGCTAAAACTTTACATATAGATATATATACTGTATATGACTATACTGTACAGTAAACTGCCATGTTACTTAGTGTTAAACCATTTAGCTGAAACTTGTGCTGAAAAAGTGCAATCTTCGCAAAAAATGAACGCTAACCCTCATGGGTGAGGGTGGGCATGTATGTTTGAAAAAGGCTGTTAGTTGCCACGTATCACATGCGACGGCACTTACACAGTGTGCCAGAATAATGCTGGATCTTCACAGCGCCACAATAAAGATGAATGAGAAAAATAGCGTTCCCTTCAATAGAACCAGATGAAAGAACATGGCGTCCGCACCGTGCCTGATAGGGCAGTAATTGGACACTGACAGTGGAGTCAGATCTACGGGGAGTGGAATGGAAAGCTTCCCAGCCTGTTGATGCTTGACCTGAAATTATAATCTCCGGTCGTCTGGCTCGCGACGGAGGGATTTGGGCAGACAACTTGGATGGAGGGACGTACGTCGCGCTCGGGATCGCTGACTCATTTGGCCAAAGTCGGAGCGGTCGGCAGCGGGGTGATAACAGCCAGGCGGGTCCGATCGTAATCCACTTGTTCAAAAATGGAACGCCGACAAAACCACCCGACAACCCCGGCCGCAGCTCCCACTGTGACCGCCCTGTGCGCAGGGTTACAGCCCTTCTCTCTGAAGAGGGTGTAACTTCTAACACAGGGGGATAATGTATTTAAAATGGGCTTGATGAATTAATCAACTGATTGAGATTGTGGCGAGGGCCGAGGATGGGTTTGCGGCTCATTCAATATCGCAATACTGGTTCACAATGGCCAATATTTTCACCGCAATAAAAATTATCGAACAAGAGGAAGCTCAATCATTTCCATAATAGGTCTCTCAACAATTCAACTCAAAGTGTGGATAGAGGGATTGGATTCATAAGGACAGAGGGTACTTTAATGTTCAAATCAGTGGCAAAAAATATGACTCTTAGAAGCAGTGTTTGAACTTAATTTGTGGAAAAACACTTCAAAATGACCCTTAAATCAAACATACAATCGTATTTCATATTTCATATTTCAAGGTCTTTGGGCCTGTCTCTTTTGAATATTGACTGTTGACGAATTGTAACTTGTGGCGTATGGAAACACTGTGCTTAAGTTTACTGCGATTGAGCTTGCGCTCGAGATATTATTGGGGATATTTACGTGAAACATTCAGATATTTAGATATGTGGGGAGATAGGTGAGATTGGTCCGCCGCATTTAACCGCCTGTAATACCGCCTGTAAGATACCACTTGATTTGATAAGTAATGCTTCCAGGAAAAGGTCCTGTCCATCTGCGCGTACACACACACATACACACACACACATCACACACACACACACACACACACACACACACACACACACACACACACACACACACACACACACACACACAAACACACAAAATACAGGTCCCTTCAATCACACAGATACTAATGCCTGCTTGTGGTAATTACCCTTATCGACCTCGCCCAGAAGTATCCGAGTCATGGGTTATCAGGTGGGGGAATCCAATCACCATGCAGAATGGAGGTAACTTGAGCGGCGCTGTTCATGCCATGTCTCATGTTTTCCCTCTTCTCCCTCTTTCCTTTGGCGGAAAGCTGAAGAAATCCAATTATTACCCCAAATGGCATTGATTGTGTCCACCGCTAATTGGGAATTAGGTAAAGCCTGCTGGAGGGAATGACCAGCGTCTAGTACAAACACAGCAGCCTGCTGTGAGAAAAAGGGGGGTCGTTTTTGTCGACACGTCGCTGGCATTTTTCAGGATTTCTCATTAAAAGAAAAAAAAAAAAAATCAGTCTGGAATTGGGAACAGAATTTAATTAAATTCAAAGAACTTTTGTCCGTCGTGGCTGATGATGAAAAATACACCACCAGCAACACTACACTAAATGCTTTAATGCTTCATTAGACATGCGCAAGTCTCTTCATCTAACATGGCTGATGTCTATCTTGCTGGTCACATGTTAGATGGAAAAGTGACGTTAACTGTTCACATCAGACACGCAGCCCCCGCACCCACACGCCTCGACATGTCCGTGATAGAAATGAGATGCACTCCAAGTCACATGTGGGCTGGATACGCTGAATACGAATCAATTCATCATCAGATTACTAATACGCTGAGAAGCCAGGGAAGATAAATAATACGGAGAGACCTCCCATAAGTCCCGGGGGGATTAATTATATATCTACGAACGCCAATAAATAGATCAGTGAAACATAGTTGGACACAGCAATTTTTTCATGATAGACCAGCATATTCTGCTTCCATCTGAAAATGTATATTTCAAGATCACACCACACCAAAAAAGAGAGGGAACTCACTTTACTCTATAGTGCCAGAGCTATATACTCTTAATAGCTGTGAGTGAGAATACATGTGTAGAAACGAACTAACCCTAACTTTGTAAATACAGAGAATAATGTTGAGTTATAATTTATAGCCTATATTCCCATATCAATAACTTATCCTGTGCATAGAATTGCTTTTTACCGTATATTCTCTCTATTGTTATTATATTTGACTTTTCTTTATTTTTTTTCCTGTGCTGTCAGCATGCCGGGTATACAACACAGTTATTAAAATACAGAGTATTTGTGCCATTGCATCTAGGACAGGAGTTAATCTGCAAGTAATCTGGAGTTCAACTACTCAACCTGCAATGCAACTCTTTATCCATTCTTTAATCATCAACTGCTGCATTAACTCTGTCCTGTGGACGACCTGTGGGATGACAAGAGAAATCCCAATGGCAGGAAATGAGGGAGAAAAGGAGAGGGATATAATCAGGAGATTCAAGAGGTTTATCCGTCACATACATATACTGTATATACTTTCATACATATATGCAGTGAAATGTCAAAAATTGGGTGTTCGGGGTGCGTTCAAAGCAGGTGCTGTTGGTGTGTGTGGCAGAATATAGACTCATTCTGATTCCGATTCTGATTCTGGGTGGGAAAATCATCATCTTCGTTTGTAGTACACGTATTTGGTAAATTTATATTCAGGGATTTTTCAACATGTTAAGTGATCACAGAGACTGGGACTATATATCTGGCTGGGGAGACAAATACAAATGATACAATGAATGGAATAAGAATAGGTATAAAAACTCTGTGGCAGTTTTGCCTACCACGCGCCACCCAAGTGGCGTGTTCAAAGACCTCTGGCACACAGACATAGAAGAGGGGATTGTCGACACCAGTTTATTGTAGAGAGTGGGCCAGTTAGAATAGGCCGAGGAGCAGATAGACATGTGTCATGACAGGGGCTCCTCTCCTGAGTGTTTGTGGGGATGGGGTTTTTACCTGCCGCTATTTAAACCAACCTACGAGCAACAGGTATGCAGCCACTCTGATCCCAGATCCACCAATTACATCATTCCAGGTCAGGTGTCGCTGCTCAAACCACAGCATCCCCACACCACAAACTCTGTCATCCCCCTCTCAGGACATAAGGAGGGTGTGGGATGAGGGGATGTGTTGCACATATTTGAATGCACTTCATGTACGTTACCGCACTATGATTGTATGTATTTTTTGCGGCAGCCTTTATGTCCAAGACAAATTTCCCTTGCGACAAATAAAGTCACGTTGATCTTGAAAAGTGGAAACTGCAGGTCTGCAAGTATAAATTAGGCTTGAATTAGATGCTCGAGATGCTACGATGCATAAAAAATAAACACATTTTTTCTACTTTTCCTCTTTAGAGTTGAGGGTTTGGTATTTTATCACTGCAAACTTGTACAATAGGACAACTGAGTAATTCTAATATATTCAAGCAACATGGGAGGAAATTATATTATTACTCCTCCCCAAAGGCACTATCACCATGGAAATGGCCGTCCTTAAAAAAGATCACAGAAAATAAAAATAGAGTGTGCAGTCACGAAAGGATTGGAAAAAGCTTATTTTCGCTCGTCATTGTTACTGAACGTGCTTTGTCTGCTGTTGCAAAGAAACGACACCACAGAAGAACACAGTAGATATTTCAAAAAAAACATGAAAAATCTGAGCAGCTAAAAACAAAAATGGAAACCAACATAATGGTGTGACTCAAACATTGATCAACTGGTCCACTGATCATTACATGTTGGCTTCGCTTTTGTTCCTAGCGTCAGTTTGAGGTTTCTGTGGCAACAAGGGACCCTCCTTCCCTTTGTAGTGGCCATGGAAACCAGGGGTCGGTTAGAAAATGGAGAAAAAGAACATTTCTCCCTATAATTATGTCGTTTTTCTATACTTTCTGCGACTAATTCACTCACTATAAGCAGCGCTTTTTAAAGTCAATTGGTCAGTTGCTTCCAACAGATACTCTGTTTTTATGGTGTGGTGATGGTGTGGTTTGAGCAGCCACACCTGACCTGGGCCTAAGTTATTGGGACCCAGGATGATTATGGCGGCATACCTGTTGCCCGTTGGTTGGTCTAACGAGCAACAGGCAAGACCCCCATCCCCACACACTTAGGAGAGGAGCCCTAGTCATGAAATGTTTGACATCTGCTCCCTGAACATGCCACTCGGATGGCATGTGGTAGGCGAAACTGCCCATTTTAGAGAGTGGGCTAGTTGGAATAAGCCCAGGAGCAGAAGGAGATGTGTCATGTCAAGGGCTCCTCTCCTGAGTGTGTGCGGAGATGGGGGTTCTACCTGTGGCTCGTTAGATCAACCAACGAGCAACAGGTATGCAGCCACACCTGACCCAGGTCAGCTGTGGCTGCTTAAACCACACCATCCCCACACCACAGTTATATCAATATATAGGTGTGTTCTTAAAACCTTGCCAGAATAAATAACTCCAAGTGTAAAGCATGCTTCACACTGAATCGGTCATACTTGCCAAGTAAAAAAAAGAAAAATAGAAAAGACACATTCATGTATATATATATATATATATATATATATATATACAATTTGATAGTGAATATGGTGACATCCAACATTAACGATAACCCCATCACTATTTTACATACTGTAAGTGACTTATTCACTGTGATTTTGTTTTAAGCCCAGTTCCAATTAAAAAACATAAAAAGAACCCTCACTTCCTGTCGTAGTGTCCAACCAAAACTAGTGGCATGAGTTGAAAAAATTTGAACACATCCAGATGCGGCTTTGGAGATTCTATAATATTCTTTGTATCTGTCATACTGTTGTTTTGAAATAGTTCTCCACCAAAAGCAAATAGTGGCGACAATGATTGATGGAGGGATTGGTATTAGAACAATATGTTCTAATATCTTTGGAATTCCATCGGCTGCAAAAAAAATATATAACTTCTTTAAAAGCAAACCAACAAACAAACCAAAACAAATGAGTGTAAATAGATTTCTTTCAGCCCGATGGAATGATTTATGATCCGACTCTGGGCCAGTTGCCCACCATTTGGGGCAGGTCTGGTGTGAGAAACTGCTATTTTCGTAGCTTTATGTGCGGTGAGAATTGAAGGGGCAGACAATTAGACAATTGCAATAAATTTGTCAGATTTATGCATCTTTTCAGTTAACGCTAATTGTGTGATTAGCTCTTAAAGCGAGATTTGCAGAGATGGAGCCAGAAGACAAGTCAACATAATCAGGCTTTGAATAACGCAGAAGCAAAGGGGAGTTTCAAATTTGGCATGCTGAATTAATTAATTATCCTCCTGCTTCTTTGTAGTTACTCTTTGCTCTTGTTTATATTCCTTAACCCTGACGATCATTCAAACAAGATTATACATTGTCCGAAAGTCAGATTTATACTTCATAAAAAAAATGAAGCCTAGGTCTACAAAACGTATTTCTCGTACACTGCACTTTCTCACCAGTATATATATATTGTTTGGGGACCTCAGATAAAATGTGCAGTTGTTAAATTTGCTTCTTTTCCTGGCCAGATCGGGCCACATTTAAAGAAATGGGATGTTTAGAGCAGGTACCGTCAAGATATAATTGGGATTAGTGCAACGCTATGCCTGGCTGCTTTGTTGGGTTAGGCTATTTTACTACATTTGCCGGTTTTGTTTCCTGTTGTTATCTATTAATCTGACAGACAAGACTTATTTTCAAATGATCTAGATCCGTAGCGTGTTGAATAACACTCATGAAAGGGGTTCTTAGGGTTTAGGCTCTGGGTGAGAGGATTTTTTTTTAAATCTCCACCAGCAATCACTGAGAGGCTCTTCCAGACCGCCTCTGACCGAGCGAGCCTTTTCAGTTGGTCTCCATTTGGCCGGAGCAGAACCCCTGCGGCTCGGCGAGCACAGCAACAACACCTTCCGTCTCCAGACGGAGCGGCAGCCGCGAAAACCCGTAGAGAGAGCGGCCTTCAGGCTGTCGAATAGTGGAGTTGGAAAGTGACTTGTGATATATCCCCCCCCCCCCCCCCCCCAACAAAAATAAATTGAATGAGTTACACAAATAACACAAATGACAAATTACACAAATACATTTCTGACAGACAACTCTTATATTGACTTTAAAATTATCCTTATTTTGCATTATTTGAGTTTGGGAGTCCGGGCTCTAATGCTTATCACTCCCCATGAGGTGTCCAGCAAACAGCATACATAGTGAGCTTGAAATATAGGAAAGCTCAAATCGCCCTATTGGATGGGAGAATAGAGCCCAACAGGTGGATAGGTGGATACAGTGTTACGTTCACTGACTCAGACCGGATTTTAACCCGGCCCGAGCACATTAAGCCAAGTATGAGATGAGTAGGGCCCGAGTACGAGCTGAGCTCCGGCATAAAAACAATTGTAATAAAAAAAATCGGATTCTTTAAAAAATATATTGTACCTTTCTTTGGGTTTAGGGCTTGTATTCTTCTTTCCCCCTTATATGTAAATTTGGACAAACTATACGTTAAGAATAATTTGCTTAGAATTGAATATCTTAAAGATGATGTAGTACTCATTACGCCTTAATGTAAAAAATATATATATATTTACACAAATGGCGGTTTATTTTAACTTTATTGTAGTATTGAACTATGTTGCCCTTTATCAAAACACAATCAGCTGTGAACCAAAAACCTTAATGAATAAGCAGACATTAACTCATTTCGACAGACTTATTGTTTCATCAAAGTATTCTCTCAGATTCGGATCCTGACTACTGTACTATCCTACTGTACCTCTCCATCTCCTCATCAGGAGCTTGTGGCTTGAATGTTATTCTCCCTTGTAAGTCGCTTTGGATAAAAGCGTCTGCTAAATGACTTAATGTAAATGTAAATCAGGAGCCTGTGCATGTTCACGCCGCACAGCACCTTTGAAATAAGAGATCGCAAGAAATTATTATTAATGACTGGTAACCCTTATGAGTTGAGACTTGCTTGCGCATGTATTTTGGGTTTTGATTTTAATATTTTGTCTCCCTTTGTAATACCAAGGGAATGGTTCCTTAACAGTATGACCCGTCAAAGCAGCTCCCTGAAGATTCAGATGTCTGTTTCCCATTTGCCCATTTCCAGTTTATCCTCACAGCCAGGTCATTAGTCATGAGTTTCGCAAGGACTCTCCAGGCAGCGTCTTTTATGGTCATCCCCAGTATATCTTTGTCGAATCAGAGACCATACACAGAGAACACCATGGCCATCGCCTACGGGTTTTTGAAGCGAATCGTCTTCCCCGTGGCCCGGGCCCGGAGACGTGTCTGTGAGCAGCTGCTCAGCGGGAGACACGCCCGCTGCTTTAGCCGCCGTACAGGCAGCGGGTGAATTAGACGCGGCCGACTTCCTCGTGAAATTGTATAGTTTCAAGCCTGAGCGAGCTGTCCCCGGTCCCTCTCCGTCGGGAAGGCTCCTCAGAGGCGGCGTTATCTACGCATTATCTACCCCGCGTCCTCTATCCCCCAGCGGCTCCCCGCAAAACGTTTAAACAGCCATTACAGCCGTGACGACAGCAACACACGAAGCTCTGTATGATGGAAGAACTGATGGGGGGCACAGAGGAGGTGGGTGATGTGGGTGTACTACGTCGGCTCGGGAGGAGGTGTCACCGTCCTGTGAATATCAATGGTTCCTGCGCTGCTCTCATTTTGGTGCTCACCCATCCTCTAAAACGTCGCTTGCAACTTGTGGCTCCCCATCCAAAACTGGGCCGCAGCTCCATTTCGAGTGGGCCGCGGGGTTTATGCGTCTGCATTGTCAAAGCAAAATCCATTTCGGTGCTTTGGTGTTGTTTTTTGGGCGTTATCGCAAGAGCATCTTTGCCTTTTATTGCTGTGCAGATAAAACTGTGTTTTGGGAGGAAATGTAGTCGCTGTTGTTGAAATGACTTTTCCTTAATATTAATTGGGTTTTCAACATTGGTTGGCATTGTTGTTTGTTTTGTGTTTTGTCTTTTAGCGTGCACAAAAGCATTCCGGATTACTGCACTATGCATTCAGTGAAATTAATTACAATTTAAACTGGGGGACGAAAAGCATTAAAAACACGTCGTCGAGCGGGGTTTTCTGCGTGCCTTGTCTCCAACATTCCCACCACCTCTCATGTATTATCCCTGAACGGGATTTTGTGCGACTCGATTTCTTCACATATTTACTGGCAGTGCTGGCGGACATTTCCCCTAAAGAACAGATCAAATCCCACATTTTCTCCTTGGATCCCCGGCCATGCACAACAGAAACAAATTATGGTCCGTTATGGTCCCAGACTTGACTGCCAGGACTTGACTGCCAGAGGGTGATCAGTTTGATGAAGGGGCTAAACCGCTCTTCTCTCTCAAACTTCAATGGTGCTGGAGCAAGTTTCTGGAAAACGGGCAAAAATTGAAAAGGAAAGTGTTTCGGCTCCTGCACGGAACGAAACGTAAATTGTCCAATTATCAACAAACCATGTAATCCCCTCTTGAGCGTTGTTTGACAAATCTGCAAACACGGCCAGAGCTGAATACCAACACCGTGCGTTAATTACTTTCTGTTTTCCGAGCGGCAAATTCCTCACTCACCCTTACACTGAATCCGACGGCGGATGCGCATGTAGGAACTCGCATCTGGCGGCACTATCTTGCAGTGCACGTGTCTAGATTTGGCATCACTCATTTAAAATATGTGGCACCGGGGGCAAGCCGCCGGTGCCAGGTGGAATGAGAGCCGCCCAACACTCTCAACGCCAATGGATTTGTCTGTACCGTGTGAACGTTGATTTTGTGATGTGTGAGACCGCCTGATTGAGAAGATGTTACAGATGTTAATGGGATTCACAGCAGGGATAATACATGTAGGGGTAGGACGTAATGGTAATCAAAGTGCATTCTGTCCATTTAGGAACAAGTCTTCAAATTGTTTTGGTATCGTTAAATGGAGATTTCTGTGTCATAACTGTCAAGAGGAAGCACTTTAGTGAATAAGTGTCGATAAAGTTTTATCTTCTGAGACAACTTCAGACTTCAGGGCCACCAGGCAATTAACACGTCATTGCGTAATTTACCAACACAAACAGGCACAGACACGCGCCGAAATACCCGACACACACGACACTAAATGTGCCCGAGAGATGGGCAAACCGCTTTGAGAGATGATTTTTTTCAAATTTCAAAAAGAATTTGCAAGAACACTGACGGAGAAGCATGATGGATGAGAAGGCTGGTCAATATGCATAAACGCGCTCTCTACACACACACACACGCACACACACACACACACACACACACACACTTTAAAAGCACCGAGTCATGAATATAAAACAAAATGCAAAGTATTGCATTGTAATGTAATGTCTGACTGAGCACAAGCATTTGAGGGGACAAAGTTTAATAGCGGCGGTGAGCCGCTCGGAAATGTCAGAGCATTTAAAAAACAAATCATCAACTTTCTGTTTCAAAGCAGAGATGTGGATCTGCTGCGACGGGGCCGAACATCTGGAGACAGGCGACATTGCGCTGCGACGAGTGTCTCGAAAAACTCCGCAGACGCGGGCCTGCAAATCCATTTCGCGGCACGAGCGGCGAACGCAAAAAAAACCCCCAGCTTTTTCAAAATGGGCGCGTTCAGCTCGTGAGATGGGGAATGCACGCGCGAGCCACTTATTTGTTCTGTCTAGCTCGGTCGGACAACTCAGCCGCGCCGAACGCTTCCGCGCCCTCTGCTGCAACCCCTGCATCCACCCCTGCATCCACCCCTGCATCCACCCCTGCATCCACCCCTGCATCCACCCCTGCATCCACCCGTTGGGTTCTGCTCGCCTGTTCAGCGGGTGGATTGCAGCTTATCGCTCCTGTATTTCAAACTCACCCAGTAGGTCCATGTCTGCTGGGCACCACACTGGGAGTGGTGAGCACTGGAGCCCAGACGCCCAAACTCAAACAATGCAAAAAAAAAAGGATTGTTTTAAAGTTAATCTAAGAGTTGTTAGAAATGTATTTGTGTAATTTGTCATTTGTGTTATTTATGTAACTCATTTCATTTTGCGGGGGGGGTATTATTTAATTTCATTTGCAAATATCACAAGTCACTTTCCAACTCCACTATTGGAACAACCTGAAGGCCGCTCTCTCTGCGGGATGAAGGGGCGTTACGCAGCGTTTTCGCGGCTGCCGCTCCGTCTGGAGACGGAAGGTGTTGTTGCTGTGCTCGCCGAGCCGCAGGGGTTCTGCTCCGGCCAAATGGAGACAAACTGAAAAGGCTCGCTTGGTCGGAGGCGGTCTGGAAGAGCCTCTCAGTGATTGCTGGTGGAGATTCAAATGAATCCTCCATCCATCTATCTGTCTGTCTGTCTGTCTGTCTGTCTGTCTGTCTGTCTGTCAATCTATCCATCCATTCATCTATCATGATACAGTATGTACAGATGTTATATATATTTATGCCTACTTGCAAAATGTCCTACTTCTGTCAGAATGTGAATTGTCGAGACAGACATTTCTTCTTAATTGTTCGTTTTTTTTCTACATTTAGATTTTATTTTTGGTTTATTGTATATTGACAATATCGATATCGATATCAACATTTTTTTTTTTTTTTTTCTTTTCATTTTTTGTATATTGCCTTTATGGAATTTCTCAGTTTTACTTATTACTTTATTATTGCCTATTGTTTTGATGTGCACTACTGTAACTAGGCAGTTTCCCATCCTACACGCTCCAGAAGGGAGGGGAGGAAGGACAGTTAATCATTGTCTTATCTGTTATGATTTTAATTAAAATGACCCTGAGCATCAAATGGGGGCTGTTGCTATGGAAGTGTAGAATATAGCTCTCAACTACATACAGCACACGCAGGCCAGACCTCTTCACAGCTTACTGATCCAAAAATAATGATAATAATCCATGAAACAGGCATTTATTGGACCAGGTTTTGCAATCATTCATTATTTAAGATTACAACTACAGTGTGACAAAACGGATGTGAAGTTATGTGTAATATTTGAATTACACACTAACACACACATTAATCCGAATAATCTATTATCTCTTTCTCTGGGCAGATCATCTATTTTAGTGATTTTTCTTCCTTTTATTTTTTTTGCATAATAAACTTTATGCCCAAGAGGAGCATTTCATGTATTGCGAACGATTTAGTGAGTCCGCCTTGCTTACCCCATTTAACACAACGCTATTGATTTTCACAGTGATTTAACCACTGATTGGGACTGAGGCGTAATCAATTCAATCAATTGGCTTCAAGCTTTTTATCAACATTGGAAGAACCATCATTCATCACTTCATCCCGACGAACTGGAGGCAGATGTTTAGGGGAAACAACTGTACTTAACACAACATCATTGAGACAATATTCCACTGTTTTGATAGATAGATACTGTAGACGGAGAGACAGATAGGATAGATAGGCAGAAAGACAGACAGACAGACAGACAGACAGACAGACAGACAGACAGACAGACAGATAGATAGATTCATACATACATACATACATACATACATACATACATACATACATACAGACATACATACATACATACATACATACATACTGTACATACATACATACATACACACAGATATATACATACATACATACATTACATACATGCATACTGTACATGCATACATACATACATACACACAGATATATACATACATACATACATACATTACATACATGCATACTGTACATGCATACATACATACATACATACATACATACATACATACATACATACATACATACATACATACATACATACATACATACATACACGTAAATAGGCAAATTATAAAAGGTTAAAGATGGGTAAAAGAGGTAGGAGTTTTTGTGTATATATAATGTATATATATTTATGGGATAAGAGAGAGGTGGAGAAAAGGAGAGAGCAAGAGTTGAGACGGAGAAGAAATGTAATTGCCGTGTCGAGAGGGGAATTTCATGCTCAGCGGCATATCGCATCCAAATGGTAGCGGGTCTGTTGTACTTGTTAATGTGCTTCGCGCGTCAGAGACGGGACTGGTTGTGCGTCGCCGGATCCCATCCGGCTGGGAGGACGTCCCGCCCCGGTCAGAGGCGCTGACACCAGGAATTCCATTTGCTCTCCGCTTCCGCCCGGCAACGTCTTTAAACTCCACGCCAACGGGGCCCATTCCGCTGGCACGCCGACAGGGGAGTCGCATCCGTCCATTCTGAGTGTGGCTTTGTGGGTGCGTGTGCGTGTGGAATGAAAAAAAAGCAAAAAAAAAAAAAACCCAGGAAGAAACAAGGGCCCGATAAAGACATAGAGGGAGAGAGAGAGAGAGAGAGACACATTTGTGTGTCACTTTCCGCCCCATCACAAGGTACCTGCTCCCTAGAGTCCGACCACGCCGCGTCCATTGGCCAGAACGCCGCTGCCGCGTTCCCTGCGGCTTGGATTGATTTCGCCCGTCTCTATCGTGCCGCATAGATTTGCTTTATCGGATTTCGACGGTGTTGCGCTTGGGCCTCTCGTTACGATGACCCCCCCCCCCGGGGGGGGCGTCAAGCGGCGTCGCGGACCTTCAGGCAACCGTGGGGAGCAGCCGCCGAAATCGTTGAAACGACCCCGGGAGTCGTGAGTCTCTCCGGTGACCGCGGCCGGACACACGGGCTGAACTGGGACTCTCAATCCCCATGGTAGAGGCCCCCAGAGGCCCCCCAGTGGCAAGTTCTGAGAAGGCTGTTTCCATAAATCACACGGAGCCACATCGCGGAGAAAATACTCCCCGAATGTTCTCCGTAATCACTCCCCGCTAAAAAGAAAGATTCTATTTATTTCCTGCTTTCGGGAGCAACGTCAGTTCGCTGACAGAGCTGTTTACCGAGGTTCTGATGCCGGGGAAAGCGTCGCGCGTGATATTAAATCACCGCAAGCGGTGACAAGGCAGCGAGGCGTCAAGGACTCAGGACTTGATTCATCTTTCGTTTTTTTTTTTTCGGCTGCTCGTCCCATATGGGCCGCTTTGACTCGGTGTGCATCATTTTTCCGTTTCTCCCAGAAACAAAACAACCCCGATAACGCCAATTGGCGAGAAGTTTCCCGAGGTGGGGGGGGGGGGGGGAAATAATAACGAAAAATCAAGTACTTCACAGAATTTGGATTGGAACTACGCCCAAATGTGAGACGGGGCTGGAATGGAGAGGCGGTGAAATCGGTGGCGGCAATGTTGTGTTGCAATGAGGTTTTTCTTTTTTTTTCTGTTAAACTAACCCTTGCCTCGGAACAAACGCCGGAGAGAGAGGAAAGAAAGTGGGAGAGCTTTGGGAAACGTATGTATTCAGGCACCAACGCGCGGTGCTTCTGCAAGCCGACGCCTTGAACCCGTCACCGATAAATGGAAGCTGTTCGCGCCCGGTTTAGCCGCCGCCGCTCGTCTGGTGGAGAATCGTAAAGAGCAGGAAGCCTTTCGGCGAGAAGCACTTTGAAGGTCCCAATTTTTTGCAATCGCTGTGTGGTACGTGAAAAAAAAAAGCCCCCCCACGTAGAAACAGAAAGACCTAAATACCTTCGGCACTGGAGCAGACGGGACGGGTTTGAGGCTCGTCCCCGATGACGTGTGCCACGCCCTTTTTCTTTTCTTTTTTTTTGTTTGACAATGAAAAATCCCACGACTACCGCACGGCCCTGTTACCCGCTGAAAGTGTCAGAAACACACGTAGAGCCGTGCTTATTATGACGGCCGAGTGACAGTGATGATTGATTCGACCAACGATTCGTTAGTAACGACTCAGGAGTTGCGAGCGAGCGAGTGGATCCTCAGTTGACGAGCGGAAAATAACCGCCGTCGAAAGCGACTGGCTTTCGTTTGGACAGAGCGAAGTGGAATCCCATTCAAAACTCGGACCCCTTTGAGCCTTTCATTACAGACGCGTAGTTGTCACATTCAGAGTGAAACCTCTGTACTGAGGAACGCAGAGCTGCTCTTCTGGCTGGAATTGATGCATTTGATGAACTGGTACAGACTTGCAATTTTGACCTTGCGACGCAAAGCTAATTTTCATTTTGCGTTTTTTTTTTTTTTTTTTTTTTTAAGTGCAATTTCTAAGGTTTTCACACTCGCGCGCCGTGGGTGGAAAACACTGCATTACATGTCTGTCGCACATCTGTAGATCTGTAGACGGGTATACAAGTAGATTACTTTGAGTCGTTGCCTCTTGCCATCACATTTTCATCCATACTGTGTTTTGGGATTGTGTTTGCATGTATGACTCTTGATCTACAGATGAAAAGCAAAATCACCTTTTCCCTATTCATATACTGTACTGTATATACATACAGTATATATATATATACAGTATTTTTATTTTAGTATTTTTAGTATTTACATATATATATAGGAATTTTGTGATTTTCTTTCATGTATGTGTATATATACAGTATATATATATATATATATATATATATATGTATATGCGTATATACTGTATATATACATGTCAAGTGAACGATTGCTGTGCTGTCTGAGAGGGTTTTTTTGACGGGATTATTGACCGATGAGGGGGTAGCCCCGACCAATACATCCCGAGGGAGCCGTCAATATCCTGAAGGCGCTCCCGAATCACCGGCTCCCCCGGGACCTCGCCAGGGAGCTCGACTCCAAAACCACCGTTCAAGATCCCAGTTCGGTCGGGCGGAAAAGGTGGCGGGTCGAAGACCGCGAGGGACTTGTTTCGGACTGGATGAGCTCCCGCTGTTGATTCTCCTTCAGCCTTAAAGCCAAAGCAGACGCGGCAGAAATATGAGTAGTGAAAGATTACAGTAGTAGCTCTCGGGCGGGAAAAGACACGGAGGCTGCACACCCCGCTGCACGTCATTAAGGGCAGGAAACCCTCCTCTGCTTTGCACGTTCCATTGGGCCGGGAATGAATAGTGCAGAAGACATTTGGATGACGGGAGCAAGGCGGGGTTTTGATGTTTGCGCGCATCGGTGTTGGGGAGGCGACGTTGCGCTGAAAACATTGTCAGATGGTGCATCGCTCCCTGTCGCTGCTGGAGACATGGTCCCCATCTCCAGCGCTGTCGGTGGGAGGTTTTCATGTTCAACCTGCACTGTGTCCCACTTTCCCAGCGCCTCAAGACCTGAGTGAGATGAAGTGTGTGTGTGTGTGTGTGTGTGTGTGTGTGTGTGTGTGTGTGTGTGTGTGTGTGTGTGTGTGTGTGTGTGTGTGTGTGTGTGTGTGTGTGTGTGTGTGTATGTGTGTGTGTGTGTGTGTGTGTGTGTGTGTGTGTGTTTTCGGTGGTGCAACGACCCTGCAATGGACTGTCATCCCACAAAGGTCTTCTCCCTGCCTTCTATATGAGTGAATGAATGAATGCTTGGAGGGATGGGTGAATGGATGGAAGAATGAATGAATGAATAAATGAACGACAGGCTGGGTGAATGAGTGGACGGATTCATGGATGGATGGATGGATGGATGGATGGATGGATGAATGAATGAAGGAACAAACAAACAAATGAACAAATGAAAACAAATGAATGAATGCTTGGGTGGTTGGATGGATGGATGAATGAAAGGTTGGGTGGGTGAATGAGTGCATAGATGAATTAATGAATGAAGGAACAAACCAACAAATGAATAAATGCTTGGATGGCTGGGTGAATGAATGAATGAACGAATGAATTAATTAATTCAAGGTTGGGTGAATGAATGGATGGATGGATGCGTGAATGGATTAACAAATGAATGCTTGGATGGTTGAATGAATGAACGAATGAACGAATGAATGGATGGATGGCTGGCTGAATGGATGAATGGATGAATGAGTGAACGAACAAACAAACAAATGAATGAACCAATGACTGGAAGGGCGGATCAATGAATGAATGAAAGCTTGGATGAAAGAACCTCAGAATCACAGTTTGTCACCTTTGTCATTAACTAGTCAGAGCTTTTCAAAATATTTGCTGAGTGAATGGATGAATAAATGAACAAATGCATGCTCGGATGGGTGCGTGAATGAATAAATGAATGAATGAATGAATGAATGACTCCTTTGATATTTGGGTGAATGAATGGGTGGAAGGGTGAATGGATGAATGAATTAACAAATTGATGGTTGGATAGCTGGGTGAATAAATGAATGAATTAATTAATGAATTAATTAATTAATTAGTTAATTAATTAATTAATTGATGGATGGGTGGATGGATGGGTGGGTGGATGGATGGATGAATGAAAGGACACAATAAATACCTGGAATTTTGGGGTGAATTAAATTATGGATGGATGGATGAATGAATGAATGAATGGACTGACACACACGAATATTTATCCATTAAGTTTTTTGCCTCTTGAGCTTAAAGCTGTTTTGGGGACTGCACCGCAATGCATGTTTACTTTGTCAACAGCGAGACTTTGGCTGTAGCTGCTGGGCACTGTGTACAGCACAGTCCGATCCATTCACACCGTCACTAACAACTGATACATGCATTTGCGATCTAAATATGAACATAAATGCATAAATAATATCTTACATTTTACCCCCATTCTATTCCCTTTGATCTCGCCGGGTGTGACGGCAGGGAAATTCCTCCACTGACAACGAACCAAAACGTGTCGCCATGGTTACCGGGTGTGCGGCGAATAACTTCTATGCCCAGCCGGCGTGTAATGCTTGAGCCTTCTTGAGGCTTTTCCTCTGTCCCTCTCTCCCTCTCCCTCTCCCTCTCCCTCTCTCTCCCTCTCTTTCTCTCTCTCTCTCTCTCTCTCTCTCTCTTCCTCTCGACCAGGTCTGACCTCTCTGTGGCACAACCGTTGCCTGCGTCGGCTTCACGAAATGTTATTGCTCGTGTGAATGGTGGTTTATTTGGAGGATGGAGGAGCGCCCGATGAGCCTTGTTGCCTTTGCAGACTATCCCCCTCTTCCAGTTCGGAACACTCCACTGACTTCCGCCCTCGGCTGACCACACTGGACAACCACACACACACACACACACACACACACACACACACACACACACACACACACACACACACACCCGCACGCACGCACGCACGCACAGCCTATTTTTCTGATCCCTCTCAAGTGGTTATTAGTCGTCCCACAGGGCACCCGTCATATAGGAGCGAATAACATCAAAGTGTTCATTATGTTTCCAGCGTGAGGGCTCTGCGAGGACGAAAAAAGGGGGATGTGCGACACAGACAGGGACATCCAGAAAAAAACACCACTTCTAAAAGCCCCAAGAGTCCCAAGAGGCGGCGAGACGCTCCCGTTGTGCGAATCACACATCGGAGTCTTGCACGCAATGGAAAAAAAGAACGATTGTGGGGTTTTGTGGGGTTTTTTTTGTTTTCGTTTTTTTTTTTTTCCATCGTCCACGATGAACAGAGAGCCAAGCAAATGTTAGGACGGGTGTGGTATTCACGAAGACGAAAAAATTAACTGGACTAAAGCAAAAACACTGCACAGCGGAGGCAGGCAATTACCGAGAACGTGGCGATCGCGTCGACATGCAGTAACCGTTGGAGCAAAACAAAAAAACAGTGGTTATAAAACACACCCAAAGAAGACGTTAATTGGCTGCTTCAAGAGTACCTAGATTAAATTATTTGTTCGAGTAATATTGTATAGAATATAAACTAGGCTACTGTGTAGGAGGAGGAATTTTAAGCAACCACAAAAAACACCCTTCCAATATTTCTTATGTAAAATATTCAAAAATCCAAAATATTTACCTTTTTCAAATATATAAATATATATATATATATATAAATATATATATATATATATATATATATATATATATATATATATATATATATATATATATATATATATATATATAGAAGTTAACTTTTATTTTTTGACTAATGTTTTTATTTTTTTTATTATCCATATAGATTTTAGAATTTTCCATTTGAATATCATGAGCTGACATTTAGCTTTGGTTTGCGCATTTATTCAAGATCTTTCCTCTCAAACAGCATCAGCAATGTGAGTACTGCCTGCCATCTGTGTGTTCTTATGGTTCTCTGTTCTGGTGTCTGCCTGTCTCTGTGTATTCTCTTCAGTGTGTGTGTGTGTGTGTGTGTGTGTGTGTGTGTGTGTGTGTGTGTGTGTGTGTGTGTGTGTGTGTGTGTGTGTGTGTGTGTGTGTGTGTGTGTGTGCGTGTGTGTGTGTGTGTGTCACATTTCCCCACCTGACGTGCAGTGTGCAGCACCTTTCCCAGATTACAACAGTCTGTGACTCTCCCTGGCTCTTGGAAAAGACCTTCAGCACATTCGGTGGCAAATGCTGCCAAGACCAACAGGATTATACACTATGTATATGTACACAAATCCAAGCTGCCTTTAAAGCTCTACCGTTATTGCACACATGTCCATGCGTTTATGGTCTGAATAAATAAGGAGTGTGTTCTCTAGGATCCAGGGAGTTTTACCCGTGCTGCATCCACATGGAACACGGTAGACCGTAGACGGGAAACAACACTTTCTGCACGGCAGGGGGGGAAGGTACCACAGCAAAACGTGACGATATGTTGCTATGGTGATATACAAAGACTCCAATAATATATATTAAACTAAATTATTTACTGTTATTATATATAAGAATTTTATTAATGCATGTAGCTATAAAAAAGCAGCTTACTATTTATATTTAATTGCAAACTTAAATGAATGTTAAATTCCCTCCACAACGTATCGTCATTCATAGTTGGTTAACTTTACACAAGCCGGCTATAAAGCATCTTATCCATCTCCAAGCTTAAGGCCAGTCCTCATCTTCACCTAGATTAGTTCATCCCCTCGGACTGTTTTTTATTGCTTCCTTCCAGTCCACCAAGTGCAGAGCAATTTGTCAGCAATGAAACAAAGAAAATGAGATTTTGGGCTCATCTACGTAGGATTGTTCATTCATTAAGTCCGCTGGCAGCACTTTCAGAGGAATTGTCTGTAAAACAAGAGGAGGCAGTGACTTACCTTTCCGTCATCGCTCAACTGATGTAATGAGTGTCCTATGAGACTGCATTTACACCCAGACGCCGTTCTAACATTTTACTAAATATTGAATCTGGGGTACTAGGGAAGCCATCGGATCTGTATCCATCCAACCATCCATCTATCTTGTAAACAGCTTATCCAGTTCAGGGTTAGTCTGACTCACCGGATGTAGGTTGTTGGTGTAAATTCTGCCATTGAGCGACTATTTCAGTCAGAATCCGCCCCCCCTTTCTGCTATCTGTGTGTCACCGTTTTTCAAAGCCACGGTCGCTATGTGAAACAACAACTCCAGAGCTGGCGCAGCGCTTAAAAGAAGGGTGGAGATAGGTCTGGCTCTGTCAGACTACTGTAGGACACCAATGATCAAGTTATGTTGTATGTCACTGTTTTATGTGGCTTTCTCTTGCGGGGACCGAGCCATTTTAATGCCAAGGCTCGCCTCCTCACGTGCCAGAAAGGTCTGGCTATGCAGGACTGGGTCAGGGTCAACGGTGGTAACAGGGCAAGCAGAGCGCCTTAGCTCCTCCTGGGGGATGCCGATGTGTTTTCCGAAGATACAATCCCTTTCATGCATCCTGGCTCTACACTAGGCTCTGCTTCCAGTCTGGCAAACCTCCGAAGGACTGTGCCCAGGATCCCTGCCTAACCCCCTCATCTGACTCTTCTCACTCAGGGGGATCAGCCGCTCAGGAGTTGGAGGTTCTTTCAGATCACTGAGGTCCTTGCCCTGTCACAGAGAGTGTAAAGCGGGTCCCCCTTTTGATTCAACTTTTTTCTCTGGCACCCTGTGTCCATGGTCTAATCCTTTCAGCTACTGCCCCAAACTTGGCACCATAGGCGAGGGTCGGGGCGTTTCTCTAATTGTACATTGGGAGCTTTTGTCTCATGGCTCGGCGCCTTCTCCACCACTCCAATTGAAGGTTCTCCTCAACTTGGGACTATTTCTCCTCCCTCAACTGAACCGCTCAAGCCCTGCCCCTTTTCAGAGAGAGAACGGAGTTTCACGTGCATTCTTACCAACCAGGACATGGTCAAATCTTGCTAATGTGTTGGCCCGTGTGCTTCCTACACTGTGTTTTCTAATGTCAGGGTTGCTTAACCCTGATACTTTCTTTGGTTGCCTTTGTTGATATTTCGCTTTTTCTCTGAGTTTTGACCCTTCCTGCTTCCCAGTTGCCGTTTAATCGCCGTCAGGGTGCTAAAGCCTGTATCTGTTTGAAGTCAGAAACCTACCAAACTTATCTCTTGCAATACTTAATGCCTCCTCTTCCCCAGCGAATCATATCCCTCTACTCTCTCATATCTTTCTACTGTACTTACTCTGAGAATACTCCTCTTGCTTTGGGAAAAAGAAAAATAATAATCTATTTTTCACTCCTTTCCAAAAATGCTATAATTTTGCTCTTAAAAAATATATTTTGACTCGTGGTGCCCCTATGTCTCTTACACCCCTCTCATGTTGGACAAAATGAAATGAAGCCGGTCCTTTGTCGGACGATTACTACGGATAAAACTCTGGATAAAAGCTTGAAATGTAAAATTGAACTGCTTGTTAATAGTAATAACAATGCTAATCCCAAGCTCTGATTTACAAAGCTCTGAGGAAGTTCTTGTTTTCTTTAGTCTTATAAGTTTAGTTTGCTGTATGCTACCCAGCCGACAGAAGGGATTCGGTTTACGGAGATTTTTTTTCCCCTCTAAACTTGGTGTTTTTGTTTGCTCAGGATTTGCTTGCGCATGGATCCGCTTAAGCACATAGATTCTTGACTTAGATTCTGAGATCTTACGTGATTTGCAAAGCAAACGCTTTATTGGATGGACATGTGCTGCGTGCCTCTGTCTCCCCTCCTGCCGAACAAATCAGACACGAGCGCTACAAAATCCCACATCACTGCATGTTACGGCGCGCAATTTGTTTCAAAGACGCACACTTTCACATGCATTTCACATGTGATTGAATGAGATTTTGTCATGTGAAAAAGGAGAAGAGTTCCAGTTTTTCATATTCATCACAAATAACCTGAAACATGTCTCAGTTACCGTGTGTGTGTGTGCAGAATATTCATAACCTCGCCTGTCCTCATTGTTACAGTCAGTTATAATTGGGATGGATTGCAATGTAGAGGTTGACCATAAATGTTATTGTCATTGCTTATTGGACAATAGGTATTCAGATTGTTTAATAATAACACAGTCAATGAGAGTCTATCTAGTGTAAAGATGACTTATTTTCTAGTTTTCGATCTTCACTGTGCTCTCTAGTTTTTGTCTGTATGGCTCTGTCATATTTGCGTGGCTTTGTCAGCTCGTTGCTTTTAAAATGTCTGGACAAATCCCACGAGGCACATCTTTGTGTGAGGATCCCCCATGTGAGGATCAGGGGTTTTTTTGGCCTAAGAGTAAGTAGTCTCTAAGGCCAGTCCGGGTGAAACTGGAATCCATGGTTTGATTGGTAAATTTAGCTGATGTCGCTCTGTGCATAAAAGTGCGCTTTTCTCATGCTTCGCCGCCTAGATCTACCACCGCCACTTTGTGCCGTGGTGGCTCAGTGGGCGGTCCTCCGTCTCTGGAGGGTCCACACCTCCCTCCTCTTTTTAAATGACCTTGGTGTGAATGAGCCATCAACATGATCTCCTGAACTCAACTCCTCAGATCTCAGGAGACGAGCAATAGTCCAGTGAGCAACAGATATTTGCTATGGGGAAGAGGTCGTTGGGCCTAAAACAGTGATATGAATGATGCATCGCTTGCAGAGCAAGTTCTGTCAGGCAATTCCAACAACAGCAGAGCCCAGGCGCCAAACTCAAACGATGCAAAATAAATGTCAGTTTAAAGTAAATTCAAGAGTTGTCCATTAGAAACTTAATTAGGAACTCAGTGAGCACAAAGACCTTGTTTTTTTTTTGTTTTTGTTTTTTTAATTCACCCAGAAACAGAACTGGCGTATGTGCACAAAGACATGGAAATGAGATATTTCAAGCCTCTAAGATGTGGAACTGTCCATCTGTACCGAGTGGCTGTTGTTTGCATGGCAGATCATTTCGGGAGATCGGTGCCAGCCAAACATACTGTCATTACTCCACCAGCAGCTAACACAGCGCATGTTTTTTTGTTTTTTTGTTTTTTTGTTGTCCAAATATTTCCATAAACCAAGCTTCCGAAATTGATCTGTGTCCATCTGTCATTGTACATTGTGGTTGGAATTTTTTTTTTCTCCACCGATTTGGTTTTAAATGTTCCACCATGTACCTTTTAATTGATCAGACACATTCCAAAAACAAAGATCGAACACGGTGCATCACGGATCACAGCCAACCTTTGCAGAAAATCAATGCGCACGGAACAAAGCCCATCATCCGCCATAGCCGCCCTATCATAAAGAGAGGTTTCCTTCGCCGAATCAGTGGGAGGAATAGAAGAGCGACACGGCTTTAGATTATCGGGAAAGTGCCTTCAAAGTTTTTGTCAGAGATCATCAATCACACCTACTTGTGCCGCAGAGTGGTTTTCCGGCACAAACACCCATTCCGCATGCCTAAATATAGCCGGGTATGTCGGGAAGTGTGTGTGTGTGTGTGTGTGTGTGTGTGTGTGTGTGTGTGTGTGTGTGTGTGCGCGCGCGCACGTGCGGACGTGCGTGCGTGTGTGATGGCAGCAGAACGAGGGGTTTGAGCTGTAATCATAGACACTCTAATTAGCGCTTTGGGCCACATCTTGTGTCGTGTAGGCAGCTGAGACGTGAATAGATGCGTCGCTCGTGCACGCGCAGAGGCGTGGGCAGGCGCACGCACGTTCACATTCACACACACTCACCCGCGTTCATCCACACACGCTCGCACACAGAGACTGACTGGTCCCGTCACATTTGTTAAGATAAGTGTCAGGGGCAGGCAGCTGCTTTAGGATTGAGCGCTGGAGAATGAGACGTTGTTTTAGGGAGGGTTGATGTGGATAATGGTTCCTTTGTTAAAGAATAATTCTCATCAAACGGATTTTAACTATGAAGAATATAGGGGGGGTTTCGCGGACACAGATTAGGCCTATTCTGGGACTAAATCACAATTTCCATCTGGACTAACTGAAATGGCCTTTCTCAGTCATGGCTGAAAATAGTCTCAGACTTGCGTTAGTCTTGCCTTAGAGAGGTTTAACAAATCTGATTTCCAGAAGGAAGATTAGAGCTCATCCAGGTCTAAGTGAAGGTTGAAATGAAACCTGACCAGAGGCAGGTTTATCTTTGGATTAATGGACGTGGGGCCTCCAGGTCGACCTTGACAACAGAGGAAATGGATCATCTGGACCAAGACCAGCACCAAGAGCAGACAGAAGGAGCTGACTAGTCCTTCATCACCTTAGTCTCGGACTTCCTAGCCGAGGACTAATCCATTTTGGTAGGATTCTTTTAGTTCTGATTTCGATTAAACCCCATGTGCGAAACCACCCCTCGTGGGCCCACATACATTAATCCAAAGACAGACCTGCCTCTGGCCAGGATTCATTTAACCCTTCACTTAGACCTGGATTAGCGCTAATCTTCTGGAATCTGGAAATCAGATTTTTTTAAACCAAGACTAAGGCTAGTCTGGGACTATTTTAAACCATGACTGAGTTTAAAAGTGTGATTTAGTCTAAAATGAGCCCTAATCCGTGTCCGTGAAACTATGCGGCCCCTATGTGTTTTAAAGTTAGGTGAGGCACGGTAGTTACTTGGCTCACAATCCTGATTTATTCTGCTCGCTCGTGAGGAGATCACTTAGATAATGAGTTGTCTGCAAAAGAGCACCGAGGCAATGCATTGCCAAAATGAATGATCTATCAATGATACTAATGGAGGGAAGGGACCGTGCAGCCACAGACTGATTTTTATCCAAACATATCTGTTTATCTGTGTCAATGAACGGCGTTCCATTGAGTCCTATTTAAATGTTGCTTTAAGGAGAGAAAAGCTGCTTTGGTGTTTTGCTTATCATACTCACTCACTGTGTTGACATAGCCCTGGCAATTTATTCACCGACTCAAATTGAATTACACCCAAATATCATGGGGATTATGTAAAGCGGGTAAATATTATTGGGAATGACACGGCAGTTCTTTCTCCCGCGGTCCATCGGACTTGTTTTCCCAGATGATTATTCATCGCCCTTCCTTGTAAATGAAGGACTAACGACACGGTGTGGTCGCATTAAACCTGCTCTTCACACATAAGGCTTTTGCTATTTTTAGGCCTTTAGTTGCTCCCCTCTGTTTGGTGACACTCTCTGTCACTGTTTCATTTTATTATAGTGTATTTTATTGTGTTGTGCGTCTTGTTTCTTCCCTTCCTGGATCGCCTTATGTACAACTGTGATTGTGTGCAATGCATGGTCATATGGTACAGTACACTGCGATAATGTGATATTCAGCATTTACTAATGACTGTTTACTAATGAGTGAATGCTATGGTGAGTGCCACCCACGGTTCTACGGCAGAGAACCAGCAGCACTTCCGCTGACAAGGAGACAAACACAGAGCTCATCACAATTTAAAACAACTCTGACAGAAAACTCTCAGATTTACTGATGAATGATCTTTCTTTACACAAACGCATTAACAGAAAACACAAACGCATTAACAGAAAATACAAAGGCATTAACAGAGAAGGCAAACGCAATAACGGGAAAACACAATCGCATCAACAGAAAACACAAAGGCATTAACAGAAAACACAACCTCAAAACCACATTACGGAGGTGAGCTACACGATTACGGAGCTGAGCCACACCGGATGCACAGATTTATCTGCAATAAAATATATTAAACAAAATTATTTTGTGTCTGTAATTATATAGAAAAATTTGTACAAGTAACAACCTGGAGCCCCAACTACGCGAGACCACCATGTCCAAATCCTTCTTCTACTTCCTCCATGCAATTAATAAATATAAATTTTAACCCCTAGTTAACACATGCATGTCATTTTTTCCCCCATTAATTTGTTTAATTTTCAGGTTTCTAATAACATGGCTACCTTACCCATGAGGCAATTGCTTCAAGATGCATAACAAAATGGCGCAGAATTGTAGTTTTTGTAGTTGGCCAGGGTTTGGGTTTCAAACATTTATAAATTATTGCTCCTTGCAGTGAGGGTTAGGGTTAGGGTTAGGGTTAGGGTTAGGGTTAGGGGTTAGGGTTAGGGTTAGGGTTAGGGTTAAGGTTAGGGTTAGGGTTAGGGTTAGGGTTAGGGTTAAGGTTGGGGTTAGGGTTAAGGTTAGGGAAAATTTGGATGTAACGTAGGTATATTCCCTGACCAAATGAACTCCTAGTAACACATGCATGTCTTTTATCAACCATAACTACTTTACCCATGCGGCAAATGCATCAAGATGCATAAAAAAATGGCGCTGAATTGCTTAGAATTTGCTTAGAATAGCTTCTAGGATTAGCGTTAACATTGAGGTTTGATACATTTATAAATAATTGCGTAAATATTAAGCAATGTATAAAATAATTTGTTTTTGCTCCTGTAGACGCCACAAGTACATATGATATCAAACTTGTTTTAAGAAAAACATGTTTCATTTGCGATGTCATGGAGACTACACTACAAATAATCCTAAATGTGACAGCGACGTCTCTGATTTGTGGAACTTGCTGTTGCCATGGAAATGCTTACCGCATTGGCTTATGGGTGCCCAAATGCTAATAATAATGTCCAGTTAAATTCTATCCCTTGGATGGATGTCATACCCTTAGTATGAATGAAATTCATACTAAGGGTATGACACTATATCCCTATTCTTGCCAAACCTTAAATATAACAGACCATTCGATAGAGTTAAGCTAAACCAGTATCCCGCTTTAATTTTGTGATAGTCAGGACGAAATTTGAACCCATGCATTTTTTATATCCATCCAACAATAAGGGGGTGGAAGCATGTAGTGCAAGTTATCTGAAAGAACTATATCTGTATCATTTAACAAAACATATGAGTGGGAAATTGTTGTCTTACAATTCAAAGTTCCCTCCTGATGACACTATTGTATAGGCAAAAAGTCATTCATGTAATACGTTCAATAATTCTAGCCATTTGTTATGTAAATCTATATTTGATGGATCAATAAATTGGTGTGAATTCAATTTTTTTTTTCATTTTACATTATACAAATAATGGAAAGGTCTGACAATTCTAACTATAATATGGACATTTCTTCCCACTCAGCTCCTTCCGTCTGGTCTCGGTGCTGGTCTTAGTCCAGACCGCCCCCTAGCTTTACGCAGGTGCTCCTCTAGATGCTGTTTCCCATGTCGGAAGGCGGGATTGTAGGTTACCATATTTTTCTTGTTTATTTTTCGGGGCACCTTCTTTAATTTATTTTTTTAATACATTTTTCATTGTCTTTTTTTTTTAGGTTGTATTTGTTGTTTGTTACAAGATTTTGTGTTTATTGTCATTATTTATTGTGTACAGTTAACCATTAGGTTTTATTATATATTTCCAAAATGTTCCTTGTATTGCCTCTTTCTTTTATTCCATTATTATTTTTTTATTATTATTATTATTATTATTATTATTATTATTATTATTATTAATAATAATAATAATAATAATAATAATAATAATAATAATAATAATAATGATAATAATAATAATATTGTTGTTGTTGTCATTGTTGTCTATCTATCTTAGTTTCAAGTAAGTGGTGCCAACCAGAGTCAAATTGTGACTCTCCAAAATCACTTTTAATATTTGGAACCTGAAGCGTGAGTCATTCCTGTGTGCGGATGTCGAGTGCTGACATAGCACAGTCATGATGACACGCAGGTCGGCAGGTCTTTTTCAAATGATTTCGTAAAAAAAGGAACTAGTGCTGATCCCTCCTTACAGACAGAGTGCTGCAGCCAGACTTTAAAGCAGAAGGTGATACCGCAGCGGGCACCTCAGTTCTGAATGCTAAACTAACTCTGGAAGTTTAAGGGTGGCGGGAGTGGGAGTCCATCCAATTATGCTGTATAACCAAAAACCAATATGGAAATAGGGCTCAAGAAACAAAGCCAGTGCCAGAGAAAAAAAAGAAAGGATGAAGATACAGTACCAGCCACTCAGAACGGTCTGCCAGCCGGATATATCCCTTCATGTTCTGGAATCCTACTTAAATTAATCCACAATTTAAAAATGGCTCCCTGAGAAGTTGCTGAGCTTAAGATGATTTAGTGACTAAGGTCAAGATTAAGGTCATGAAAGACTAGTCAGCTCCTTCCGTCTGGTCTCGGTGCTGGTCTTAGTCCAGACCGCCCCCTAGCTTTACGCAGGTGCTCCTCTAGATGCTGTTTCCCATGTCGGAAGGCGGGATTCGCCGCCTTTCCAAAATAACCCAAAACGTTGCAGTCTCAGATGGAATTCTGGGGTTTGTTTTATAAGCCACCCGACTGCGACGTTTTTACGGATCGCCGCTCTAAGTGCGCTCGCTCGGCCGTGACTCGGTGACCTTTTCTGCCCGCGCCGCTGTTGACGGGTTGGGTTTGATCCGAAGCGTGCCGCGTCGGCTTCAAGACGAGACCCGCAGATCATCAGCGCGCTTCATCTGCCGCTTCCTCCCCTGTTCACCTGCAAGAGGCGTGCCCTCCTGACCGCCTTCTGTCTGAAGGTGTTTGTCCTGACAACCTAAAAGCTGTCACCTCAGGGCCATATGTGTGTGTGTGTGTGTGTGTGTGTGTGTGTGTGTGTGTGTGTGTGTGTGTGTGTGTGTGTGTGTGTGTGTGTGTGTGTGTGTGTGTGTGTGTGTGTGTGTGTGTGTGTGTGTGTGTGTGTGTGTGTGTGTGTGTGTCTATGTGAATGCGTGCATACATTTGGAAACACAATATTAGTAATGATCGCAATTCTATTTCGGGGCCACGGAGCTCATTCGGCGCGTTAATGATGTCCTTCAATAGGCAATTAACTTCAGGGACTTTAGGATAGCATTTAGAATATTGTAATTTTGCATTCTCCCGGTGGAGGATTGAAAATGTCATGTTTGTTTTCTCAATTTTACTTAGGAAAAGCATTTTGAGAAATGTATCTGCACATTTGACAAATGTAAGAAAAGCATATATTCATAAATGCTAATACAGCTTTGGGATTCGTCCCAAATTATTCATTTTAACAGAAAACATAGCAGAATTAGAAGTGGGAATAATAATAAGTTAACTTAGTTTGAATATATCTAAATATATTTGTTACACTGAGGCCTGGATTTCTGCACTTAAATCAGCAAATACAGCAAACGGTCTAACTGTCAATGCAAAAAAAATAGCAATTGCTGCATTATTTCTCTTTTTTCTCAAATTTGATCCAACCAACCATGTGTTTGTCTGACTGTGGTGTGGGGATGGTGTGGTTTGAGCAGCCACACCTGACCTGGGTCTAGAAAACAATTTCAGGAGAGAGGAGCCCTTGTCATGACATGTTTATATCTGCTGCTGGGCTAATTCCACCTAGCCCACTCTCCAAACTGGTGTTTACAACCCCGTCTTCTGTGCCTCTGTGCCGGAGGTCCCTGAACACGCCACTTGAATGGCGTGTGGTGGGCGAAACTGCCACTGTCTTTGTTTATTTTTTAAAGCCAAGACTCTCCGCTTTAATCCCAGAAGTGCGTGCGTGCGTGCGTGCGTGCGTGCGTGCGTGCGTGCGTGCGTGCATGTGTATGTGTGTCAGCACCATCATGGTGTGTTCCCAGTTTCTCTGCTGGGCCGTCATTTTGTCATCCGTTTTACTCAGGCAATCTTATTGGTTGTTTATGAAGTTTTAAGCTACAGGCAAAAGGTTTTAGCTTTTAGTAATAACACTAGGTTTAAATGTGGGATGGGTACATACATAGATTTATATATATATATAAATATATATATATATATATATATATATATAGCCAAGAGTCATACATGCAAACACAATCCCAAAACACAGTATGGATTAAGCTGCGATGGCAAGAGGCAACGACCCAAAGTAACCTACTGTATACCCATCTATAGATCTACAGATGTGCGACAGACGTGTAATGCAGTGTTTTCAACCCACCACTGTGAAAACCTTTGAAATTGCACTTGAAAAAAAAAAAACGCATCATGTAAATTAGCTTTGTGTTGTCAGGTCAAAATTGCAAGTCTGTACCAATTCATCAAATCCATCAATTCCAGCCAGAAGAGCAGCTCTGTGTTCCTCAGTTCAGAGGTTTCACTCTGAATGTGACAACTATGGGAGATATATAAATATATATATATATATATATATATATATATATAAATTCTTGATTTGCAGTCGATTTTTGCCAAGTTTATTATTTGCACACCGTACTCGTATGTCTGCGCGTGATGCATAAAAATCTTGAATGTTGTTTGAATGTGTTTGATGTGAGTTCATCGCCAACTAAACAAATTTAATTGTAGCTTTAGCAAAATGATTGAAGAAAAAAAAACAAAAAAAAAGTTAGTCTTGAACATCTGCTTTCAACTAACGCCTCTTCCTGCGGTGGAGCCACATTCAGAGAAAAAAGCATCGCTCACGGTATAGTACGGTAGGGGTCAAAATGTCCTCGCGCGTTTAGCTGTCGTTTATGGTAAACGCTGGCTGTCGGAATAGGTGCCTGTCGAATATTGGCACCATTTGTAGCATATAATCACAAAAAAAACAAAACAAAAAACGACAAATTCATGAAGATTAATACTCGAATGTAGGAGCGTTAACAAAGTGTATTTGGAAATAACTAAAATTTGGCTAAAATGCAACCGAGATAGAGTATGACGGATGACGTGTGCGTTGAGGTCCTTTCGGACTTCCGGGTTCGCGTGGGTACCGCTGTGCGACAAGGGAAACCGTCCGTCAGCAAGATGTGCGTTCATAACGAGGATAACGTCACACGATTCCCTACGACGCACTAATGTTTCCCCCGCTTCACACTCCGCTTCCATTAATTGGGTTTTGTTCTTCATTGCAGGTCGAAAGTGACGTTTAAAATCACGTTGACGTCCGACCCTCGGCTACCGTACAAAGTGTGAGTGACAGCTCAGCGTTCGCCTCACGTCACGTCGCGTCGCTTCGCCTCGCGTCACTTCGGCGCAGTCACATTTGGAACCTTTTTCTCCCCTCGTTGTTGTTTAAATGTATGGATCCATTGGATTAGTTGTCGCCGTCAAAGCTGTCCTGCAACATTGATGGCTGTCAGTTGCGAATTCAACCGAACTTAATCGCGAAATGACGATAACGTCACGTAATTGCCAATTGCGTTCAATGACATTACCTTGCAACTGCACGACGTTTCAATGACGTCAGCACAAGAGCTTGCATTTAGCTATCGCGAAAGAGGTAAATTATCATAAATGTTGCGATAGCATAGTGATACCACCAACTCCATTGAACTCGCAATAATACCAATTGTATTAAACGACATTACATTACAATTACAAACCATTATAATAACATCAAAATATTACCAATTGCACTTTTACAATATTGCAATGACATAACAATATCACCAATTGCATTCAACTCTATCACGATTTTAGGATAATATCACAATGTTGTGAATTTCATCTAACACCATTACATTTTAACTGCATAGTGTCGCTATATGGCATTGCAATAACTTCAAAGCATTACCAATTGCATTTATTCCTTTTGCGATATTGCAATAACAACAATATTACACATTTCATTCAACTCCATCACAATATTATGATAATATCACAACCAATCAAACTCTGCGTTGTCCTTGCTAGGAAATGTGTCACGCAGTCGGGTAAGGACAACAAAAACAGTGCGGACAAAGTCATGGCAGCAGATAATACATATGAATACAGTATCTGAAAAAAGTACACACAAAACTCTATCTGGACCTTAAAATGCAGAGTCTGCCTATAAAAACACTGGTGTGACTGGTGCGGTTTAAAATGCGGCTGGCTTTTTGTTATTTGTATATGTTCTGTATTGCCTTACGAGCCAAGCCACCTTCGCCATGCTGCAAGTTTTGTGCCCAGATATTCATATGTCCCGACAGTCTCCACTGCCTCGTCCTTGACCTCTGTACATATTGTGGTATTGCGAGCAGCTTATTAATAGTTTGGGGTGATTCAAAACAGTGTGGGGAAGTTGATAAAACAAACAGAAAATGCCATATTGTAACTTTAATAAATTGTTTCTTTTTGCAGACTCAGTGTTCCCGAAAGTACCCCGTTCACAGCGGTGTTGAAATTTGCAGCTGAGGAGGTAAGGAGAGCTAGTGTGGGGTGATTTTAAAGCGAAATTCCACTGAAAAGCAGGAGATTATTCTGTAGGTAACGCATCTTTTCTACTAATGCAGTGGAATTTTACCTTCAAAATTGTGTTTGGAATGGCACACTAACTACCATGCTGACACATTTTTTGCCCAAACATTTGATTTAATGCGCAGTTGTACATTAAAATTCCCTGATTTGTGAATTAACCATCTTTTTCATCTTTTGCTTTAACAGTTCAAAGTGCCAGCAGCAACCAGTGCCATCATCACAAACGGTGAGTTCATAATGCCGGGACTGTGTTGAAGCTGCAGAATAGTAGATTTTAGATTCTCACATTTTCTCACAGGAGCATCTTATTTTGAGTAACTATCAGGTTTTTTTTTCTTCAATGAATTTACAATCTTGGGATTATGGAGAAGATGGTTTGAAAAATTATACTATAAAATGTACCCACGGAAAGGGCAAAAATACAGGCAAAAGGTGTTTTAAGTTTGCGGGGGAACGTAGCAATTTTTTTTAACATCGCCGCCGGTGACATCACAGGTGAGAGTCCGGCATGTTTCTATAGTAGCCCAGAACCGACAGAGAGGTACTGGCCTTTTCGAGAGTTTGCCGGCCACCGTAGGTCCCCCTACATGCTTGGAAGGGGCGGTGAGGGGACGGATATTCAGTTGGTTGCAATCTGCAGCCTCACCGCTAGATGCCACTAAATCTTACACACTGGTACTTTAAGAAAGTATTTTTACAAGTCAATACATGTTAAATGATGCTCATACAGGATATAAAGTTAATTTCTGTGAGATTTTAGGCTCTGGGCTGGAAGATTCATCGCGCCCATGATTGTCTCCCACTCGGTGTGGCATTTAGATAAAATGGACTGTAACCGGAGATTACCTCTGATTTGCCCCTCATTTGCATGACAATCTGCCGGTGTTCTCACGCCATCTCCTCCCTCTCTCACGGTTGCCATGCAGACGGAATTGGAATCAACCCCGCACAGACGGCAGGTGAGTTTTTGTTGTTATCCCGACGTCCCCGTCACTGATAAGCTCCCACCACGGTGATACATATGGCAGACCGCTTCATATCTCCAAAGGATTTAAGCTGTTTAGCCGAGTCAAGATGGTTCCGCCATCGTCCTGTTTTTTTACTCGTTGTAGACTGTAGTTGTTAGTGGCACTTGGAGGTAAAGTCAACCTCAACGCTGTCGACGGTTTTCCTCCAGCTGCTCTCCTCATTGAACATAATCGAGATGGATGAAATTGATAATGGTCCCAGTGGCGCGGACTTCTGGGCTGTTTGTGTAGGAATCGTGTTTGTCGATTCATGAATATCCACATTGTGCCATATCCACAAAGGCTGTGGTCTCAAAAGAGAGACGCTAAATGTTTGTTTTTCGGAAAAAGCTTGTGAGGCCTTCGGACCTAGATATTGAAAACAAGATAAAAGCTTTTATACGCGCAGCTCTGACCAGGTCCTCGAGCTGCTTGAAGTGCTTGAATTTCGTCCGCAGACGTTCAAGTGCTTATACCTTGAAAGTAGCCATATTTTCAGTCGGAAGTGCTTGAAAAGTCCTTGAAAAAAAAAAAAATTTGAAAACCTGTTATTATTCCCCCTGGTTTTGTTATTGAAATTGCACCCTAATAAAAATGTTAGATCCGGCTGGGGAAATAGACACTTATAATTAGTGGTGTAACGGAACGGATCGCCCCCCGCCGTTCGGCTCGCATGTGAACTGCGGATTAATTGCAAAATTTAACCATTATAGTGAAATACAGCTTTGCTGCCGCTGTTACTTTTTAGAGTAATTATTCCCTAAATCTCGATGCACAGTTGCAGTGAAAAGAAGAGAAAGACAGATGCTGCTGTGTTTTACTCTGAAGCACAGCGATTGGTTCGCGGTATGTCACGCTGTGTTGCTGCCACTTTACGACATGTGGTGAATGATTTGCCGTATGTCGCCATCATGCATCTGCTCATCCACCATATTGAAGCGGTCAAGCGCCGCTAGTAAAAAAGGTTTGGTTAAAACAATTGCTGTAGGCGGGGGGGGGGGGGGGTTGGGACATTATGCGCGGTTTTGTCCTATACGCACTTGTTTCGTTCCATTAGGAGACGTAAAATAAAATCAAAACACACTGTCCTGGCGCAGACATTCCGTCGCTGCCACACGCATCATCGCTACCGTCGGAGAGGGAGACAGATGCGCAAAATGTGCCGGGATCACTCCCTCTCCGCGCCTCCCCTCTCCCGCCTGGAGGGGGCGCTGGGCAGCCGCCTATCTGCCCTGTAGGAAGAGCCGGCCCTGGACAGCCAAATTGGTTAGATCGTGTAACATAAAAGAATTGAAGGCTTTGTAATTTCAAAGTTGTGTTCTGTTAGACTGCGGTGTCGCTGTGAGTTTGATTAATCGTCCAGCCCTACGACCCGCTGTGCGTTTCTACCAGCAAAACCAATAAAAACGAGTGTGTTGTTATTGTAGTTGTATTTATTGATATGCGGTGCGGTGTTCGTGTCTCCCACCAGCTTTGAGCACGGCAACGAAAGTCGGAACTAACCTTTAAATGAGGCCTTGTAGATCTAATATGAGTGAAGGTTCAGCAGCTGAATTGCTTATTTCTCACCTCAAATTTGTTGAGAAACTGATTGTTGTGTACTCAATAGGTGAAAACAGTGAAAGTTGACATACTTCATACAACGGCACCCGGAGTAAAGCTCCAGAATGAGCACTATTTATACCCTGCCAGCCAGTTTGAGATATATATTGAAATCATTTTCAAAGGAGCTCATTGTTCACATTTACAGTATTGTCGTAACAGTAAACTTAGATATCACATCAGTTAATGGGGAAGGTGTATTTTGTACGCCTTCTTTTTCCGCCTGATCTTCTCTTCATGTGTCTCTATAAAAGGCAAGCCTGAAGTTACGGTTAATGTGTACGCTTCCTCTCGCATATGGAGATTTTAGCAATTTTGTTGCCTCCGAAATAGATGTGTAATGGTCGACAATGTTTTCTGCTTGGAGCAGGAAAATGTGATGCTTAAGTCGTTTGAAGGCTGAGAAATGGGTCATGAGTCCATGCCGTGCGCTTCTAAGAATAGGCTCTTCTGTAAATTAGCTTTTTTTTTTTTTTTCCTCTCTCTCCAAAAACCGCTCTGTGAGATGGGGACAGGGAAGTTCCGCGTCTTATATTTCCTCTAATACCTGAGTTATGCAAAGGGTAGAGATTTATCTTTATTGTTTTTACCACCCGGCCTTGCTTCTTTCTAAAGAATGAGCAATTGAGTGCCTTGCCCTTACGTACTGTATTAGAGAAAACTCTTTTCCCGCTCCTCAAGATGTTTGGTGGTGTTTCAATAGTTTTGTAAGTGACAAATCCATTATTTTATTTTTATAAGCCCTTATCAGTCCCACAACGGGGAAATTAGAAATTTCTCTGCATTTACCCATCCTAGTATCTGATGTATCTAGAAGCAGTGGGCTGCCATGTAGAGGCGCCCGGGGTGCAGTTGGGGGGTTAAGTGTCTTGCTCAAGGACACATCAGTACACTACCAGGCAGAGCCTGGGCTCGAAAAAGCAACCTTCTGCTTTCTAGATGACCCGCTCTACCTCCTGAGCTACTGATCATCAAATCCATAAATTTCGTCCAATAATTGAAAGCGGCTAGTTTGGGTAGGTTTGTGCAGGAAACAAAGCCCCACCGTTAGTCAAATCGCTGATTAAATGTCAAAGCTAAATTTACTCAACTCAAAAGAAATATTCCCCCGCACACAATTTTGTGTGATTGCAATATTTATCTAATCATGAATCATGAATAAAACTAGGCACACTAGCCGACTTGCAAATATGCTGTGTGTGTGTGTGTGTGTGTGTGTGTGTGTGTGTGTGTGTGTGTGTGTGTGTGTGTGTGTGTGTGTGTGTGTGTGTGTGTGTGTGTGTGTGTGTGTGTGTGTGTGTGTGTTAAAAAAATATATATAATAATAAAAATACCCATTATTTATTTTCATGTTTTTTTATGTTAAAGCACTACAAAATTGTGAAATGTTCCTTTAAAATAAAACAGCACATTAAAAACTTAGTCTGGCACTCTGATGATGATGATGATGATGACGATGATGATGATGATAATAATAATACTTTGGTGCTTCATAATATTAAGTCATCCATTTTATAATGGGTAGGAGCTTTTAAATAGTTTTGTGCTTTGCTTTGTCCTTGAGGCCGCAGTATCAAGGTTTTCCTGATTTTAATGCCCTGTGCGCTCACTGTGTCATCCAGAGCACCCGAGCTATTCAGGAATTGAGTATCCCTGCGGGTGGGTGCGACTCCAAAAGCATGGTCACTGCGGAGCGGAGATAACAGCTTTCACTCTGCACTCACTGTACTTTTGCTGCACCATAGAAACTTCTGCTTTAAGGCAGAAGCGTTCAGACTGATTTATGTTGTTCTTCCGTTCCCACCCAACCACACTAAAGTTCTACTTCCCCATCGGTACCGTAAGCCTGTTTAGCGGTGGGTCAGCTTGCAACCCCGCTATGGCCATCTAACGCATCAAAGCTCCCCGTTTAGTTACCATGGCAGCAAAGGCGTTTTAAAAAAAACAGCCATTCTTAAGACTTAAGCATGGATCTAATTTTAAACTCAGGTCTAATTTCCCTGATTATTTGACTCCCCCCCATGATGTGTCGCAGGCAACGTGTTTCTGAAACATGGCTCCGAGCTGCGCATCATTCCCAGAGACAGAGTGGGCGGACGGAGACTACGCTGCGGCTTTCCATCGACGACGCCGCCGCAGTGACTCACCCGGAGGAGTCATGTAACACTCGTGACCAAGGAAACACCCTGGCTTGTGTTTGTGTATTTATTTTTTTTTCTGGCCCACGATCTACGGTGACTCACACATCAGCGCGCATATATATATATAAAATATAATATTATATATATATATATATATATATATTTATATATATAATATATATATAATATTTAAAATATAATATTATATATATATATATAATATATATATATAATATTTATATATATAATATTATATATACACACACACACACACACACACACACACACAAGTACAGTTCACACAAGGCCTGGTGCTGGCTCGGCAACCAGATGGAGCTTTGCTGCCCTCTGTCAGGTCAATAGAATTTCTGCTTTTTGTTTATCCAAACATGCCATGTGGACCGAGGGATCTTCAGTTTACGATTGTGAGTGCCACGTGCCGCCACCCTCAGCGTCGCGAGGGGTGTGCGCCCCGGAAGCACGGTGTCCGGCACTCTGTCTGGTAAATAAATGTATCTGAGAATTGACCCAATGTCGCCGAGCCCTTTCTTTTTGTTTTCCGTGGCGTCTTTACAGCTGGTGTCATTGGTAAACATGGATTCAAAACAGACTTTAAGGTTCTTTGTGAGCTGGATTACGTACTTGCAGTGGTGGAAAGTGACAGAGTACATGTTAAGTACCGTCCCCCTAAGATCATTCTTCAAGTGCTCAAGTCCTATCCTGTTTCGGAGACTTTTGACTTTTAACTCCACTGAAAATCCCCCAAAAATCTGGATTTCTATATAAAAATCAGGGACTGATCTCTGAAACCGCTCATTTAGGATTGCTCATCAATGATTCAACAGGTCCATATTTTTTAAATGACTATGACACCACATATACTTTAGCTTTGTAATTTGTAACCAGACTATGCATGAGCATTCTCTGCAGGATATGACAAGTGCTTTTAATTGTAATACTTTGATTGCATTGAAGAGAAAGTACTTATGTACTTTTACTAAAGTAGAAATGCTGGGTAGGGGGTGTAAATACATTTGTATGCCCCTCGCATTAATCAAGTTCTTTAGGCGCTTCCAAACCATCCATTCCCACAACTGTCCCCCTTTTACACCCTAAAATATGCGTTAAGCGAGCGAGAGTGACGTGTGAAGTAACACACCGAGCGAGAAGCCACAGCCTCTATCCATTAGGTTGCAGCGTCAGATGGGGCGGAGGAGCTGGAGTGCCCTCATAAATGGGTTTTCTAATTTGTTTTTATAAAGATGGATGCCGTGCACATTAGCCACACATGTACTCCCGGAAAGGAGAAAGGTTTAAAAAAAAAAAAAAAACCTTTCTGAACCTCTTTAAGATGGCCTTTTCGCTGTTATTTGAAATAGGTTTGTGTGAGCTATAAATATTAGTTAGCTGGTACTATAGTATTACGACTGAAAATGTCTCGGCGTTATTTCAGTGTTGTTGCTCTACTTGGGTAAACAAGAAGCCCACTGTAATTAAACGGTCATCTTTAAAGGCGCCATTTCACCCTCAAAATTGTTGAAATGAAAACCTCTCTCGATGGAACTGTCTTCAATCTCAGAATCGCTCGCTCGTCCGGTTTGAACGGCGAAAAAGACCGCCCGGGAGATACTCCTGTGGACCAACTGAGACCAAATGAGAGCTTTGGTGGTAGATGATGCACCATGTCTATGTTCACAAAAATAGCCTTGGAAGCCAGGAACAGTCTCCCGACAGTGTTTATAATGATTATGTAAGTATATGTTGTGTCCTGAATCCAAAACACATTTAATGTGCTACAGCAGGGAAATAGATATTTGTGGGAGACCAAATACCTTTTTCAACGTCAACATGTTTGAGAGAAAATTTGTTGAGCTCCGCACGCCGAGCGGTCGTCTGACGGCTGGAGGGTCCGGTGGTTTGGTCCTCGGCTCCTCCCGGGCCAATTTGCCCAGGCGCCCTTGAGCAAGGCACCCAAACCCCCGAAGAGCTCCCGACCGGGCGTCTCCTTTGCACGACGGACACGGAGTGTGAACCGGTGAATTTGAGGCGCGCACCATGTTAAGCGCTCCGGCAAAGAAGAGGACCAGCTCGCTGAGCGCCCGCTCGGTTAAGAGGGCCCGGCCGTGCAAGGTCCCATTGAGATCCCCAATCGGCAGGCCCGCCCCGGCCCCCGGCGGGCGCCCGAAGGCGTCCCGCTCCTTACCGCCCGGCTCTCGAGGCGGAGGAGAGGACGGAACGCAGTCAGCCAGCTCCACGGCCTCCGGGTGGGAACTCTTTTCTCCCCCCCCCCCCCCAGGCTGACGCCGCATTTTAGAACTCGCTCTGCCCCCCGGCGGGATAGTCTCTCTCGACAACATCCCGAGTCCCGCAGTTTGACAAGGGAGACGTACGGAGAGGGGGAGGAAGAAATGGGCCCCGTCTCTTGAGTTCGGCCGGGGTTCGTGTCAGTCGGTGCCAAAGGGTGGCGGACGGATGTGTTGCCGTTCCGGCGGATACATCCCTCCTGGGTTCCCACCCACCTCTCCAGCCCTCCCACCTCTTTCCCTCCTACTTTCCCGAACAGCAGCGGGTGCCAAAGGCCAAAGTTCCTTTGCAGTTTTTCCGGCATAAATGCGCTTGACACTCGACGATTAAAACGCCACGTTGGGAGGAGGGCTGTTTTATACCTGGGGAGAAGCTGTGGCCAAACGGGCACGGCACAAACTTCACAAAGCGGCCGTTGACCTTCTGCCCCCGGCGACTCGGCGAGCTGGCAGCAGGAAGCCGAGGTAGGTCTCGGGATCTGACCTGGTTCGGTACAGCTCCCGATCGGAGTCTGTAGATGCCTTGTGTGTGTGTGTGTGTGTGTGTGTTTAGGCGTATCATATGTCACGAAAAGACGTGCTTCACCCCTAGGCTCTAACTGGATATGTAGGCCACGTCTCCCCCCCCCCCCCCTCCCTTTTTCCTCCGCCTGGTGGGATACACAAGGATAAACACTCTGAAACCGACTGTGTTCGTCTTCTGGGTCTCTCTCTGTAGTGTAATCGCACGCATGCCCCGGTGTGCGCTCGACGGAAAGACCTAACCCCTGCGTAAACGGCGGTTATTTCCGCGAAAGTGGTCCAATCTAAAATGAGATCCTGCGAGCCCTCCGCGGACGGAGATAGGAGCGTGTGGTCGGAGGTCGGCGAGCCATGGGAAGGACACCGCTCGACCCCGCCCGCGCATTTTCACTGACGGCCAGCGCACAGGCGCACGCACACACACACACACACACACACACACACACACACACACACTCTCTTCATTGAAATATGTGAGAGACGATGGCCAGCTTCACACCGAAATCGGAATCGCAGGGTTGGATCCCCCCCGCCCCCCCTGGTGGCCGTCGGACGAGCTGGCGTCTCAGTTTCTCATCACAAAATATGTCAAAACATTGGGAGATGGGAGTGCTCTTCTTCCAGTACAACAGCGCCTAGTTAGTTCAGCCGGACATGTGCCGCGTTCCATGAGCGAGGGTTTAAAACTGGCTTCATGTGAAAATAATCAAAACCGCACACAATTCACTCACATTATATAAAAAGCAGGTTTATTAATAGCGAATACGGTGACATCCAAGGTTAACGTCAATAACATTATTTTATATACGTGATTTATTTACTTAGTTTGATGCCCACTTCCAATAAAAGCAGGATTCAAACATACAGTCCAAGTTGATCTCATTCGAAGGCGGTTTCGTCTCAACGCAGACATTGGATTCACAAATTCCCGCAAATCCCCACGCGTCACCGGTCTGTCCTGTTATGGCACAATCAACGGTGGGAACACAAGACGGTTCACTTTTTTCACAACTTTTCTTACCAACAATTACATATACAGTGCTAAAAAAAAAAAAAAAAAAAGAAAGAAAAACACCATTTAGGGGCGGGTATCAAATGTTCTCTGAAGTGCATTCCCCTCAGTCACCTGCCTCCACTTTGCCTAAAATTGCCCGTTGACTTGACCAACCTCCCTCCTTTATCCTCTTCCTTAGATGTGATGACGAAGCCTGAGGGACTAATGTGTGATCCCGTCGCTCTCTGTCCTCCTTCCCTCCGCACTCGTGTTCTGCAGCGTGGGGGTCGAGGGCCAGTGTGGGTGTTAGTGGTGGGTTATTAATGATAGTGTGGCGGGCACCAAGGGCCTATGGCGGGGGCCACATTTTGTTATTGACAGGCATTCTGGTCCCTCTACCTCCTTCTCCATCTCTATCATCTCGTTCTTTGGGGATTTTTCTTTTTACGAAGGGCAGTCTTGTCGGACCACATTGTATGGATAGTTTTACTTTTGTAAAATGTCAAATGTGATTCATGTACAAATCCATTTGTTAAAGAGGGGTTTTGTTGGCAATTGAATAGATTACTGGAGAACATTTGTTTTCCATTATTATTATTATTATTGTTATTATGTTATTACTGTTTTAATGATATTAAACCTACTGATTATGGTTGCAAAATATATGAATTGCCTTCAAATATGTCTTCCAGATGAGTAATCCCTGTCCTTCCATTGATTGAAAATGAGAGGTTTCAACTCCCACCAAGCTGTCAGAGTTGATATTGATGATTGTTTTTATTTTTATTGACTGGGTGAGAAATTGAAGATTTGATTCTGATGGTTCATGATGTTCAGCTTTTTCTTTTTATAAATTCTTCTCATTCGGCGGCAATTTTATTTTATATATATTTTTAATCATGGATGGAAAATGATTTTCCAGGTAGTAGTGATTGAAATGCAGGGGCTGCTGGGTCTCTGCGTTCTTTTCTGTAATGGATAGAATTTGTTTGCTTCTTTTTTTTTTTTTTTTGGTTTGTACACCTGTCAGCTTGAAAACTGTGTCGATTGAAGATTTTTTTAAATTGCTATCCCGCTATAGAAAACTATTTAAATCTGTTTTTTCAATTTTATTTGAGTCTATCTGAATTGTGTCACGCTGCTTTTTTTTTTTAAATCATATCTGAAGTTAAATAAAGTAATTATTATTATTATTATTATTATTAGTAGTAGTAGTAGTAGTATAATTATTATTATTGTGATTATTTATAATAATAATCTTATTATCATTATTATTATCTATTATTATTATTCTAAGTTTTTATTGCATACTTTATTAACCCCACAGGGGAAATCTTCTTCTTTACATTTGACCCATGTGAGTCCAGTGTGTGTGTGTGTGTGTGTGTGTGTGTGTGTGTGTGTGTGTGTGTGTGTGTGTGTGTGTGTGTGTGTGTGTGTGTGTGTGTGTGTGTGTGTGTGTGTGTGTGTGTGTGTGTCCTGGGTCTTTTCCCCGGCTGTAACATCTAAAGAAACGTTGAAATGAAATGGAAGAGAACCCCCTCTGTGTTCTTTAAACGGGTGTTTTCTTTGTCGTTGTTGTTTATTTGCTTGTTTTGTTTTGTTGGTTTTGTTATTTTTTTACTGCTTTCACATCTTTCTTTCTGCTTCACCAGAGAGTCCAGCCCGTTTCTCCTTTTGTTTGTTTGTAGCTGTTGTGGTGGTTGTTTCCTAATTGGAGTCAATGCTCGTTCCTTTGGCCCAATTGCGCGCCCCACTTTCAGGATGCCGTTGTCACTCTTCGCCACCAGAGGGCAGTACTGTGACGACTTCTCCTCGAGGGAGCTTTTTTCCACAAAAAGAACAAAAATTAAAAAATAAATAAAAATAGATAAATGTATCTTCAGTTATAAATCAAGCCTTTTCCGACACCTGAGTCAGTGTTATTATAATAATTACTATTATTATGGTGATGATTATTATTATTATTATTGTTGTTATTATTATTATTATTATTATTATTAGGCGTCCCTATTATTAGGGAACCCTATTACTGTTATTGTTCGGATTTGTATTATTATTGTAGCCGACGGTATGCGTTCGTGACAGGAATAATCAGATACAATCACGGGATGAAGTTCGGTATCAACACCACTTTATTTCCTCTCTCCCAGAACACACCACGTCTCACCTCACCCCAAGCGGTCGGACCCTGCCTTAGGTCAACACCTGGGGGACAAACCTGACCGACCCGGCGCAAGCGAAATAACAAAGTTACGTGAATCTGTCACATTATAACTCTCCTTGGCATTTTTCGGGATAAAAGTGTCTGGAACAGGACCACCGCCGGACCCGCGGACATGGCTGAGGTCTCGTTAGAACCCCAATACCTCGGGCATCTTGTGGTTCAAGTTTGATCTGCAGTATATCCATCTACACTCGGAGCAGGAATTAGTTAAAAACCGATGAAATTTGACCGGATGAAGCACCACAGGTCGGGTGGTGGAGAGAGATGGGTTTGTTGAGCGATGCGCTTTGTGACATCATCGTCCAGTTCCTTATTATATGTGCAGGTTGTGGCTCCGAACGTCCATTCGCATCGTACGAGCTGCGTAAGCGTGGATTCCATCGCTCTGCAGTTGTTGCAAACTGCGCGCGTGTGTGTAGGTGTCTGTGTACCGTCTGTGTAGCTGCTTGACGCCGGCGGGGCTTTTCTCTTGATATTTTATCTCTTATGCTCTTTTTTTTGTGAGTAAAGGCAGTCTGTTCGCAGCTAACTGTCCGTTACGTGAGAAATTGTAATACGTACCCAACATGACTTAACTGGACCTGTGTATTGCAGCCTGCGGCTATACTCCGAACAGCCACGACATTAAAAGCACCACTAATAACCACTTATATTGTGCAGCTCCCCCTCCTACCGCCAAAACAGCTCTGACCCGTGGAGGCATGGACTCCACAAGACCTCTGAAGGTGTCCTGTGGTATCTGGCACCAAGACGTTAGCAGCAGATCCATGTCCATGGGGCAGGTTGCTCCCCCATGGATCGGGCTTGTTGTTCCAGCACATCCCACAGATGATCCATCGGATCGAGAAGAAAACGTGATTCATCAGACCGGGCCACTTTCTTCCATTGCTCCCTGGTCCAGTTCTGATGCTCACGTGCACATTGTAGGTGCTTCTGGGGGTGGACAGGGGTCATCATGGACACTCTGACCGGCACGCAGGCCCGTACGACGCAAGCTGTGATGCACTGTGTGTTCTGACACCTTTCTATCATAGCAGCGGTGACTTTTTCACCAATTTGTGCTACAGTAGCTCTTCTGGGGAATCGAACCAGACAGACTAGACTTCACTCCCCACGGGCGCCTATGACCCTGTCGCCGGTTCACCGGTTGTCCTTGCTTGGACCACTTTTGGTAGGTACTAACCACTGCATACCGGGAACTCCCCACAAGACCTGTAGTTTTGGAGAAGCTCTGACCCAGTCGTCTAGCCATCGCTATTTGGCCCTTGTCAGAGTGGCTCAGATCCTTACGCTTGACCATTTTTCCGGCTTCCAACACGTCAACTTCAAGAACTGACTGTTCACTTGCTGCCTCATATATCCCACCCCTTGACAGGTGCCGTTGGAACAAGATGAACAATATTAACAGAAAAAATACAATGAAGTACTAATTAAAAAAACCATTTATTTATTATGTTCATGAAATAACACGTGTTTATTATTATTGTTATGAAAAGTAATTATAATGTTTGTTTTTGTTATAATTACAGATGCCGAAAAAGAGCCGAAGGTCTAAGACAATTAAGAAACAATTGTCCAAAAATCCAATCCACAAAGTCGGTCACAATACTCTAAAAGAAAGTGTTTAAGAAAAATACGGTAAACGAAACACTAATGAGAAAACTTTCAATGTAAGTGTTGATTCCCATACGTCTCGGTGTTAAGGCTCATTTCGCCAGGATGATTTACGATTTGAAGACTCGTGGAATAAACAATGTGCAGCTATGAGTTTAACAGCAATTCCGAAAAACACGACTCAGAGTGTTTGCACATGGACAGGAAATGGCCCCGATGATGTTTTGATTAAAGGAAATAATCTTTATCAGGAGATGGAAAAGTCTGGTCAAATGAATGATAATGCTCCAGGAAGAGACTATATTTGAATGACACAATTGCCAACAAGACAAATGTTGTCTCATACAACATTCCAAAAAACATTTGCAGATCTGTTTACTGGCTGTATTGGTGTAGATCAGTATGGCTCCAGGTTGTATTTATGCAAAGTGATAGGACACTTAAGAAATCACTGTTAAATAATAATGACGCATGTTTGTTCACTATCTCTGGCCATACATATGCAGTTATCAAGCGGGGACGGTGGTTTGCAACTGTTGACTCACCCGCAAGGAGCAAAATTGGCCTGCTTGACTACGAGTCTCCCAGTAGTTCTGTAGCTTACCGCGGCAACATTGAATCTGCCCGTCATCGTTTCTGCAATAGTAATAAATCATTCTGTCAAAGTCAACTGATATTCAAAATCCATCCGACGACAGTTTATCACGGGAGGCTACTGCTGTGTCTGGCGCGCCGACAACAACATGGCGACTGACGTCAAGTTAGAGAAAATGGTAGAAAAGACAGAAGGTGAATCATTTCTTTATTTAGCTTTCCTGAGGTGGCTTCCTTTTTGTAATTCACACAATACATATTAAAGCTGTCATTATAAAAAATGTGCGTCCCAAACATTCTTCTTCTTTTTTTTTCTTCCCACACAACTACATATAACACAATGTTTATAAACACTGTCCAGATGTTTTGGACAGCTGTTGAATAAAACAATTATCTGACACATCTTCCAAACGCACTCTATTTTACAAGTTCAAAACAAAATTAGGGCTGCTCGCTCGGTTATTTACAACTGTTATTTATCAAGGAGCAATCGGGGATTTTTGTCATAAGGATCACGGATTATGTCACATTATGATCATTGTCTGGGGTCTCGTAGGAATGGAAACGTTTCATACGCGTTGTCGTCCGAGTTTGACTCGCACCGATCTACATCTGTATCAGGAAATATTGTCAAAAACTTTACAGATTCACCAGAAATTGAAGAAGACTGACGTTATGTGGAGAACACAGTCACATTGTGACCCAGTGCTATATAAATCCACCGTTCGTCTCTGGGTGGTCGTAAAAATTTAAGAATTGTATCTCGTGCTACATTGCGCAGAACCCGGAGAACTGTAATTAATATCTAACATTATCATTATCATTGTTATTATTATTATTATTATTATTATTATTATTATTATTATTATATACAATTTATTTACAGCTGAATGGCCATGAGGATTCATTTTTTAATGTTGAAGAATAGGTTGTTGCACTGGATTGTTGTCATTTTGTCCATAAGACAATAAACGTCTGGGTTGTGTGACAACCCTGGTTCTACGACTGAAACACCGGAGTTCTTACTTTGCCTTAAGCTGTCTCCAGACAGCTCCATTGAATAAAGCTGAAAGGCCCCTTAAACCAACCAAGTCTCAACTTGACCCTGACAGGCTGTGATCGGGCCACTCAGACTCCCATTATGGGGTGCGCCCCCCAGTATATATACTGCATCCCCGCCTGTCATACTTCTCTGCATAATTCAGCTCTTGATGGAGCTGGTCAGTGAGGCCACCGGTAAGAACCCTCGTTCTTCATTCGTAAAACCAGGGTTGTAGCACAACCCGAACGTTTTACTTCATTTTGAACTTGACTTTTAACTATGCCATGTAGTAACCCACCACCCTCACTGACCGTGAGGTCAGAACCTATGTGTCCTATGCAAGACCCCAAAGGCAGAGACATAGACCCCTGGATCCGGGTTATCCTTTCCAAGGACCAACTGGGGGATGTGATCTCAAACCCCAATTTCAGCATGTAAGAACCCCTTCATAGGGTACGGAGGTAAATCACATTACCCCCCCCCCTCCACCATACTCACGTGTAAGGGATTCCGCATTCAGCTGAGCTTGTATGACCTTACGGGCTGACAGTTACCGCTGTCAACTCTGTACACAGGCTGGACACAACACCTGGCCGCTGTCAAAACAACCTGCGCCAGCGCTGAAACCGTCATGTCGGGGCTGTAGAATCTGGTGAACGCCCATGTGGTAGTAGTCGATGCGCTTCAAGACCCTCCTGGGGCTTCCTGCCCCACAGAGGAGTAGGCCAATGAGATCACTTCCACCGTCCAGTGAGAGAGACCATGTTTGGACAGAGGTTTCCCAATTGTCTGAGAGCCATTACAGACATAAAGCTGGTCGGACCGGCGTACGAAGTGTAGGATCCACATAGGCCAATAGCGCCTGGGCAGGGCACAGAGTATGCAGCCCCTCGTCCTCCTCTGACCCAAAGAGAGGGAGGAGAAAAGGAAGAGATTTGAATCACGCTTTTATGTTCCTGGGCTGAAAAGGGTTTCGGCGTAACCCTCCGATGATCCGTGGACGACCCAAGACGACCTTACCTCCTTGGTGAGATCCTCCAGCACCGGGAGGGGACGCGGGCGGGGGGCTCCGATCCCCAGCCTCCGTAAAATACGCCCCGGACAGCATGGAGGGAGCGGCGGCGGGTTCGGGGTCTCCCCAAGGGATCCCCAGCTCCGCCACAGCTCACTCCAGGAGGCGCAGCAGCCCCTGGTGACAAGGTTTGTGAGCAGCACACGGTGTCTCCTCACCTGGCTCTCCTCCTCCTCCTCCTCGGAGCCCCACTGGGCTGCGTGGAAGTCCCTCAACTCCCGGTGCGCGGCTGACTCCTCCCGATGCTGAGGGAGCTCCAGAGGGGCGAGGACGGGAGAGCCCATTCCCCCTCTTCGCCGAGTTTAGACTCAGTTTTACACCGCGTTACAAATAAATATGCAAATGATATTTTTCTCTGATTTCCCCAAATCGTCGATGCAAATGACAGTCAGTATAATTTTCGAGTCATCAACCGTTGGGGTATAATTCGAATGTTATTGAACAAACCTCCCAATAATAACAGTATGTTTTTCAAAAATAAAAAACTCAAAATGCACTGTTCCAAATTATTATGCACAACAGAGTTTCAAAACATTTTATAGGTTGTAAAGAGCTGAAAATGGTCATTTGTTGAATTTGCAGCACTAGGAGGTCAGGTTTACTGAAATCAAAAGCTATTTCAATCAAAAACATCTTAACAGGCCACGTTACATGTTAACATAGGAGCCTTCTTTGATATCACCTTCATAATTCTTGCATCCATTGAACTTGTGAGTCTTTGGAGAGTTTCTGCTTGAATTTCTTTGCAGGATGTCAGAATAGCCTCCCAGAGCTGCTGTTTTGAGGCAAACTGCCTCCACCCTCATAGATCTTTTGCTTGAGGATGCTGATTTTAGCAGATGCTCTCTTAATCCCATGAATTTGTCTGGCAGAAACCTTCCTCATTCTGCCTTTATCTGCACCAACCCGTCTGTGCTCTGAATCAGCCACAAATCTCTTCACAGTACGATGATCACGCTTAAGTTTTTATGAAATATCTAATGTTTTCATACCTTGTCCAAGGCATTGCACTATTTGAGGCTTTTCGGCAGCAGAGAGATCCTTTTTTTTCCCATATTGCTTGAAACCTGTGGCTGCTTAATAATGTGGAACCTCCTTCTTAAGTAGTTTCCTTTAATTGGGCTCACCTGGCAAACTTATTATCACTGGTGTCTGAGATTGATTTCAGTGATCCAAAGAGCCCCGAGACACAATACCATCCATGAGTTTAATTGAAAAACAAAAAATGAAATGTTTAGGACACTTCAATCCAATTTGCATAATAATTTGGAACGCGGTGTATTCAGTGGAGCTGGAGCTGGATCTGCAGACAGCTTAAGGCAGAGTAAGAACTCGAGTTTGAAATGTAGTCAAGCTATTACATATTGATGTTGCAAAGTCCTCATTTGTGCATCAGTTACTCTTGGAATGTGAGTTATTTCAAATGTTATGTGTGTGTGTGTGTGTGTGTGTGTGTGTGTGTGTGTGTGTGTGTGTGTGTGTGTGTGTGTGTGTGTGCGTGCGTGCGTGCGTGCGCGCGTGTGTGTGCTAGTTAAAATTGTGCTTTTCACAGCGCTGGGGTGGATAGAGCTCCCCTTCTTCTCTCCTCTCCTCTTCTCTCTTCCCTTCTTCTCTCCTCTCCTCTTCTCTCTTCCCTTCTTCTCTCCTCTCCTCTTCTCTCTTCCCTTCTTCTCTCCTCTCCTCTTCTCTCTTCCCTTCTTCTCTCCTCTCTCCTCCCCTTCTCTGCTTCTCTCCTCTTCTTCACTTCTCTTCTTCATTTCCTTCGTCCGGAGAATCTTGCATGGTGCAATATCTGTAAATGCAGTCGGTCGGTATTCAACAGTATTCAACCCGATGGCCGTTCTGTGGACTTTAAGACAGTTTTTCGTTGGTTTTTTTTTAAGATTGACCCACTTTTTAAAGTGGAAATCTTAAACATTTCCATTGAACTAAATATTGGTTAAGTCACCATCGCCGAATGAGGTGAGACAACGGTGAGCGAGCCTATGGCCCACCGGGTGTCTGTGGTGACTACATTCAAATCACAAGCGGCGCAGTCAGTGACACGTTTTCCGTCACCAGCAGCGCGGCCCGGGCGTTAACTACCAGCGAGGTCCAAAAACACCTCCAGTGAAACAGAAAATCTTCAAGTTTCCTTCCCTTGAAATTTGAATGGTTTTTTTTGTTGTTTTTTTTCAGAAGTTGGACGCTGCCTGGGTGTTGGTAAAACGAGCTACACCCAACTAAATAGAAACTAAAATTATTTTAGCGCGGGAAGCAAAACTTTGCAATTGAAGCGGGGAAAACGAGAATAACACAGAATGATGTAAATCAACAGGTTCCCCCGGTGGCTGCTCTGGTGAGAACCAGGGTGTGGGCTGCAGGGAAATGTCACCCTTTGCGGCGTGTTTGGCCGATTCCTTGGTGTGGCGTCATAAATGTTTTGTTTTTTCCCTTTGGGGCCCTTTTTTCTTGTTTGGTTTGGTTTATAACAAAGGGCCGGGGGTCCCGGGGCCGGACGCGGGGCCAGCTGTCGTGGACCAGCACCTCCTCCTCCTCCTCCTCCCCGCGGCGCTCCTGCCTCCCGGAGACGGTGGCCAAACAGCGGTGGCGCCTTCTCCGGGCGGCGGGCCCCCTGCAGGCGGTGCGGGGAGACCCGCGCCCGGGGGGCCGGGAGGTTTCCCGCCTGCGGCAGGTCCGCCCCGTCCTCCCCGCACTGGCGATGACGCGCTCCAGCCGGCAGCGCTCGTCCTCCAGCTCGGCGACGCACTTCCGGCGCCGCTCCCCTCCCGCGTCCCTGTTCGGGCAGCACTTGTGGGGCCTCGCCTCGCCGGTAGATCGATAGATCGATAATTGTTATAAACGGAAAGGCTCAGCGGCCACAACGGGAACATAAAACGTTCAGCACTAATGAGGCTGATTGGGCGGATCCGGTGCAGCTGTGCCACGGCGGGAAGAAGCCAGCGCCGTCACCCGTGGCTTGACCGCGCCCCCTCGTCTGCCACAAATGTTCGTTTTGTTTTTTGTTTTTTTTTGCTTAAATTATTAATTTTTTATTATTAGTATTATGATTACTATATCATTATTGCTGATGTGTATTTATTTCTTTCTTTATGAATTGCTTTGTTTGTTGAATTGTCTTCCGGTCGTTTGCGCTTGTGCCGTGGAACCAGTGGATACCACATGTGTTTAATAAGGGTTTGTAAAAAAAACCTCAAAACGCTCCCAGCTTCTCTTCTCTCCTCCGCTCTTCCCGTCACATCCCTTCCCATCTCTTCTTCTCCTCTCCTCTCCCCTCCTCTGCATCGCATCTCTCCCTCCCTCTCTCCCTCTCCCTCTCTCTCCCTCTCTCTGCACTAACAAGCTGTTTAGCGTGCTCTCCTCGGAGCGTCCGTCCGCCTCTGACAGCTCAGATCGCCTACAGGGCGGTGGGATGAGTTCATTGTCTGGTGTGTGATGGTGTGCAGCGGCTCGTCCCTTATTAGATTCCTCTGCTCAGCGAGAGTCCATCAACTAGATACGATCCACGCCGCAGGGCCTCGACGTGCAGCCAACGGGGCCCAAAGAGGAGAGACGCTTGATTTGTAAACAAGCATCAGTGAGGAGAAGCTGAGTTTTAATTACAGCTCCGAATCTTAGATAGATAGATAGATGGATAGATAGATAGATAGATAGATAGATAGATAGATAGATAGATAGATAGATAGATAGATAGATGGATGGATGGATGGATGGATGGAGAGACAGATAGAGACAGAGATAAAAAGTATAGATAGATAGATAGAGAGAGAGAGAGGGGGGGATAGATAGATGGATAGATAGATAGATAGATAGACGGATGGACTGTCAATACGATAAAAAACATGGAGAAAATGACAACATATGAAACATCTTTAAAGTACACAAAAAACCCAACTGTACACACAAATTGAAGTAAAAATTGATAAAAAATAAAAATCAATAAATCTATAAATAATATAAGTTAAATATATCCAAATGCCAAACCGAAATAGTCATATATATATAAAAATAAACAGAAGATGCAAAATGTGATACTAAGCCCAGGCTATGGATATATAGGGTATACATCATAAATAGGAATTATTACTATGTACTAAGTAGATCATTACAGTATGTACAGTGTAATACCAGTGTTATTGCACATAAATGATTGTACATATATTATTGCACCAGTTGCACAAAGTGAATGTGATTTAGTATTCTGCCTCTGCGACACCTTCACAATTCCCGCATTAAATTCCTCATAACAATCTGGCATTTCCCTCATTTGAATGCGACGTCGGCATCGCAGCGTCTGTGTGAGACACAGGAGCGGGTGGCGGGCCTGACCAGACGTTTGCTAACCTGCCACTTTGTTTCCACGCTCCCACAGTCATTGCGCGGGTGATTACAGGCCGCGCGTCTTCCTGAAAAAACGCCCGTGCTTGGGGAGGCGAGAGCCTCCCGGCGCGGCCGCTGAAAAGAGGCGGAATCTCCAGCGGCCGTAAAGCGGGGGGAGCAGAGACGGAACAGATGTGGGTGTGGGTGCGTCTGGGGGCGCTCCCGTGCACTTCCTGCATTTAAAACGACCGTGCACACAGGTCAGGCGCACACGGGTTAGGCCTAGTTTTAGGGACTAAGTCACGCTTTTAATCTGGACTGGCCGAAATGGCCTTTTTTTTCCAGTCGTGGTTTGAAAGACTCAGACTTGACCGAGACTGGTCTCAGATTCTCAAAAATCGACCGTATATCCAACAGATCCAGTACGCCAGCAACTGACGTAATACTTTAACGGACGGTTTTCACGGATACAGATTAGGCGGAATCTCAAGACGAAATCACACTTTTCATCCGGACTGGATCGAAATGACCTTTCTGAGTTTGGCTTTAAAAGATCTGACTTCCAGAAGGAAGATCCTTCCTAAATGAAACCTGACCAGAGGCAGGTTTATCTTTGGATTAATGGGCGTGGGGCCTCCAGCAAGACCTTGACAACAGAGGAAATGGATCATCTGGACTAAGACCAGCACCAAGAGCAGACGGAAGGAGCTGACTAGTCCTTCATCACCGTAGTCCAGGACTTCCTAGTCTACAACTCATTCATCCTAAATTAAGCAACGTCTCAGAAAGGCATTTCTCCATTGTGGATTAATTTAAGTAGGATTATCTTAATCTACATTTCCATTAAACCCCCTGCTGTGCATTCGCCCCTATTACTATAAATTAGGAGGTTTCACATCATTCCTTCGCCTAATGAGCGATCGGAATCCAGACGAGGGACAAAATCCACAGAATGTTAACCGTTAAACGGAGAAACTAATAAAGCGGGATTTGTGGATTAAGAAATTTGTTTCTTTGGGATAAAAAATGCAAATGAATATCAAACAAAGTAAGCCAAATTGGCTGGCTCACTTACAAATGAGAACCCGCGGGGAATGCAACTCCTTTCAAGGAAATTGATCCCCCATATGTTCCCATTGCGATGCTCACAAAAGAGCAGCGCGCAGGCAGACAGACAAACAGACAGACCTACAGTCATGGTATATAATCCAACGTTAATAAAAACCATCAACATCAACACGGGGATTTCGCCCTGCAGGTCTTGGGAAAGCAGGGCCGGGCATTGTGGGAAACAACCCTCGTAGCGCCGGGAGACCCAGGTGAAATCGCTCCCCGGCCTCTAATTCTGCCGGCTTTAATGATAATCTTTACATCCCTCCTTTGCTCCCCCGTCTGTTTTAACACGCAGAGATGTGCACATATAAGCCTCCATTACAGCCTCGTACGCTGGACACTCTCATGGGTAAAGGCTTTTCTTTCAACTTGAACCCGAGTTCCATAGTGTGAAAGGCTCCTATACCTACAAGCGGCGGCAGGTTCACATTCATCACATATAGAGGGCGTAGGACGGATACTGTGTATTATGATCCCATCTTCCAAATAACAATAAAAAAAACAAACAAGAGCACATATAGAATAAATGGAAGAAAAAAAATAGGTGACAAAAATAATAGTTCAGAAAAATAACAGTTACCTCCATCTTTAACAATCTTTTTGTCGATTGATAAGGGGGGGCAGGGTCATGGCTTTCTGAGCCGAAGCTCTCAGGGCTATTTCTATTATACCTATATATAAAAATATATACAGTATGCCCGAGGAAAGGTCGAAAAATAAGATTCCCCGATTTGCCGTCCGATCAAGATACCGGGTCTTCTCCCCTGAAAGTGACCCAGGGGTTGAAGCTGTAATCTGAAGGGAAGCGAGGAGCAAAGAGAGCTGTTGTGGCTTTGTCTTCTCTTAGGTTTGGTGTGAAAACATAGATGGAAGTGCTGATATGGCAATGAAGCGCCGGCTGGGGACACCCATTCCAGGAGTCTCACCTCTAATATGCCTGTTCCGCTGTGGGGGGGGCTTTTATGATTTTTATGTCACCTTTAACCGAAGCCTCCCCCCCCCACACACACACACACACACAGACACACACACACACACACACACACACACACACACACACACACACCACTTTTTTTATTTTCTCTACCTTTATGGGAGGGCTATGTTTACGGTCGGATATGGAAAATTGGAAAATAACATATTTGAACACACCACGCCACACTTCATCTCTCTCTCCGTCTCTTAATTCAATGTATTTATTTATTGGGGGGGGAGTGTGAGGGGGGGGGGGGCGGGGGGTACGTTTACATGCGCGAAGCAAATGGAAAACAACTTTTCTTTAAATAGAAATGTAGAATTAAAATTGAGAAATGTACATGTTTCAGTGAAAAATATATACAAATGAGTGGAGGCTACCTACAACATGTATAAATTAAATATGTATATGTATATATGTATATACTGTATATATACACACATATATATATGTGTGTCTATATGTATATATCTATATACACACACACATTGAAAATAGGAATCATTCGCTCTCTCTCTCTCTCTCTCTCTCTCTCACACACACACGCACGCACGCACGCACGCACGCACACACACACACACACACACACACACACACACACACACACGTACGCACGCACACACACACACACACACACACGTACGCACGCACACACACACACACACACACACACTCATTTGACTATCACCTCGGCGGTCACTTCACCCGAGCGGATCGTCGGTGCGCTTTGTGCTGCGCTGCGTGTAGTATTTGGGGGCGCCCTGGCCCCGCCCCCCTCCGTGACTGTCAGCCCACCCGGCCCAACGGCGGGCGGGGCTCGCGCAACAAGCCCACGGAACCCACCAATCGCGCGCCCGGGTGGGCGGCGGTGCCGCCGCGCGCTGCTGAAGTTAAAACTCCGTGCGCGCCCGTCGCTCCGAGCGTGTCGCGGGCGCACCGGAGTCCAAGCCCGGGCAGATCGTTTCCACGCGTCCCGGGGATTCTGTTCCGCTCTGTTGTGTCTAATTCGATTCCATCTGATAGAACGTGGATGTAGCCGAGGCTCGGATCCACCATGTTTCACCCCGGGCTCCTCCTGTGCGTTTCCCTGGCGTCCCTGGCTTTGGCACAGCCCGACAGCTCCGGATTATTTTACGCGCTGAGTTCCGACTTGTCGGAGGACGCGATTTTGGTGGCGAACAACGAGATCCGCGTGCCGTTCGGCAGGAGCGTGTCCGTGGACCCCGTCAACGACCTGGTGATCCAGACGCAGCCGGGCGACCGGTGCGGCGTCACGGTGCTGGACGGCGACCCGCTGTCCCAGAGACCCGGGCGGCTCTCGCCCAAGAAGTTCCCCTGCGACTTCGGTCCCAACGACGTCACCTACTCGCACCTGGGCTCCAGGAGCCCCGCCCGGGACCGCGTGAGGCTGCAGCTCAGGTACGACACGCACGCGGAGACCGTTGTCATCCCGTTCATGATGGAGATCGAGGTGATCTTTACGCAGCTGGAGCTGATCACCAAAAACATGCCGCTGACCGTGGGGAGCCTCCGCGGCGTCAGCAACCCCGTCGACAGGAAGACGCTGGAGTTCACTTACGACAGGGGCTCTCATAAGTGCGAGGTGACCTGGCTGTCCACGGGCGCGCTCCCCAGGTACGGCAGGCTGGTCCACGACGGCGAACCGGGGAGCACGATGGACTGCGACGAGTTTACGCGCTCCGGCATCCGCTACGAGCACACGTTTCACCGCAAATCCCCCAACAGGGATTACGTGCCGGTGGTGGTGGAGCTGCACGACAAGGATGGCAATCTCGTCAAGCGGGAGCATTTCCATCTGATGATCCGCATCAAGGAGGGGGAGGAGAACACCCCTCCGAAGCCCAGCTTTGTGTCGATGATGATGATGGAGGTCAGCCAGTTCGTCATGACAGCCCTCACCCCCGACATGATCGCAGCTGAGGACACTGAGTCAGACCCAGGCGAGCTGATATTCAACATCACCTCTCCACTGTCGTATGACGAGGGCTACATAGTCAGCACCGACGACAGAAACCTCCCAATCTCCTCTTTCTACCAGAGGGACCTGAGGGATCTGAAAATAGCCTACAAGCCCCCCTCCCTGGACTCGGACACCGAGAGGATCTTCCAGCTCGAGTTCCAAGTGGTGGACCCCGACGGCGCCGTCTCAGAGCCGTTCGCGTTCATGATTGTGGTCAAGCCCATGAACTCGATGGCGCCGATCGTGACGCGGAACACGGGCCAGCTGCTGTACGAGGGCCAGTCACGTCCGCTCTTCACGGGACAAAACCTGGCGATCGGTGACGAGGACAACTTGGACAGCGTCAAACTGAGCGTTGTGGACGGGCTGCGCCACGGCGACCTCACCGTGCTGGGCTCTCACAAGAAATTCTTCACCCCCTCCGATCTGGCCTCAGGCGTGGTCGTGTACCAGCACGATGGAAGCGACACTTACAGCGACAACATCATCTTCAAGATGTCAGACGGGAAAAACGACGTGGAGTTCCTCTTTCCGGTGACGGTTGTACCCACTGACGATGAGCCGCCAATCATAAATGCCAACACCGGGCTGGTGCTATTCAAAAACCAGATGATACCCATACCGCCGCCCACGCTAAGTGCCACCGATATCGATTCTGAAGATTCAACCATTAAATTCACCGTTGTCCCTCCGTTTTCTCCAATCGGCGTGGTGCTTTTGAGACAGTCGGACGCGCCAGAGGACCCTTCTTCTTGGAAGTTCAACGCCGACGAGGAGGTCTACGAGAAGGAGGTGACGGAGTGGCTGCAGAAAGATATCACCGATGGAAAGTTGTTTTACAAGCACACGGGCCCCCACAATACGGACACAATAACGGATCAGTTTGCGTTTACGGTTCGGGACGACAACGATCCCCCCAATGAGTCAGGAGAGAGTGTTTTCGTGGTCAGGGTTTTACCGATCGATAATGTGCCACCCGCGCTGTTTCACGGCACCACCTTACAGATGACCGTTCACGAGTACCAGCTCACGCATTTTAACAAAGAAGTGCTCCGCTACACCGATTTGGACTCGGAAGACCGCGACCTCAAATACGTAGTCGTCCAGCCCCCGACGGACACTGATGAAAACAATCCGGTCGCATTCGGTTCCTTGGTTCTGACGGAGAGCCCCGATATGGAAGTCACAGAGTTCACCCAAGCCCAAATCAACCATCACAAGATTTCCTATAGCCCCCCCGACGTGGAGCTTGGAATCACGGCCCATGTAGTAGAGTTCCGTTATTCCGTGGAGGACACAGCTGGCAACAGCGTGGAGGGTGCTTTTACAATATACCTTCAGCCGGTCAACAACAAGCCACCCCAGATAACGAACAGCGGCTTCGCCGTGTTCGAGGGCAGCATGCACATAATCTCTATTGCTGAGCTAGATTGCACGGACCCTGACACGGACAGTAGAAAGATTACGTTTACTCTCAGCCAGGCCCCGCGACACGGCCAGATTCAGCTGGGATTCACTGACCTCAAGTTAGGAGGCGTTTTCAATCTGGAGGACATCTCAGAAGGGAAGATATCCTACATTCATAATGGAGACGAGACAGTAAGTGACAGATTTAAATTGGATGCTAGTGATGGAATCCATATAGTAACCGTGATGGTAAGAGTCATAGTGAAGCCCGTTGACGATGAGACTCCCACCGTCAGCCTGCCGGCGGGGACGATTGGATCTCACATGGACGTGCTGGAGAATGGAGCCACGGAAATCACAACCAATGTCATTCAAGGCCACGACGACGACACGGATGACCTTGAGTTGACCTTTATAGTAGAAAATTCTCCGGCGATGGGAGAGATCCTGGTGAAAGGAGTGCCTGCCACTAGGTTCACACAGGCAGATATTATCAATGGCGTGGTGGTGTATGCACACACTGGTGGTGAGATAGGTCTGATGTCTTTAGAGGACGGCTTTAATCTGACTCTCACAGACATGTCTGAAGAATGGACAGTAGGTGGCAATCGGGTCAACGGAGTCCGTGTTACAGTAACTATTCTCCCGGTCGACAGCCAGGCCCCTGAGGTCGGAGTTGGGGTTCAATTCAGTGTTCTTGAAGGTGAGAAATATGGCATTGGCCCTCAGCACTTGAACGCCGACGACAATGACACTCCATCCGAAGATATTCTTTGCACCATCATCGTCCAGCCCAGTGCTGGCTACGTGGAAAATATCTCCCCTGCCCCGGGCTCAGAAAAGTCTCGATCGGGAACAGCTATCAGCGCTTTCAACATCAGAGATATTAGGGAGGGAAATATCCATTATGTGCAGAGCATTCACAAAGGGGTAGAACCTTTAGAGGACAGGTTCACATTTAGGTGTTCCGATGGAATCAATTTCTCAGAGAACATGTTCTTCCCCATTGTCATCATCCCCACAAATGATGAAAAGCCCGAGATTTACATGAGGGAGATGGTTGTCGTGGAGGGGATGAACATTGTAATAGACACTCCGAATCTGAACGGAGCCGACGCTGACATCCCACCTGAAGAGCTGACGTTCATCATTTCTAAACATCCCAAGCACGGAGCAATTCTCAACCAATTATCTACAGGCTCAGTTTTGGTCGACAACTTCACCCTGGAGGAGATTAGAGAGGCTTCAAGTATCATTTATGAACACGATGACTCAGAAACAACAGAGGACAGCTTTGAAGTCATCCTCACAGACGGAAAATATTCGGTCGAGAAAACCGTCGTGGTTATGATTATTCCCGTCGACGACGAGACTCCCAGAATGCAGATTAATGACGGCCTGGAAGTAGAAATAGGAGAAGCCAAAGTGATAAACAACAAAGTACTCAGGGCAACGGATTTGGATTCAGAGGATAGCGCGCTCACTTATATCACCCGCTTTGGACCTGGTCAGGGACTTCTCCAGAGGAGAACACCATCTGGTGTGCTGGAGAACATCACACTGGGAATGAACTTCACACAGGCTGAGGTTGACGAAGGGTTAATCCTTTACACGCACAGCGGACAGGAGGGGATTCGAGACTTGGTCAAATTTGACGTGACCGACGGCATGAATCCGCTAATTGACCGCTACTTCTACATTACCATTGGCGGCATTGACATGGTTTTCCCCGACGTAATCAGTAAAGGAGTGTCCCTTAAAGAAGGCGGCAGAGTGACTTTAACGACGGACCTTCTGAGCACCAGCGACCTCAACAGCCCCGACGAGAACCTGGTCTTAACCCTCACAAGGGCCCCCGTCAGAGGCCATCTAGAGTGCACGGATACCCCCGGGATGCCCATCGTTTCCTTCACACAGCTCCAACTCGCCGGCAGCAAGATCTATTACATCCACACCTCTGACGATGAGGCCAAGATGGACAGTTTTGAATTTGAGGTCACCGACGGCTTCAATCCCATTTTCAGAACATTCAGAGTGGCCATTGTGGACGTTGATAACAAGAAACCCGTTTTAACCATAAACGGTCTCGTTGTGACCGAGGGGCAGAGTAAGTTAATTACACCGTTTGAGCTGACGGCCGAAGATCAAGACACGGCGGAGAGGCTGTTGAGGTTCACCGTCACCCAACCGCCAGTGCACGGTAAATTGCTGTACAACCTGTCCACGCCAGTCACCGGCTTCACCAAGCGGGACCTGAATGAGAACCTCATCACCTACAAACACGACGGTACGGAATCAGCGGAAGACTCTTTCTCCTTCACCCTCACCGACGGCACGCACACCGACTTTTACGTGTTCCCCGACACGGTTTTCGAGACGCGTCGCCCCCAAACCATGAGGATCACCATCGTGCCGACGGACAACGGAGTCCCTCAGATCGTCGTGAACAAAGGCGCGCCCGCGTTGAAGATCCTGCCGACGGGCCACCTGGGGTGCGCCATCAGCGCCAAGGTGCTGAGGGCGGAGGACAGGGACAGCAGCCCGGCCTCCCTCGCATTCCACGTCACCACCCAACCCCAGCACGGTTACATCATCAACCCGGGACAGGGCAATGACTCCATCGACACATTCACCCAAGGTAAACACATTACAAACCAGGCATTTCAGTCATAATTTTATTTATTTAGTTACTACTGTACTACTTAAGTACTGTACATGTCAAATACATTTCACTCGCGTGGCAATTTATAACAAAAATATGCACAATTTTCCTGAGACTCGGAAGCTTACAGGGATATTTAAATGTACTGCGTTGACTCAAACGTGTGTGTGGGAGCTCTCCGCCTGTCTCACCCCGGAGAATAATTGAACCAACGGTGCTCTGTAATTAAAAGCTGTGAGATTTAGGGAAGCAGCCTAATTGGATATCTATTCATTTGACGCGTTTGGCCATTGTGATCTCGGCGGCCTTAAGGGGCGCCGGCCGCTTTAGTAAACAGAGATGGAAATGAAGCGCGGCGGACGGAGCAGGGAGATTGTTAAAAGTAAGTTGTGAGTGACCCCTCATTAAAGCCCCCCGGTCACAATTGTTTTTTTTTTTTTTTTTTTGGACTATCATTCCAGACCCACTGACATAGATGTTTGGTCAAAGTGGGGAAACTTTCAAAGCGTGTACTTCTTCCGCCGCTCGATTTTTTTTGCCCGGGTCGGCGAAAATGAATGATCAATAAATCCATGATCCATCAAATTGAACGTGTAAAGAATAAATCGATCGCGCTCATTACGTTCCCCAGTGATCTATAATTACTTTAAAGATCAGGATTGCTCTCAGAGATGAGGCTATACGTCTTTCCTTAATTTCGGTATCGTGATGCATATTGTGGCTAAAAATGTCCAAAAAATGTTGAAACATCCGGCACTGGTCAATGACATCACAGAACTCGCCGTTTCGCCATTTTTCGCGGTGATACACGAGCAATTACAGTAGCAATGAATTCCAGGGTAAAGGAAGATGAGCAGAAGGTTGAAGTTGAGCACGGCCCAATCTCTTCGAGTCTCTTTAAAAAGTCTCTCTCTTCGAGTGAAGAGAGCTTTAATTCACGGAGGGATAGCCGCTCGTGTCCGGCTCGCACGCCCTTTCCGATCGTTTCCTGTTGGCGGCCCCTGGCATTGGGCGGCGACGGTTTTCGCGGTGAATAATCGAGCGCGTCTGAAGCCAAACGGTGTGGCCGTCCGTGTGTTTCGGGAACGTTACTTTGGAGAACACAGGGCTACGCGGTCCCTACGTGGCCAGTAGCTCATACCCCCGCGGCTTTGATGAGTGTGCGCAGCCACAGGGTCTTCACTGAGGGTAAAGGACCCCGCTTGTGTTTGAGTCCCGGCGTCGGCCCGGGAACGCCGAGCGAGAAATAGCTCCTCTTTGTGCGCGAAAAGACCACATCTGACAGCCATTGAGGCCTAAGATGAAAGGCGGAGATAAAGGTTCAGCGGAGGGGGAGCGTGCACGACACGGGTGGGAGCAGGTGGCGCGAGAGAAATGAGGAAACCCAGAAAAGAGTCTTCTTCTTCTTCTTTTTCTTCTTCTTCTTCTTCTTCTTCTTCTTCTTCTTTCTTTCCGTACGCAGTTCAGGGGGAACTCGATGGCCAACGGCGCAGCGCCCATTGTTCGCTCTTTTCGACCGCTCGTACGGAGGACGAGAAACGGCTCCGAGAAAGGGGGGAGAGAGAGAGAGGGAGGGAGAGAGGGAGAGAGGGAGAGAGAGAGAGAGAGAGATTTTAGATTAAAAAAAAAACATTTATTTGCATATTTTCAAAGGATATCTCCAACAATAACCATTCACGAGAGACAAATTAAACATCCCACACAACCAAGGAAGCAAAAAAAAAAAAGAAAAAAGAAAAGTGAATTAACAATAATCAAAAAGTGAATAAATAAATAAATAAGAATAAAAATGAAAATAAATAGAACAATAGAACAACCAACACATACACCTAGAGCACATGCTTGAGGGAGAGGGAGGGAGGGAGCGGGAGGGAGAGAGGCAGAGAGAGCGGGCGAGCAAACAAGCTCGTCAAGAGGAAGCAGTCAGGTGAAAGAGACAATCCCTCAGTCTTTATTTACACTCCCTATTTCCAGGGCACGTCCCGCGAGGCCTCCTCTTTAAATATTTGATGATCAGAGTGCCCCCCGGTTCACGCCGTTGACTCCATATTTGCCACGGTCTCCTCGGCGGGTACAGGGCCAACCCCCCCGCGGTCGGAGTCGGCTTCGTCCCGAGTCGGCCGCAGGAACGTGAAACCTCCGCCTTTCAAAACGAGCTGCAGGCGACGCCGACGGAGGGAGCCGTGCGAGAGGTTCGGGACGCGTCCCGAGGAGGAATCCAGAGGTTTATCATTTCATGAGGCCTCTCCCTCCTCCCCGACATCCATTATTGAAGTTCACGGTTCACGGCGGCCGAGGCCTTTCGCGGTGTCGATGATTTGTTTTTTTTGGGGGTTTTTTTCCGCGCCGCGACAGACGACCGCAGAGAGGCGAGTGGAGGCCCTGTAATTCGGGGATGCAAAGGTGGGGAAAACAGCTGCGTGAGAGCGCGGGCGCCCGCCCCGCCGCGGCCCTGTTCTTAACATTCCCGGCGCTCATCTGTCATTTCCCACCGGATCCATCGTCACCTGGCGTTAAGGGCGCCTGAGCCCTGACACAAAGACCCCACGGCTTTTTCGGAGGGCTTTAGGGTTTAAGCCCCCCTGCCACCGCTCTCACCCCCGTCGCTCATGCCGGGCGACGATAAGGAATGGCGCGACACGAGAAACGCGGCGGCGGCGGCGCCGTGGCCAACGCGGTGCTGGTGGCGGGGCGGCTCCCGTCTCGGAACAGACAGGGAGCGCGGAAACTCGAACGTGCGTTTGAGGTTCGCGGTGCGAATGAAACCCGGCGGTGCGTTTCATCACGTTATTTCAATCTTCACGGGGATCATTTAACGTTTGCGGCCGACGTTGTTGTCTGTTTTTGTTTTTAAGTCGGACCACAGTGAAGTAAATAAGAAGCTAGATAGACAGACAGACAGACAGACCGATAGATAGACAGATAGACAGATGGATAGATGGATGGATAGATAGATAGATAGATAGATAGATAGATAGATAGATAGATAGATAGATAGATAGATACATGGATGGATAGATCGATACATAGATAGATAGATGGATAGATAGATAGATGGATGGATGGATGGATGGATGGATGGATGGATGGATAGATAGATAGATAGATAAATAGATAGCAGATAGATGGATGGATGGATAGATAGATAGATAGATGGATGGATGGATGGATGGATGGATGGATAGACAGACAGACAGACAGACAGACAGACAGACAGACAGATAGATAGATAGATTGATATATAGACTGATAGATAGATGGATGGATAGACAGACAGACAGACAGACAGACATATATAGACAGACAGACAGACAGATAGATACTTTTATTCAGGGGAGGGAAATTTCAGTGTCACATCAGCTCATTGAAAATAAATAGACGATAAAAAAAAAATATATATATATATATATATATAATAATAATAATTACGCTATGGAATAAAAATATAAATTGAAAATGGCAATGCCGTCCTAATGTTCTGTTTTTGTTTTTTCTGTCTCTGCAAAAATAATAATGCCAACTTCCCGTCTTAGATGACATCGACAACCTCAACGTCTGCTACGTGTTGGGGAGGGAAGAAAACGCCACGTCCGACGTCTTCCATTTCTCTGTCGAGGACAACGGTAAGAAGTTCACTTCTATCCACGCTTTTTAACTTCCACTCCCCAAATAGTAGATACTATTTAGAGCATCAGCATTATTTGGTGAGCACGTCCGACACCTCAGTACGCTCAAACAGGACGACGCACTACGCCCTCAACCATATCCCACAATGCATTGTGAGGGCGCCGAAACGGGTTTAATTAACCTTTATTTAATGAAGTGCTGAAAGGAAGTGGTAGATCTGGCGTCAACCGAGGAGGCTATCCGAAATATTTCCCTTGTTGACCTTACCTACGTCAAAATATTGGTATTTAAACATTTGACTGTAAAATAATAACCTCAGCATGACAGTGATTCAGCCATAAGCCGGCACAGACCACAGATTTCTAAATGCAGTTCTGTGACAGGACAGGCCTTTGTGACTTATGATAGTTTTGATGTTGTTATGATAACTACTAACTAACATCGCATTCCATTATAGATATCATACTCCACTTGTATAGGAAATAATACAAATCCCTCAGTCGTCAGACAATAACGCACTGACGACTGAGAAACCTGGATTATTGGATTTCTGTGCAAAAATACGAGGCGTTTTCCCTACGCTGAATGACAAACACAACGCTCCGAATGAATGACATGCTCACCCGCCAAGTTATTTCCGTCTTCATCTTCATCCCCCACCGGATGTCTAAACCAGTGCGTTTCCGCTGCAAGTTGTTTACCTGCCTGGAAGGGGTCCGCACGCGTGCCCTGACACCCTCGTGTCCCGCACCTCTCCTGGATCATGTGCATCAAGACGTGTCAAATTTAGCACCGTTTTATATTCCTGAGCCCTGATCAGATGCATAATAATTACCCAGAGCACACAGAACGACAAACAGAACGCAAACCCCTCAGATAAGAATGCTTTTGTTAATCCCTGAAGGGGGGGGGGGGGATTCGCTTATCGTGTTTTTTGGATGGGTGACCGTATTTTATGGCACTGGTCTTGCTTGCATAGAGACAGGAAAGGATAACATAAAAAAAGTCATAATATACACCAATAATGACTTTAGAATACATTCTGTCAACACATGTGCCGGCAGGGATTTGAGTTATGGACTCAACGATTTACATCTCATTCCTTTTTCAAATTGTGTCCACAGAAGGGTTTGTTAACAAGAAGGCCTTGACCAAAAAAAAAAAAAAAAAAAAAAGAAAGGCCTTGTACAGCGACTCGGGATCTGCCTCGACCTGGTGCTTTCGTGAATAAGCCCTCGACACAGGTGACATTGTCGCATCTTTTTTTTCCGCACTCAGCTGGTAATGCACGATAAAAGTGCTAATGCATTTCGGACAAAGGTTCTCTTATTCCATGAACGCCGAAAAAATTAAATAATTGAATGCCACCCTCTTGACTAGAGACCGTCTAAAAACCTTTGAAAGGCTTCCTAAATAGGCCAGTGTTGATGCAGAGTTTTGCTCTTAGGTGGGCGGTGTCGTTCTCGATGATGTCAGCGTGTAAGTGTGAAGTTGCGCACCGACATTTTGTTTTTTTGTCCGATCATCGGAAGTCCGCCTGGCAACTGTAAAGGTTGCGGCGTCGCCAAAGAACCTCGCGGTGCCAATCACTGGGGTGAAAAAAATGGCCTCTTAGGTCAAAAACACCCGAGTTCCCCCATTAATAAAACAAAAGGAAGGAGGCTTCCACCCGCAAAGGAATCCAACGCCCTCACCCCGCTAATCTGAATTCACTCCAGGATGCGTTTGAGGCACTAATTTGTTAATGTCTTTGTGATGTCTTTGCGACGCACGTGCACGTACGTTTATCTTCACACATGCACACACAGCAGAACACAGCGGTTTGCCGTAGGCTAAGAGGGTGTCAGGCCTCCAGCACAAAGAAGCGTTTGAAATCTAAGAAGCCAGGCGATGCCTGTGGTAATAAGAGCCCTGGGCTTGTGTGCTGGGCCCAGTTCTGAGGCCGCCTCTGGTAATTACACAGCCCTATTAAAGGCTCGTCTTTAGGGGAAAAGTGGCAGGAAGGACCCTCTGTCTCGGACAAACCAGGTGGGATGACCATAGTTAACTGGAAATGGCCTCGAAGACGACCTCTTTCCCATGCCAGGCTTGGCAACCAGGCATCAGGTTTTGGTTGCCGAAATTGACCACACGCTTGTCATGTCTTTAAACAGCCTGTATCTGGAGCAATGACTGTCTTGTGCAACCATACCACACGTTTTAATTGAGTTCAGTTAAGTGTTTTAGCTGAACATGCCAGCACTAAAATCCTCAAATCCTGGTTTAAAGAACCACCAGTCGAGCTATTTTAGATTATATTCATTTGACACATCAGGACCGCAGTCCTTGACTCCTGGTGTGAAGATCCCACAGTCAAACAATTTCATTAGTTTTGCCAATGCAACAGGCCAGAGTCCTGCATGGGATCCCCGAAAAAGGTGATTCGCGGGTGGTTTTTGTTGTCTTCATTTTATTTCCGGGTTCGGTTCTGGGTAAAACAAAGAGCATGCGGGTGGGATCGCGGGTGTTGATAATGAGTATATAAAAATAAAATTGAAATGATAATACCTTATTGACTTATTGATTATAAGACGACCCGTCTTTTTCAAGACTCATTTTTTTGGAAAAATACTTTCTGAGGACCAAATCTTGTTTTCGTCAAGAAAATGATTTCCTTTGAAAATAGCGCAGCATGCAGTTGTACGGAGGGAGCGACGATTGACGAATGTAATGCGGAACCAAATTTCACAAGCGCGAGAGTTCCGCCCGGTAACCGTGAGCAACATGCCAAGCTGAGCTCCGGCTGATTAGTGTCTGAGTCAGTCACACTGTGGCGAGTGCAAATGAGTCCGACACACTGGAGCTGAAAGAAGATTTCGGGTTCCCAGAGGGAGGACGGTGTGTCGGGTATGTGCGCGAAAACAGATTGAAACACACACGCGTTTTATTTATTATTATTCTACCGCATCTACCGCGTGGACTTTTAAGACGACGCCACTTTTTCAGGCGCGTGTCTTATATTCGGGTCGATTTGGTAATCCAATGTTTTAATCATCTGACCGCAGCACCGTGTCACTTTGCCCGGTGCACAAGAGGGTGTCTCCTAACTTCATGCGTAACACACCTGACAACGCATATCAAATGACCATTCACGTGCACTGGCCATGCACATGTACTCTGCGGTTGGTTCCTTAGTTGCAGAAAATAATAATAATAATAATAATAATTAAAAAAATATATATATATAATAATAATAAATATAGCTTTATTTATATAGCACCTTTAAAAACACAATTTACAAAGTGCTTTAACGGATGAAATAAAAGCAGAGTGTTCAGATGAATTTAAAAGGCAAAGGAACATTAATAAACAGGAATTCAATTCATTCATTAAAAAAGCCGATAAAGAGACAACAAAATAAATAAATGAATTCATAATAATAATAATAATAATAATAATAAAAAATAAAAAAATTATAAAAATAGGGGGCGACATCACATAAAAGCAGATCTATAAAAATGGATTTTGAGCAGTGATTTGAAAGAAGTCACTGACTCCGCCAGCCGTGTCTCCTCGTGCAGGTCGTTCATAAGCCGCGGGGCCCTGACAGGAAAGGCGCCGTCACCTTTGGCTTTAAGTCTCGGCCTTAGAACAGCCAGGGGGGCCCCGCCCGCCTGAGGATCTGAGGCTGCACACTGGCTCATATGGGGTCAACATATCTGTTATGTAGCTTGGAGCCAGACCCAGACGGATCAGTAAAATATTAAAATCGATTCTGAACCGAACAGGGAGCCAACGGAGAGAAGTCAGGATTGGGGTGATGTAACCGTCCAGCTGCTGCGCTCAGAACGAGTTGATATAAAATGAAGTACTACGGAGGAAGAACGGCAACGGCGAAAACGTAAAAACCAGGGATTTCTTGGCTGGTCACTGAAAGTAACACGAGTATGAGGCGGGTTTCGGATCGGGCCCCGGATCTTGTGTCGACGGGCGGGGTCTGGTTGCGGTACTGAATGGCCATAATGTGCGGTTGTCGGGGCGGGTACGGTACTGCACGTCGCGGGTGCGGGCCTTGAAAATCAGACTCGTGCAAGGCCCTCCGAGAGGCTGCAGTGGCTGCACAAGAGCTGAAAGGCAGCGTTGTGCCCGGACGTAATGTCAGCGCAGCAGTAACTTGACGCCGGCACCCAAATAAAATGTTGACTTTCATTATCTCTCTCTCTCTCTCTCTCGCTCTCTCTCTCTCTCTCTCTATATATATATATATATATAAATAATACAAATACTAATAATAATAATACAAAACTGGAAAATCAAATTTCATTTAGAATTTCCAGTTTTGTAGGTTTTTTTGTAGGTTTTTTTTTTAGGCCAAAAAAATACAAAATACAGAAGAGGTGGTTGCCAAAGGGGGCAACCCATAGGCCACGAAATGGTTGCCGATTGACTCAATCGGGTTGCCGAGGGCAACCGGGCACACCGTTGCCGCCGAAGCCCTGTTTCAGAGACTGTACGACGCTGGGTGAGACTACAGTAGAGCAGCCCCGCGACGCCTGAGATGGGAAGAGTGTGATTTGGTGCCACCGCTCTCCCTCTGTTACTCCGCCTTGAAAGGCTCTAGATATAGACCTGTCATATATATACAGCAACAAAGCAGGGCTGTTGTTGTTGAGGAGCTTTTTCGGCAGTAAAAATAGCCTCTTATTAGGAGAGAAAAAAACCCCAAAACAAATCGAGAGCGTGCTCCTGACGTCTGGCTCACCCTCCCCTGACTCCGTCGACGACTGTACGTCTCCTTCTGGGTCCGCTTTTTCAGCGGAGCCCGGGGGTTAAAGCGCCGGTTTGTCCTCCGCTCGCCTCCGTCCAGCCGGGTGCAGCTCCCTGACGCGGCCCTGGCGTTGCCCTCCAGACAATACGTGCCCTTAAAATAATGCCCTGCAGCGTCTCTCCCGCCATCACACCCAAATTCCATCTGATACGATACGCGGGGGCATGTGATTGCTTCTTGGTCCTCTGGTATTTCCCTCAGCCACCCTCCACCCTCCCCCCTCCACCCTTGCATTTTCAAACCATGCCGGTCGGGGCCCCGGTCTGGCGGAGCCGGCGTGCGTCCCGTTTTCTCCCCAAAGGTTGATGGGGGTTCTCAGTTCTCAGGAAATTTGCTGTCGCGGAGAGGCCCTGCACTCGCCCGGCTCCCGTGAAAAATGAGGGGCAGCGCACCTTCCGGCCCCCAAAGCCGAGCTTTTCTTCCGGTGCGTACGTCTTGTGACTTTACGACGAGTCCAAAATAAAAACCTTCAAACGAGACCTTAACTATTTTTGATGCTTCATCGATCCGGTGCGCCGCCCGCGAAAGGCGCGGCGTCGGTGCCGGTCATTGCTTACGCTCTTGTCTTTCTCGCAGATGACTTTTTTTTTTTTTTTCAATTTTCAATTAAATTTGCTATTTCCACCTTTATTTCAATTCTGTTTTGTTGTCGTCAGTCTGACGGATGGAAATCCGTCCCCACCTCGTCACGAGACGACGATGGCCCGTTGTTTCATTCCCAGAGGCCAACAACAACACCCCCCCCCCCCCCCCCCCCCCCCACAAATGTAATTTCTGAACAGTGGTATTGGGGTCGGAGGTCGACCTTTGAGGGATTTGCCGGCTTTGTATCCCCGTGTCAGTTTGAAAGCCTTGAATACAGAAGAGAATTCACATTTCGATTCATCTCTTTTTGCCGAGGCCCCGTTGCCGCCGCCCGGATCTGAAACTCATTAGCGGCCGTGTTTGTCCTCTGACCTTCGTCTCTGTAGTACCACCTCTCACTCGTCGGGAGACCGAGTCAGGGCGCTCTGCCGCAAAACCCCGGGCGGGCCCCAACTCGCCGTTGCCACGGTGACCATTGGATCTCCGGTTAACCCCTCGACCCTCTCTTTGTCGACCTGTCCGAATCGGAGTTTACCTATCCGGGACCAGTTGACGGGGAAAAACACTGGCTCGCTAATGGTTGCAAACACGCACGCACACACACACACACACACACACACACACACATAGAGGCTCATCTTTGTCTGTCAACAGACAAAGAGGAATTTACTGTTGCTCCTTTTCCCCAATGCCCCCCCCCCCCTCTCTCTCTCTCTCTCTTCCACCTCTTCATCTCTCTCATCTTTCGCTGGCACTCCAGGATCTTCCTCTTGTCAGATGTGTTTTATTCATCCTCCATTCATTTGCTCCGAAACGGGCGCACACTTCATTATATATTTCCCCTCCTCTTTTATGTTATTTCCGTCGGCCTTTTCCCCGCTGTCAAGGTATTTCGAGGTGAGACTGGGTGCGCTTCGCCCCCCTCGCGTATCAAAGCGCGGCTCACGCATCGCGATGTTAAATCTCTCGTTAGCGTACGAGGCATCCAGCCTCGCGACCAGGCGTCGGGATTAGGATTTAATGTCGCAGTCTTTCCCGTCCCACCGGGCGGCCGGGCCCGCTGTGCCTGTGTCTGATCGCTGTGCGAGTGTGTGTGTGTGCGCGTGCGTGTGTGTGTGTAAATACACGTACGTATTGATGATTTTTTAATGCTTACGGAGTTCCCGCGCATTCAGCTGTGGTGATTGTCATTCATTGTGATGATCAACATCTGATTAGTGCCGAGCGGGGAGCGGGAGGACGGGGGTGGGGGGGGGGGGGGGGGGGCGACGGCTGTGAGTGGCGGAGTGTCTCAGCAGAGGACGGGATTTATTATTATAATTTTTTTTTACGTTTTGTTTTGTAATAGTCATGTAAGGTTCCTCGTATTCCTGTGCACGAGGCCAAAACATAACAAACATGTTTAAAAATGCATAAACGCGGCGACACGCGTTTACACTTTTACGATAAGTGTTGGTGGCACGACAGCTTTTATTTCCCTCCATTTTGACCGGAGATCCATGGAACCGACGGACTTCCCGCTGCCTCGATTTCTGTTTCTGGTTATCCACGTCTATTCTTTTGTCTGTCTCTTGTTCTGCATTGTACCGTTTTCACTTAAATGGGTGTCATTTTATTTATTTATTTTTTTCCAATCGCGCACAGATCACGTGTCTGAGTCATTTTGCACTGAGGGAGAAGCATTTGCATTTTGGAGTGCAATTCATTTATTCATAGGCTACGCAAATTGGCTGTTATCAAGGCTTCCTGTTTTATACCCTGCTACGAACCGATAACAACCCTAAAGGTGAATGTTAATGAACTCTGAAGTTCTCAAAAAGGAGATTTCGGGAGCAAATTTGTGTCAATCGAGGGGAGGGAATTAATGCTTTTTAGGGGGGTTGCTATGATGTTCTGGCCCTCATTTAATTCCTTCATTAGTCCATTTCGTGTGCCCCATTTCGGTATTCGGGAAAAGCCCATCATTGTTGCATAAGCAGGAAAGCAGGTTTTGGCGAATCGAAATCAAGAACTTCACCCCTGTGCATGTGCGTGTGTGCACGTGTCGCGTCTTCGTCCTCTCCCTCGAAGCCGTGCCCGAGGTGAAAAGCCTGGCGGTGAATAGGTAAATCACACAAACTTCAAAGGCGCGGCGCATCCCAACTGTCCCCCAGATGTCGATTTCCTTGCGGGGTTTCAGGCGCGGTGTTTCCGTGCACGGCTCTCGCGGCCCGACGCGGCACCGGCTGCAGCGTTGCGACCCCCCGAGTCGCTGGTCACAACGACTTCTACGGAGCGGGGGGACAAACGGCGCTTTGCCTCCTCCCTCGCGGGCACGCGGGTACGAGGCAAAGTTTTACCCATGCAGAGCCACGCTCTCGCTCTGGCGCGGGCAGTCAGAGGGTCTGGGAGGTACAGTGGTCGCGGGGGGAAAATCTCGTAGACCTTGAACTATAACAGCGGTTCAGCTCCTCCGTTGACACGGCCCTCCAAAGGTGTCGTCCAGTTGAACAGCATGCTGCGAACATGTGTTGGTGCCCGTGGCCTTGAATACCAGGCCAGCCGAGCGATACGTTCACACCGCAAGCCTTGGTGCTCGATTCGGATTTATTGCTCAGATCTGGTCTTTTAATTTAAAAAATGTGGCCAATATCAGATTTCAGTGTGACCCGGTCACGGTCCCGAACTGACCCGCGTGCGCACAAGTAACAAGGAAGTCACAGGCAGCATGCTGTCGCACAGTAGTAAACCTGGCAGGCAAATGCGCAGTCGCCCGGCGGCGTGGGGCCGTGCGCCTCGGCTCAAGCCAGAGGATGAAATCTTTAAATCCAGACAGGGGCACGGTGCTTTTTTTGTTTTGTTCAATAAGGACATTTAGACCTAGTAGTTTAATCACATCTAAAATAAAAACGCAATGCAAATTGCGCAGGTTTTTGATCTGGTGGTATTCATAAAACACAGCGAGTGTGGGTGCACCCTCGCAATGTCGCACTATTTATCTATTTATCTATTTATCAATCTATTATTTATTTTCTTTCCCTGCGCTGTATACGCTGCTTAACAGTGGCGGACGGCTGCCGCGGTGCGATGCAGGTGCAGGGGTGGGGGCGGCCGTGATGCAGGTGCCAGGGTGCGGGTGCCAAGGAGGGGGTGGCTGTGCTACGAGTGCCAGGGTGGGGGCAGTTTGCGGTGTGGGTGCCAGTGGAGGTGGCTGCAATGTGGGTGCCGGGGTTGAGGTGCCGTTGTGGGGGTGGCTGCAATGTGGGTGCCGGGGTTGGGGTGGCATGGTGGGGGTGGCTGCAATGCGGGTGCCGGGCTGCAGGTGCCATGGTGGAGGTTGTTGCAGTGCGGGTGCCATGGTGGGGGTGGCTGCGGTGCGGGGGTGCCGGGGTGCGGGGGCCATGGTGGGGGTGGCTGCCGTGCGGGTGCGTGGTGGGGGCGGCCTGTGTGCGGGTGCCATGGCTGGGGTGGCTACGGTGCGAGTGCCAGGGTGCGAGTGCCATGGTGAGGGTGGCCGTGGTGCAGGTGCCACGGAGGGGGTCAGCCGCGGTGCGGGCGCCGTGGTGTACTTCGCTCTGCTCGCCGATTCCGAATTCGGGGGCAGAATTCCGAGTTCATTCTCACTTTTTTGCATCCCCGGTCCGTGAGAATAAAAAGGTCAGGAACTTCTGCTCTAGAGTGACGTAAAAGTCGCATGAATTCTGATTTGACTGTTCAGACTGAGGTCGCATTGCAAAAAATCAGACCTGTATCTGATTTATATATGCCATATGAAAGTGGCCCAATTCCGAATTGAAAAGATCAGATTCCATGTGATTTTTGCTGTTCACACTGTTCACACAAAAACAGATCAGAGTCAAATGAGCAAAGAAATTTGCGGATTTGGGCCACGTTGCCCTGCAGTGTGAACGTAGCCTAACTTCGCCGGTGGAGAGACCGACCGTCGTGCACATTGCCTCGGGCAAAGTGTAAATCCGGTGGGACACACGGGGACAAGCACACATCCACAGACAAACACTGAATTATTTGTAGGGTTCTTCCGGCAGGTCCCAGAATGACCTTTCAGTCTAACATCTGCGCGGGCGCACACATACACGCTCCTCGCAGACCTATCCGAGTGCAAATACACTCCGTCCTCACTCCCTAATCCTCTTTGCCACTCCATTCACTTTGCCACATCCGACTTCTTATACAACCACTCCATGTCATCGGCTGCGTTGGCGCATTAGCTTGGGGGGCAGTGCGGCTCAGACTATTTCCCATATTATCCCCAATAGAATAGAAACATAAGGAGGAGGATATTTTTATTGTCGTTACAGGACACGTTATACATGAAAGGGAATGAAATAAGGTACCCGGGGAAAGGTCAAATGTGCACCTTGCCAGAACCAGCCACATTGCTATGAAAGCACTCAATCTTAACCTGGATGTGCGGCGCAGTTAATCTTTTGAAATGTCATTGGCCAATGAATCGCTTTTCCTCAGTTGAATGAGGATTGAAGCATAATGGCAAATAAAAACATTATTGCCCCCATCACTCAACAAATGTGTTTTCTACCTGAACCAATAGAAAATACATTACATCTGTTCGTATTTCAATTTCCGGAAGGTCAGCGTTAGTTCAATTAGTAATTCCCTTCGATGGAGAGTCATCAAGGGTTTTCAGTTGCGCTGGGACCGGGTTGATGAAAGTGGAGTGGATGAAGGTTGCAGACGAAAGGGGCAACAGTGACACCAGCAGCAGCAGCAGCAGCAGCAGCATCAAGATGGTGGTGGTACAGTGCAAATGATCCGCCGACGCATTCCGACATCCTTGTAAAAAACGGCTTGGATTGCTCTTTGCATGCATGTACATACATGTCAACACGCATAACACAGCACAGCGACAACGGCCGTCACTTCAAGAATGGCCGCAACATCTAACGACATAACACGAGCAGCGAGAGCGCCGCTATATCCTCACGGCATTCAGTAAATTGATCCGTTTGTCAAAAGACGCCCAGTCTTACTTTGATAATCAGTGGTGCAATTCAGGGAACTGTGCTATGCAAAATCAACAACCTAATTTGTTCAGAAGACACACACACACAGAGAAAGCAAAGCGTTGTCGATGATAGCTCGGCCCCACTAACCTTTAAATCTTAACTGCACTACTAGTGCAGGGGCCTGGCGTTGATGCACAGCAGTTGCGGTTTTGAAAAAGAACAAAAAGCAAAAGTGAAATGAAGGAGTCACTGTGGGAAGAGGGACAGCTGTTTATCAGTATCCTCTCGTGCGATGCTCTTTATATCACAAGCCGGCATCAAAAAACCCAACATCAAAGTTTTATCTCAGCGGGATTGACATGGTGCCCTAAACCCTGCAACTTGCCCAGCACAAAAAAAAAGTATGATCCTTAATTGGTGGGGATGAAGTGCTGTAGTGTGGAGAGTAGTTGCAGAGTAGTTGTGCAGGAAAGCCTTTAGCCTGTGAAGTCAATTAAGCTCTTTTGAGGATGATTTCAAAGCTTCCTTCTTTTGTTTATAGTCAGCACATGGGCTAGGCCTTTTATCCCTTCTAAAGGCTGCAGGAATAAGACTGTTTGATACACGCGAACTCAGAGGACCTTTGTCTGAGCGCAGCTCTTCACCGCCGGCTTAAGGTTATACGGAGTGACACACACACACACACACACACACACACACACACACACACAAATGAAATTCCAATTGAATCCAAAGCCAGCCAAACGTTTTAATCGCAGTACACTGCGTTCCAAATGATTTTGCAAATTGGATTTAAGTGTCCCAAACATGTAATTTTTTGTTTTTCAATTGAACTCATGGATGGTATTGTATCTCAGGGCTCTTTGGATCACTGAAATCAATCTCAGACACCTGTGATAATTAGTTTGCCAGGTGAGCCCAATTAAAGGAAACTACTTAAGAAGGAGGTTCCACATTATTAAGCAGGCCACAGGTTTCAAGCAATATGGGGAAAAAAAAACGATCTCTCTGCTGCCGAAAAGCCTCAAATAGTGCAATGCCTTGGATAAGGTATGAAAACATTAGATATTTCACAAAAACTTAAGCGTGATCATGGTACGTTGAAGAGATTTGTGGCTGATTCAGAGCACAGACGGGTTGGTGCAGATAAAGGCAGAATGAGGAAGGTTTCTGCCAGACAAATTCATGGGATTAAGAGAGCAGCTGCTAAAATGCCGTTACAAAGCAGCAAACAGGTATTCAAAGCTGCTGGTGCCTCTGGAGTCCTGCGAACCTCAAGGTGTAGGATCCTCCAGAGGCTTGCAGTTGTGCATAAACCTACTATTGGGCCACCCCGAACCAATGCTCACAGTTGCAGTGGGCCCAGAAATACATGAAGACTCATTTTCAAACAGTCTTGTTTACTGATGAGTGCTGTGCAACCCTGGATGGTGCAGATGGATGGAGTAGTGGATGGTTGGTGGATGGCCACCATGTCCCAACAAGGCTGCGACCTCAGCAAGGAGGTGGTGGAGTCATGTTTTGGGCCGGAATCATGGGGAGAGAGCTGGTGGGACCCTTTAGGGTCCCTGAAGGTGTGGAAATGACCTCGGCAAAGTATATAGAGTTTGTGACTGACCACTTTCTTCCATGGTACAAAAAGAAGAACCGTGCTTTCTGTAGCTAAATCAACTTCATGCCTGACAATGCACCATCTCCTGCTGCAAAGAAAACCTCTGTGTCATTGGCTGCTATGGGCATAAAAGGAGAGAAACTCATGGTGTGGCCCCCATCCTCCCCTGTCCTCAACCCTATTGAGAACCTTTGGAGCATCCTCAAGCAATAGATCTATGAGGGTGGGAGGCAGTTTGCATCAAAACAGCAGCTCTGGGAGGCTATTCTGACATCCTGCAAAGAAATTCAAGCAGAAACTCTCCAAAAACTCACAAGTTCAATGGATGCAAGAATTGTGAAGGTGATATCAAGGAATGCTCCTATGTTAACATGTAACTTGGCCTGTTAAGATGTTTTTGATTGAAATAGCTTTTGATTTCAGTAAATATGACCTCCTAATGCTGCAAATTCAACAAATTACCATTTTCAGTTCTTTACAACCTATGAAATGTTTTGAAACTCTGTTGTGCATAATCATTTGGAACAGTGCATTTTGAGTTTTTTATTTTTGATAACATACTGAGGTTTCTTCAATAACATTCGAATTATACCCTAATGGTTGATGACTTGAAAATTATACTGACTGTCATTTGCATCGACTGTTTAAGAAAATCAGAGAAAATTATAACTTACATAATAATTTGGAACGCGATGTGTGTGCTTTATCATGCTTTACTGTATCTGCTCATGCGGTGTTAGTGTGTTGTGCGTGTGACCTCTCCCCCCTTCCCCACGCGTCCCCGGAAGTGTGACTTCTTTGCGCCGCGCATGCATGCCCTTCCGGTGATGGGTGCTGATTAATTTATATTAGCTGTCCCCTCACCTCAGCATGCTGCACGCGAAAAGAAGGCGGAGAGCGCCTTTGCGGTGAACTCCTCACCTCCGCTGAGTTCTCTGCCCCACGCCGGCTTAACATGTAACAGAGTCATCAACACAGGCCGATAGCATCCCCGTGTTTGGGAACGTGTTTTAGATTTGGTACGTGTGTGTGTGTGTGTGTGAGAGAGAGAGATAGAGAGAGAGAGAAGCTCACAACGTGACCTATAAGTCTTATGTTTGCAGACTGTGACAGCGACTTAAGACCTGGCATGCTGACCGGACAAAATAACGAAGAGCCTCGAAAGCATCTTTAATAGAGCCGGATGTGACAACTGTCACATATCCCTCACACACACACACACACACACACACACACACACACACACACACACACACACATAGTGACGGTGTTCCGTTATTGTGAATCAATATAAGACTAGATGGAATAAAAGTTGAATACAACAACAACAGCCAAAGTTTACCGTTGAGACTCCACCGAATGATACAATATGATTGTATGGAACATAGATCTGGAGCTTCGAGATGACCTCTATGCAGAACTGGGCGGCAGCTGGTGGAGATGGGTTCTGATGCTGGTGGAAATGGGATCTGATGCTGGGGGTGATGGTACCTGATAGTGGTGGAGGATGGGATCTCATAGTGGAGGAGACGGGACCTGATACTCGAGGAGAAGGGTTCTGATACTGGCGGAGATGGCACCTGACACTGGTGGGGATCTCATAGTGCAGGAGATGGGAACTGATACTGGTGGAGATGACCTCTATGCAGAACTGGGTGGCAGCTGATAGAGATGGGTTATGATGCTGGTGGAAATAGGACCTGATTCTGGTGGTGATGGTTCCTGATACTGGTGGAGATGTACCTGATCATGGTAGTGATGTTACCTTATACTGGCAGAGATGGTACCTGACACTGTTGGAGTTAGGATCTCATAGTGGAGGAGATGGGACCTGATACTGGTGGAGATGGTACCTGATAGTGGTGGAGATGGTACCTGACACTGTTGGAGTTAGGATCTCATAGTGGAGGAGACGGAGCCTGATACTGGTGAAGATGAGACCTGATAGTGGTGGAGATGGGACCTGATGCGGTTGGAGATGCGGGTGAAGGTGGGAGCACAAGAACATAGCATCTGAAATGACACACAACAGGGAAGCCAGTAACAATCCAAATACTCCATTGTTCGGTTTAAGGGGTTGGGTTGGTGAAGTAAACTGCACGTGATTCAAATCGAATGATTGGTGACAGTGAGGAGAAGTCGTCTTCCCATCTGAACTTTTCGCTCAATCTCCGCCGGGCACGCTCATGATCCAGCACGAACTTATGCGCCAACTGAGAGTTGAACGGTCAGAGACATTCCAGGCATGGCCGGCCATTGTTCATTCCCACAAAAGCAGTGGCAAACAGAGCCCGTCCCCTTGATCTTTTATTCTCTTTTCACAATGTTTTCGCTCTATTTTCCGTTTAGGGACTGCATGGCTCTCTCTTCCTGTTGCGTCAGGTTGGGTAATTTAGCGGCACAAAGCAGCGTCCTCCCTCTCCTTGCTTGTTCAGGTGACAGATATAGGCGAACAGGAGCACGCGGCTGTTTATTCTGTCAACACTTCCTCGGTGATACTTATCAAGTGACAGTCACGGTTGGCTAGGATGCCTTCCCATTATGGTTGGCACGGGAAGAAGTGAAGGAAAATGTTGGGGAGTAAACTGGATTAAATTTGAATGTTAATCGAGTTGACATAGAAAAGGCTGGCTGTTTGACAGTGGGTGATAAGAGAAATACATAATTGTGTCGTTTTATAAATCCATTAGTATTCTGTGAACAGACGTGTGGAGTCCGGCCTCCATGCAGTCATTTACATGCTGTTTTTCCTATTACTGATATAATTGTGCCCTCTGGTCATAAAAGCTCCGCATTTCTCTCTTCAAGCTTTTATCGAGCATTGAGCTGTCAGATTTAGTGAAGTTACATCAAAGATGTAAATAGCCATGGATCCACCCACATACATGCATAATTCTACAGAGATATTAAGAAATTTAGCAGAACGCCCTCACTTGCAAATTATTTAACATGCAGCACTAAGTCAATTTGTGGGAGGCCAGCAAGTAATTCTATTTTAGATTCTACATTTTCTGAAAGGGGCTATGAAAGCATATTAGGGCATCGGAAGATAAAACTGCTCGAAAATATGTCTGTGATTCAATTAAGTAAATTTAATTTGAAAGTACGAGAAATTCGCGAGAAAAAACCATGAAGGGCAAGAAAAAAATTGAGCGTTTGAGTTTAATCATAGATGGAGAACAATCAAAACAACCGCTAGAGAACAATCTTAGAAGTGGTACTTTTCCAACTTTGCCTTCAAAAAGATTCTTTGGGCGAATTCACAAAGAATGGATTGTGGCCACTAATAGAACCATGAATTGCGCATCAGTTGTCCAAAAGTTTTTACAACTCTATGGACTCTCGGGATTTCATTATATGGTCGTCTGCATCCGATCTGCTATGTGTTTCTCCAAACAAAACCCCCAAAAATTGTGTTGTTTTTTTGATTGTTCATGTATACTGTTATTTGGGGGATTTTATTTCTTTTGCCTGTTCAGTTACCACCAGCTCTCTACAGACGGTAATAATTTTATATAATTTTTCTAACTTCGTGTGGCAATTTGTGCCGGCCTTTGAGAATTGGATGTTTTTTTTGCAATGAACCTCATTTGCATAGAAATGGGCCAATTTTGCATCAAAATCTATGAATAATACATAATTTAAATATGTGCAAATAGCACCGGCGCATCGAGACGCTATTTGCCAGGCAGCACAATTAGGGGTGCATTCCACCGTTTGAGGGCGCTTTGTGAATTAGATGGTTTCTCTTTCGCTTATTTGCATACATTTCGCGGCCGCAAAAGCTGTGCAATCCTTTTGTGAATTTGCCGTCTGTTTTTATTCCAATAGATTTCCATTTAAAATCTCAGATAATTTGTTTTTTTTTTTCACAAAAATGTTATACTTCATCTTCTCAGGGATTATGATTTTCTTCTCAAAACATTGCTTTTTTTGCCCTTTCCATGCACCTTATACACATTCATATTCCGAGAAATAATGTAAAACATATTTTCTGGGAAGAGTAGCCTTGTAACAAGTTCCTCATTGTAATTTAAATGAAATAAATGTCAAGGGAAAGTTTCTTGATATGGCCCTTAACCCTCTGAGAACTCTCAATTCACATAGGAATCAACAATATGATAATGATTATAATAACAACTTCATTTATAATGACAGTAATAACAACAATACTACATAGTTACAATAATATTCATCATCCTCATTGTCATTATTATTATTATTATTATTATTATTATTATTATTATTATTATTATTATTATTATTATTATTATTATTATTATTGTGTTGATTATTATTATAAGAAAAATATTTATGATAATAAATGTTATAATTACCACTCATAAGAAGTCATCATTTGTGTACCATTTGACTGTGTCCAGGTGGGAACAAGCTGAAGGGGCAGCAGTTCCGTTTGGACTGGTCTTGGATCTCCCTGGAAAAGGAGTACTACGTGGTGGACGAGGAGGACAAGTTCCTGGAGGTGGTGCTGAGACGCAGAGGCTACCTGGGAGAGACCTCATTCATTGGTAAGTCAAGCTACTCCCGCTGTCTCGACGCTTCAAATGGCACAGATCCTCGGTCTCGGTGGCATAAAACGTCCCCAACCCCACTCCTCTCTTGTTGCAGTCAAGGGCCGCTGTTCTTGTGGGGACATGGTTTCAGTGGCGGTTTTAACAGCACCGGCAGTTCCTTCACATTATTTCCACTATTGACCGTGTGAGACTCATACAACCCAATTGAACGTCCCTTAACTGCACTTATTGACAAATGGGTGGCATTTTTCACACCGCGCATTGAGCGCATATGGACATCCCTGTTTGCGCTTTCTATTCGAAAACATTACTCACTCATATTTGTTTTTCTCAATTGACATAACACGTTTACACTCTGAAAGCTGGAAGAACATCCCTCACATAGCTTTATAGTGTGCAGCACAACATGTTCACGCAAAAAGCCATTACTTTTTCCCATCTCCTCCACTATGAGCCATACTCAAAACCTTGTTTCAACCCCACGTTTCAAAACAGAATAATTCCACCCTTGAATAGAAACAATGTCACCGTAATGAGAGTTCCTTTTCATCCTTTTTATCATCCCTTCAATTCAGAGGTGTTACAAGGATGTCATCTTTGGGTGGGCATTTGGATTATTTGGGTGGGCAACAACAAAAATGTTGCTTTTTCCTAAATAGGGTATATAAACAAGGGCGTAGTTCAATTTTGAGAATGGGTGGGGTTAGAGAGTGACTGAGAAAGTCTCCCCGTTACGTTACGCACAGGGCTTTTTTTGCTCTCTATGGCCACACTAGAAACACGCGGTTTTATCAGTTTTGATTAGAAAAACAAAGCGACGTGCGACGTATTGAACCCATGTTAATGCCCCGCTGTTGCTCCACCGGCCACATCCGCCGCGCTGCATTTCAGGTCTATTGTTTTTCATCTGCAGGCGGCTACGTGAGCCTTTCCCCCAGCAACACGGCAGATAAAACTATGCAGAAATGTTTTTTAAAGAGTGCAATCAGTTTAAATGTGTTGTGAGTCTACATTGTACCAGGGACCTATGAGCTGTTGTGGGATTCGCTTATTCAGGATTTTATTGATCAAGACCCGTTTTAAATACAAAGAACAAACACGCAAACGAGTCTGAGTGTGTATGAATGTGGGGGGAGAGGAGACGGGGGTTCAAGTTCATTGATGGGTTGTTATAACGTGCATAATCATTTCATCTGATCGGAGGGGAGGTGTCCAGGACAGTGTGGAAGAAGGGGGCTGGGTGCGAGTGGAAGGAGAGCGAGAGTTTCTGAAGAGAAGTCTGGAAAAAAAAAACACGGCCATCCCAGGTTATTTTTTCCGATTGAACACCTCAACCCAGGGGCAATTGTAAGGCGATAAAAGCAGCTTCCGCTTTACACAGGGGCTCCGTCGGCTCCTTCGTTGTGTCTGTCTGGTCGACCCCGCCACACGTACGTCACAGTATTATCAAACTGTGTTGAAAAATATTTAAATCGCTGTGGTTTTCAATATTCCTCCTCTCCCTCCGGCAACATCAAGGCGTCTGGCGTGGCCGTTTTTTCCGATGGACATCTACCGTGATCGCCAACTTTTTTTTTTTAGAAAGGTTAAAAATACGGGAGATTAGTGGGAAATATTTAAACGGGAGGACAGCGGGAGAGAAATACAGGAGAATCCCGGGAAAAACGGCACGGTTGACAGGCATGTAACACTGATTTTCATTGGATGGGCAGATGATTCATCTGGCTGGGCAAGGCTTATCTCTGGGTTGGCAACGCCCAACCCAGTCCACCCATAGACACGCCCCTGATTGAGACTGTCAGTGTTAACAAATTGTGTTCATATGGCATTGTGCCCTGACAGTGTGAGATAGAGTTCATGGCATTTTCTACGAAGCTATCCAGAGGAACTGCGATCGAAAGTCGTCCCACACATACTGAACAGATTATACCTTAGTTATAGTTTATAGAGCACAGAACAAAAAAAAGCATATATGTTCAGTATATATAAATATATGTAACACTTTATTAAAATCCTCTCCGCCCTCTACACCCCCATGCATTTTAATGCCCCTTCCTCTTGCAAGAGCACACTCTGGCCTCCATCTGTTCCATATTCCAATTTTTTTCTGAAGTTCAGCCGTGCTCATGCATTGTAAATGTTTTCTGGGAATGGGTCACGAGTCACACCTATGAGGACATCTGGCCCGAAACGTTTGCTGACAATCAAACATCAATTAATCAATAAACTCCACTGAATGGCAGTCTGACTTTTTTCAGTTCGATTTATGTATTTTATTTTATTTCATTGCTTTTAGCTGGCTACTCCAAAACCTATTTAACAGGAAATGGAATGCAATCTGTTTTGACCAGCCGACTCAGACTTTGAAGGGTTATTAGGCCAATTGTAGATCATTGTTTTTACACATTCACACGGATTTGTTTCTACATTTCCACCTAATGTGAAAGCATCAAGGAATTAATCACTGTGAGCTCACATTGAATTATACTAGTGGAGTCTGTCACACGCTGCTCGTGAGAACTTGAGCAGTCATTCCATAATTATTAGTCAACTTAAAGAATATCACTTGTGAGTTACTACTTTATATTTTTCTTTTGGCTGGTCCAACAATTTACCTTTGGCTGTTTTTTTGGGTTGAGTTCCAGCCCATTCTCAGTCATAGTGGGGAGCTCCAGGAGATACAGTAAATAATCCTCAGGCTTCCATTGTGGAAAGTCTTAAGCATTTATTTTTTATATCAGGCTTGAAGAACAGTTTTCAAATTATATATTTTGAGTTGGATTTTTAATGTTAAACCCAAGTATTGCCAATATTTCCAAATGTTCCGTTATTAGCAAGACGGCATGCCTCCATGTAGCTATGCCTGCTTTGATGTTGTTTTACACCCTACGGTCCCGTCTGGTCAAGCTGCCGAGATAGGTGAAATGATATTTTCCACTGGTTTGTCAAATATTAGAACAGGCATTGTCACAAGTGCAGTCCGGTGAACCCAAATGCAGGACACACAGAGGCTCAGGAGAAGGTGCAAAAGATCAATGGTTTATTGCAGGGAGACCAGGGGCGGAAAGGATATTACGCAGCGGGCTGGGAAGATCAACCAGGCGGGAAGATCAGTAACGCAGGAACGGCAGGCAGGCAGATGCAGGAAGGTCAGGCAAGCAGCTAGATCAGCGTAGAAAGGGCATGGCAGGGCAGGGCAGGGCAGGGCAGGGCAGGGCAGTTGAGTGGGACAGGTAGTCTGATGCCGGGACGGACGGACAGGACTACATACACTCTGGAGCGAAGGACGAAGCGAAGAGAGAGAGTTTGAGGTAGAGGGCAAGTGTCTGAGGGAGAGACAGAATAATAACACAACAGGCATTATAGGGGTGGTGTTGATATGCATCATCTGACGATAATGTTGGGGATGACTGTTGCTGCTTTCATAAGATAATTACACACAAGATAAACAATCGTTAGAAGGATATTTGATATTATTGACAAGCAGGTAGAGCCATTGGTTAGAACAGCTAGAAAAGTCTAGAAGGTAAAGCTATATCACCAAAATTCAAAGTCCACATCCTCTAGATGGATGAACAGAGTCCATTGATTGCCTCTGGGGTTGTCTGCTAGTGGGTTTTTCATCCTCCAGCATGAAGAGGGAGAAGGAATATTTGTCAGGGAACCGCTTGGAGAGACTGTGATATAATCACACGACATTCAAAGTGTTTGTAGAGCACTAATGACGGCAATTATTTTCTCAGGAATATGATTAGTTTGTTATCTTCCATCCGATGTCTCTGTGCACACGATTAAATGCATTCACGAAAATCAACACAAGCCGCTTCTCGACGATGAGCATTGCTCGGCAGGGGTCTCTAACTGTGAAAATCTGGTCCCTGCATCTTCTTGCTTCTCCATCTTCTTCTTTTCTCCTGAATCCCGCCCGCCACTGTCCTAGCTTGATGCCAATGCCAGGCTCTGTCTGCTTGAGGAGAACTTTGATTTGAGCTCAATGCTTTGCTGGGGATGGAGAGTTGAGTGACTCCTCGGCAGTTTTCACGGTTCATGAGATTGCCTTTTCAGGGTATTTCATCGGTGGCTTCAGGGACGGCGTCACGAGTGCTCATCTGCTGGAGGAAGACATCGCTGAGCGGTTTGGTGGAAACGAGGAAGATCTGCGTTTGAAAAGCTCAGCGTGCAGAGCGTTGACTGCTCACACCGAGCCATTCTGCAGGGACATTATGGCCTTTTCGAACTTCCGTACCGTAAGCCAGGCGTGTCCTGAGAGGCTATAGCTTCTGCCACTGAGACACATAGGGGCAGTTTTGCAGACAGGGTTTAATCTAAATCGGGACTAAGATAATCCTAGTTAAATGAATCCAGAAAAATGCTTTACTGAGGTGTTGCTTAGTTTAAGATGAATGAGTTGTAGACTAGGAAGTCCTGGACTAAGGTGATGAAGGACTAGTCAGCTCCATCTGTCTGCTCTTGGTGCTGGTCTTAGTCCAGATGATCCATTTCCTCTATTGTCAAGGTCGACCTGGAGGCCCCACGTCCATTAATCCAAAGATAAACCTGCCTCTAGTCAGGTTTCATTTAAGCTTCTCTTAGACCTGGATTAGTTCTAATCTTCCTTCTGGAAATCAGATTTTTTTTAAACCCAAGACTAGGGCGGGTCTGAGACTTTTTTAAACCCTGACTCATAACGGCCATTTCAGTTAGTCCACATTAAAAGTGTCTGTAATCTAAAATTAGGCCTAATCAGTTTTAGTCCAATGCCAAGGTCTCCATTGGCTACAGCTTTCTCCGCATCGATAGCAAGACGCACAGCAAATCGTTTTTTCATTTCTCCTCGCTATTATTTGCTTCTCTGTCTTCATCCTACGAGACAAGGTGCGTGTTTACTTCTGTAATTAACGTTCCGGTTACCGGCGAGCTCCTGAGCAAAATTTCGAGTCGTGTTGGAATAAGAGTCGGGCTTATCCCCCGCATGTCCCAAAAGCTTTTACCAAACATGCCGGCGTGAGCCAAAAAATTTAGCCTGGAGCCTGGAGGAGATAGCCGTAAGCAGGTTTGAGGCTGATCATAGTGGAAGGTATCATCTTTCTTATCCCAGTTAAATGACGTTTGAGGTGCTCACACACCATATCCGTAGCTTCTGCTATATATATATGGATGGATATATGGATGGATGGATGGATGGATACAGATACAGTATATCAGGGATAGAGACGAACGGCAAAGGCGGTCTCCCCAGCTGAGATGGTGAGCTGATGAAAGCTGAGCTGCAGCCTCGCAACGACGGTCGTTGCACGTGCACCGTCACGACGGGACGTGCACGTGGAGCGGGGTCGGGCGGGCAGCGGGATGCACGGAGATAAGAGCCAGGTTCAAAGATGCCCTCCGCAACGTTCGGGTTCTGAAAGAATGAAGTAGGGGGGTGGGGGGAAGTCGGAGGGAAGGAATGTCAACCAAAGACAAATTAGGATGTGTACGAATATCAATATCTACCATTGAGTAGAAATAAAATTGAGGTCAAAATAACTTAAACCTGGTTTAAAATAAAGATGGGCCTAACCAGATGACACCGGAGGGAACACTTTTAGCAAATTTAAAGGAATTTCCTTTATCTATAGCTGTTAAACTCGACAAACAGTCGTCGATGAATTGTTGACGTGAAGGCTAATGACATCACCAGGGGGTGGCACCATGGCGCCTCCCGTGGCGCCCGTCAGACTGCGGCGCGACGGGCGCTTCTCCCCATTTCATTTCAAAATGGAGAAGTTTGAGGCAAGGCTCTGAGCTGCTTCGCTTTTGCGGGAACATCTACGACCCGTCAGTGCGCGAGTTAAATATTTGAACTACTATTACTTCCTGGCTGGGGTTTTTTTTTGTTGTTTTTTTTGTCGAAAAGCCCTGTGCCCCAAAGACTCACATTGATTCAATACCTATACCGCAGATTGGTCAGTTCTTATTGGTAAGACAAAATCTTGATTGATTAAATCCTTATAGCAACTAATCGATAGTCGATTTATTCTTAACATCCCTAACAGGGACTGATAAATAAAAATGGACACGAGAGGGGTGAGACAAACATTACAAACAATTATTTAACACAGTAGCACAGATTTACATACAGCAAATAGGTGTTTCCACAATTGGGGTGCCATTGGTGTCCCACTGATATAAAATGTATAAATATGGATGCAAAGTTAAGGTGAAATAGTTTTTGCGATAAAGTCATGTGTCCTATACAGCAACCTACATTTCAGTACGTTTCAAAGAACAAAACATCATCGGACATAGGAGTCGCAGGTAGATTGAGGCAAAATTTGGATTTGTTGACCAAATTAATATGATCAACTCAGGAGGGTTCAAAATTAACTGAAGTATGATAAAAACAAATAAAAATGAGGCCAAAAGAACTTAAACGGGCGTGACCGTAAAGACAACTAGACACACCATACAGGCCTGCCCAAATGAAACAAGAGGGAACATATACTGTATAGGACCAGACCAAAAAGACACAAGAGGGGTGAAAGAAAAATCACAAAATAAAATACAAAATAAACCACCAGCCCCCCTCCCCAGGAGGTTGAACTGGATGGACTCCTCCGCAGTTTGTTAAGCCCTGCAGCTGTGGAGGTCTTGTCCTTTCCAGCAGGGGTGACAAACTTAAATTCCGGCAATAAAATATGACTGTTATATGAAACAAAACACATGTGTCGTTATTATGTGCTTAAACTTTGTATGTGCATCATGAATGTCGGGTGTAAAAGATCAATTTGAAACAAACATAGGGAAAACTTAGGGCTGGTTAAATCAAACTGTGAGGGGGCGGGAGCGTCCATCACGCGACAGTAGTAATTCATTATAGATGATCGAAAAATGTAAATTTTAGTTGTGTCCCAAAATATTCACTCAATCCCCCCTTTGAAATATTTGATATTCCACAAGTCACGCGTTCAACAAGAAGTTGCATCGTTTGAACTTCCTGAAAGCTGTGGGAAGAGGTAAAATAAGTTCTCTTGTTCTTTTTTTTCTGTGTTTTCACTCTCAGTTCACGATAAAAGTGCAGAGTGACAAAGTCAAAGTCCCTGTTTCCAAAATTACAGCTTAGCTTTAAAGTAATTCATTTATTTTGTTTAGGTAAATCACTGGAACATCCTTATTGTCTTCACGCCATTAGCATCAATGCTAGTTAGGCACATTTTGTATATTTGCCAGTGTGATGCAAGGCAGGGCAAGTTTATTTATACAGCACATTTCAACACCAAGGGAATTCAAAGTGCTTGACATAAAACATCTAAGGATTACCACAAAGTGAACAAGAAACATGTTATAGAAGGACAGAATGCATGAAGTAAAGAATAGAAAATGAATTCACATGCCACTTTAAATGCACATATCTGTATATACATAGGCATATTCCTTCTACCTATTCCATTTTATTTCAATTTATTTTTATTGTATTTTATTCTATATATTTTTTATCTTATTCTATAAGTATTCCACTTACTGTATTACGTTTTAGGAGTCAGTTAGTCGGTCTATTAGAAAGGAACTTTCTACTTTTTATTTTATTTTATTTTTTTATTTTTTCCTAGGACATATTGTGTGCTATCACCGGGTGCGTTGCATTACATTTCACTGCATATATGTATGGAAGTATGTATATGTATGTGACAAATAAAAATCTTGAATCTTGAATCTTGAATCTAGAAAACAAAGAATGCATAAAAGTTACAGTGCAGTGCAAGAAATGAATCAAATCAACCTTGTTTCCCTCTTGATTAACAATTATTCTGCCTATTCCCCAAATAGTGTTTCACCTTGTCAAGGTGATATCCTAGCCCCGGAGAACCGGTCTGGAGATCTTTTCAGTTTTCTGAAATCGTCGTCTCGGAAAGGCCAAAGTCGTTATAATACAGTGCGCACAAAGCCACTCGTATTCACATTTCAACTGCAAGGCAATTCAAAGTGCTTTACATAAAACATCAAAAGCATGAAGACAAAGTGCAAAAGAAACACATTATAAAAGGAAAGAACACAGTATAAAATGACATGGAATGCATTAGGTTAAAAAACAGAATACATAGAATGCATAAAAATCAAATCATAAAAGTTACATTGCAGTGCAAGAAATTCATATTCGGTTGAGTAAAAGGCAGCGGCAAACAGGAAAGTCCTCAGCCTTGATTTAAAAGATGTGAGAGTTGCAGCAGACCTGCAGTTTTCCGGGGGTTTGTTCCAGAAATATGGTGCAGCAAAGCTGAATGCTGCTTCTCCGTGTTCAGTTCTGACTCTGGGGACAGAAAGCAGACCAGTCCCAGGCGACCTGAGAGGTCTCGACGGTTCTTAACGTAGCAGAAGATCAGAAATGTATTTTGGCCCTAAACCACTCGGTGCTTTACAAACCAACAGTCGTATTTTGAAAGCCATTCTTTGACGGACAGGAAGCCAGTGTAAGAATCTGAGAACTGGAGTGATACAATCTACTACCTTGGTCCTAATGAGGACTCAAGCAGCAGCGTTCTGAATCAACTGCAGCTGTCTGATCGATCTTTTAGGAAAACCTGTAAAGACAGCGTTACAGTAGTCCAGTCTACTAAAGCTGAACGCATGGACAGGTTTTTCCAAATTCTGCTGAGACGTAAGTCTTTTAAGCCTATATATATTCTTAAGGTGAAAGTAGGCTGACTTTGTAGTTGGGTTTTAATGTGGCTGTTGAAATGAAGGTCCGAGTCCATGAGCACAGCAAGATTTCTGGCTTGGTTTGTGCTTTCCATCATTACTGATTGAAGCTGAGCGCTGACTTTTAGTCATTCTTCCTTGGCTCCAAAAACAATTACTTCAGTTTTGTCTTTGTTTAATTGTGAAAATGCTGGCACATCCAGTCATTGATTTGTTCAATGCACTTGCTCAGTGATTGTATTGGGCCATAGTCCCCTGGTGATATGGTTATGTAAATGTGTGTGTCGTCTGTGTAATTATGGTAACATATTTTGTTGTTTTCCATAATCTGAGCCACGGGGGGCATGTCAACGTAAACAGACGAGGCTCCCTCTCTGTTAAGTAGAATTCAAAACCAGTTTAGTACTATGCCAGAAAATCCCACCCAGTTTTACCAGTCGGTCTAGTAATATGTTGTGGTCACCGTGTCAAATGCAGCACTGAGATCCAGTAATACTAAAAGTGAGATTGTGCCACTGTCTGTATTTAGATTAATGTCATTGAAGACCTTAACAAGAGCAGTCTCAGTGCTGTGGTGTGGTCAAAATCCTGACTGGAAGACATCAAAACACTTGTGTTGTGCCAAGAAAATGTTCAGCTGTTGAAAAACAGCTTTTTCAATGGTTTTACTTGAAATGTTTGACATAGGTCTATAATTGTTATTTTTTAAGAATGGCCTGTCGGTAGAATAGCAAGGCAGCAGGAGGAGGGTTTAAGATGTTGTATGATGTCCTCTAAGTTTTTATGGTTGATCGGATTCAATTGTGTAATAGTATTGAATTGATTTTGCGAAGACACGGGGACACCACATATCCTCTACCTGATATGACGGCACTGACTGCGTGTTAATATTTCACTGGTGTCTTCAGTGATATGCGGTTTTGTGATTACCTCTGTTTGAACATTTCTGTTCAAACGGAGATAGTACAGTACTTTCAAGGAAAACACAGGAATGATCAGAGAGAGCAACATCAGTCACCACGACTTTAGAAACGCTTGTCCTGGGAAGAGGCATGAGTGCCGTTAGCCTTGCAGCCTGGATCCAGCAGATATCAGTTAGAGCTTGGTGTATTTTGTACACACCTAACTGGACATGCCGTGTTTTTAACAGGCAGGGGGGACAGAGGAACGATTCAGGTGGCGTCGTGGATGTGGGGGAGGTGGTGGCCGCTGTATCTGTGACGATTGTGCCAATGGTGGAGGTGGACACCGAGGGAGGCCGAGAGGAAAGAAAGTAGGATTAGGGTGGGGGCTGAGTCTGGTCCCGGCAGTGACCGGCTCTTTCATCATGTCAGTGAAGGGGACGGTGACTGGAGAGGAGGGTGACCTGGATGGGGTGTTTGGAGGGGTGAAGAAGTTGAATCTTCACAGGCGCTTGTTGGTGAGGGGGACGTGTGCAGACTCCTCTTCCTCTTGCCTGTGAAGACTTTCATGCTTAAAGCTCTATTCAGGCGGAGGCAAGGTTGAGGTGGCTCTCTTTCATAGTTTCCACTTTGTGTTAGGTCTTCTTCTTGTTTTGATTCCTCTTGTCTCTTGTCCTTGGTAGAGGGAACAGATGGCTGTCGCAGGAAGTAAAATAAGCTGGAGATAAAAATTTTTTACTACTGATTTGTTAAGGCAAAGTCCATCTCCCTTAAAAAGATGTCTGCGCTCCCAGAAAATGTGGAAATTGGCAATAAATTGCACTGAATGGGCGATACATGCAGTTGAAAGCCATGTGTTCAGTTCCAACAATCTGCTGAATCTCTCAACTCCGCTTCTGAGGTGGTAGAGGGCCACTGCTAAACACCTCAGCGTTCAAGGAGCTGACTGTGTTCAACAGATCAATGAAGTCTCGTTTCAGCACTTCAGACTGTTTCACAACATCACTGGTCCCTATGTGCACGACAATGGCTTTCACAGTTGGCTGTGCAGCCGCGATACGTAGGATTCTTTCTGTCATGTTAGAGACCATATCCTTGGGAAATGGTGTATCCTGGTGTTCTTACTGCACATGCTTTTATATCTTTCACAGCAAAGTCACAAACAATCAGCATTCGGGGCACAGTCGTTAGCTTTCCCTGCAGCCTTTTACTTTCTGAGTTACTCTCAGTCTTTACCTTGCTGTGTGACGATGAGAGGTTATCCATGTCAACAGAGGGAGATCCAGGGTCCTGCAACAGCGGAGATAAATCTGTTCTCCAGTTTCACACTTGGATGTTGGGGAGGTTTGTTGCTAGTTCTCCCTTTCGCAGCTGTCCACGGTTATATCCTACCAAGGACAGGGGTTGAAGAGGCGCTATGCCTGGATGATATTGCAGGTCATCCGCTCGCACCACAGATCTCAGGTCTCAGGGCTCTGCCCGTTAATCGTCCTCTCATTTCCCCAGGGAAATGATTTACTCTTAGGCTTAGCACCGAGTGAGTTCCAAGGAGGAGCTTTATTACCCGGTACACAGCCCTCCTGTTTCTTGATCGTCTTGTTGGCACTAATTTGTGTACTACTGTTTTGATTTGATGGTAAAGTGGTGTCGTTCCCACATAGTCCTTCACCTCCACGCTCACTTCTAACTGGTGAATTTTGGTTTCCAGAACTGCAATCATTAGCATCTTGCTGCTAATTCGCTTAGCTTAGCTTAGTTTAGCTAAGCTAAGCTTCGCTGACCAAGGCGAGGGGAGCTGTAGACCACCCTGTAGCTAGTGCTGGTAGTAATCCTTTATAAACAGTTGTAAAATAAGTGTCCAGTTGTAAGATGGAGCCACTGTTTCTTCTTTAAGCAGCAGGAAAAGGGTGCTGAGACTGGTGAAAATAGAAGCAAAGCACAGAGGTGAGAGCAAAGCAAAACACGTATGAAGTACACAAGCTAAATGGTTAAGTAACAGGGTTAAAAACTCAATCCTGTTACTCATTTAAGCCATCTTTAGCAAAGCAACCTTTGAAAAGAAATAGGATATTATCACCTGAGATGTGTGAACACATTTTTTTGAATGTTGAAGAATGTGTTCTGAGATTCAATGTTGAAAAATGATTAATGCTCGTTAGCAGCTGTACTTGATGCCGCGGTGGAGTTCCTGTCCTGTTGAAGATGGCAAGATAGCACATAGGGGATATATATTGTGTGGAAATTATGTGGTTTAAACCTTAAATTCCTCCTTGTTCTTCACTGACGGATACCCATATTGACGGACGTCTAAAGCAGGGTACAGACTACAAGATAATGTAGCCGATTTTGGGCCCAATTCCCCCCTTCCGACAAAGTCCAGATCTTTTTGATGGTTCTAAGGATTATCTTGCAAGTAGCAAGTAGCAAGTAGTAGTGTGTGTGGGTGGGGGGTCGCCAAGGTTGGGTCTGTGGATTGTCACATGGGAAGGAACGAGAGCCAGTCGGGAGCCAAGCAGACTGAAACAGAACAAGTCATAAACACAGCAGCAGCCATGGTGACAAATTGCTAGTTCTTCCTGTCTGTCATCCGCCATGTTTGTTTACTGCAAAGTCACGTTATAGCCCTTTCCCACTCCACCAAATACCCTGCAACTCCCGCTAACATCAGGCATTTGTCATGAGTGGGAAAGGAAACACCAGGGGTCTCAGTTGTATTCATCGACACGACTATCAGCGTATCGTTCGATCATTTCATATCCCATTTTGAATCCAACATCAAAATCAGAAGTTTTCTTCTCCCGCATGGGGGACCATCAAATGCTCCCCGCCCTCCCCCCTCAAAAAAACGACATTTCTTTCGGCAATGGGAAAGGCGTCAATCGCCTTTTTTTAGTGGGTTTACCCAAGTTTAAAAAAAACCCGGGTAAACCCGCTGAGATTCACGGCTGTGAGCGTCAGAACTCTCTCGTGTGGCTCAGCGAGATTAGGACTCTGGTCGTTGGTGAGTGGAACTGTTACATTTTTATCGTGATTTGTCGTCATGTGTGGGCTCCCTCACACTGTCAACGTCTGTTAAGATTCGGAAGAGTCTTGTAGTGGGGGCCAGCCTCAGTCCGCCATCGCCGTCACTCACCTTGACGCTCCCGCCGGCTTCTCATCCGTTTAGACCTCACCTCGTTCTCTTTATCTTCATTTGGGTCTTTTCTCAACTTTATTTTCTCCTTCTCTTTAATCGCTCTCGCCTCCTACACCCCCCCCCCAATCAAACGCCCCATCCCTTCCTCCCTCTCGCCGCACTCTGCCCTTCTATTAATTTCTACCCTTTCTTCACCTCTTCACTTCTTTTTATTTGGTTTCCATGGACCTGATGACACAGTTGGACGAGGTCCCGGTCCCCTCCGAATCCCCCTCTCTGTTACCTCTTTCATCCCCTGCTGTTCTTCTCTCTCTCTCTCTCTCTCTCTCTCTCTCTCTCTCTCTAGCCCTCCGGTCCACCCATCCCATTATTTTTATTCGTTTTCGTCTGATCTCTTGTCATTTTTTGCCGCCCTCCACTTCTCCTCACCCCATCCTCTCATTTCTTTTTCATCCCGTCTTTCTTTCTTTGCGGTAAATCTGCCGTCGGGCCCGAGACGAGAACACCCATCGGGTGGTGAGATTGAATTGCGTTTCCTGTCCTCTTCTTCACTCCTTGCATGAGTCAAGGCCTGCACTTTCAAGAGTATTTTATTTTTAATATTTTATTATTATTATTATTATTATTATCCCTCCGGTTTGCATTCGTTAATTGTGTTATAATTTCCTCTGCTGTCCTTGGTGATGGAAAATAAATCATTTTCATACTGGTCATGTGCAAGCATCTCCTTTTGCCTCATGTTACGTTTATAACAGTTGATTTCAATCTGAGTGGCTTTCCAATACAGCGGGAAGGTTGGAGTGTTCAATTTCTCCTTCTGCACGGATACTGATACTGTCATTTATTTGTGTCCCCGAAGTCCCCCCCCGTCACACCAACGTATTGAAGGCCTTGAAATGAACCTGGTGAATTATGATTTATTTATTACGTATATTAAGATTTTATATAATTTTTGATGCCGCCTGTCAAGCATAACCCACCTATCCACCCCGTCACTGATAATAAATAAAGAAAGCAGTTTTTAAATACATCCTATGTGGTATTTATAAAAAAAAAACAAAAAAACCCCAGAAAAAACATGTTATTTACTGCTTATTATTAGCTGATGAATTTAACACTGAGTATTTTTTTGTCATTATAAGATGCAATGTTCCACCCCGTCACATTCCCCCCCGTCACAAATAATATGTGTAGTGGTGATAAAAACAAGGCTTTTGTGCCTGTGTTGGGAATATCTTCCATTTTCTGGGAAGTTGGATGTAAATTAAACATACAGTACATGTATAAAAAGGCACACGCTTGCATGTGTTACCAAGATGTACGCATATACCTTATGCGTGCACGGACATAATATAGCACCAACTCACAAATTCTCACGCACAATGTCTGTGTGTTCAGCGATTGTATGTGCAATTTGTGTTTCTGTTTCTGTGTAGTCAGTTGGTGCAGTCAGACTCTCAGATCTCCGCGTCCGTGTGATCTTGCATTTCTGTCATCTGCATGGCATCTCTGTCACCTACTGTATCTTTTTCTGTCCGCTCTATAAAAAAAACCCAAAAAAAACACAGATTTATTTTTCCCCATATTTTCAGCAGCATTCAGCAGCCCATACGGTGTGATACATTCACTCTTGTGTAGTATACGAGCGGCACATTTTCGACCTAAATGTATCTTCGCCTTCCCTGGGGATTCTGGGACGGGAGGTCGATCTCGAAGGCGCGTGTTGACGAGTTCGACGTGAGAGGGAGCGCTCAGTGCGTTGAGACGCACTCAATAATCCGATTGCGCTCAATAGCGGGGTTAAGGTAACAACGCGATTAACGTGCGTTTGGAAGACTGTAATCACGGAAAACTACCCGAGTTTACATGGCGGGATCGTCATCGTTATTGTCCAAAATAAAAAAAGATCGTTATCGCCCGGGGAAAAACCTCCGTCGACTGTCGTCTCACTTTACGACCAAAAGTGTGCGTACGGGGTCGAATCCCGGTTAATTGTGCAAATATGGTTTGGGGCGCATGCGCCGCAGTCGAATGATTGAGGAGGAATCCAGGTCTGTTGTAGCTTAACTTGATTGCGATAATCGGGGTAAGGTGTTTAACCCGATTATGATCAGCTTATTCAAGTGCATGTCAACGCGCTGACTGTCAAGTGGATTCACGCCAGAGACTTGTTATGATGATGAAACGGATACATTCAAGGAGAAGAAATGGAAGTGCAAACACCTCACCACACAAGCATATGCACAGGCACCCAAATGCGTGTAGGTGTGTGCACATACACACACACACACACACACACACATACACACCCACACACAGACAAACGCACACACATGTATTTTACCCAAGGGAAATAATCACGGTAGTTAATCCGTCTCAGTAAGGTGGAGTATGCTTATTTAAATGCCTCAGACACACATTCATTTCACACCTTCCTGAGGCTCAGTCTGCGTTTCGGTGAAGGCAAAAAAATAAGCGTGCACCACTTATTTTTTCCCCTCACCACTTTCCAGAGCCACATTAAAGCATGTAAATGTCTTATCAGTTCAGATCTACTCCTCTCTTCTGTCTCGCACTTTTTTGGGGGCGACCGTGTTGCCGTGTCGGGTGTTTTCTCTCACTCTTTTCGCTCCTCTCCTTTCTGTCTCCTCCCGCCAGGGGTTGCTCTACCTGTCTGACTGTCTCTCCCCACTTTCTCTCCTTTTGTCATATCTGTCTCTGAAGATGGTGCTGCACAGTCAAACTTTCGGAGTGAATTTGGGGAAAAGTTTCCTGGGTGGGGAAAATGGATAAAATGATGCATGAGGCGTAGCTTGTGGAGCTAGTTGTGTCTGACAACTCGACAGCACCACACGTTTCCACACCCTTATTTGGCCGGCCTATTTAAGCAGTCAATCCTTCCTGCTCCACCTGCTTTGCTGTGCTGCTGCGCTCCCTCCACCCTCCCCCGCATCCACCTGTCGGGCTCGACTCTTCTTCCCAATGGGGGGATTTGAGCTCATCACTCCTATTATATTTAGCTCTCAAATGGCTCTTTTCCACTGCACTCTACTTGCCTTTTTGGGTTTCCATTGGGCAAAAGTTGTGCATAGTATCTGGAACCCGGTGCTTATTTTGGCACCACCTCCATCGAGGTTCCAAGCGAGCTGAGGGGATACCAGAAGGTCACGTGAAAAAAACTGCCGGAGATCGGAGAGCGGAGATTTTTTTTTTCTTTTTTAGAAAGTGTGTGTGTGAACCTGACACCCACAGGAGCAACATAGGCTGTCCACAGGATGGTGTTCTTGATTCTCAATGTGTGGCTGGATAAGCTTTTCTGCTTTTCTTGGCGTCCTATTTTTTAAAGACCCCAAGGACAATAACTAGCGTATTTTTACATACGCTAGTTACCCTTGCTCCTGTGTGTGTCGGGTTGAAGATGACGTCACGGCAGTTCCATGCGGCATCGCTATAGGTACTATCTGCAGTGGAAAACCAAGTACCTGGTACCAAAGTGAGTAGGGTCCAGTAGAGTCCGGTTCGGTTGAGTCGGTCCCATGTGGTGGAAAAGCGCCAAAAGCGCCAACCTCAAACAATGCTAAATAAAATTTAAAAAATCAATCTAAAGCTGCTTACACACATACTCTATGACCTTGAAATGATCCAGACATCACAAGCTGTATGTGTGAACGCAGATGTCCGAATAATTGGGACAGGATATTAACCCAGCCAGCACCCTGGTAATGTCCGATTGAATGGTATGTGTGAACAGAGCTGGTGATTGTCCGGAGAATTCACACTGAGCGAGTGGGTGTGTCGCGTGTTGATGACGTCTCCATCATGCGCAGTTATTTACCTTTGTGCACGAAGCGCAGCTGCTTCGTACTCCTTTCCTCTTTCCTTTATATTGCTTTCCACTCTTTCGTTTATATTGCTGATACGTCCAAATACATGGAGTGTCAAGGCCAAAAAGTCACAATTACTGATAATTGCCGCTTCACACGTCATTGCATTACGTCCTGCTTCCTGCACGCTCTACCCATGCTCTGCCCCTCACCTAAACCAAACCGAGTGTTTCCAGTAGTTGTGAACACATCTGACATGGACGATCTCCGGTTGTGTGCTCCATGTGTGAAAGGGCAACTGTGGACAATGTCCAGACCTGATTATCCGGACACTGTCTGGAGTTCATGTGTGAAAACAGCTTAAGAGTTTTCTGTCAGAAATACTGTTGCCATCACTATCATTTTGACCTCTGCTTTTCAGACAACAAGGTAATAGTCAAACCGCAAAAATGAGTCAGTACTTAGACGTACACAGTGTAAGATGACAAGCTACTGTATGACCAAATCTGAAGCATTTGTTTGTGGTCGGTTGGGCTCTCAGGCATCGGGACGCAGGACGGCAGCGCGAAGAAGGAGCAGGACTTTAAGGGGAAGTCCCAGCGGCAGGTCCAGTTCAACCCAGGGCAAACCCGGGCTACCTGGCGCCTCAGGATCCTGTCAGACGGGAAGTATGAGCAGTCGGAGACCTTCCAGATCCTCCTGTCCGAGCCGGTCATGGGAGCCCTGGAGTTCCCGTCCGAAGCCACGGTGGAGATCCTCGACCCCAGCGATGGTGAGTAGACGTACTGTATGAAGTATGATCATTACACAAATGCTGAAATGGAAAGAGGGATACAAAATTAAAAAACACAATTAGAGACGCACAAACCTGCAAATGTATGCAATTATTGTGCTTCGTTCAGTTCATAGAATACTTGCCTCTTCACTGAAACCAAATCAAATCCATGGCCTTAAAATTGTTTTTGTCAGTATTTATTTATTTTTTTTTTTTTGGAGGAGGCTCCATTACCGGCATCCTCAATAGAACTTTTAAGTATAGATGTGCAAAAAGATGTGCACTGGAGGCTCGCTTCCATTACATCGAAGCCATTCATGCACAAAAGCTCCTCTTGCATCCTTTCCCTTGCTCTTGTGCCTCTCTCTCTCTCTCGCTCTCTCTCTCGCTCTTTCTCCTCCGCCCTCTCCATCTCTCCTCAATCTCTCTTCCCCTGTGGGTTAATTATGGGGAGCATGTGGAAGGCAGGGGCTGGTTTGTTTGCTGTCCCCTCCGAGGACTGAGTGACAGACATGTGCTGCTGTTCTGTGCTGCCTTCTTCTGAAATGGCCAAGAAGCCTCATAGGCTGCGTTCCTGGTATTAGCCGCGTTCTCTAATGATGGAAACTGGCTTTGTGTGCAGGCGCGTTCGCCCCAAAGATTCCCTCCCCAGAGCTTAGGTCAACCCTTGCACTCAACTTAAGAAGAAATGCTCAAGTACACAGAAAGTCTCCATTAAAATTAAGCAAATAACGAGCTAAGTTGGTGTTAACAGCCCGGATGGTCTCTGTGTGTGTATGGGTGCTTGAGGCATTTCAGAGACTTATTTTTGCTTGTGTCGATTATTTTATTTATATACAGTAGTTATATAGTTTTAAGGACCACGCACAATTAGTTCGGTGTGTTTTTGGCCGACTGGAGTGCTTTTCGACTTTTAGCCTAACCTATGGACCTCGAAAGGCCAACTCTGCAAAAAACCTGACTGATGCGGATGAAATCCTTTTATTTCACTCTTTTGAGTGGCCATTAGTTGTAGGGTCCTGCAATGATGAACATTTTTAATTTTTTATTTTTCCCCACTTTAGTGAGTGCACACCTCATTAAGAACCACTTGTATGAACCAGTTTCAAGAAATGTTTCTTTAAGTGGCTCCTACAGGCAATTTAAAATAATTCACCCCATTCACCAGCATTTTCTATTTTGAAATGTCCCTGATTGGTCCACATCTGTCGTTTCAAGCCAGATTTTGAGTGTGAATATATTAATTAAACTTTATCGTGTTGAGATTATAATATCTGACCGTGGTATTTGATTGATTTGTTGTCATTCTAATTATAATATAATTCAAAATATATTGATGTCACAACTTATCATCTCATCAGGCTGTTTTATAATACTATAATATCAATATAAACATCTCAATCTGCAAAATGACCAACTGAAGGTCAGTGTGTCCAATTTAGTGAGTGCCATTTTTCTTGTTTTCTTATGCGTGTAACAATGCGAATTGACCATATACGGACATCCCTGTGGGGGCTTTCTGTCTTACAAGTTTTTGGTCGCAAACAGCTCGTTTCACTCATCATAGTTGGTAGAGGCCCCTAGCTGTACTCTCTTTAGTGTGTGGAATAGAAAGCATTCCATGAAGCAACTGATCAAGATGCAACAGGAAGTGACGCTTTGTTCCACTGGAAAAGGGAAATCAGAAATTCTCGGTAGCCGGTAGAGTCGGTAGCCCCTAATGACTATGTACATAAACCGAAACACTCACGAGAAGATGGATATGTTTCCCCTCTCCAACAAACCTAAGAAGTTAACAATTAAAAAATGTTTTGAAAAATGTAACCTAGAGATGTACGATAAGCTGTAAATATTTGGTAAGAAACGATAAACATCATGATAAAAATTTTATGAAAAGCTTTGAATTGGAAAAATGACAATAAAATGAACCTAAACCTTAAACGGTAAACAAGAAAAAAAAATAATGACAATAAAAATAAACATAGCAATAAACACTAAACTGGAAAAATAAACCTTAAATAAGCAGTAAACGATAATAATTTTTTTTTTTGTTTAAGGATTTTGAAAATATGCTCTGCAGTCTTGTCTGACGAATAAACAATTTCCTAAATTCCCCCACACTAATGATATCTTATCGGTCTTTCTTTTTATAAAGTAAGGTGTATTGTCTTCATTAATCAAACGTGCTGTCACACTGAGTGCGCAGTGTCAGAGAGCTGCAATTCTCTCAACAGCTCTGTCTTTTGCCTTCCTACTGCAGAGGGATCCATTTTAGCGCTGAATAGGGTCGATTGACAACTTTGAGCCACTTAAGTGTTGAAAACGCTCTGTCCTCGCCCCCAGAAAAATGACGATGTCCGCGGCAATAAATACTTCGATTGATCTGTACCGAAGTCTCGGCAGCCTTAGTTACTGTTGCTAGGCCAGACCAGCTTTCCGCGCTTGATATGTTATCTGGAAGCCACGGGGAGTTACCTACAGAATTCCTGATTACCAAAAGTTGGTGAAAGGGATCAAAGCAAGAGGGAGAAGCACACTGCAGGGTGATGTCAGACCAACCGTTTAATGGACTCTCTGTTTTAAAAATATATGGTTTCTAGGCTGAATGCACCAAGCTAGAGTAGTGCATTCAGTCAAATCTAGTTTTAATTGTTGTTCTTTGGACTTTACAAATATATGACACGTGTGATAAGTAATGTTAATTCCGTGTTACCACAATTGTCAGGAGGCCCCGGAGATGGTCTCGTCAGGAAAATGGGGTACTGTAACATGTGTGTGCTGACTAGTAAGACAAAAATTTGCCTCCAAATGTATCTTGATTCAGTTAAAGCGCGTTGCGGTGGGGAGGAAAAAGGCAGATTCCATTCTAGACTCTCTGGAGATGGACGCGGCGCTTGGGCGAGGGCAGTGGTTGCTAAGCAGCGGTGGGCCAGTTTGCATTCGGGGGTCGAGACTTCACCATAGGTCAACACGTTGCTCGAGTAGCAGCAGGGTGTTGGCTCTGGAATAAAGCTCGGAGAAATGTTCTCTCTCTCGCTCTTTTTTTTTTTTTTTTTTTTTTTTTTTTTTGTTTTACCACTACAACACTTTTTTTGTGATGTCTGAGCATGTGTGCTGCTGGATGACTGAAACTGAATGTATGAAGCAGTGGATCTACTGTACTGTATATAGCAGTTATTTTCATCCACTGTGCCGAGCGAGATTGCCATGTGCGCCGCAAATACTTTTCAAATCCCACTTAAAAATGGAAATAATAAGGAAATGAAAGGGATTATTCTCTCGTTTTGCAAGGTCATACTTGCAAGGCTGCACTAATTCATCTAGTGAGAACCATTTGTAAAGGTTCGACTCTTTTTTGAGATTCCGGTATCGTTGAGTCATTGCGTAATAGAGAACCGATCTTTCGACTCTTTGCCGCGAGCGAGGTAGGAGTGAGGGAGGACTTCCAGTGAACCGACAGGGTCTGAAGAGTCAGTCGCTCTAAGTTTTGAATGCAATTCCCAGAGGAATCATTTAATTCTATCACAATTATGGGATGCAAGGACTAAATTTGTCACATTTAATATGAATTGTGCCAAATGTTTTGGCACAATTGCCTTGGACTTTAACTTAGTTCCCAGTAATTATTTCTTAGTTAATCATAGTCTTGTATTATTAATAGTCAGCCATAATAATATTCATTCATGTTCAACGTATTTATGACATTTTTAATGGTTGAAAGGATGCCCATGTGAGTATTTAATTGTAAAAAAATGTGTCGTAAAAGAAAAACAGTTGGGAAATCCAATCCTTTTGGTGCACTTCACACCGAATGCGTATCCACATACGACTGTCGGATCATGCCCCTAGTGGCCGTCAGATGAGCTGCATTTTTTAGTTTTATTTATTGCTGGTGAATATGGTGAAATCCAAGGTTAATGTTAATAACGTCATTATTATGTGATTTAATTACTTCGTTTTTATCCCTGTTCCAATAGAAAACTTGACGTCCCACTGATATATACAAACAGCAAACCACTGTTGTTTCATCCAGCGCACTAACGTTTTTGTGACAAACCAGTGACTTTAGCGGAGAAGGGGGCATCCTCCAGCTCGGCTATTTTGTCATTTACATTTCCGCCAGCCCTTTCATTAGTTCCACCGTTTTGGGCTGCAGCGAGTTCTCCCTTTGCTCTGTTTCTGCTCTCTGCTCTCTGCTCTCTCTGTCAATGCTGACCTCACCAGGGGTCCTCACTGAGCCATACACAGGCTCCACTACCTTCTGTACTGTATGTAGCATACTGTACCGCATACTGTGTCACTGTTCAGGGTTGTTCGTGATGCTGTATTGCTGCGCCGTACTGTTGTATACTGTGCTGTATTATCCCAAACACTACCTCACTTTATTCACATGCCACTTTAATGCACATATCTGTATATACATAATTGCCTATTCCATATACATGACCATATTCCCTCTATCTATTCCATTTTATTTCATTTTATTTTTATTGTATTTTATTTTATTCTATATATTTTTATTTTATTCTCTAAGTATTCGACTTACTGTATTACGTTTTAGGAGTCAGTTAGTTGGGCTATTAGAAATAAATTTTTCCTAGGACATATTGTGTGTTATCACCGGGTGCGTTGCATTACATTTCGCTGCATATATGTATGAAAGTATGTATATGTACGTGACGAATTAAAATCTTGAATCTTGAATCTTGAATCTCTGAAAAGCCAAAGCTGAGACGAGCTCACGTGGCATGGTGTGCTTGTGTGAAATCAAAATTAAATCTAAATGATTTTGTGATTTCGATTTCTGTGTCAAGTGCTATTCTTTATTTCTTTATTTGATTTTCTACTTTTTCATTATTATTTTTTTTATAAAAATCGTTCAAACATAGAAGAAACATCCCGCCACACCGTCTAAACTTGAAATTCAAATACAGTGGTACCTTGAGTTACGAGCGCACTAGCGCACGAGTTTTCTGAGTTACGAGCCATCGTCCCATCTATTTTTTGTATTGATTTGCGAGCAAAAATGTGAGTTACGAATAGTGAGCTTCAGGTGCCGCTGCTAGTGGGCGTGGCGGGCGAATGAGGCCAGCGTCCCGCGTCTCACTCCTTCACTTCACGTGGAAGCATCGCTTTTGTGTTTTGTGCTCGCGATTTGTGCTTTTTGTGCAGTTACTTTGCCCAAAAAATTATTTTTTTTAAAAATGGGTCCGAAAAAAAGTAAGTGCTGAGAAGAAAAAGCGGATGATGTCCATTGACTTAAAGTGCAAAATCATAGAAAAACATGAGCGAGGTGTGCATGTGATGGAATTGGTGAGGCAGTACGATCGTAGTACTTATACCATATGTACCATACTGAAGCAGAAGGAGACGATAAAGTGCACTACGCCAGCCAAAGGCGTTAAAATAATGTCTAAGCTCCGGACCGCTGTCCATGAAAAGATGGAGAATCTGCTGTTAGTGCAGCTGATGGAGAAGCAGCTCGCAGTAGATAGCGTGACGGGGGGTATCATCTGCGAGAAGGCAAAAATTATCTACACATTCTCCTTTATTGTGTTTTATTATGTTTTTATACAATATTTGTTAATTATAAATACATTTTTCTTATTTAAAAACACGTAACGAAAAAAAATTGGGGTGGTTTTTTTGGGGCTGGAACCGATTAATGGCATTTCAATTAATTTCAATGGGGAAAATTGATTTGCTATACGAGCAGATTGAATTACGAGCTCTGTCACGGAACGAATTAAACTCGTAAGTCAAAGTACCACATATTTGTTACACGTAACCATGTATTGATTTCAGTAAATGGACCTTATTCATCAGGCGAATGTTGAAAAAAAATCTTCTATATTCATCTTAATTGCAACTTTAGACAGTTTACTCTGTGGAAGTCTCTTCTTTGTTTAATATTTTGAGGACCTCCTACACACACTCCCTCCACACATGTTGTTCGAAGAATCCAGTCCTTTTCGCTACTTCACACTTCACTGTCAGATAAACTGCATCTGATTTTAGCATTACAAAATCTGCCCAAGATCCAAGTTTAATGTTAATAACGTCATTATTATATATACCGGAATTCCGCCTGCAGCGTGTCAGAGCTTTTTGCGTGCGGAACGAACTCTCCGTAGGAACGAATGGATGCTGCTTTGCTGTTGTCGTTTGTCATATTGGGTGTGAATGTGGCTTCAGGTTTGTAACTACAATAATAAAGAGTGAAGCCCCGCTGCCTGCTGGCTCACTAATTTCTGTTTATTGAAAGTTTATTAACATTACATGCATCACGTGTCCAAATTGCACCAAATTCGACACTGCACGTCCTGGGGTCCCCAGCAATACACCTGCCAAGTGTGTGGATCGAATGAACGGTTGTCGAGATAATCAAAGGACAAACATACAGACGACAGATAGATAGACAGACATACAGAGATTCCTGGATTTATAGTTAGACTCGTGCATGCCCGTTCAAAATGTAAGACTTTCTCAGACATTAGAATGGGACAGTTTAACAAAATATGACCCACCGCAGATTTTAGGTACTTTTGGTGCCGTTTTTTTTTCACGTCATTTGAAAGTGGAAAATCAGAGCTTCAAAAAAGCGAATCAAGCTAATATTTTTTAAAGCGATGCCTTGTTAATGACGAGGGTGCGGCAAAATGTGTTTCTGAGACAATCACCCTCGAAGTTTTCCCCACACTTGGCTTCATTCAGCCAGCTCCCAGAATGCAAATGGTTGGAGGACCAACAAAGCCACATGGTGACTTGCCACACGGCCACTTGATATCCTGCTGAATGGGGACTTGACACTCTGCTGAATGGGGCAATCTCTGCACTGTTCTTGTGTTTCGAGGGAATGTTGAACAGCCTCATCGACACACAACAGCTTTGTTTTTAAAAAAAGCTTATATTTAACAGTAAGAATATACATGTTTTATAAAAGTGAAATTATTTAGGAGTTTAAAAAGTCCGGACAACACAAAAAAATGTACAGTCTGTCAATAATATTAGTCTCTGTATATCAACCTTGGTGTTAAAATATATAAATGTGCGTATGCCAAATATCGTCAAAGTTCTTGGAGTTATTATGTGGGCTAACCCCACCCTACCCCAGCTACACTTCGAGAGCCTGTTTGGGGCTGACTCTTTTCATTTTCTTTCGCCCCTCGCTGCATTTGCAGATAAACTTGTGAATCTTGTCCATTGCTACTTGTTCATAATCTGCATCATCAACCACAACGTCACGTCACATCACGTCATCGGTCTCCTCCGGTGGTTCTTGAAAATATTCTGTTTAATCATCACATTAAGGTTGAAATCCGCTGTTTGAAATGTTCTCTAAGTACGGGATAACGCCGGTATCAGATTGAGCATCGCTGTTGGAGAACTGACCTGACTATCATCGCGGAAAATTAAGTCCGGTACGCTCTGCTTACACTGTCTTGGATCTATCGCACTGGTCAGATTAAGGTCTGCGATATGATTTAGAGCTTCTGCCACCTGCCTCTCATAATCCATTACAACACGGAGATTAAAGTTTTCACAGACAAGGGAAATCAGAGGATCCTCGTCTTGTTTACAGAAGTGACGTCAGCATTTCTTTTTTGCGGATTATGCTGCCTACACAAGAATGGATCCAGGTGTGTGTATAAAACACGTAAGATTTAAAAGCTGAACTCTATCAAAACGGTTTCACATTGTGACTTGAATGAATGATCTTATTACATTACATTTAGCAGACGCTTCACCTGGACGGTCGCTTTAAAGGAAAAAATCGATTGGCATTGTGCAGCACTGTTTGGCATCTCGGTAAGTAAACTGTGTTTCCCCATGTAATCTAATGGGAATGTTTTACATGACAGTTTAACATTTATATACTATTTATAAACCAAACTCAGTTTTGAAAATACATTGAGAGATAAAAAAAACCACAAAGGAACATGAATCTGGAAAAATCCCATTTTCCAGGTGATTTCAGAAATAACCCACTGCAGCAAAACCCGACTTGGGTCACAATGTCAGTGATTTAGTCCTTTGTTCCACAATGGGAGATTAAAGTCATACACAGGGAAAGAGGCTCTTATGTGACTCGCCCGGCATGGGCTCGCTGTTCACTGTATATTGAAAGTTTATTAATATAACACATTTTGTGTGTACAACTTGGACCAAATTCGACACTGCCTGTCCTCGGGTCCCCAGCAATACACCCGCCAAGTGTAAAGTGGATCAGATGGGCGGTTGTCAAGATAATCAAAGGACATACGTATATATAGACACAGACAGACAGACATACAGACATTTCTTCCTTTATAGTTAGATATACTGTACACTTCTTCATTAATGATAAAGGCTGCCTAATCTTTATACAATTCACAATTATAAACTGTAATTCTGTATATATAGACAATGATATATTGAGCAAAATGGGTAAACCCACATTCAAAAGAACAATACAGAGATAAAGATAAAAATGTTTCCTGTGGCCATAGAATATTTATGAATCATCAATAATAAAAAAGGGTGTTGGGCATAGATATAAAAGCCAAACAGAAGAAACCTCTTTTTGTTGTCGATTTCTGGCGCGGGACGAGCGAGATCAAGTGCCGGTGCTGTTTTCACACTCTCACACTACATTTTTTTTTTTCCCCCTGCAAAGGTTTTAAACGTCAGACTGTTCTCCTCTCCAAGAGGGGAACTTGACCCACTTGGCTGAGAGTTTCTCCTTTTCTAAATATGTTAAGTGGATTCGGAGCAGGTCGTGGGGTTTGAAGTGATTCCACGTACAAAGGGGAGGGAAGGAGTGCGCTCTCCTCCGCAGCAGGTGAGAAGGAGTGAGAAAGGGTGAAGAGCGCCGCCTGATGATTCGCCTGATTTATTCACCACCGGCGGTCGAGGGGAAGGTCAAGGAGCCATTTCTTCCCGATACGGTTGCATCTTGGGTAATCACAGGGACGGCGCTGTCACACTCAGAACGCCATCTCCAAGCAGCGTCCTCTGGCTTTGACGACGGCTGATCGATGACGACTCGAGGCGCGGGAAAGTTTGAACGTCTCTCCCTCTCTGAGCATGCGACCACTCCTCCCTCACTCCTCACTTACTAAAAAGGAGTTTGGACTAATCGTGGAAAGTGCCGCCACACTTAACGAAAATAAGGGAATGGAAGCGCATTTGAGTGTCTGGAATGTTTGTACCTATATATACTGTATACTTAAACTCCACTTGCATATATATATATATATTTATATATAGTATATATACAGTGTATATATATATACAGTGTATATACAGTATATATATATATACACTGTATATACACTGTATGTGTATATATATATATATATATATATATATATATATATATATATATATATATATATATATATACACAGTATATATACCATATACAGTATATATATGCATGTGTGTGACCCTCAACCCCCTGCTGGGGAGTCCCTGTACGCCATGGTGAGAGGTGCCAGATAGCCCACCACCAAAAAAAGAGAGATCGAGAAGACTGTAGGCCAGCCCCACCCGCTGCAGCATCATATCGATGACTTTATATATTTATGAGCCAGGCATCTCTGGCTTTAGCGCTAGATATTGAATTATCAATTTTCTTCCATACAAATGGAAAGAGAACGGGCGGGAGAGGTCTGTGGGGAACAGGGAGAGAGAGGGAGAGAAGGACAAATTCGGTCAGAGATCCTGAACGAAACTGAAAACTCGGTCCACTCAAGGGTATTTATTGGCTTCCGTGCGTGCGTGCCTGCGTCCGTCCGCCCGAAAGGGAAAAGTCGCGGGGTTTATTTCCCCATTCTCCTTCGCTTTTGATCGATGGGGCTTTCACCGGCACTAACGCCCTCTCTCAGTCAGCCCCCGTAAGAGTGACCGAGAGCTTGACGATTTAAGAATGAATAAAGAGTTGCATTGCAGGTTGAGTGCTTGAACTCCACTTGCAGACTAACTCTGTCCGAGATGCAATAGCTCAATGTTGTATGCCCAGCATGCTGACAGCACAGGTTAAAAAAAAAAGAAACAGTGACGGAGAGAGAGAGAGAGAAAGAGAGAGAGAGATGCAGAGTGAAGAAAAACCGAGAGAAAGAGAGATGTGACAATGACACAAAAGGATTTGTTGGGAGTGGACATTCACTCTGACTTTCTCTCCATGCTCGGAGGAGTCGAGGTGGGACGCTCACTCAGCTTCTGTAGGACTGGAGGACGGCGTCAAACTTGGGAGAAAAGATGGAGATTAATTTTGGAGAATTAGAAACAATGTATACCCACACATACATCTAGCGTTGTGCTGTCTGAATGCGATTAATTGCTATTTATTTGTTCACTTAAATTTGACCCCAAAGAAAGATGGTTTGCTATATTACTGTAAAACATGGGAAACAATAAAATTTAAAAAACATACACATTAAAATGTGTAAATATAATAAATAGAAATTGATACATAATGATCATTTTACTGCAGACCCCCCTGCAATCCTCAGGAGGGACGCCAAGGGGCCGTGGACCACAGATTGGGAATCCCTTTGCTATCAAACAAAGTCATTGTAACTTGAAGCCTTTCATATTTAAGTTTGTCAAATACGGTATATAATCCTGCAAGTTTGTCATATACTGTGTATTTGAATATACTCGCAGATAAATTGATAGAATCTGCCATGTGGTAATGAGAGCGGGCTGATAACATAACAGAACTGGCAACTGGCTGACGTCTTGAGGAAGTCCAGCAAAACAAAAACATTTTTTTTTTAATGAAGTAATCATTTATTAAATTGCCCCTTTGTCCCAACAGAGTCCACGGTGTTCATCCCAGGGCAGAGCTACTCGGTGGAGGAGAACGTCGGGGAGCTCCTCATCCCGGTGCACAGGAGCGGCGACATCAGTCAGGAACTCATGGTGGTGTGCTACACCCAACAGGGTACTGGCTGCCTTCCCTTCCTCTTTGTTGAATTTGTTCTTTGTTTTTCATGATTGAATTTTCCCCTGTGGCATCCTCCCCTGTGTGTGTGTGTGTGTGTGTGTGTGTGTGTGTGTGTGTGTGTGTGTGTGTGTGTGTGTGTGTGTGTGTGTGTGTGTGTGTGTGTGTGTGTGTGTGTGTGTGTGTGTGTGTGTGTGTGTGTGTGTGTGAGGATGGGGGTTTTACCTGTTGCTCGTCGATTGCTCTGATCCCGGCCCGTAATGACCTAGACCCAAGGCAGGTGTGGCTGACTAAACCACACCACCCCCACACCACAATCGGCAAACTGGACAAACAAAAGCTGACAAGCGATCCAAACCAAACGGAGAACTAAACACACAAACCAAATCGCTAAAAGAACAACAACAATAGGCATTGACTTTATCAGCATTTAGCGGGAAAACTGCATCTATATATAAATATCAACACATTCGTAGATGCACTTCTCCATACATACACATATGTGCGTGTGCGTATATAAACTATTCAACCCCAGTATAATCCCTACCCACATTTTCCTAGAGGATCCTATAATAAGTTATGTAAGTGCAATTGTAATTAAGTTGTAAGTTATTGCTCATTCTATGTCATTATGTCATTTTAAGATAAGATAACACTTCATTAATCCCCGGAGGAAATTCAGGCATTACAGCATCAAAACAACAATGCCTTCGTGCCTTGCTACAAATTAAAACGAGATAAGAAACAACAAATATAGTCCGCTATCCATCCACACAAGTTAGCATGTGGTAGCGGTATTCTAACTACCAGCAAAATGCTAACTAGCACTAACTGGTCCACACGAAAACAACTTTTAGGTTACCGGAACTGAAGCTCGTGGGAAAACGCCTCCCAGGGTGGAGGTTCTTTCCTGGAGTCCGTTATCCATGTACCCCCACAGGCTCGGCCACCGGGACGGTCCCCACCAGCGTGCTGTCCTACTCTGACTACATCTCCCGTCCGGAGGAGCACGGCAGCATCCTGCGCTTCGACAAGGGCGAGACGGAGAAGCGGTGCCGCGTGGTGGTCATCGACGACTCGCTGTACGAGGCGGAGGAGAGCTTCAACGTCACTCTGTCGCTGCCCGTGGGAGGGCGCCTGGGAGCGCACCGCGCAACCGCTAAAGTCAGCATCTTGGCCGACGTGGACGACGGTAAGGCTGCTACTGGGTTGTTGTTTAAGTCCAGTCCGTCATGTCGGTCCGATTAACACGATGGCTTTTATCCACACAACATTAGAAGCGATTCGCTAATGGCTTACATCCAAATTGTGGCGGGGCCGAGGAAATTGAGGCCAAACGTGTGATTAGAGATGACGCAGGAGGCAAAACAGTTTCAAAACAAATACTTTGAAACTACTGAAAATGGCAAAAACATGACTCAAAAAATACATGGCTTAGAAAGCAGAGACATTTCTTATTTGAGGCAGTATGACCTTTCTTGAAAGTCTAAATACCAAATTTTACACACGACATAAAATATGAACTGAAAATACAAGCTCTATCACCAGGCTCCTCCATCGTCCGCAATGACTTTGATGACTTGAACAACACAACTCCGTCCAAGGCATTAGGGTCCTGTCCACGTAGAGTTTCCATCTAATCTCCCTGCCAACTCTGGTTTGCCTCCACCGCCAAAGACACATCACCTTTGAGAATGAGTCCTGACTATCCTGACTATACACCGATCAGCCACAACATTAAAACCACTGACAGGGGAAGTGAATAACATTGATTATCTGGTTCCAGTGGCACCTGTCAAGAGGTGGGATATATTAGGCAGCAAGTGAACAGTCAGTTCTTGAAGTTGACGTGTTGGAAGCGGGAAAAATGGGCAAGCGTAAGGATCTGAGCTACTTTGACAAGGACCAAATAGTGATGGCTAGACGACTGGGACAGAGCTTCTCCAAAACTACAGGTTTTGTAGGGTGTTCCCGGTATGCAGTGGTTAGTACCTACCAAAAGTGCTCCGAGGAAGGACAACCGGTGAACCTGCAACAGGGTCATGGGCACCCAAGGCTCAGTGATGCGCGTGGGGGTGAAGTCTAGCCCGACTGGTCTGATCCCACAGAAGAGCTACTGGAGCACAAATTGGTGAAAAAGTTAATGCTGCTATGATAGAAAGGTGTCAGAACACACAGTGCATCACAGCTTGCTGCGTATGGGGTTGCGTAGCTGCAGATCGGTCAGAATGTCCATGCTGACCCCTGTTAGAACTGGACCATGGAGCAATGGAAGAAGGTGGCCTGGTTTGATGAATCACGTTTTCTTGTACATCATGTGGATGGTCGGGGTTACGGTCCGAGCCGATCCAACATCAGTCGGATGTGCTGGAACAACCCGCCCAATCCACGGGGCCCCACCTCACAACTTCCAGGATCTGCTGCTAACGTCTTTGTGCCAGATACCACAGGACACCTTCAGAGGTCTTGTGGAGTCCATGCCTCCACGGGTCGGAGCTGTTTGGCTGACACGAGGGGGAGCTACACAATATTAGTGGTTATTAGCGCTGGTTCTAATTTTATGGTACGTGGGAAGGAAGCATTGGGTCATATTGTCTTCCTAGTAAAGACAGCGTACTGGGAAGGGGAGACTTTTAAACACCCTGTCGCGCGGAGAGATAAAACCACATACCTGCCGCTCTGTAATTCAGACAGTTTTTAATTACGCTCGAGGAGTCCGCTGGGACTGCCTGTCACACACTGTCTCCAGTCTGCTTTCATCACGCAAAACATATTTACGATATCAATGATGTCTCATTACCTCATGTCGCCGCCGCCACCGGCGCCATTGTGGGGAGAGAGAACGAGGGAAGCTGCGCTAGAGAGTTATCTCGGGACAAACTGGTCCAGTGGGAAATAAAAACAAACAAACTTTAGCCGTAGACGGACGTCTGCCGTGACCTATTGATTTATTTTATCGACATAAGAGAGATCGCTGATTTTAATCTGTGGCCGAGCAACCCGGTCCCACCCAACTGTAGTTATTGCTGAATATACTACAAAGGTTTTACTTTTTCCATTAGTTCTGCATTTCTGCCCAACATTATTGGCCTGAATTGACTTAAATCCAGTCGATAAATTTTTTGAAACGGCGATATTCATGTTGATTATTATCGATTATTTTTCACCCCATCTTGATCTTTCTCTTCAATATTAAACCAACGGTTAAAAAGACGAAGAAAGAAAAGAAGAAGTCACCATCTCGTCTTTTCCCTGGGTTAGGGTTAGATAGATAGATAGATAGATAGAGAGATAGATGGATAGAGAGAGAGATAGATAGATAGATAGATAGATAGATAGATAGATAGATAGATAGATAGATGGATAGAGAGATAGATAGATAGAGAGATAGATGGATAGAGAGATAGATAGATAGATAATCGTTCATGAACGATCCGGTTCTGTTCAGCGGCTGTCTCGCTGGGTGCTGGGTGCCCTTCTTTTTTTGGTCAAGTTTTACAGTTTTATGTTGTGTTGTTAAATAAATAAATATAAATGAACATTTATATTTGATTTGCCCACTATCCTGGACACCTCCCCTCCAATCAGATGAAGTTATGCAAATTATTACAACCCACCAATGAACTTGAACCCCCCCCTCCGTCATACATACAGAACATTACACTAGTTTTTTTATGACAGACTACTATAAAAACATGTTTTACACCTTTTGACTTTTTTCATTTTTAATTTTTTGTTAAATATAGAGATACCAAAACCCTACCATTACGGTTACAAGACAAGTGATACATACCGAACCAGGATCCCCCTGTACAGTTGCATCCCTAATATGTATGTATGTATGTATGTATGTACAGTATGTATGTATGTATGTATGTATGTGTGTATGTATGTACATACATATGTTATTCATCTCCAAAGGGAAATTGCAGTGTCACAGCAACTCACGTCAAAAGATGTGTAATGTAACAGTTGTCTGTGCACCATTCTACCCTGACCGTAATGATAAACAACAAAATATAACCCAAAAAGTAACAGAAAACCTTTTTTTTGTATATAAAATGCAATTATATAAACATATATTTAATGATATAATAAAATATAAATAGTGACCCAAAAAAAAATGCTGGAGAGATTTGGTCATAGACAATAACTGATGAAATAAACCTGACAGTGAAGCAGAAAGCGACTGGAAAGAGCAGAATTGATGGAACTATTTTTAGTCCATACTCCTCCTCTTCTTTCTCATTTGATGTTTGAATGTAAGTTCTTTTGGCAAAATGACATTTGATTCAAACAAGACAACATGTCAGGTCCTTACCTTGAGCAAACAAATACTACCAAAAACGAAAAACTAGGGTCTCGAGGGTGTGTGCGTGTGTGCGTGTGTGTGTGTGTGTGTGTGTGTGTGCGTGCGTGCGTGCTTGTGTGTGTGTGTGTGCGTGCGTGCCTGCGTGTGTGTGTGTGCGTGCGTGGGTGCCTGCGTATGTTTTGCAGGACGGCAATGTTGCTACAAGAGAAAAAAAACATGACACACTGTCTAATTGTTAGTAAAATTGGCAGAGTGCTTCAGTTCTGGTGCTCACTTCAAAGGGATGGAAATGCGCTTACAAAAACCCGGCTCTTCGGAGAAAAGTGTCATTTTTTTTTTTTTTTTTTTTATTTTGCTCCCGGGGGATTAAACACCGTCAGACAAATACCTGAAAATGTAGCCTCTGCCACTACAGCTATGGAACGCGCTCACCTTGGTGAAATTTGATGTGTGTGTGTTTGTGTGTGTGGGGGGGGGAGGGTGGGGGTGGTTTACATAGTCAGATTTGCATAAGAGCTGCGTTCATAGATGGATCGATAGATAGATAGATAGATAGATAGATAGATAGATAGATAGACAGATAGATAGACAGATAGATAGACAGATAGATAGATATATTGATGGATGGAAAGATAGATCTAGGTAGGTACGTAGGAAGGTACTTTGGTCATCTCCGGAGGGATATTGCGAATGTCTCAGCAGATCACAAGACAGGAGGCAAAATAACAATGAAGCACAAAAAACATAAGAATGATCAAAAATAGAATGGCAAGACATGGAAAAATTAGTACACAATAAATGTATGGCAATATACACTAAACCTAATGATAAACAACAGATGTAGCCTAGAAATAACAGAAAAAACTATCTCAAATCAAAGATAGAAATGAAAAAGACCTAAAAAAAATAAAAGACCATCAACGAACGTTAATAAAATATAGGCTCCTATACTGTTTGGATTGGTTATTTAAATTTTTTTTTAGATAAGTTGGTAAATTAGTGAGACTGGTTAAGATGTGAAATGGAGTAAACAAAAAAGAAGGGAAAGGTAAAACTCAAGCTGCACTTTTTTGAATGAAGCACTTTATTTTAAGATGCACCTCTTTGAAACATCTTGTTTTATTTGAGATGAGAAGAATATTTATTTATTATTAAAGTACTTATTATCTATAATCCCTCCAGTTCAATGTGAAAACTGGTAATAAATAAATAAAATAAAATATAAATTCGCCGTACATACAGTAGTGTTTGCGATGTGCGGAAAAAATAAAAATTAAATACATACAATTCACAGATAAAACAGATTCATTGAACGTGAATATGGTGACATCCGAGGTTGACATTGATAACGTCATCATTTTGAAGTACGTGACTTATTTCTTAGGCCGTTTCTCACTACCAAGTACGCGAAGTCCGGACTTGCGGACTTGGTAGTTCAGACTTGGCTAGTTCAACTCAGGAGTACAGACTCCCGGGGACCATTACCATTACCACCGCTTGGTGCGAAATGCATTCCAGGATACTTGGCTGTCGCAAGTCCACACAAGTCACCACCGATGCATCCTCGATAAAATGGGCGGAGCAAGTCCACATCCGGGCATTTGGACTGGACTCGGCTTGATGCGTACCTTGAATTGGAACAGTACTTGGGCTGCGACTGATGACGTTTCACAAGTGCACAAGAACACAAGGACAGACAAGAACGCAGATTGAGAAAGGGCCAAAGCTTTAAGTCCAGTTCCAATAAAAAAAAAGCTGGGCCGACGTAACTTCCGGTCGCGGCGTCGGGGCCAGAACGCGTCGCATGAGTCGGAAAAAATCGCGAGCGGGTCCTCGAGGCCTCGACCCGGCGCGGAAATCCAGCTCTCCTTCGCCCGCGGGATCCCGCACTCATCGCGTCCTTTGAGGTGGCTCTGTTTTTGGGGTGGGGGGGGGGGCTGCCGGGAATGCCTCCTAACCGATATTTAAACGGGATATAAACACGGATGAGCGCTGGCACGGCGGTACGCACCCGGACGTGCATTCTCTCTCTCTCTCTCTCTCTCTCTCTCTCTCTCTCTCTCTCTCTCTCTCACACGCACACCAGACGCAGATTCCCCCTCGCGACCTCACACGCCGAAGAGTGATAAAATACAGGCTCCTTAAAAACCGCTGCCCCCTGGGGCGAGAGGAGTGATGCACTTCTCACTCAAGCCCTCAGCCCCCGTGTGGGCGTGGACCTGTCAGCGAATTGTTTCGTGGGAGTGTTGACGTGTGTGTCGCCGCCCGGGCTTCCTTTTTTTTCCCCAACAGGAAGCAGGGTGAGACGCGGCGTTCAGCGATTTTGGGGAATGGCTCGTTTCTGCGTGACACAAAACGCTCCTTTTGGTCCCGTTTGCGCGCGCAAATAAATGAAGCCCTGCAACTCTTGCAAACCCAGGCCACATCTGTTTGTTGTCGTCGTCGGGTGAGGAGCGCGTGGGAGGGCGAGGTCAAACGGAGAGTCGTTTCCAGATGGGAAACACGGGGAGGGACGTTTGACAAGAGAGCAAGTACATATATATAACAATACTGCTGCTTGGCAGTCTATCCAAGTGCAAAATCAATACAGAACAGGCGAACAATTCTCTCCATCCCTCAATAATGCAACGTAAATACACAAGTTGTTATTTTTTGTTTTTTGTTTTTGTCATTTGGCCCAGTTAAAAGTGTATAAAATATTCAAGTTTAAAATTCAGCGAAGTGATATTCGGGAGCTATTCTCTCGACTGCTGGAGTGTTCAATCGTGCTTAAAGATAAAAATAAAAAATGTTTTTGTTTTTTTTGTTATATCGGAATTTCTCAAATAGAGTGAAAGAGTGCAGCAGAACTAAAAGCGACACTATTAAAATTGTTTACCTTAAATGACAGCTTCAGAATCATTTGGATGGGACACTGACCTGTAATTTGGAGAATGGCACCTCATTCCCACCCACCCCTGCACTGTGTAACTTTTGTGTTCAGCTACGAAGCAGTCGGAGAAGTGCGTTATGCTTTACAGCACTACGGCACTTCCTGTTGTTTGATGTCGGGCTCCGGTAATTACCGTTTTTTTGGCTGGTAAAATTTATGGAAAAAAAAAATGTATAAATAAACTTGCAGGTCAAAATGTCTGGTAATAATGCTCATACATATTGTACCTGCTCCACCTCCCTGACGGCATGGATGTGACGGGCCAGTGGCGTGCACCGGCCCTCACTCTCATTGCGCCGCGGGGTTTGTTTCACCCTCTGACCCGCGCGTGCGAGCAGATCTGCCAGGGCGAGGGCGTCTCGTACCTACACCGGTAGCAGAGGGCCCCGTCCCTCCCCACCACCTCTCTCCCCGCGGCTGAGTGCTCGCTGTAGCGGCGAGGTCCGTGCAAGGGGCGCTGTAACCTGGGTGTACATTATATCTGCCTTTGTAACATAGACTGCTATTGAAACGTGACTGATGAGGTTCAAATTTGTCCGGTAAAATAAATGACTTTCCCAGACCTGACCGAGTTTTCGGACAGTGGTGTAAAAGTGCAATTCCACTCAGAAACTATATATATATATATTATATATATAAATTTTTTTGTTGTTGTTTTTGTGTTTATAATATAATATGTGTATATATACAGTATATATATATATACTGTGGATATATATATATATGTGTATATAAATATATAATATATGTGTATATAAATATATAATATGTATGTGTGTGTATATATATATATATATATATATATACAGTATATATATATATATATATATATACAGTATATATATATATATATATATATATATATATATATATATATGCCTCGGCTTTGTTGCCTAGGGAAACAATGCCGGTTCAATCGAGCCTTTGAGCTGTCTGGGGGGTCTCCACTTCAGACCCTGCCACTCACTATCTCAGCCCGCCAGACAGACGGACACACACACACACACAAACACACACACACACACACACACACACACACACACACACACAGATGTCTTGTTTTTCACGCCAAACAGGTGGTGGTGGGGGGTGGAGGGGGGTTGGTAATAGTGATGAGGGTTTAGAGTGAAGGAAGGCCGGAGGGGTTGGTGGTCCAATGTGTATACGCTCAAACACTTATACAAAAACAAAAAAAAGATTCATGACAAATTAATTGATGAATAATCTTGTTGTTGTTGTTGTTTGCCATCTGTTACGGCTTAGCTCCGGTGTTCTACTTCGGGGAGGTGGAGTATCTCGTCGACGAGAGCGACGGACACGTGGAGGTCAAGGTGTGGCGCACGGGGACCGACCTGTCCAAAACCGCCACCGTCACCGTCCGCTCCCGCAAGAGTGAGCCGGCCTCTGCCGAAGGTGACAAAAAAAAACAAAAAAACGAAATGTGTATACAAAATGTGTCCTATGTACAGTACAGGAAACATTAAAAGGCTGTGGCAGGGGCTAAGTGGCAGCATGGTCTGATGTGGTGATATGGTGAATAAATATGTATACCAAACTACGGGCATGTGTAATAATGGATGAGTAGGTCTAAATTATAACGATGTTAACTACTCAATTATGTCTAAGGTACAACAATGTTTTAAATAAAATGAAATAACTTTCATTTTATTTCACATCATTTAACAAGTTCATTTCCCAAGCAAAAATTCCCTTCCATAGTAATTCCTTTGTGTCCATTCTTTTAGGATTCCATTTTGAGATTGTTTTCCTGCCACTACATACAGATATCAGAATTCGCTCTCCCCCTCCTCGCTCCTTCACGCCTTCTCCCACCTCCCTCCCCCTTGCTCCCCCTCCAGCCGGTATCGACTACGTCGGCATCAGCCGAAACCTGGATTTCGCCCCCGGGGTCAGCATGCAGACCCTCAGGGTCACCATCCTGGACGACCTGGGGCGCCCGGAGCTGGAGGGTCCCGAGAGGTTCGAGCTGGTCCTCCGCATGCCGGTGCACGGCGTCCTCGGGGAGCCCGGCAAGACCGTCGTCCTCATCAACGACTCCGTGTCCGACTGTAAGTCAAGGGATCAGGGTTTGGGCGGGAAACGAGGCGGAGCTAGTTCTGTCGGACAACTTGACGGCGCCACACGCTTCTACGCCCTTGTTTGGCCGTCCTTTTAAAGCAGGCATTCCCTCTGGTCCTGCCTGCTTTGCTGCTTTGCTGCTTTGCTGCGCTCCCTCCACCTCCCCTGCATCCACCTGTTGAGTTCTACTCTTCCATCCAATGGGGGATTGGAGCTCGTCACTCCTATATTTCTAGTTCATTAAATATGCATATGTTTGCTAGACACCTCACCGGGAGTGATGAGCAGTAGAACCCAGACCAATACTTGTCTGTCAGAACTACAGCTTTCATAAATTTTTGTAGTACTATCGTAGCCAACATTAATGTAATTTGTTGTATTTAATGCACTCCAGGACAATTTACCTCGATGAATATACAGAATGAGGGATGTCCTCTAATACATTTAGCTCCTGAGCTCTGCAGATTTTCCATCCGACGTTTAATTTTGAAAGCCCTATCCCTCCCTGTCGAGCGACGTGATCCTGATCTCCGCCCGTCTCGCACTTCACACTTCAATCAGTGCCAAAGGTCCAGTTTGGTGAAGCGGCGTACACGGGGGAGGAGCGGGACGGCCGTATCCTGGCGACGGTGTCACGCAGCGGGGACATCAGGCACCGGTCCACCGTGCGCTGCTACACCCGCCAGGGCTCCGCGCAGGTGGCCACCGACTTCAAGGAGCGTCCCAACACCGACGACTCCCTCATCACCTTCTTGCCTGGTACTTTCTGTTTTTCCGATTCTGAATGCTGTTTTTGTCGGGTAGTACACTGGTGGCCTGTTGCTGCCTCTGTTATGAATTTCACATTTCTTTATAAAGTCCCTGTGAAGTGAATCCAGTGATTTGTTTCCAAACACAATGTGCACGTGAGAAAGTAATTGCTGAAAACACGTGAAAAGACTGTGAAGGATGTGGTACTGAATTGTGGAGTTAGACCGTTTAGCTGTTTCTCACCATTTTTTTTTTTTGGTCCGGGGATAAGTCATGACTAGATAACGTAGAGCGCTCATACTCGCCAAGGCCCCTCCCGTATCACCACATAAACACCCGGTCGGACCGTCGGAAACGTAGTATCAGTGGTGGGATAAGCTAATCTACTGTAATTGCCTGGAGTTTGTGATAAAATGGGGTTTTGGGAAGAAACACCGGGAGTGAAAGGCGTGAACTCATGCCAAGACTTTGCGCCGATGTCGTGGGTGCCTCCGCTGTGCCTTTGAGGTGTCCAACTAGACACACAGGACTGGGTTGGGCAGGACATTTAAACATGGAAGTTACTCCAATGTAAACGTTAAACAGGCGTTAGACTGGGCGTGGTTTCAGAGTCTTCAGCGGACACGCCCCCACTGTCCCAGAGCAGAGGGAACTGCCCTTTTTTTTCTCACTATTTTGAAACCTAATTTTATATACTTGCCGATATTTTTAATCGTTCAAATTTGTTCTGCGGTGTGACGAACTCAGAACACATTTATTTTCACTTCACAGGGACTTTGATGAACATCTGCTTAAATGAATACAAAGGGGAACATCACAGGCTTGTTTGAAAAATACAGGTAGTTTGAATTGGAAGTGGTTCCTCTTTTCCAAGCTGTGAACCCAATTCCTAAATATTATCTCAACAAACAGTGTGCAGAAAATATGATATATATTTAGTCTAATTATTGGTACAAAATGTCTCAATATTTATTATTATCTGTGTTAACACTTTTAATATCCATTATTATTTAACTATTAGTAACCAGGGGGAAATTATAGTTTTATATATACTGTATGTGTGCTGTTATATACTGTGTATACACATAATAAATATGTATACATGTATGTATATATATATAGAAATGTACTATTTCCAAAAATCCATATCCACGTGTTGACGTCTCACCGCCATGGCCCCCGTCACTGTTTGTTTCCCAGGCGAGGCGGAGAAGCCGTGCCTCCTGACCCTGGTGGACGACGCGCTGTACGAGGAGGCCGAGGAGCTGCGGCTGGTTTTAGGAAACCCCCGGAGCGACTCCCCGTTCGGGGCTTCGGTGGGGGCTTTGAACGAGACGGCGGTGACCATCCTGGACGCGGCAGACAGTGAGTCGGCGTCGGGCGGGGCGTTGGCGGCGGGGGCCGTTTCTAGCTTCTTTGGGGGGGCCCGATGCAAAACGTTGTTTCGGGGGCCCCTGTTTTGTTAAACTATGGTCGGGGGGGGGGGATTCCAAGCCCTCCGAGGTGGTCGGGGGGTATGCATTCAACATTTAAATGCATCAATCTGGTGCACTTTAGGAGGAAAAGAGGCTTGGTCTGTGAAAAACTCGCACAGCTTTTTTTCCTCTCGAATTAAAATTCAAACATCTGAAGTTGACCCCCGGCAATTTAAACCGACAGAAAATTAAAATAAATGGGAAACACTGGGGCTCCCCCACGTCGAGAAACTCCTGAAAACTGACAGGATTTACCCAATCTGCATTAGAACATCTCCCAAATGCGCATAAGTGAGACGGATGCTGCATTTTCCTTCTAATTTTAATTTAGAATGTTAGGAACAAATTTATTAAGGAAGCAAAATTGAGGCAAACATTGCAACTGATATATACTCAACATCTAAAAAAAAAAGAAAGAAAAGGCAGCTGGGGGGCCGCCTGGTGGCTTCGCGGGCTTCGTCGGCGGTAAGAAACGGCCACTTTCCTAATTTCCGAGTGAACGGCAGCGCCCTCCTCTCAACCCACCTCCTCAGAGTCCATCATCCGTTTCGCCGAGACCAAGTTCAGTCTGAGCGAGCCCAAGGAACCCGGCGGCGTCTCGGTGGCCAAGATCCTCGTCGTGCGCCTGGGCGACGCCTCCAAGGTGTCGGTGGTCCGGGTCCACACCAAGGACGGGTCGGCCGTCTCGGGGGAGGACTACCACCCCGTATCTCAAGGTCGGTCTTGCGGAGGGATCCATCGCGAGCGGCAAATCATCCTGTTCTGTGCAGTTCTGGCATGAGAGTCACAAAATAAGCCTGGCCTTGTGTACTTAGGTTTCCTTATTATGTTTATTATGTTTCCTTCCTCGCTTACCTACACTATTTATCTTAAGCACCGGCACCGCTACCTCACTTGTGCTGCGTTCCGTGGGAAATCGGAAGTCAGTAATTCCCAGTTGCCAGTTACTCCGACAGCAAATTTGCAATTTTGCAATTCTGTTTGGCAAGCTTGTGAATGCTACAAGCTACAAAACGTGTGTTAACATTACATTACAAAACATCACACACACTTTATGATTTATTATATTCTACCTATATACCATCACAGTGATATATCCTGTGCAAGCACTATTATAGTTTACAGGTACTCCTCACTTAACGACCTACCTGTTTAACCACCGTTCGGACTTACGACCAGATCTCTGACCAGTCTCTATTGTGCAATACCACGGCGTCTCAGCGTCAAGCATCTCATCACGGATCACCCTTTATATACTACAGTATTTACACTACATATACTTCATATACTTTATATACTATATACAGTATAGACACTATATGTTCTATTTATACTATATACACTATACTATATATACTGTATACACTGTATACATCTCATCTCATCACCGTTCTCTGTCTCGTTCCCGCAGTCTGTCAGTATTCACTACACTAGCGTTCGCAGTCACCACGCCCCCTTACCATGAAATAACACTATATACACTAATTACACTATATACACTGTATACACTATATACACTATATACACTCTATACACTATATATACCATATACACTTTATACTGTACACTATATATACGATATACACTATACTGTATATACTAGCCGCGCCCCCTTACCGTGAAATAACACGGGTCCTCGCTTATCGACCAATTCGCTAAACGACCTGGGTGTAGGAACGGAACTCGGTGGTTAAGTGAGGAGTACCTGTATTGCAGTATAGGATATCGAATCGCGTGTTGTTTATCTGACTTTTGTTATTTGTATCTTTCGCTATTTGTATATATTTGACATTTTCTTGTAATTATATATATATATATTATTTGATCCTATCTTATTATTATTTCTATTCTCCTTTTTCGGACTGTTAAGCTTTTTTTACTTTTTTTAATGCTTGTGGTCTGTACTGGAGTGCACCAAACCTCACCGGAACAAATTCCTAGTATGTGCAAATGTAACTGGCGAAGTCAAACCAGTTCCTGACATAGCAACCACAGAGCAGTTTGGATGGAGGGATCCAACCTGAAAAACGAACTTAAAAGCCTGGTTCCGTTGCACTTTTCCAAGTTAGGAGGTTGGATTTTTCCCGCTTCCGACCTCATTTGAATGCAGCATGTGCGAGTTCCTGGTGTGAGCAGAGGCTCGGACTCATGCTGCCCTCGCACTTCAACCAAAAACTTAAATCTACATGCATCCTTTGATTTTTCGGGGTTTTTATGTCTACGCTGCAGCTATTAGGTGATAATGGGACTCAGCGAAAGTTTTGATGACTGTGAAATAAACTGGCCTCTGGGCACGCTCACCATTTATTGAGATGAGCGTGAGTACTGTATTTTTCCGGTGTGAGGGTCCTTGATTTTGAATTTCATCCCAGAAGAAGGAACGCTAATCCTGGCCCCGGCGTGGTCCGGCGTCACGTCCGTTTTAATTGCATTTCAATATTCTTCACGCTGTGTGGGCGAGGCCAAATCCTCCGCTCGCCGACCCTGTCTTGTGCTGCGGTCAGCTTCAAGTGCCCCTCGCTCCATCAAGCCTCCAGATACAGTATCTATATATTGTTTACGACCACTCCCGCTCGCTTTATTCAAAACTCCTGCCCCACCACTGTTCCAATAAGACAAGTTTCCCTGTATCACTGTGCATTTCTCATTTTCACACACGTATGTATTAAATGTGTTTTTTTTGTTTTATTACTATTATTATTATTATTATTATTTTTATTATTATTATTATTATTATTATTATTACTATTATTATTATTATCATTATAATAATTATTATCATTTTTATTATTATTATTATTATTATTATTATTATTATTATCATTTTTTCTGTGCAGTGCGTAACAGCTAACTCATTGATTGCAATTGATAAAAAAAAAAAAAGTCATACTATGGTGCATTTTATTTTTTGGCAAACTAAATCTAAGCAAATTCAAAGAGATAAACTTGACATTATTTTCTAAACGAAGTCATTTTTTTGTCATAATTCCAGAGACAAGGTTTGTCAGTATTTGCCTAAGTAATTGGTGGCTGTTGATTTGAACAGGTAGGGAAAAATGAATGACGTTTTGAAGGACAAAAATATTCATCCCTACACTCACACTCACACTCACTACAAATACTTACGCGTACTCCATGTATATGTTGATTATACGCCCGCTCCGAAGGTGTGCTTTTACGAGGGATGTATAAATAGAACATTTCGCTTGATTGAGTGAATTATTGGGGTTATTTTTTTTTTGTGTGTG
>NC_137200.1:18931440-18951440 GCF_960531495.2 Zeus faber
TGGTGTAGTATAGTATGGTATAGCATAGTATAGAGTAGTATAATCTGTTATTGTATATGTAGAGTATATATATTTGGGATAAAATATCCCTAAATCCACAGCTACAGTCATTTTGGGCACACTGCATTGTTTTCCAGAGAAGCGTTCGTCAGGGGCCGGAGCAGTAGGTTTTGGTACATTCTGTTCATCACCGCGGCGTCTTTGCAGGCATGCTTCCGGTCATCTCCACCCGCCCCCTCGCAAACTTCGAGCTGACCCTCAGCCCCGACGGCACACGGGTGGGGAACCACCGCTGCTCCAACCTGCTGGACCACGGCGAGGTCAGCACCGGGCACGGCTTCATCACCGCCGCCACGCGCAACGCCGAGAGTGCGGGCGACGCGTTGCCCTACCAGTACAGCGGCCCGCTGCGTGGGAACAGCACGCTGCGCTTCTACCGGAATCTCAACCTGGAGGCCTGTCTCTGGGAGTTCACCAGCTACTACGACATGTCCGAGCTGCTCACCCACTGTGGGGGCACCGTAGGGACCGACGGACAGGTACTACTCACATGGATGGATGGATGGATGGATGGATAGATGGATGAATGGGTGGATGGATGGATGAATGGATGGATAGATAGATGAATGGATGGATGGATGGATAGATGGATAAATGGATGGTTGGATGAATGGATGGATGGATGGATGGATGGATAGATAGATAGATAGATAGATAGATAGATAGATAGATAGATAGATAGATAGATAGATAGATAGATAGATAGATAGATAGATAGATAGATGGAGGGATGGATGATGGATGGATGGATAGATGGATGGATGGATGAATGGATGGATGGATGGATGGATGGATGGATGGATGGATGGATAGATAGATAAAAATATAAATGGAAATGGAAAGCAAAATATAACTTTGCTTTCCATTTATTCCATTTCCAACACTGAGAGCCCGGCGCACTCAAAGGCACTTTTGCCCATGATCTTAAATGAAAACAGCATTCAAGGTGACCAATGTTTCAATAATATCTTAAAATATAGAAAATATTCAATACTCAGCTGTTAAAGTAAAGTGTAAAATGAGGCACGGATGATGCCTTCTTCCGTCAAACGTGGCAGTGAATGAAAAAATAGGATTAGATCCGCCCCCAGGAACTGACTTTAATTCCAATAAGAAACCAGTGTTGTGCTCAATTTCTCACGTTTATAACAAACAAAATTTCATGAAAATCAGAATCAAGCGAGTTACAGTCGTTGCTGTAGAGAAGTCTGCATCTCTCAAGACGCGATTCGATTCGATTTTCGTTTTTAAACATACAGTATGTATATTTTTCAGCACTAACCCTAACCCTATCGAGTCTTGATCTGTAAATAAAAACCCTTTGTTTCTCAATAATTAACTTTGAGTCCAGTCACATTAAATCATTGTCAATAGTGTTATGTTTTTGTAGTGGAATAAATATAAACAAAATATTTCATACAATTCCATAGTTAAAATAAAGTCTTGGGAGCCGTCAGAGTCGTCTCTTTGCAGTGATCATCCGGCTCCACTGGAAAGAGACAAACTTTTCAACACTACTGCAAGTGCATCGCTTCTCCACCGCCCTCCACCTCCGCGTCCGCTCTCTCACAGCATCGTGTTCCGTTCAACATTATTGTCTCATCTTTGATATCACAATCCAAATCATATCCATCACGTTAACTACTCTTACGGAGCGTGTACCAGTGCTGGACATATTGTAAAATATCATATTTTATTGAATCGCAGCACAACTTTTCTTTAAATGATTAGAAGACACAAGCTGCGGTTGAGCTTCGGCTCCTGCAGCTCGGGCTTCGGTTCGCCCAAACCCATGGATGGATCTATAGAAGGAAATATAAATGGATGGAAAGATATATGGATGGATAGATGGATAAATAGATGGATAGATAGATAGATAGATAGATAGATAGATAGATAGATAGATAGATAGATAGATAGATAGATAGATAGATAGATAGATAGATAGATAGATAGATAGATAGATAGATAGATAGATAGATAGATAGCCACAGGTGTGGGTCTCCATCAGGCGTAGCAGGTGCAGTTACAGTTACAGTTACAGTTTTTGGGGATAAATGTATCTAAGTAAAACTAAAAGTCGACAGAAATATGATAACTCAAGTAAAGTACAGATGCTCCCAAAAAAGACTTAAGTACGATAACGATTTAATATATCGATAACGCAATTTTTTGTTACCTCACCACTGAATTTAAGTGGAATATTAAAGTTGTGCCAATGAGTGAGAATGTCTGCATCAAACTGTCCGAATCGAACAAAACATTTTATCAGGTTTTACGAGGTGTTCTGAATATGGAACGATTTTCATTCCACAACCATTTTTTTATCGCAAAAAAAAAATATATATATATATATAACGCAAACTTGAGTTTGTAAAACCCACATTGTGTAGTGTGTACAACTAAATGAGTGGATTTGTTCACAGGTAAATGACAACATAAGGTTTTTTTAAAGGGTAGTAAAAGAAACTATTGAGATACATGCATTTATAGTTTTTGCATTTTGTAAAAGACAATGTATTTTGTTTATTGACATTATCTGTTAATTTGCTAAAAATGTTTGGTTGTACAAATGTAAATAAAGTCATGTCACTGTCTAAAACCGACATGTTTAGGACTTTTAAGCCACAAAAATGCCCAAATTAATGAACTTTAATTAATTTTTTTAAATTGGTTTGAAATTTAGCGTCATTTATAGAGATCATTTTTACATGTCATAAATATAATAAAAATACATAAATAAATAAATAATAATAATAATAAAAATAATAATAATAATAATACATTGGATTTACTGTATAAAGCGCTTTTCTAGGAACCCAAATAAACTTTACAGGGCATGATAAAAAGACACAAAATAATCCTTTTAATGTATTTAAAATACTTCAGAATATTTCAAAAAAGAGCGTCATCTCATTGACCCCCATGTCAAGCTAGTCAGCTTGAAAAAGCAACGTTTTTGGGGGTCAAAACTTGGAGGGGGGGAAAGGGAATCATTTGCGCGGCCAAAATGACAAATGATCCGTCACGATAACGGCAATTGATACACTTCTACTATTTGTCCACCGTTTGACCCTTGATTGAACGACCGACCCACAACGAGCTGTGGCGTCATTGTTCACTGTGTCGGAAAATAAAAAGTCGAAAAAAAGACAATGAGCTCCAGCCATCTCCTACTTTCCTGCTGCTGTTGTTGTTGATGTGAAGGAGGAGCCGTCCCACTGCTCCTCTGTCTCCTCCAGCCTTTGATCTGAGGTCTTATTCTGGCTGATCAGACCACCCAGCGCGGGCGTTGGGGTGTGTGCGTGCGTGTGTGCGTGTGTGCGTGCGTGTGCGTGCGTGCGTGTGTGTGTGTGTGTGTGTGTGTGTGTGTGTGTGTGTGTGTGTGTGTACGAGGGCTGTCGCGTTGACGATGAAATGTCACGCGCACAATTGCGATGAATTTATAACGGTTTGAACCTTTTTTCTCCATTTGATGCCACGGTGAGAACTCAAGCGTATAACGGCGTGATAATACACAACCACCTTGTGAAGAAGAACCAGTTATTGAACCTGAAGATGGATAGTTAGATAGATAGATAGATAGATAGATAGATAGATAGATAGATAGATAGATAGATAGATAGATAGATAGATAGATACATAGATAGATAGATGGATAGATGGATAGATGGATAGATAGATAGATAGATAGATAGATAGATAGATAGATAGATAGATAGATAGATAGATAGATAGATAGATAGATACATACATAGATAGATACATAGATACATAGATACATAGATATATAGATAGATGTAGATAGATGGATGGATGGATGGATGGATGCATAGATGCATAGGTTTATTGAGATAAACCTATGCATAGACATAGATAGAGGTAGAGAGAAAGAGAGTTTGATAAATGGAGAGATATAGATAGCAGAGATGTGGACTCGAGCCACATGAGTGACTTGTCACTTGTCACTGTTTTGATGTCTTGCAACTTGACAGAAAATAAATGACTTGAGGCTCGACTTGGAAGTTAAAGACTCGTGACTTGACTTGAGACATGATGACTCCAATGACTTGTTTGTGTAGACGTTATGATTACTGTTTGAATATTATGTTAAATATAAAATATTAAAATGATCAACGTTGTCAATGTTCACAATACAAGTAGAGATGCACCAATCGATCAGCTGGTTTTCGCCTACGACCAGTCGATCAGTGTCAGATTTATTAGATTCTGTACCGGTCAAATGTACACGCCGAATACTGTGCTCGTGTGTGTCATCTGTACTCGTCAATATGCTCCAATACTCAAATACCAACGTAATGAAACGTGGTTGCCTCTCGTGGTTGACTCTCAAAAAAGAGAGCGAAAGTATGAAAATGTCGGCTGTTTGGAGGTACTTTAAAGGTAAACAAAGAAGGTTAGAAAAATCGTTTATCCGTCACCTGGCAATATTCAAAGATTTTGCAGACTGTGTATCTGTCGCTGTCGCTACAGCGAAGCGTCTGCTCTGGTTGTTCTTAGTGCACGTCATGAGTCTCTTGACGAGTCACTCAGGAGAATGTGGCGTTTTGATCCAGTTGGTTTATTGCACGGTGAGTGAAGTAGGATTTCAAGTGAACGAGAGAGTTATTTTTGGAATGACAAGTTCCATATAAATATAATGGAAATGTATATTTGCACTTAAAGTGAAACAGACTTTCATTTGAAGTTTGAACTGGACATTTCCATGTTAGTTATATGTTACTATACTAAAACTCAGTGAGCGTTACAAGTAACATTATCCTGAAACTTGCTGACAGTCCCATATTCTATTTAATTGGAACTCAGTGACCGTTCTATGTCTTATTTTATTTTATTGGAACGCAGGGACAGTTTCATTTTCCATTATTGTTCTATTGTGAATAATGAACAATAATAACCACATAACCTGTGACTTAACTTGACCTGACATAACCCGTGACTTGACATAACCTGTGACTTGACTTGACGTAATCTGTGACTTAACTTGACATAATCTGTGACTTGATTTAACTTGACATAACCCATGACTTGACATAACCTGTGACTTGACTTGACGTAATCTGTGACTTGATTGAACTTGACATAACCTGTGACGTGACGTGATTTGTGACTTGACTTGACGTAATCTGTGACTTGATTGAACTTGACATAACCTGTGACTTGACGTGATTTGTGACTTGACTTGACATAACCTGTGACTTGACTTGACATAACCTGTGACTTGACTTGACGTAATCTGTGACTTGACTTGACGTAATCTGTGACTTGACTTGACGTAATCTGTGACTTGATTTAACTTGACATAACCTGTGACTTGACATAACCTGTGACTTAACTTGACTGGACATATCCCGTGACTTGAAATAACCTATGACTTGACTTGACATAACCTGTGACTTGACGTAATCTGTGACTTGATTGAATGACATAACCTGTGACTTGACTTGACATAACCTGTGACTTGACGTAATTTTTGACTTGACTTGACGTAATTTGTGACTTGACTTGACATAACCTGTGACTTGACATGACATAACCTGTGACTTGACTTGACGTAATCTGTGACTTGACTTGACATAACCTGTGACTTGACTTGACGTAATCTGTGACTTGACTTGACGTAATCTGTGACTTGACTTGACATAACCTGTGACTTGACTTGACGTAATCTGTGACTTGAATTGACGTAATCTGTGACTTGACTTGACGTAATCTGTGACTTGATTTAACTTGACATAACCTGTGACTTGACATAACCTGTGACTTAACTTGACTGGACATATCCCGTGACTTGAAATAACCTATGACTTGACTTGACATAACCTGTGACTTGACGTAATCTGTGACTTGATTGAATGACATAACCTGTGACTTGACTTGACATAACCTGTGACTTGACGTAATTTTTGACTTGACTTGACGTAATTTGTGACTTGACTTGACATAACCTGTGACTTGACATGACATAACCTGTGACTTGACTTGACATAATCTGTGACTTGACTTGACATAACCTGTGACTTGACTTGACGTAATCTGTGACTTGACTTGACGTAATCTGTGACTTGACTTGACATAACCTGTGACTTGACTTGACGTAATCTGTGACTTGACTTGACGTAATCTGTGACTTGACTTGACGTAATCTGTGACTTGATTTAACTTGACATAACCTGTGACTTGACATAACCTGTGACTTAACTTGACTGGACATATCCCGTGACTTGAAATAACCTATGACTTGACTTGACATAACCTGTGACTTGACGTAATCTGTGACTTGATTGAATGACATAACCTGTGACTTGACTTGACATAACCTGTGACTTGACGTAATTTTTGACTTGACTTGACGTAATTTGTGACTTGACTTGACATAACCTGTGACTTGACATGACATAACCTGTGACTTGACTTGACGTAATCTGTGACTTGACTTGACATAACCTGTGACTTGACTTGACATAACCTGTGACTTGACTTGACAAAACCTGTGACTTGACTTGACATAACCTGTGACTTGAATTCACATAACCTGTGACTTGACTTGACATAACCTGCAACTTGACTTGACATAACCTGTAACTTGACTTGACATAACCTGTGACTTGACTTGACATAACCTGTGACTTGACTTGACTTGACTTGACATAACCTGTTACTTGACTTGACATAACCTGTAACCTGTGACTTAATTTACTTGACATAACCTGTGGCTTGACTTGACATAACCTGTAACCTGTGACTTAAATGACTTGACATAACTTGTGACTTGACTTGACATAACTTGTGACTTGAGTTGACATAACCTGTGACTTGACTTGACATAACCTGTGGCTTGACTCGACTTGACATAACCTGTAACTTGACTTGACGTAACCTGTGACTTGCCCAAAGAAAAATGGCTTGACTTGCTTGAGAGTTGGACCAAATGACTTGAGACTTACTTGTGACTTGGATCAGAGGGACTTGTCACATGTCTGATAGAAAGATACTTTATTCATGCCAGAAGGGAAAATTGCAGAGTCCCAGCAGCTCACATCAACACAAAAAATATGAAAAAGAAAATGGCTATATATGGAAAATAGTTAACTGTACCCAATAAAAACAATTTTATATATAAAAAATCTGCCCATATACGCTTAACCAAACCATAAACAGATATAACAATTGGACGGAAACATGATCGTGGAACCTTAATGATTAAAGTAAAAATAAAATACTGTTATAAACTCTCGACTCTTTGACCACGACCTTCATCAGAGTTTTTGTAATAATAATAATAATAATAATAATAATAATAATAATTATTATTATTATTATTATTAATATTATCATAATCATTATTATTAGTAACATTTCATCCCAGCTAACAGTCACATTTTAGAACTATTTATTTTTACACTTAATTATAATGTGTTGTGAAGAGATTAACTGTGTTTGCCATAAAGATTACACTCTGAAAATTTAATTGTATTTTCTTCTTGACATCTTGATTCTTGACACGGGTTGATAATCAGTGCATGTCATGAGGATTGAGAGAAAACAAGGGATTAAAGAAACAGATTATTATTATTTTTTTAACCTATAATTCTGTTTCATTACATGCTTTTCTCCTGCCACCGGGCGACAACGTAAAAGATATTTAACAGTCAATGTTTTATTATGAACATACAATTCAATGAAAATCAGAATTGGCCAGAATCGGCAGGCCAAATTAAGTTCAAATCAAAGATACATTTAAATTTGAACAGTAGTCAAACAAGCAATATCTTTTGATCGAGAAGAAATTAATAAGCTATTTGTTTTTTGTTTGACTTGACATAACCTGTGACTTAACTTGACTTGACATAACCCGTGACTTGAAATAACCTGTGACTTGACTTAACTTGACATAACCTGTGACTTGACTTTACGTAATCTATGACTTTATTGAACTTGACGTAATTTGTGACTTGACTTGCCATAACCTGTGACTTGACTTGACGTAATCTGTGACTTAACATGACATAACCTGTAACTTGACATGACATAACCTGTGACTTGACTCAACTTTACATAACCTGTTACTTGACTTGACATTTCCTGTGACTTGATTGACGTGACATAACCTGTGACTTGACTTGACGTAATCTGTGACTTGATTAAACTTGACATAACCTGTGACTTGACTTGACGTAATTTGTGACTTGACTTGACATAACCTCTGACTTGACTTGATGTAATTTGTGACTTGACTTGACAAAAACTGTGACTGGACTTCACATAACCTGTGACTTGAATTCACATAACCTGTGACCTGACTTGATATAACCTGTGACTTGATTTGACATAACCCGTGACTTGACATGACATAACCTGTAACTTGACTTGACGTAATCTGTGACTTGACTTGACATAACCTGTGACTTGACTTGACATAACCTGTGACTTGACTTGATGTAATCTGTGACTTGACTTGACATAACCTGTGACTTGACTCGACGTAATCTGTGACTTGACTTGACATAAACTGTGACTGGACTTCACATAACCTGTGACTTGAATTCACATAACCTGTGACCTGACTTGATATAACCTGTGACTTGATTTGACATAACCCGTGACTTGACATGACATAACCTGTAACTTGACTTGACGTAATCTGTGACTTGACTTGACATTACCTGTGACTTGACTCGACGTAATCTGTGACTTGACTTGACATAAACTGTTACTGGACTTCACATAACCTGTGACTTGAATTCACATAACCTGTGACCTGACTTGATATAACCTGTGACTTGATTTGACATAACCCGTGACTTGACATGACATAACCTGTAACTTGACTTGACATAACCTGTGACTTGACTCAACTTGACATAACCTATGAATTGACTTGACATAACCTGTGACCAAACTTAACTTGACATAACCTGTGACTTGACTTTACAAAACCTGTTACTTGACTTGACATAACCTGTTACTTGGCTTAACTTGACATAACCTGTGACTTGAATTGACGTGACATAACCTGTGGCTTGACTTGACATAACCTGTAACCTGTGACTTGATTGACTTGACATAACCTGTAACCTGTGACTTGATTGACTTGACATAACTTGTGACTTGACTTGACATAACTTGTGCCTTGAGTTAACATAACCTGTGACTTGACTTGACATAACTTGTGACTTGAGTTGACATAACCTGTGACTTGACTTGACATAACCTGTAACTTGACTTGACGTAACCTGTGACCTGCCCAAAGAAAAATGGCTTGACTTGCTTGAGAGTTGGACCAAATGACTTGAGACTTACTTGTGACTTGGATCAGAGGGACTTGTCACATGTCTGATAGAAAGATACTTTATTCATGCCAGAAGGGAAAATTGCAGTGTCTCAGCAGCTCACATCAACACAAAAAATATGAAAAAGAAAATGGCTATATATGGAAAATAGTTAACTGTACCCAATAAAAACAATTTTATATATAAAAAATCTGCCCATATACGCTTAACCAAACCATAAACAGATATAAAATAAAATGATAAAATCATAAAATAAATGATATATATATTGATATATATATATATATATATAAAAGAAATCTGCCCATATACGCCAAACCAAACGATAAAGAACAGATATAACACCACCCCCCCCCCAAAAAAAATATATTAAAAACAATTGGACGGAAACATGATCGTGGAACCTTAATGATTAAAGTAAAAATAAAATACTATTATAAACTCTCGACTCTTTGACTTTTCTGAAGCCACGACCTTCATCAGAGTTTTTATAATAATAATAATAATAATAATAATAATAATAATATTATCATAATCATCATTATTATTATTAACATTTCATCCCAGCTAACAGTCACATTTTAGAACTATTTCTTTTTACAATTAATTCTAATGTGTTGTGAAGAGATTAACTGTGTTTGCCATAAAGATTACACTCGGCAAATTTAATTGTATTTTCTTCTTGACATCTTGATTCGTGCACAAAACACGGGTTGATAATCAGTGCATGTCATGAGGATTGAGAGAAAACAAGGGATTAGGGAAACAGATTATTATTATTTTTTTAACCTATAATTCTGTTTCATTCCATGCTTTTCTCCTGCCAGCCATAGATAATCTCCTCCCCCCAGTTCCCACATTGTTCGGTGTGATAATTGGCTCTGCAAATGGACAAATATTTTCAATTCTTGTCAAACAAAAAGATAACACTATGGATGTGGAATCGGTTACCATGACAAGGTGTGGGACGGTCCAACTGAGCCTGGGCACAGAGCCCAAAGTCACTGAAGAGCTGCCCGAGATTTAGAATAAAATGGGTGCACAGTGTCACCTAGTGGGCGCTGTATAGTATATAATAGTATAGTATAGTGTAGTATAGGGTGCAATAGAGGAATAAATAACACCGAGTATCATACAAATATTTTTCAAATCTTTATATAGATAGCAGCTACTTTTCATATAAGCCATCAAGCTAAAATTGTACCTGTACTTTTGGAAACATGATCATACAAAAAAAATGAATCTGGGGTGTCGGGGTAGATAGTAGAATAGTCGACAAATATGACATGTTTTGTTCTCCACATCTCAAGGTAAGCCTGAAGATAATCTCAGAGAGGACAATAGTATTTTTTTTATGTGAATGTGTTATTTAATGTAACTGTCAATGTCATTATAGAGATGTTTTATGTCGTAAAAAAGTAGTACTGTGGGTCATTACTTGTACGGTAAAATCCGCCGCTTTGGGTGTGACAACCCCTACATCCCAGATCCATTTTTTCCTCTGTATGATCACATTTCCAAAAGTACAGGTACAATTTTAGCTTGATGACTTATTTGACAAGTACTTGCTATCTATATAGAAATTGATAAATATATGTATATTTACTCAATGTTGTTTATTCCTCCATTGCACCTACACTATACTATACAGTACTATTAGATACTATATTACACTACACTACACTAAGGTTTATTACAATAAAGTATCCCATAATATACTATATTACACTATATCATACCATACTAAACTACACTACACTATACTATACGATACTACACTGCAGGTACTCCTCACCGACCTACGACCTACCTATTTAACGACCGCTCAAACTTACGACCAGATCTCTGACCAGTCGGTACCATGGCGTCTCAGCGTCAAGCATCTCATCGCGCATCACCCTTTATATACTACGTATATATACTGTATACACTACTGTATATACACTATATATACTATATACACTATAAATACTATATACTGTATACTATATCCACTATATATACCATATATATACTATATCCACTGTATATACTAAATAATGTATATACTAAATACTGTATACTATACATACTATATACACTTATATACAGTTTTCCATCTCATCTCATCACCATTCTCAGTCTCAGTGTCATTCTAGCGTTCGCAATGGCCACAACCCCTTACTGTGAAATAACACTATATATACTACATACACTATACTGTATACTGTATACTACATATACTGTATATACTATATACACTATATATACCAGCCATGCCCCTTACCGTGAAATAACACAGGTCCTCGCTTATCTCCAATTCGCTTTACGACCTGGTCATAGGAACGGAACTCGGTCGTTAAATGAGGAGTACTTGTATACTAAACTATACTATTTCATTCTATACTACACCACACTACACTAGTGTAGTATAGTGTAGTATAGTATGAAATAGTATAGATTAGTATACCGAATACCATAGTATACTATAGTATACTATATAGTATACAATATACATAGTATACTATATATAGTATACTAGTATACTATATTACACTATATCATATCATACTATTCTACACTACACTATACTATTTTATACTATACTACATCACACTATACTATACAACACTATACTACATTATGTTTTATACATGACTACACTACATTATTACTTTACAACACTACTATACCATAACATACTATATTACACTAAATCATACCATACTATACTACACTACATTGTACTACATGATACTATACTACACTAGACTATATGTTATACTATACTATGCTATACTATACAACACTATACTACACTACACTATGCTATACTTCATTATACAATACCTTACTACACTACACTACACTATGCTATACTATACTACACTTTACTATAATATACTATATTATACTATACTACACCAAACTATACTACACTACACTACACTGTACTATACCACACTATCCCATACCATACTCGTGACAAAACACTGAACGGAATCCAGAGAAAGTTACAAACTCCCGTTGACTAACCCAGGTCGTGATGTTTCCGATGCCCTGCAGGTGCTGAACCTGGTGCAGTCGTATGTGACGCTGCGCGTTCCCCTCTACGTGTCCTACGTCTTCCACTCCCCGGTGGGCTCTGGCGGCTGGCAGCACTTTGACCTGCAGTCCGAGCTCCGGCTCACCTTCGTCTACGACACAGCCATTCTCTGGGAGAACGGCATCGGCAGCCCGCCCCGGGCCGAGCTGCAGGGTAGGAGAGCGTGCCTGCAGCCTCCCACGCACGGAGGCGGAGTGGTGACGAGGGAGAAGCGGCGATAAGATTAAAAACAGAAAGCCACGGTTTAAAGGAGAACCTAGAACACCATACCAATACCAATCAGGATGGAGTCTTGTAATAATTACAAATGAATGTGTGTGTGTGTGTGTGTGTGGGCGTGTCGACAGGTGCACTGTACCCGACCAGCATGCGGATCGACGACCAGGGACGCCTGGCGGTGAACTTCCGCACCAAGGCCCGTTTCAGGGGCCTGTTCGTCCAGTCGCACTCGGGCGGCAGAGTCAGGGCGGCAGGTGAGACGCGTATCGGCCAGCGCGGTTTGCCCAAATTACGTACCCGGGCTTAATTTTACCCTCTGCTTTTATACCTTTTATACTTTTATTCTGTATTTCAAACGGAACAATCAAGACTGCACGCAGCACGTTAAGATTTTAACATTCGACCACCGAGGTCGGGGCATTAACGACGGAACGTCTCTCTTGGTTTGATCCTAAGTACGTCAACAGGAAGTACTTTGATGCTTGAGTGGAATATCGAGTAAGGGGGCCTTGGCTTTCTACATTCCAGCACTTCATCTGTTCGTCCGCAACAGAACGTGATATCTGATGCTCCTCGGCATCGCAGCGGCCAGAGGAGTCGGGGCTCGGCTACACCTACTGTCCATTGTCACACCGTCCGACTTATGCTCGTTCCCTGTTGTATTCTTCGCAGCCCACTCCGTGTCATCCATGGTGGTATGCGCCGACCACCCCGGTTTGACCTTTAACCTCAGTCTGGTGAGGAGCGAGCCCACCTACAACCAGCCGGTCCAACAGTGGACGTTCACCTCGGACTTTGCCGTGAGTGCCCGATGCTGACCCCGAAGGGTGTCCCAATTTTACTTCCATCACATGCACAAAGTCTTGTTTTTCATTTTTCTTCAAAATATTTGGCCAATGAAACAACCGCTGCGTACAATGTGGATACTGGATCGGACGTGTGATCAAACTCTCCCCGGCCCCCCAGGTGAGGGACTACTCCGGCGCCTACACCGTGAAGCTGATCCCCTGCACCGCGGCCCAGAACCTGGAGCACAGCGTCCCGCCCGTCTGCAGTCCGCGGGAGCCGCTCACCTTTGACCTCGACATCAGATTCCAGCAGGTTCAGATCCGAACACCTCGGCTTTTCCGGCAAATCTCCCCCTGATCCCGCCCGGGAAAGATGCTATTCGACTCTTGCGAGGAAATAAAAAAAAAAAAAACATCTTTGATTCTCCCTTGCCTTGTCTCCCTCACTCCCAGGTGAGTGACCCGGTGGCGGTGGAGTTCAGCTTGAACACCCAGATGCTCCTGCTGTCCAAGAGGAGCTTGTGGCTCTCCGACGGCTCGATGGGCTTCGGGCAGGAAACCGACGTAGCCTTCTCCGAGGGTGCGTAGCTCAAAGAATTGCAGCATTTCCGTCGTGACCGTTTAAGCGTTTTGAGAGTGGAGTAACACAGTCCCCCCCCCCGTGCGCTCCCCTCCAGGCGACGCCATCTACGGCCGTGTCATGGTGGACCCCGTCCAGAACCTGGGAGACTCCTTCTTCTGCAACATCGAGAAGGTCTACCTCTGCACCGGCGCCGATGGCTACGTGCCCAAGTACAACCCCGCCAAGTTTGAATTTGGTTGCCTGGCGGACTCGCCGTCTCTCCTCTACAGGTTCAAGATTCTTGTGAGTGTATTCAGACTTGTCTTCCTCGTGCGGTTGCCACAAAGCAGTCCCCGAAAAGAATGTATTGCGGCATGTCGGGCACACTTCTGTAGAGCGGTACATCAGCGGGACATCTCCATACAGTAGATGCATACCCTTTGATATTTATATATAATGTTATTCTATTCTTTGGATTTCTAAGGATATAGAGATCAGATTCGTTTTATACTTTTTTTTTTTTTTTCATTATCAGGCCATGCATCATTTCTTGTTATGCACTATTTCTTTGTACTGATACTATTTCCAGTGCACTGGACGCTGTATTGTCCAACGGAATTGCGGCAAATGTGACAAAAGACGAACACAAGGTTTTGAGGGGCAAGTTCACAAAGAATGGATTGCGGGCGCCGATAGAGTCACGAAAGGGGCCATCTCAGCGTCCGACTCACAAAAGATGTTGCACTAATGATATGACAGCGCAAACGCCCACGCCGACCCCAGTGATCCACGAGGGAAGGGAAATAACCCGTGCGTCACTGGGGGGCCGGGGGGGTCTCCAACGGAGAGTCATTACGCATTCACACCACTGGTCTACACTTACCTGTTTTACAAATGATCCGTGTTAAATAAATACGCTGTAAAACTTAAAATAATTGTCAGACAGTAGTTGTTTTGATTTAAAGGGTTTTAATGAGGGGCTGCGCCGGTGCAATGCCAAATCCTGACGGGGGGGGGGGTGAAAATAATGTAAATAATGGGAGGCGGGGGGGGGGACACCTGGGGACACCTGGGGACCCCGCGGTCCCCGTATTTTTAGGTTTATGTGCAGTGACTATAAAACATTTAAATAGTATGAGTTAATCTATAATTTATATACATTATATATATATATATATATATATATATATATATAGAGAGAGAGAGAGAGAGAGAGAGAGAGAGAGAGAGAGAGAGAGAGAGAGAGAGAGAGAGAGAGAGAGAGAGAGAGGTGGATAGATATATATATAGTATATATATATATATAGATGTAGATACAGATAATTACTGTAGATAGATTATATATATATTATTATATAGATTACATTTATATATAATCTATATTTACAGTATACATACGGTATATATATATATATATATATATTTATTTATATAGATAATCTGAATTTTTACTTAAAACAATTCTAGTTCTCACTGAATCTTAATATTCCAATGTAGAAATGATGACAGTTCATATTTGACTCTAGCCGACTCTAGCCCGAGGCCGTGGCCTCGGGAGCTGTCCATGGTGCTGAAGCTTCAAGGCCATCTGTGGTTCAATGCCAGTTTGTACCGCTTCATCGCTATTCCCTACAACTTTTTATGGAACCGTTTTTGTCAACGTTTGTAACATCTCATTTGTACAATGTACAATTTGTACAATAAATTATTCAAAGTTTCAACAAGTTGCTTTTGGAAAACCTCGCATTCCGCTACCTACAGATGCCGTTACAGTAATAATGATGTCAAAATATGATTGACAGATCACTGGAAAGTATGGGCGTGACACTCCTTATAAATGTTGTTTTTTGCCTTTTTTTTCTTTGTCTCTGTGCAGTTCCCACCAGGTCTCGACTCATAATTTCACTCTGGCTGCGTGTGGCTATTAGCGCCGGTGTTTGTGAATTGGACATTTTTTGCGATGAGCCTCATTTGCACAAAAAGGGGCCAATTTTTCACCAAATGTATAGATAATACATCATTTAAATACGGGCAAATTTCACCGGTGCACCGAGACGCTGTTTGCCAGGCAGCGCAGTCAGCGTTGCATTTTCACCGTTTGCAGGTGCTTTGTGAATTAGATGCTCGCTTTTTCTGTCATTTGTGCCGGTTTAGCGGCCGCAAAGGCCGCACCAGGGCTTTGTAAATACGCCCCTGAGTGTTGTTTTTTTTACACCGACTCACTCCGACAGGACAAGGCTCAGCCGGAGACTCAAGCACGGGCATTTGGGGACGTTGGTTTCAACGCCGCGCTCGCCATCGACGACCCGTCGGCCGCGTCCCTCGTCAGACAGCCGGGCTCGGACGGCTTCAGACTGGACTCCGCGGCCATGTTCCAGGTTCAGTATATGTCACCGTTACCGCTGCGCATTGATCTGTTCTTTATCTGTTCTCTCTGTTCCGAAGTAAGGGATAATGTGCAGGCAGCCGGTCATTATCGCAATTGTTAATGACCCCCGGATAGTGTCATCGTCCACTTTGAAGGAGGTTATTGTGCGATAATGGAGGTAGAGCGGGTCCTCTAGTGATCGGACGATTGCCGGTTTGATCCCCGGCTCCTCCTGGTCTTTTGCTGATGTGTCCTTGAGCAAGACACTTAACCCCCTAACTGCTCCCCGGGCGCCGCTACTTGGCAGCCCACTGCTCCTAGATACGTCAGTTACTAGGATGGGAGAAATGCATTTTGTTGCCTCAGTACTTGTGCAATGACAATTAGTTTAATCTTGTGAAATTGAACATTAGTATCACAAGATGTGCCACTAGCTTGCATTAGCATGTAGGCGGAGTGATGGGAGGGACATGAATCCAGGACAAAAAGCCGCTGCACGTGACAACAGTCACTATCAACGCTTCAGCGGGCATTATTCAGAATAGCTAACCACTGGTTGCTGCTGTCGACCAATCAGAAATGAGTATTCCACGGAGACAACATGGTTTGTAAGCAATGGTTTTATTGTGGCGCCCTCAGGTGGCGACAGGTCGGGAGTGGTACATTCACACCATCTACACGGTGCGCTCCAAAGAGAACACGCGTCGAGGCATCGGAAAGCGCAGCCTGGAGCACCACTCCCTGCTCTCCACCGGCGACGACCTCGAGGGCAAAGGCCACCGCTCCGGGAGATCGGCCGGCGCTGGCGGCGGCGAGGCGCCCGGAGTCACGGCGGACATCGGCGCGGACCAAAACCGCGGCACCAATATCATGCACGTCGCCCTGGACCGCGGCAGGAAGCGGCGGGCGGCGGGGGCGGACGGGCTGTACGCCGACGGCCTGGAACCCCGCGAGCCGAACGCGGCGGCGGCGGGGGAGGAGAGTCTGGTGACGGCGGTGGGAGCGCTGGCGGGGACGCTGCTGACCGTCCTCCTCGCCGCCGCCGTCCTCGCGCTGGCGCTGAGGTCCCGGCAGACGGGCGAGAAGGAGGGACCGCGGGTGAGGGGGGTGAGGGAGGCGGTGAAAGGGTCGACCAGCACGGAACCCATACTGGTGGTGAGGATGCAAGACTGCCACGATAGCTCGGAGGTTTGAGCTGTCGGCGTGCGGACGGACAGACGGACAAGGGGATATATAGCGCGGGGCGGGCTTTTATACATTTGGGGGGGATTTCTTTTTTTTTTCTACACCGTTACCAGTGTTTCACCATTTCACCAAAATCCCCAAAATCCGAGGCGGACCGTATAAAAGCGTCGCCGAAAACGACCGCGCACCCTGATCAACGAAACCCTCACAACAGGATCAGACCAGCACGGCGATCGGGCTTCCTGTCTCTCAGTGTTTCAACCTCTCTCACGGTTACAACCTCTTTTCGTTGCGTCCGATCATTTGTGGACAAGACTCCACAAAGCGGCCACATCACTTTGTTTCGCGCCGCGGGTCAGTAGCGTCTGCCACGTCTTCAATGTCCCCCCCCCACCACCACTGACACTTTTTGTTTTTGTTTCCTCACATCTTTGCACAATACCTACTCCACAGCTGTGACGGAGGAGCACATGCAAGCCCTCTGACCGCCGAGATGTGGAACGATCTAAGATGGTTCGGCTCACTTGCAGTAAACTCCGAGCACTGGAATTAAATATCGTCGTCCCATACATGGTCCCATATAAAGTTCCCAGCGTGATGAGGAATGTGTTATACAGTACAGATTCACTTCCCCCTCGTCTGAGTCGGACTCGGGACAGTTTTGTCGTACGATTTTGCGTTTTTGGAACCCCGGTGCGTACTCACAGTTAGCTGCCGTTCCTCGATGCGATGTTGTCACGTCCACCCGGTGCTTTCGGCGTCATCACTATATTCATTCCAAAACAAATGCAATATCGGGACATTTTTTAGGTTGGACCATGGACACGTGCTGCCGGCTATAATCCTGGCAGTTATTCCGTCCTGTCGGAGGCCCGTTGTAGCACAACCTCGCTGGGGTTTACTGGAGGGGATCACGTCCGAGCCTCACGCCGCCGTCGTGTTAGGGCCGCTCATGGTGTTTGTGAGTGTTTGTGCCGCCTCCGCGTCTGATGATTTCGGCACGTTCACGATACACTAAAGTCCGCTTCACACCCAAAACGACTGACAAGGGCAAACCGGAAGTGCGTACATTCCTGTGACGAGTCCGATTTCCCCAACGCGGATTTTCTGCGTCCGATCGAGGCTTTTGGACACGCAAAATGTTCGGCTCCCGCGACGAAGTTTCGGTCCGACGAAACGACCGGATGTGGGTTTTTTTGTGGTGGCACTGGGCTTAAAATTAAGTGAGTAAGTCACGTATTAAAAAATAATAATGTAATAATGTCAACATTGGATGTCACCATATCCGTGATCAATAAATCTGTTTTTATATAAGTGAACTGTGTGTATTTTCTCAGATGCAGTTCATCCGACAGCCTCTGGGGGGGTCGACTGTGAGAGGCGATTACGCATTCGATGTGAAGCAGGCTTAAGTGTTTGTACGCTTTAAATGTATCTCCAGAATGTCTAGAGTCGTGCGAGTGCCAATTCAACTGTCAAATGGCGTTAATAATACGTTGTTAAATGTCACACTGTGATATTAATGCAATGACTGAAATTCCTCAGTGATAAAACTTCTCTTTCATTCTGCGCATGATGAATATGATACTGTGATCATTGTTCTCAGACACCTTTTTTTTTGGTTCTGCTTTGTGTTTTTAATCATTGTATTATTTCACATAGGCTATTTAATCAAGCATGTCTCAATGTCAGCAGATTTGAACCGCAGCAGTGAATAATAAGTGTATATACAATTCAATAATATTGTTTTCAGGAGTCCCTTTTTCCAGATTTGGGAAAATAATAACACACAACACCAAAATGCACTTTTGGAGTTCAGTCCCTCAAGCTATGCAATGTACCCTAGTGTCGAGCCTCCACAAACTATCTCACCTTGATCTCCACTCTGTGACTTTCTACTGTATGAATCGCTTTTTATGTATTGTATATGTATTTAAAAATAAATACTGTTGCTTACCCTGACGTTGATTGCTTTTCTGAATGTAATGATCAACTACAAAAGCTGCAGTAAGCTGGAGGAGTTCGTTTCAACTCCAATTTAGAAGTGTCCGTATTAATTACTATTAATAATTATATGATATGATATAAATAATGGAAAAGCGCATAATACCAAAAGCAGTATATTCATCTATATTAATTTCCATATTAATTACTAATGCTACAATCATTCAGAATAATATTTATCATTAATTTGCACTAACTTTTATGATTTAAAAATGATACATTTTTTGGTAGAAACCTCGTCAGTCTCTGCATATAACAATTTAATAACAACATAATAACAACCAGAGTTAAACGTTTCAATGGTTTATGTACGGAGAAAACAGCGACACCCCGTGGTCCACAGGTGTTATAGTTGAGCCGGTGCAACGACCTTAATTATTTCAAGATTCAAGACTCAAGAGGTTATTTATTTTTT
>NC_137200.1:18956440-19068940 GCF_960531495.2 Zeus faber
CTCTTGGTTCGATTGGTTCAGTCGGTGTAAATCTCGGTGAGGGAGGAGAATGACGAACGAGAGTCAGAAGAGTCTGTTTGGGTCTCACAAAAATAAGAAGTATTTATTTTGGTGGAATGCAGAGAGTAAGTCAGTCGCATTCAATATGAATTGTGTCCAACGCCTCAGACTTTAATTTAGTCCTCAGTAATTATTTTCATTTTGTGAATTGAAGAATCACTCGCTCACCGACTCTTTTTCCGGACTGACTCCAGATTCCTGGGTGTTTGTTCGCTAAGAACAAGTCGTTTGTGAGTCCTGCATCACTACTTGTACACCAGGATAATCATAAGCACGGTTCTACATGTTTCTGTTGTCTCCCGTTGTAAAACTAACATTGATAACTTTTGGGGTTCTCTGATGCCACTTTTTTGTTCCATCATACACTTTTAACGTGGACATATATTCATTCACATATAATGATGGAAACCTGAGAAGATGGTTGAAAAGTGGTGGAGTTATGGGCGAAATGCTCAACTGTCACGTCTTGGGTCAGGAATGATTTGTTGATCTCGTTTGTTTGTTTATTTACGTTTAGAGACCACATGGTTGCGCCATTGGCGGAGATGGTGAATGACATGAAGGTGGGTGCTCGTAAAAATGTATTGCAGTCTACAAAATAGTGGAAATCCCCAGGCAACGCTCGGCCTCAGGAGTGCAAACAACCCTTCATCCCACCCTTAGATACCTCAATGGTTATATGCCTGCGCGTGTTCAAGTGTGTACATTACTCTGCGTCCTCCAGATGGAGATACAAGTGCGGCTGATGAAGCTGATGGCGCAGAAGTCTAAGTGTATCGCAGTAAGAGTGGAGGACGAGCGCACCAAAAGCGACGCAAAGGTACGCATCACCGCTCAATGTATGGTTTTTTTTTTTTTACAAATCCAATATGTGGCATTTGGAGATCACTACTCATATTTATTTGTCGGATTCCCTTTTCCTGCGCATTCCGTCCGAAAGCTGAAGAAATCGCGGCTGAAAGAGAAGATCGAGTCGGACATCCACGCACTGGTCCAGTTCCTGCTGGACGAGAGGGACTCCTTGCTGGAGAGTCTGGATGCTGTAGAAGTGATTGCCATGGCCTTAATAGACAACAACATGAGGCTCGTGGACGCGGAGGTGGCAGCTGTAGAAAAGGCCATAGCTGATATTGACAACCATAACAGTGGGGATACCAGCTTCAAGGTGAGTCTAGGCGCAAAGGGATTGTTTGCATTGTTTTCTATACAAATGCAGGGTAGGGAATAACATATACACTGATCAGCCACAACATTAAAACCACTGACAGGCGAAGTAAATAACATTGATCTTCTCGTTCCAGTGGCGCCGGTCAAGGGGTGGGATATATTAGGCAGCAAGTGAACAGTCAGTTCTTGAAGTTGTGTGTTGGAAGCAGGAAAAATGGCCAAGCGTAAGGATCTGGGCCAAATTGTGATGGCTAGACGACTGGGTCATAACATCTTGAAAAACTACAGGTCTTGTGGGGTGTTCCCGGTATGTAGTGGTTAGTACCTACCAAAAGTGGTCCAAGGAAGGACAACCAGTGAACCGGCAACAGGGTCATGGATGCCCAAGGCTCATTGATGCACGTGGGGAGCGAAGTCGAGCCCATCTGGTTCAATCCCACAGAAGAGCTACTGTAGCACAAATTGGTGAAATAGTTAATGCTGCTATGATAGAAAGGTGTCAGAACACACAGTGCATCACAGTTTGCTGCATATGGGGCTGCGTAGCCGCAGACCAGTCAGAGTGTCCATGCTGACCCCTGATTGAGCGTCAGAACTGGACCATGGAGCAATGGAAGAAGGTGGCCTGCTCTGATGAATCATGTTTTCTTTTACATCATGTGGATGGTCGGGGTTAGGGTCCGATCCGATGGTGCATCTGTGGGATGTGCTGGAAGTCTGATCCATGGGGGCCCCACCTCGTAACTTCCAGGACTTAAAGGATCTGCTGCTAACGTCTTGGTGCCAGATACCACAGGACACCTTCAGAGGTCTTGTGGAGTCCATGCCTCCACGGGTCAGAGCTGTTTTGGCGTCACGGGCCTGAGCTACCCAATATTAGGGGTTATAAGTGGTGGTTTTAATGTTGTGGCTAATCGCTGTGTATCTGTTCAGAGCGATAACAATTATTTGTAAATGTGGCTCCAACCACCAACTGAACCCCTTAAAGCTGTTGGGTGGCACATGTGGTCTAGGTCAGATGAGAGAAATGGGATAAACCCACACATGGTCTATTTGTGGTACATACTGTATATGCGCTGCTTGCAGCTCTTGTTTTATATCTAATTTTGCAGTAAAATGTTACACTAAAAGGAAAACAATGCCAAATCATGACAACTGTGACGCTTTTAGATTCGACAAATGAGATTCTATTCGGTAAATGAGGCAAAGCTTGCGGAGCCAGTTGTGTCAGACAACTTGACCTCGCCACAAGCTTTCACACTCTAACGGGCCATCCTATTAAAAGGAGCCAGTGCTTTTTGCTCTACCTGCTTTGGGTCCCACTTGCTTGCTGTATTGCTGCGCTCCCTCCACCTCCCCTGCATCCACCCGTTGGGCTCTAGTCTTCAATCCAATTGGGGGATTTGAGCTCAGATTTCAAGTTCACTAAGTATGTCTATGTTTGCGGTATACCTCACCGGGAGTGATGCTAAGTAGAGTCCAGACATCAAACTCAAACGATGCAAAATAAGTAAATATAATTTTAAAGTAAATCTAAGCTGAAAATTAGCTGAAAATTTTCGTAATTTGAAATTAGGGAAGCACCGATTCTGGGCCGATACCAATGATTAAAATAACAATTATCGCTGATGCCGATACCGATATTTTTCCGAGTTCCCCTGAACGCAGCAACACTAACAGTTTTCCGAGTTCTCATGAATGCAGCATCACTTCCTGCTTGGAGGGCTGCAGAGAGCCGTGTATGCGTCTTCTAAAATTGAATGGGATGGCGTCATATTCAGACGCATAAAGAAATTGAAATAAAAAAATTGAAATTAAAAAATGCTGAATATATCACCAAATATACTGTGGCGGCCGTAAATATACCTGGGCGGCTGGTCCAAGTAAAATCTATCTGTGAAACACTGGATAAACATCAGCCACTGCCATCGGCGACTGTCATCTTATTTGACAACGGCAGTCAACAGGGCAAATATCGACCGCTACCGATGTACGGCCAATAAATTGGTGCATCCTGAGTTGAAATAGTTGAATTTGTATTTTGTCTCTGTCAATCTAAGTCACTTAAAAATAGACAAGATATTGGTTTCAAGCAATGTTGGAAACTAAATTGGTGTGTAAACTAAAATTGACTGAAACTTACTGATGATTTATGAATTGTGATGGTGTTTTATGGGCTATAATTCCTCTCAGTTATCAATAGTAAGATAATGAAGCTGAAGTGCTTTGAAACAACATTTTTGTCAATTGTCTAAAAATCTTTTAAAAATTTCTGTCCATTTCAGAGTCTTAATCAGACCTACAACGAGTAAGTGGTTCAATGTTTTGTGTTTTATATTGTGAACGTTTATTTCTAGTCTAGTTTCGTTCTATAATTATTTCTTAAATCATGTCATATATGTCCCATCACAGAAGAACTGTCTAATATATCCTGACTCCTATATTCCTGAATTTCTTAATAGGGATTAATAAAGATTTAATCTTACGTTATATTGCAAATTCAGATAATGAGCATTTGCACATTTGCAGTCCATGTGCATTAAATGCCACCGCGTGTCGTTTCCCTCACAGAGCCATCCATTGCAAGCCCTTCACATCCATCGAGCCGGTTTCCTGTCCGTCTGACTGGAGCGACTTTTCGGGGCCCTTTCAGCTCATCGCCTGGAAAAAGATGATGCACGTTCTGCACACCAGTGAGTTTGATTGTTTGGGGGTTTTTTTACGTCCTACATTGAGAGGATGACGGGGCGTTGTCAGTCCAATGTTCCTGTGTTAGTCAGGAACTAAGGAGGGCAGGGCAGGAGACAAGAGACCCAACTAGGGTGCGCGGACCACTACCTCTTGTAGTCGAGGTCCAGGTGGCAGTACAGGTTTGTAGAGGGCCACTCACTCAATCTTTCTGAGGCCCTCGGAGTTCTTAGCGGAGTGAGTGTGGCTTCTCCGCGACTTGACTGTTGGTACAAGTCATCCAGATGCTAAAGCGCTGCCTCTGGCGCTCATCTGGAATTCGTAGAACCTCTGTTACATTCGGAACCCTGGTTTGCTGACCACAACTACCTACGCTGAAATTTTTGAAATTGACTGCGGCTGTCGCGAATTCCCTGAACTATTAGTGGTATTGCATCTGTGTTTTTCTTCTCATGCCATGTTACTAACTCTCCTATCATATCACCTCATTCCCTCCACCTGGTTTCCCCGCCCATCTCCTCACCAGCTGCTCATTTCCTCATCCGTCCCTCAGCTTATATACTGTACCGAGCCCCGTCCCTTTGTTCGCGTTCCAGCATTACTTAGGCCTGTTTACTCCTGGCCTGCCCTTTTTTTTGACCCTACTTGTCTGCTTTCTGGACCTTGGATTCCCTGCCGGCCCCTTATCGGATCTGTTTGCCTGCGTGACTGATGTCCAGGTTTTGACCTTCCCCGTTGACTTAAGAAAACGTCGTCGTGCTTTTGGGTTCAAACCCGCCAGTACCTGTGATAGTAACGGCGGCAGCCTTTTACTCCGTGTGTTGTTGGTGGGAAAGGCGGACCCCACCACCAACAATGGACCCGGCCTACAGTATACTGTAGAGGAGGATGCAACGCCGATACATTGAAAGGCTATTTATTTTAAGGTGATATTTAAAACAAAGTAATCATACAGATTACCACTTCAAGTATGAATAAGAATATTTCTTATAATATTGAAACACTTCTTTAAGACGGGTCAAAATGCGGATGAAAGACAGCAAAATGTCCTCCACTGATTATTTCCCCTCACCTTTCCGTCCCGCCCCAAGTGCCCCAGAACCTCACCTTGGACCCCGACACAGCCCACGCCAACCTGCTGATCACGGACTTCGACACCAAGGTGGAGGACGGTCGCTTCCGCGGCCAGAAGCCCAACCTGCCCTGCCGCTTCACGTGCTTCTGCGGCGTGCTGGCGACGGCGCAGTACGCCGGCGGGCAGCACTACTGGGAGGTGGACGTGAAGGAGAAGGGCGTTTGGTACCTGGGCGTCACCACCGAGCACAGCAACCGCAAGGGCTTCATCAACCTCCGGCCCTCCGCCGGCTACTGGAGCCTCTGCCTGCAGGACCGCCTCTACGCCAACTGCGAGGACGGGCGCGTCCCGGTCGCCGACTACTGGGACTCGCCGCGCGTGGGGGTCTACCTGGACTACGACAACGGGCGGCTCTGCTTCTACGACGCCGTCACCATGAAGAAGCTCTACATGTTCGACGCGTGCTTCGAGGAGCCCGTCTATCCCTTCTTCAGCCCGGGGAGCTGCGACCCGGGCACCCGGATGCAGATCTGCCACTACTACTGAAGAGGTTTTTTTTTTTCTCCCCTCATGTGTCCTCAACAGTTGGAAATACTGTCCGGGGGGCGTGGGGGGGGGGGAGGGGTTCGCTGAACTACAGCTCTCTTACGATCGAGAGGTTGTTGAAAAGAAAGAAAAAAAAAGTCTATGACGGGGAATCTGTTTTTTGCTGTTTCTACATCACTTTCTAATGGGGGGCGGCGGCTGATGATGCGACAGAGCGACGCAGTGTGGCCACTTGTACAGCACCACGCATACAATACAATACCACGGTGTGTGCTCAGCGTCAAGCATCTCATCAGCCTTTATATACATACACTATATACAGTATATACTATATGCACTACATACACTATATACTATATATACACTACACAGTATACAGCTCATCCCCGTTCTCGGTCTCGTTCCCGCAGTCTCAGTATTCACTACACTATATATACTATATACACTATATATAATATAAACAATACATACACTATATACACTATATATACCAGCCTCGCCCCTGGTCACTTAATGACCTGGGTGTAGGAGCGGGACGCGGCCATTATGTGAGGACTACCTGCACTTTATTTGGTTTCCCCTTTCAAGCCGGCGTTCAGGTGCTTGGCAATATTGAAACAAATTCAGCATCGGGTTGCCTACAGAGATAAGCTCAAACCTAGGGCGGTAATTTTATTTTTCGATTTTTATTAATTTCAGTTGTTTTTTTTTTTGTTTTGTTTTTGAAAGACAATCAGGTGGGAATCAGCCATCTCGGAACGTTTTGATACCGGACGGTGGCGGTCCGTTCATTGCCGTTCGCGATTTCTCTCCATTACTACCGATAATACTGCTACGTTGCACACGGTTATTTTAACTTGTTGCTAAAATGCATTTGTGTTACTCGCTTATCTATAGCGTGGACTCGTTTTCGTTTGTCGCAAATGTTCCAGTGTATTATTCCAATATAGCTCAAAGTAAAGACAACTGTACAGAATGTGAATTGGTCGCGAGGCGTCCTTGTTTCTATTTGTCTATTTGTCAATTTGAGACCGGTGAAACGCAGATCGAGTGTCATGAATCCAGGGATGTTTTCCTCAGTCGATGGACGCATTGAAGTTTGTGGTTTTTCTCTTTTTGTTTTTCTTTGAATACATGAAAAGGTCTCGGCGCGGCAGTCTCTTGAAACCATGCCATGCTGCGGTGCAGAGCGGGGGCGGAGCCGATTCTGTGACGAGTGCAGGCGTCCTTATGTACACGACAGCCATGCTCAGTGATCCTCACTATTTAGACTAGGTGTGCCAGTGTGAAGTCCGTAACTCCGATGCTGTGAATTCACTTTTGGAATGTATTAACTAAGTTGTTTTAATGGGTTTTAAAAACGCTGTTGTCATTTGAATCTTGATTCTGGCAAATCTGTGTGCTCGTTCATCCAGTGGCGTGGTGCAGCTATGTGTAATAACTGGACTTATTACTGTGAGAGGGACGTGTTCAGGTGGTCAGGGAGCGACTTTTAACGACGCGATCTGTTGACAATCATTCGTCTCTGCCGCTGTTTTTCCACATTTGATGAGTTTTGTTTCGGAGTATATTCTATTACAGTAAATAGTCGTACAGTGGAACTCAGTGTCCTCTTTTCACTTTATTTGTCAATAAATGTAATATCCCAAAAAAAAAAAAGGTTTTTATTTATTGTTTCTGGTTCAATTCGCCCGAATTCCAGTCAGAAGTGGGTTTTGCGTGTGAAAGGACTGTTGTATTCCATGCAGAGCACACCCTGCACCGTAGTAACGATGATGATATTATAGTAATATTGATGATACCTACACGTTGTGTTAAGAAAGATCGTCTTCACAGATGAACACCACTTTGATGATCTTTGAAGCGTAAATGCAGTGGCCAGAAGTGAAAAGGTGATGTTGGGCTGTTAGCCGACTACACCACAGTCGCATGACTTGTCACCACCACTAAACGTGTCATTTGATTTTGTGGGTTTACCTCTTTGGCAAAAGCCTGGAAGGTTTGCGTTATAAGACGTCATAACGCCGAACACCGAAAGTTATCTACTCTCTGGTCCGCCTTTACAGCCCCGCGCCCTCGCAAACTATTACTACTACTACTTAGCCACTTGTTAGCAACGGCCTTTCTTTAAGCGCACGAGCTTGGTATTTACTGGCTTATTTCATATCGTAGAACAACACGTGAAAATCTCTTAAGCTGGTGTTAACCACAGACCTAATTTCAGGCATCGACCCAAGAACCCGTTCAAAAAACCCCATTGACTTTCAGACGAGGGAACGGGGAAGTGCGAAAAGGCGAACCCATTCCCGGGTTTTAGGACTCATGTCTGCAACGCTCTACAGTAGAGGGTCTGGACCAGTATTTATAGGATAAGTTAGTTCTAGGAGTCGTTAATACGATTCTGGGGCAAAATTCGCGAAGAACGAATTGCGCAGCAATTGTGCCCGCTATCTGCGGTGTCTTAGCATCGGATCACAAAAAAATATTGTGCTAATGACATAAGAGCGCAAACACACACATATATAAATATATATATGTGTTTGTGTGTGTATATATATGTGTGTGTGTGTGTGTATATATATATATATATATATATATATAACAACTCCTTCCAATGGCACCTTGGGCCAAAAAGCAAATCGCAGCGCTGTCTTTTGCCTTTTATTTATTTAGTTATTTATTTTTTGTTTGCCGCAATTACCACCAGGTCTCTACAGACAGTAATATTTCACTCTAACGGCGTGTGGCTATTAGCGCTGGTGTTTGTCACTATTTGCAGCGACGCCCATTTGCATAGAAAGGGGCCAATTCTGCGCCAAAATGATGAATAATACACACTCTAAATACATTCAAGTAGCACCGAGACGCTATTTGCGTGGCAGCGCATTCTGGGGGAATTCATTCCACCGTTTGCTGGTTTGCGGGTGCTTTGTTGATCCCGCGCTCGCTTTTTCTTTTGTTTGCGCCGGCTTAGCGGCCCCCAAAGCCGCGCGATCGCTTTGTGAAATCGCCCCTCACGAGACGTGAAAAACAATCATCTAAAATAATAAAGTGTCCTATGTTTGAAAGTGAGGTCAGTTAAGTTTGGTCTGTGTGCGCACAGAGCTCAGCACTTCTCAAGCTGACTCCCATTATACTGTACTGTACATTCCACAGCTGTTACGTCATTTATATCAGAGGTGGGCCCATTCCTTTATCAAGTTGGAGGTTTTTTTTTATATTATGCACCTTATAGGCCACCAGAGGACAGGCCATACGCATTTTTACATTCATGTCAGTATTATCTTTTTCATTACTTTTTTTAAATGTACGCAAGTAAATGTTCAGCACCTGTATAGAAAGGGGATAAAGTGCTTTTTGCGTCGATTCCAATTGTGCATTTTATATGGCGAGAATGTTAAAAATTGTAAACAAATGGTAAAACAAAATATACAGTCTTTTAGAAATAGGCGGTACTGAAAAATTGGGACGAATAAAAAAAAGCAGTTACGTTGAGGTGTCTTGTGTGGCGTCCCAATACGTCTTGTACCCATCGTATAAGATAATTACTAAGAGACGGTGCCAGGGGTCCCAAGAGAGAGAGCACATCACCAGGGGTCCCGGTGATAAGGGAGGTGAAATGTGACCTGTGACCTCTCTAGGGGAACCAAATGGTCAACGTTGTCTTTGGGCATAAAAGCATAAATGACTCGCCCGAGTTTCATTCGACAGAGAATCCGTCCGGCTCGGTTCTCTCCTAGACGTCCATGGCAAGTCTGGTCTGATGCTGTCCTTTTGTAATAAATCTATTATTTTACTCAAGTCAGCGTCAGCGGTCACTCCTCCTTCATCAACACATCAAATTCATCAAGAAACTACAACGTCCATAAGTTAGATAAAGTAGCCTAACTACCAACCAAACTGGAAGCCGGAGCAGAAACTCCTACTGGCGTTGTCAAGCGCCGGCTACCACCGCCATGTCGAGTCCTCCTGCTTCTCCATTCATTTGAGTCATCAACACATGGGTTTGCACGAATGCACGTTGGTCCGTGCACGTGCCTTTTATACCGGGGGGTCTACTTCACCCAGGTGGTCACCAGTGGCTTTGCTGGTGTGGCTAGGCGGCCTGCACATGTGCATGTAAATATCCTGGATCAGCATGTTCCCTGCACGATGCGGAGCTCGGACCACGGTGGAAGGAAGCAGAGGTCCACTGGGCACCGTGAAGGCGGCGCTGCCTCTGTGATGGAACTAGACGGGCCATGACGCTGTTTTACCATTTCTTAAATATGTAGTGAACATTTATGTGTAGGTTCAGCCTCATGTCAAATACTCTACACGAGTTGATGAGAGTACTTCAATAACATATGCTTCTTTTTTTTCCCCACATACATTTATTTGTAAATAGGTGACAATTAAAAGTGCAGGACAGGCAGATATAAAAAAATAAAGCCGTAACAAAACAAATTGAAATGTCAGCGTTTACGGAGGAGGAAAACAAACCAGTATTTTGTATTGTGGATCCTCCCACAAAAAGGGAAATTCAGACGTATACAATACAAACCCCCAAAAAATGACCATTGTGATTTACCACTTTCACTTGGAGATAAGCTTTACACACACACACCACACACGCACACGCACACGCACACGCAGACACACACACGAGGGAAACACTTCCCATGTCGCTCCATGTTCACTCGCGGTGCCGAACAGAGAACAACCAAACGAACACAAATACTGTACTGGAAAAAAAAAAAAAAAAAAAGATAAAAGTGCTTGTCTGCTTCAACCGGGTAAAATTGATGATAATATACAGTACGGTACACGTTCAAAAGTGTGATAAATGATAGGCATACACAAATTCATATATTACTCTTGTAAACTATATAACCTTTTAGAATCTTTGTGCAACATTCAACAACAAGGTTTGATGATACGTTTTGCCTGGAGGAACGGTTACTGTTTTGTTTTCATGTGGTAGGAGGTAAAAGAGAAATATTTTCAGTGCTACACATCCCCCAAGGCCTATATACAGTGTCCTTTTGGCAAAGAGAAGAGTCGGCTCAAACGCACCGGTTAGAAAAATAATTTGTAGAAGAAATCACGTAGAAAAGAAAATGTATCAGATAAGTAGCAGACCTTTAGCAGATAAAGAGTGTACAACTTTTTTTTTTTTAATAAGTTTACAACTTTATTTATTTTATTTTTTATTTTTTTACGAGTGTACAACTTTTTATTTTTATTTTGTATGAGCGTACAACTTTTATTTTTATTTTTTTTTATGAGCGTACAACTTTGTGCTATTGATGTCCGCAGATTGGGATCGGCCGGTGTGACCGTGTAGTGGAGTGAGGAAGAATATCATGTTGTTGATGCCGCTTTTTCATTTTGAATAAGAGAAAAATGAAGCGTCAGGAGACGCGAGGAGGAGGGTTGAAGGGCGAAAAGGGACCAGGGGCTGAAACAAAAGCGCCGCTGTTGCACATCTTTGGGTACTCGCGAAACCGACAAACAAACCGCCGCATTTCACGTCACAATCGATGGGATCGAGGAATCTGCAACGATGTGGAATAGATGTTGAGATCTTACAGGCTTGTTTCTGAGCGGGGATCTTGTTCCAACGAGGTTCCCCCCGAAATTGAGACAAGCAACAGTTCCTGTAGAGCCACAAATTTCGTTCTGTCTATGGTTAGTCCTGTGAGGGTAAGGGAGAGGTTAGCGTTCATGGAGTTCGGCGGAAAACAACAAATGCATATACACCTGTTAAATTTGTTAAAAATGTTTTGGGTGGAACCGTTGTCTGAAATTTGCGCTGTCCAGACTGTCCGGCGTCCCGGTGCCGTCGTGGTATTTGGTTGGTGACTTTCACGAGTATGATCGGGAGTCATCGTCGTGTCCTACTGCAGGTAGCGATAAACCTTGAAGCAGTGGTTGCCGGAGTCGGCCACGGCCACGTGTCCGTCCGAGGTGAGGGCCAGGCCCTGGGGGCCGTACAGGGGGTCCGCCGAGGTGTTGATGTACGACAAGAAGGAGCCTGTGCTGTCGAACACCTGGCAGGGTGGGAATGAGAAGTGGAAATGCTTTCACAAGGCCACAGGTTCACGCTCGTGTACAGGTATCTCAGCTACAGTTGTATATGTATCTCTGGGTCAGGTGTACAGGTATCTCAAGTACAGGTGTACAGGTATCTCAGGTACAGGTGTATAGGTACAGGTGTATAGGTATCTTAGGTACAGTGTACATGTATCTGTATAAATAATGGAAATGGCAGGTTTCACTCAAACCATATAAAAAAAAATGTTGTAGCAGTTTCTTGGCTGAGAAACATTTAAAATATGATGTCATACAGAGTTCATGTTCAGGACTCTCTATAACTCGCATGAACGTGACGGGGCAAGCACAACATTTACAATTCTGTTGTTTTTTTCCCTGATGGCTAAATGTGAGGGTTGACCTTTTTAAAGGTGCCAGTCTTCGAGTCAATTTACGAAACTATCTCTAGTGTGAAGGTCGACTGTGCACCTTCAGTAAAAGGTTTCTGAAAGGAGACCAAACGTGTCATAGTGATCACGTCTGTCCGGGTCAAATTGATCACTATGAGCAGATGATTATTGAAACCGATTATAATAATCACAATAATAAAAGTATCAATGGAAAATAAATACACCTCAAATAAAAAAACACTTTCAAAAACACAATTTCGGGGAAACGGGGTCGCGCAGCGAAGCAGAGATCGCTCCCTCTCCATTACGCATTTACATCACTGCAGGCCAGTGACGTAAATGCCCCACGCTTTTTAGTCCATATGAAGGGGTTGATCACTGTAACCGTGATCGTTACAAGCGGTTCCCCCTGATAATGAATAAAATGCATGATTGGGGCGGCTCATTTGAATAAAATAGGAACTTTTACCAGCGGTTCCAGAGGTCGCCAACATGGCAAATGGGGGCGGCTCTCACCTGTATTCGGCTGTTTCCCCAATCCGCAACAATGATGTTTCCGTTGGCGTCCACCGCCACTCCGGTGGGAGCGTTGAACTGTCCGTTGCCCTCACCGTGAGAACCGAACTTGAAGAGGAACTCTCCGTCTGCACTGTACACCTAAAGAAGCACAACGACAGAATTGAAAGTTTCATTTGTCCGGATATGACATTGGAGCGTTCCATACAAGGGTCACGTTGGCCCTGAAAGCGTCACTCCTTGCGCAAATTCTCGTCGAAGTTAAACAAAAAAGTGACTCAGTGACCCCAATGGAGCAAAAATGAGACGTTTTTTTACAAAACAGGAAAAAGGCAGCGGAACTCATGTGGGGATAAGTGAGCGGAGAAAACTGAAGTCAAAGTACAATGTGCGCATAAATGTACACGTAGAGGTCAACGAATGTGATGTCGTCTTCGCCCTGCCCAGGCATGGTTCACCATTCAAGTACTTTTTTAAGCCCAAATTCTTTTCATTTTCAAGGACTTGGACAAAACAAATATAATCAATTTTCAATGTGATCTTTATTGATTAAAAGATAATATAATCTTAAGTCTCATATTATTTAGATTTTATCTCTACGTCTATTATTCATCTCATTAATCTAAAGTGTCTTTTTAACCATGTTGGATTAAATTGACATTTTCCTGGAATCATCCACGCTGTTAAAGCAATTCTGGATACGTTTTATAACGTTACAATTTGAATGACAAGACCAAGGGGAATATCACAGCTTTTCAATTATCTCGTTTTTTTTCAAGGACTTCAGAACAAAAGCGGTTATTTTCAGTGCTTAAGCACTTCAAGCGCCCCAAGGACCTGGTTAGAACCCTGCAATACGCCTCCTCCTATGCCAGACCAGTCAGAATCCTTGCCGTTTAAACACCGTAATGAAAGGTTTACAAATAATTGCTCATTGTTGTTCACAGCGTGAAGCCGGACTTCAAATGACATGTCTTACCTTCACCGAGTGATTGTGAAAATCAGTCACAACGATTTCATTCTTGTTGTTCACGGCAACAAATTGTGGACCTGGAAGAAGAGGAACGCAGTAATTCACGTACGCATTCATGCAAGTATAATTCATTTTGCAGCAACTCTGTTGTGTTTAAAAGTGGCTGCAAAGTGGTTAGGACGATGACATTATACACTATACATATAGTGTACATATTAGTGGTTTTTTTGGGTGAATTAATATGCTTGATGCTAATATCCAGTTATTACTACTTTGATAACACTATTATATCAACATAAAACCACAATCAAATCAAATACTGAAGGTAATTGTACTGTATTACTGTATTAGATCGCATACATTGTCATCATATAGTGATTATGTAACTGCAGGCATCTACTTACACCGATCAGCCACAACATTAAAACCACCACTAATAAGCACTAATATTGTGTAGCTCCCCCTCATGCCTCCAAAACAGCTCTGACCCGTGGAGGCATGGACTCCACAAGACCTCTGAAGGTGTCCTGTGGTATCTGGCACCAAGACGATAGCAGCAGATCCTTTAAGTCCTGGAAGTTGTGAGGTGGGGCCCCCATGGATCAGGCTTGTTGTTCCAGCACATCCCACAGATGCTCCGTCGGACCTAACCTCGTCCATCCACATGATGGAGAAGAAAATGTGGTTCATCAGACCAGGCCACCTTCTTCCATTGCTCCATGGTCCAGTTCTGACGCTCACATGCACACTGTAGAGGCTTTCAGAGGTGGACAGGGGTCAACATGGACACTCTGACTGGTCTGCGGCTACGTGGCCCCATACGCAGCAAGCTGTGATGCACTGTGTGTCCTGACACCTTTCTATCATAGCAGCATTAACTTTTACAACAATTTGTGCTACAGTAGCTCTTCAGTGGGATCGGACCAGACGGGCTGGACTTCACTCCCCACGTGCATCATTAAGCCTTGGGCCCCATGACCCTGTCGCCGGTTCACCGGTTGTCCTTGCTTGGACCACTTTTGGTAGATACTAACCACTGCATATCTGGAACACCCTACAAGACCTGTCGTTTTGGAGATGCTCTGACCCAGTCGTCAAGCCACTACAATTTGGTCCTTGTCAAAGTGGCTCAGATCCTTACGCTTGACCATTTCTCTTGCTTCCGACAGGTCAACTTCAAGAACTGACTGTTCACTTGCTGCCTCATGTATCCCACCCCTTGACAGGGGCCACTGGAACCAGATGAACAATGTTATTCACTTCACCTGTCACTGGTTTTAATGTTGTGGCTGATCGCTGTATATCAGTAAGCAACTAGCTGCAAACTTTTTAAGCCGCTGAACTAAGCATTACCGAGATAAACTCATCCGTTTTATCGCTCCCAACGCTGATTATCGTGTACAACAGTAAGCAAAGGTTAGTTTCAGGGAACTAGAATCTGAGAACAGCAATCCATTCACACAACTCATTTCAAAGGTCATTTTACACAATCAATGCAACACGACACAATCTCGTCCTGGCAATCAATGCAATGAAAATAATGGATCTAACAGCGGCACCGGATCGGGTGTTAGACGGAGAGAGCACTGCACTGCGGGATTAAGGTGGAGCCAGGGCCCCCGCTCAATACTTACTGAAAACAGAGCCAGATTTATTTAAGTTTGGGCCAAGTTTTTCTGAATCGGAGAACAGGAGGAAGAACAGACAAAAACAACAATAAGGCAGTCGGAGATAAAAAGGACAGGCAAAGAAGAAAACAGACGGGGCGGCCGGGTGCGTTTTCTGCGTTGTCTGATAGAAACACGGGCATCTATGCGTTCGCCGTGATTTGCCGTGAAGCTTCACAGCCGCTGAGGTCCGGTGCCGGTGAGACGCCGGCTCTCCCCTCACCTGCAAACAGCCTGTCAGACGTCCCCCTGGCTCCAAACTTAGTCACGAGCTTCCCGTTGGACTGGAAGATGAAAACGCAGCAGGCCTTGTTGTCCACCGCGATGATGTGTCCGTTGCGATCCACAGCCACGCCTTTAGGCCCCATCAGTCGCCCGGCGCCGATCTTGTTCTGACGAGATAAGATGAGATAAGTCGACTACAAAAACAAGGAATGGATTACTTCTGCAAAGCGACTGGCACGTTTCAACCTGGTGTCTTTGGCAAAGGTGCGGTGTAGTGGTAGACGGATATGGGTTTTTCAATGGCCGATGCCGATATTTAGAGGGCGGGGTGATGGCCGATATATTCTGTAATGCCGCCATGTTGTTGTTTTTTTTTTTTGCATCTGATAAAATACAACAATTTAATAATAATATTTAATTTAATAACATATTTACAAAAAAAATGAAAATAAAATCAAGCTCCATAAAGTAAAAATTTAAAACCGACTTCAGGTTTCTGTTGTTATTTATTCCCCATTTTGTGCCAGTTAAAATAATTGAACGATGCCGATGCGGAATATCTCCAAATGCAGACATCGGCAGAACAGAGAGAACACCGTGAAAGCGCCATCGCAAAAAGGGGGAGACTGCCACTGCACCGGAGAGAGGATCCTGAGATCTCACCTTGAACTTGCCGTCCGAGGAGAAGATGCTGACCCAGCGGTTGTCGTAGTCGGCGACCACGATGTCGCCGTTCATGTCCACGCTCACTCCCGTGGGCCTCTGCAGCTGCCCGGGAGACCGCCCTCGGACTCCGAAACGCATCTTGAACTGGCCGTCGTTGGAGAACACCTGCAACGCGCGCGGGGGGGGGGGGGTTAGAGACATTTGGCTCTTCACGCGTCTCTCTCCTTCTCACGCTCCGTGTGCTTCTTCCCCTCACCTGTATACACTGGTTATTGCTGTCGGCCACCACGACTCTGCCGTTGCTGGAGGCGGAGATTCCCTGCAGGTTGGTGAACTCCCCCTTCTCTCTGCCGCGAGAGCCTGCAAAGTCGTCAAAAAAAAACAAAAAAGTCCGGCAATCGTTGGTTTGAAAAGATCTCCTGAATATTTCTGTGGGATAAGTTCAGAGGACAATCAGGATGAGGAAGAGCGGCGATATTCTATCATATCCATTTTTTCATATGAGCGCATTGAAAATATGGTAAGATTTTCCAATGCGATGGGTCGTGGATTGTACAATGTTAATACTCAAAATCAACTGCCTCTAGGTTTAGTCTTACACTTTGTGTATATTTAACTATGGGGATTCCCTGAATCTTTGGCATTTGGATAAATCTTGTTTTGGTCACCGCCATTCCTAAGCCTAAAATAGAAGAAAAGCCGAAACAAAATACAGTACTGTACCCCTACCTCTAACCCTACCCCTAACCCAAACGCTAGAATAGAAGTAAAGCCTAAACAACATCTCCCATCTCTAACACTTAACCACCTCTAACCTAATACCAAAACTTTACCGTTGATAAACTTGCCACTCGGCTGCAGCTTTTGGCTGGGCTCAAAAACAGTTGATCAAGGCTCAGTCTGAAGCCTTAAAAAAAGGTTAAATCACCTTAAATGGGAACATTTAATTTGACAAACAACACACCTACTGTACCCATGACGTATCGAGACTGACTTGACTCAATCATGAGTCCACATATAGTCAGTTTACAGAGTTGAGTCCTAACATCGGACTATCCAAATAATAGTGTCACCAAAACCACATCACTGACGTTTGTTTCAATTGGTGAACTGGAATGAATCGGCGACAGTGCGGTCCACGACAAAACCACGATCAATAAACCGCCCCATTGTGATAAACGTCTCTGGAGCGACTCAGATTGCTCTCTGCCTCGAGCCAAACCCAGCAGACAGAACGCTGAGACGAACCCGGGAAAAAGCCAAACGGAGCGGCGCAACTTGGCGGCAGCTCCTTGTCTCCCGACTGAGGCCTCACCCACTCTGTAGATGAGCTCGTCCTCGATGGGGTTCTCCTTCTTCTTGGTGGTGCTGTACATGCTGGACGGCCGTCGCACGGCCTTCTGCCGGATGTGTCCGCCCGTCCCGCTGGGAGACTTCACCCTCCTCTTGACGTCGTCGGGAGACTGCGGCACGTCGGAGGGCTTGACCGCCCGCAGGCGGAAGGGGCTCCCCCGTATGGGCTGCCCGTACAGGGACAGGGCGAAGGAGTACTCGCCCTCGGCGCGCAGCGTGTAGCCCACCTCGTACGTCCCGTTCTTGTTGTCGGAGATCTCCGCCTCGGCGCCGCGGCTCCCGTCGGCGGACGCTATCTCGGCTTTCAGGGCGGCGTTGCCGGTCCGCACCAGCTCCCCGTCCTGCACGGCGAGGGGAACGTGGATGTTTTTTTCCTTTACTTTGCAAATTCCATTTCAACTGTAATACATTTAATTTAATTACTGTATATTGTACAGGCGCACAAGCTCTATCTCTATGTACAACCCTAACCTTAAACTAGCAGTATTAAAGCCACCAGAGAAGAAGCTGCTGAACATCACAGCTTGATTTTGATCGATCATAACAAACCCTACTAATTGACTCGCCAACCAAGGCCACTGAATTAGAGGCACTCCATCAATACTTTATCTTTAGGGAGCTGAAGATTAAAAAAAAAAAAAAAAGAAAAAGATAATTAACTATTTATCTTGCCATCTTCCTACAGTGTATAAACCAGTGAGACAAGTGGCCGGAGCTAAAGTGCTGCCAGCTGAACGTATCCCACATTCCGCAGCGGACGACCTTGTCTTTCGTTGTCACAGTGATGCTTTGGTGTTGCCCGGTCGCTGCGTGACGCAGGCCCTCTCCCGTGGCGACCGAGGTGTGACCCACCGCCGCCGTGGTGATGAGAACCCCCAGGTTCTGGATGGAGCGCCGCAGGCCCTCGGTCTCCACCTGCCGGGGGCGGTGAACAGACGCAAGTTGGTTTTTAATTACTGTATGTCTGGATGATCATATTTTTAAAAAAAGAAACTCAATCCTTAAAGCCAGAAAATCTTGAGATCAAACAACAAATCGATCGAATGACAAGACAAATGAACTGGCCTGGTGTTCGGCTAGGTGTGAGATAATACGTCTTAATTTTAAGTGAAATAAGTAAGAGAAAGACAAAAAGAACAGCAGATGTTTGATGCTATCATTACATTATATATATTTCAGGGCAGCTTTCCATATAAAAACTCAAACTAAGGGTACCAGGCACCTTTCTCCCCGCTGGGTAACGCACAAAATACCCCACAGTACTGTGGCCACAAATGAACGCCTCGTCATGAGAGCAGAGGAGCCCGCCCCTACCTGACAGACCAGGTGAGCGTTCTGGTGCGGCCGTTCGGGGAAGTCGTGCCGAGCCAGGGCCGTGACCTGCTCGCTCATCTGTTTCTGAACCAGCAGCACCTGAACAAGCCAACACATTTAGAAGCAGGGGCGAGGTCACATGAACAGTCGCAAAACGTAATCCCAGCAGAGCATCAAATGAAACGGCAGAAGCCAACAGAACATGCATTTATAGTGAAGTGAACCTTAAAAACAAAGGGAAGGGATACGAAAGCAACCGTGAGTGAATCACTTAAAAACAAATTTGAAAGTGAAAAGTGTCTTTGTTATGGTCAATAACCGACTTTTGCCCGAACCAAATCCGATGGAACACGAAACTGTCGGCGAGCACGAAAAACCAAAACGTCACATTTTTGCTGGCACCGGATCGTCCGTACGACGACGCCTGCGAGCGCAATGAGCGCAGGAGCCGAACCGAGGACCCGCGGCCGCCGCCCGTTTGTGAGCCGGCGGCCCTGCGCAGGGGCCCCACCTCTGTGGCGCTGCCGTGGCTGAGGGCCTGCTCCGTGAAGCTACAGCTGCTCTGGATGTGCTCCTTTCCCTGCAGCAGAGACGAGAGCTGGGCCTGCAGGACCTGGGAGGCCAGGGAGGGAAACGAGGGGAGGATGGAGGAGGAGGAGGAGGAGGAGGAGGACGAGGAGGAGGAGAGGAATATGGAGGAACAAGATGAGAGGAAGATGGAGGTACAAGATGAGAGGACAGAAATTGTGACGAGAGGGGACACAAGAGAGAGCGAAAGATCAGAGCAGCCTCTCAGTCAGGCAGGCAGGTACGTGATGGCAGTGATAGCTCAGATCCAGGCACTGTTTGAGTGTGTGTGTGTGTGTGTGTGTGTGTGTGTGTGTGTGTGTGTGTGCGCGTGTGTGTGTGTGTGTGCGTATGCGACCGCGGCGAAACACCAACCTTTTGTTTGGAGCAGCAGATGTTCTCCAGGTCGGTGACGAGGGCGTTCTTGCGCTGCAGCAGCGCCTGCTCCAGCTCCTCGAAGCTGCACGTGATCTCGGCTATGGCGTCGTTCTTCCTCTCCGTCAGCTGGCGGGAGATCTCCGTCACCAGCTCGATGGCCGCCGTCAGCTGGGGGAGCCTGGGGCGCGGGGGTGTGAGGGCGACGCTTGGGTGAGCAGGTTTGAGCGGGTTTTGGGGTCGGAATCGAGGCGCGTTTCACTGACGAGAAAATCGATCTCATCGTGTCTCAGAGAGGCACATTCACAGGGTTCATTCTGGAGTTAGAGAATTTAATTTAAAGGACTTTCGAGTGCTTTTTTAATTACAATTTTTTTTTTCAAGGGCAAGGACAAGGGCCGTAAACAAATTACATACATTTTAAATGTGATCTTTATTAATTAAAATATAATATAATCTTCATTGTGTCATTGTCTATTATTTATATTAGTATATCTACTATATCTATTATTAATGTCATTATCATCTACTATTATAAGTGTGTATTTCCAACCATGCTGATTCAATTTACATTTCCCTGGAATAACCTACGTCATAAAAGCGATTCTGGAAATGTTTTTTTATTACGTTACGATTTCAATAACAAAACCAGGGGGAATATCACAGGTTTTCAATGCTCACGTTTTTTGTCCAACGTCTTTTCAAGCGCTTCAGCACAAACGGGGCAATTATAAAGGTATTGCAGAACTTCAATTTCTGAGGATAAAATTCAAGCACTTCAAGCACTTCAAGGACCTGGTAAGAACCCTGCATTACAGTCCCTTGTCTGTTAAATGGTGCTGGAATCCAAATTACGGGCTCCTTCTTTACCATTCTTTACACCAGGGGTCCACCAACGTCTTAATGGCAATATATATACAGTGTATACACGTCTATCTCAAACCTTGCTTACAAAAAGTGAAAATCTTACAATAAAGATAAAACCCTGCATCATTGAGGAAGTTCCGTTTATATAGCTTAAAAAATGTACAGAAGATAATAATAATAATTATGCAAATCCTTCATGTGGAGTTACCAGTTTGGTAACCCCTGCTACTGTTTACTATACCACGACCCCTCAGGTGCAACATAAGTAGGTCATTCGTGCAGGACCAGACATGACGCAGTGATAGAACTGGGTCAAACACCAAATCTCCCGTCGGGAAAGAAATTGTGTGAAGGCGTTATCCAGGCACAGGACCCACCTACTGCGTATGGCGTCCAGCTGCGTGTTCAGAGCGGCCTTGTGCTGCTCCAGCACGTCCCTCAGAGGGACGGTCACATGCTCCCTGTGCTCACCCTCAGTGCAGTCCAGACACATGGCCGTCTCGCACGACTCGCAGTAAAACTCCATCACCTGTAGAGGGCGACAAGAGGATTTTCAAGGGGAAGGTTACAGAAAAAAAAAACAATGTTTGCCAAATAAATTAGTGTTTATATTTACCAGAATATGTTTAGTCGGCTGATAATCAGATAATTCTTTGTCACTCAGGGCCTAGTGCCTAGTGGACGGTCTAAGGGATTCTCCCCAATAACAGGGTATAAACACGGGAATCGACCCCCCCCCCGGGATTCTCACCTTTCCCTCGTGGTTCGGACAACAGAGGGGTTTTCCCGCGGCGGCCGCGCTCACGGACTCCAGCACGCCGCAGGCCTCCGGACGTGAGCACTCCGGGTCCCTCTGAAGGACCTGCCCGAGCGCATTTTAAACTCAGTCAGATGGCGTTCCGGGACCACACGACGTATGTAAACGATCGGCGCACATTTCGAGGGGGTTTTTCAGAGCAGCCCGATCCGACGGGCTGACCAGTGAGTGCTCGAGACGGCACCGACACGCGGCGCTGATATCAGACACCGGATAAAATTGCTGGGTTGGATATTAGAGGGAAAAAAAGCTCTGATCCAATCCTCTAACGAATCGGGAGGTGAAATAACCCTCAAAATATCGGACGGACATCAGTATTGGCAGATAGTCAACATTTCATTATCGATATTGGCATTGTGCGCCAAACGTTAACCCATTTCTCTGAGTCGGTTCTATATTTTGGCTTGTTACTATTCCTTGATCTGCTTTGAGGCATCCTGTTGTATAATCGGCTCTCGTTGTAGATGACGTCGCGTCGAAAGCAAACTCCCCCCGTAAACCCGACTTGAAAACAAGATTAAGAGTCGGACCTCCATGAGATTCGTGATGAAGAAGTTGTTCTGCAGAGCCGAGACGCCTTTCTCCGGCAGGATGGACGTCTGCCGACACACCGGGCACGAAAGTGTCAGGGACTCCGGGGGAATGTAGGTCTGAAGACAACTAGAGAGAGGGGGAAACAAAAGAGCACATCCAACGGAGGGAGGGAAAAATGTAGAAGGATTTCTAATGCAGCAAAATTTTCACTTGTCACCTTGATTGACCGGCGGTGGGAAAGCAGCTCTCCTGTCACAACAAGCAGGCGATCATTTCAGATCAATGTCACCATGCTGCCCGCGGCCCTCGAGACACGGCGAGTCTCTCTCCCTCAGTAAGTCAAGGGTGCGAGACTGACAAAAAGAGGCCGTGAAGAGATAACATTTCGCCAAAATGAGTGCGTCAATGTCCATGTGGGGTGTGTGTGCGTGTGCGTGTGTGTGTGTATGAGTGTGTCTGTGATTAGGATGAGTTGTGTGTTGGCCGTCACCCCCCCCCCCCCCCCCCCCATGGCGGAGGATGGTGTGCGGTTGAAACTGCCCGATGGCGGAGTCTATATAATGCGAGACACCTCTGGGTCCGATTCAAAGTCACTGTCAGCAAAATTCAGCTGCAATATCGCACCGCACTGCTGGCCTGCAGCCAAGCATCGGTGCAGCGCATGCAGGACACAGCGTCTTCCCCGGTCCACATGGTAACGCCACGGAGTTCGGAGCTCATCGTCCAGGAGAGCTCTGCACAACTTCCAAAAGTGTGCCGTGACAGGCAGCTGCACTTCTTTGGCTCCATACCACCAATATCACGTTTGAATGATTAAATAATAATACCGACACGCATCAATCTAATCCACCGGCCCCGATCGAAAGCGCCTTTTCAGAACAATCTGTTACTGAGAGATCTCTGATGAAAGTCACATCGGTACGGCCCTGACCGTCAACATCAGAGACGCTCTGATGCCTTCAACACCGTTTTAAATCCTTCAGCGTACAGAGGCCGTAAAGGCAACGATACGTTTCAAGCCATTAGAGCATTAGTGTCATCGATCTTCCCAGGTTTTCCAGGAACAACTTAAACAGTGGGGCAAAAATACTTTTAAAAGTTAGCAAGTAAAAAGTACGGACGAGGGAGACCCCAAAAAGCAGGCAACACCGCGGCCTTCGGCAATAAGCTGCGTGTAAACACGCCTTTATCCAGTGTAAAACCGTCAAGAGGACAAAAAAAATAAATCTTTCCGAACTTAAAATTAATAACACTCACATTATGACCTGCTCGGTCTCCTATCTGCTCAAGGTAGACACTCCTGGATTGGACATTTTTACCCATCTTCAGTCTCTGTCAGCTCCCACAGCAAATCCCACAGCAAACCCACTCTCAATCCATCGAGAGACGGGTGTGAATTTTTGCAATTGGATGAGCAAAGTGAACTAAAAGATTGTCAATGAGACATTTTAAATATACATATTTTACATTTGTCCCAGATCGGTTAGGGGTTGGCAAAAGAGTTTTCGTGAGCCCCCTCAGCCTCAGGACTACTCCATTTACCCGTTAAATATTCATCAGCGTCTGGCAGTAAATTAAATTCCTCCAAACACAAATCTGTTCATTTCGGCAGGGATGTCGAGTGCAGATGATCTGGGTCACTGGGTTTAACTTGCCCGTGCACATGTGTCCCCAGACGGCCCACAGCTGAATTCAATCCCAAACTATCTCTGTGCATATAGGGACTCTTCACCGTTGCCATTATTTAATGACGGTTTAGGAAATCGAGGGTGACTCAGTGCTCTTGTTTGGTTTCTGCGGTGCGTCCTCAGGTGCGAGAATCCAGTACGTTTTGAGATGCATGAGACCCACATCCAAATCCAATCCAAGATCAAAGACTCTTCACGAGATCGTGTTCTTCTTGTCACGTGTCAAGCGTAAACATAAAAACGCCTACACAATGCCTACTCCAATCCATAAAGCACCGAGGTAGGCCTCTCTCCGGTCGACAAAAAAAACAAAAAAAAAAACGTGTAAATGTGTAGTGTGGGTCTCGTGCATCTTTGAGCATAGAGGTCGCAGAAAACATAGGAAACAATTTGAAACACAATCTTTATCTTTTTAAAACCCAAAGTATTTCCTCTGGCTCCTCTACCTCTGGTTGTCCGTGAGGAGGCCCCACAAAAGTATACCCTAAGGAGGTGTAGGCTTTCGGTTGGGGCGTAGACGCGGCTTCCCTCAACAATGGGCCTCTTTTCAGGCTGCGCGCCGTGGACAGTCCCTGATGCTGCGGAATGCACTTACTGCGAGGTTATTAGCGAGGAGCGCTCCGGACTGTTAAATTGTGGTTGTTGCGATTGAGCAAGTTCCCCAAAGACTCCTAGGGCTGAGTGCTGATCTGCCCTTCGAGAGATATTTAATATTTGAGACAAGTTTAAAGGGAATGAAGTTTCAGTGACAGTGAGACATTCTTGCAGCATTTGGAGACTACTTGAGTAGTTGGATGACTACTTTTACTTCTACTTGAGTCATTATAATTTTTAATACTTTTGCTTGAGAACCGTTTTTGGCTACTCCACACAACCTCTGCATTTCAGTGTACGGGCAAAACCTTGTTTTAAAGTTTAAAGTGAAAATGTTTTAAAGCCACTGCTTTTACCATCACCTCCTCTCACTGTTGTTTTGTATTTATTTTTTTTCTGCCTTGTTTAAACTGCCATTTTGATGTTGTTATTACATTATTATTTTTTTTACAGTATTCCATCATTGGATTTTATTTTGTTTCTTTTGGAAAGGCTTTTGTGCTCCATGTTTGGCAAGAGCTATGTAAATAAAATATAGCATAATCATTATTATTCATTTAGAACCTGAACCCACACCGATAACACAAATAGTAGCCTACGGTGCCTCCTGACAAATATAGACTGAACTTTCCATACCTAAATGTGCAATTCAAAGTTAGAGTTGAGTTTGCTAGGATTATTAACTGCCACTGACTCTTACCAGTTTATCACAACATACTTCAGCACCTACGAATAATATTAAGTGTTATTCGATTTTCACTGTAAACAAGTGCATAGTAAACTGCTGAAGTAATAAATGCACAATAAAGTATGTATTAATGTTCATAAAGAAACCAAAAAAAGCTTAGTAAATGTTTAACAAATTGACATAATAGGTAAATTAGTTAAACTCAATAAATGTGTTTGTAATGCTATTTTAAACAATTATAAGAAACTCATAAGGCTTTTTATTAACATTCTTAAGTAGTGTATAAACTGTGAACAAGTTTCTACAAAGTGTTTATAAATGTCTTATAATCTAACAATAAATGTTCGCAGTATGACACTATTTTTAACATTAATATAGTCTTATTGACACATCATAATGTTTATAAGCATCTTATAAGGAGTTTGTAAGGGCTTATATTAACTAACGCATATTACAAGATCCTTTATATAAAGTGTTACCAAACGTGCAAACCAATTTAATATTATTCAACTGTTTAAGACAAGTTGGGAAGAAAGCAACATTAATCAAAAAACACAATAAAAACTACCACAGTTACCAGGCAGCAGTGACTAATATTTACATTTGAAGGATAATGTCACTTACATTATTCAGAGTTTTGGCCACTGAAGTTGTGATGTCATCCAACCTGCATGTGCTACCCTGTGACGTGACTTGGGGGGGGTGTTCACAGCGTTTCCACAACATAACTTGGAGCAGCCTATTGAAAACACTCTCGTCCATAAACTACCATTTGAAAATTAATATGATCCTGAACATAACTCCGCCCTTTCAGATGGCGATGTTATCTGCTTTGGGAAGCTCTGATATAGATAGCCTAGTAGTTCATTCTGAGCTAAGGAAAATAGGAGGATGTGGAAGTAATTTTCCAGGACAGCGCAAGATTTTCCAGGACATTTTTACATTTTCTCACGTTTTCCGTGTGTTTTTCCGTGACTGGAATATTGGTCGACCTTTTTCTCCCAGGTTTTGCGGGTATTCCAGGAACGCGTGGGAACCCTGTGTTTTTCTTATGCGTGGATGGTCATCCATGGTGGCGACAGTTTGCTGAGCACAACTACTGTAGCTACGCCGCTCTATCACCGCGGCTGCATTTCACTTTTTGCCCAACCAGTGCATTCTTGCCGTGAAAGGCGGACCCTGCCACCAACAAAGGAGACAGCATGTAGAGGAGCACATACATAAAGTAAACACCTTGATTGGCTGTTTCTTATGTGGCAGTTCAATTAAGCATCAAATATGGGATATTTTAACAAAAAACCACTTCCAGTTACCGCTCCAACATCATTGCAGTAATAGTAAGAGTTAGTTACCTTTCACAGAAGGTGTGCAGACAAGGCAGAACCTTGGGGTTGTGGTAGTGGTCCAAGCAGATGCTGCAGACCAGAAACTGCTTGTCTATCTGACGCACCACAGGGCTGGTGCTGCCCATCTCCCGCTTTGCCATGGCAATAGACATGCAAGGCCAAGGAACACCGCAGCAGTTATCCTGCAAAGAGAAAAAATAAAAACATCAGCGCATGACTGTTTTCCACGACATCTTGCACTTTGTCCACCAAGTCTATATTTCAGTCGCTCATGGAACAAACCATGTCTTACTGTTCTTTTCTCCTATTGTTGTCCATCGTACCCATGAATACAAGATTCTGACGCTGAGCCACTTAGGTACCAGGAACTTATGTTACCAATGCAGTTTAATTCCCTGATGTCGGTAGAATGTGCCCATTGTTGTGGCATTAGTTCTAGGTTAATACCAGGCAAATGGCAGCTGACAAAGAACGGTGTGAAATGGAGGTACAGACCAGGCCATTCAGTACAACGGTAGATGCAGAGCGAATAGGCGCTTTTGGCTTAGCTTTTGATTAACAGCTCAACTGGAGCCCAACATTTCACAATTGGACACTAGCGGCTTTGAAGAAATGCCGTCTTCGGTGAGAGGAGATTTCAGTATCGAGAACGCTGCAATCGGCTCTCTGTGCCATGCAGGTACCCACACTGTGTGACGATCAAGCTCCCTCTCCCTCTCCCTCCCCCTCCCTCTCTTTCTCCCTCTGTCAATCTCTCCCTTGCTTTATATCGATCTTCCTCTGTGTCGTTCTTTCTTACCATAACAGTCGCTGCACACCACTGATTTCTCTTCCTCTTAAACGGTCTCGCAATCAAGCTGAACCCACCTCCTCCAAATGCAAGAAGCTACCTTCACGCTGCCCCAGTTGAGCAGGTACTGCATTTATTTGGATGTTTGTTCTACTTGGCCTGTTGGATATCCGTTGAGGCAGAATGGCCTTTTGGTCAGCAACACTTTGCATCAACTAGGGGAACCTACTGTATGCATAAGCAAGGCTTTAACCCTGCTGAGGCGTTCTTCTCAGATCTCTGACTAAGTTAATACAATTTCCACTTAGTTTTCTTTACATTTATAAGGCTTTGGACAAAGTGTCATTAAATGAATACATTTACTTTTTATTTAATGCTCTGCTGGGTAAAGGAAGACAACAACTAATCTTCACATATGATAATTTGTTTTTGCTCCTGTAGAAGCCACAAGTCCCAATGATATCCACCTTGTTTTAAGAAAAACATGCTTTATATTTGCGATGTTATCGAGACCACAGCGATATCTTAATTGGCGGAGCTCGCTGTGACCATGGAAATGTTTACCGCACTGGCTAATGGGTACACAGGTGCCAAAAGCTGATATTAATATCCAGTTCAATTGTACCTATGAATGAAATTCATACTGCGGGTATGACCCTATATCCCTATACTCGCCCACCTTGAATTGAATAGACTATTTGATTGAGAAAAAGCGAAACCAGTATCCCGCTTTTATTTTGTGATAGAACTAAATTTAAACTCATGCATTTCAAATTTTCATCCTCCATGGTCCCCCCAACCACCTCCCGGCATACTATTATCATGTTAGTTTTAGTGTACGTATCTGTGACCCCTTCCTTCCCCATGCCCCCTGCATCTTAAGTCAGATAAAATCTACCCATTCAAATGAATTGGTTTAAATTTTGTTCTGTCTAGCACGAAAAAAGTCGGACAATCGTACCCCGGGACATCATTCAATAGATACATTTCCGTTACTATGAGGAGGCAAAGGCGTGAGACCGGTTGGACTGATCCAAGCGGCAGTTCTTCGCCGGTGGGGCTGAGTGGATTTAAGGGTGAGCAAAAAACATACTTTAACCAACATGGAGCCCAGCCACGGCATTTAAACAGAAAGCAGAAAACGAGCTTGGGAACTCCAGATAAATATGATTTGGAGAGAATGACTGTTCATTCTCTCCAGTGATGAAAACCTGCCACAGACTCACAGTAGGTCAGCACATGAATTATTTATATTCCAGACACTGCCAGGCACTTCAAGCGCCTTTACATGCAGGGGGATAGGTATGCTGCAGACAAACGCAAAGATGCACTCACACACATTTGCGAGAGCACAAATGGAGGAGCCACGCACGCACACACAAAGAATAAAACCCAGCAACACACTCAAAAATACAGATCCACATTATCACACTCATCCCCCACCCAACTTTCCCCTGTCTGCACATATGTCACTGCTGCTGGCTCTACTGTAATACAGCACTAAATCTCTCTCCGTACTCTCCAATGGAGTCTACAATTGTCAGCTGTTACCCACTCCCAGCAGCAAATACACATGTAAGCCTGCACAGGCACACGAGAGCTGACACTGATGACACAGACACTGTGGGGGTCATGCGCGGGAGAGTCAGGCAGTTCGCTTTCAAGAGGATCTGCTGACAGTGTCAAGACAGCGAAGAGAAAGGTCACTTCTCAGGCCCACATCCAGGAGAGGGCGGCGTCTCAGCTTTCTGACGTTCGGGAGTCTATGAATGACTGCCAGCTCTGATCTAAGTGGTTATGTGATGATGAGCAGCATGTCATGTGTGTTGATTGGTCATCATCTGATACTGCATAGTAACGCAGAAGGACAATAGCATGTCCACACAATGTGATACCGGATCTAAGACTCCCTTGACCTAAATAAATGAATAAATATCCGAGATAGCATTAAAACATTATTGACATCTCTCTCTCTCTCTCTCTCTCTCTCTCTCTAAGCTCTTTAAGGAGGAGTGGTCCAAAAATGCTTTTATTTTGGGGGTTAAGTATTACAGGGCCAACGCAGAGAAATGGCGACTGTTAAACTTTTAGGTAGGGGAAGCGAAGATGGCGATCTACCTCACAAGAGGAAACAAACTGAGAGGAAAGGAAAGTGTTTTAGGGAGCGTGTTTGTGGCGTTGGCCAGGGCAAGAGTCTTCATCGATTTTAACTTTCACAGACTGATGAAGAGTCTGGATGTCTTCATCAAGCTGTGGTGTTTTAATGGCATCATCTGTTCGCTGGTAGAGGACGACCTGTGCTTCCAGTCTGTTTTTAACGTGTAGGGCTCTGTTATTGAACAAAGTGTGGTTTTATTGTCTGCAACTGTGACCAAGAGAAAATGTTAAAATAAAGATGCTTTAAAAATCAAAAAATCTCTCTCTCTCTCTCTCTCTCTCTCTCTCATACTAATATTATCATTATGTGATGATGCGTCTCTCTAATTTTAGACTGATGTGCGTATTAGTGAGCCGACAAGAAGTGATGAAGTGATGACAGTCGATCTAAAATAAGGCCGGGGGTCTAGAATGGGGCAGCCACATGGACTGCATTTGTTTATGTTGCTGTCTATTAGTCTGCTGTCATGATCATAAATAGTGTAAGTAAATACTATAATCATAGTTTAACTTAGTATAACTAGTATAACTGTGTTCTTCTTAGCATTGTTTTTATCTTTTTATTTTTGTTCTCAAATGTTCTTTTTCATTCACTTTAAATCATAAATTACTGGAAATTATTCATTCCCAAATGCCTGTAAAGCACTTTGAGCTAAAAATCTTGTATGAAAGGTGCTATACAAATAAAGTTTATTGTTATTTTTATTATTATTATTATTATTATTATTATTATTATTAATAATAATAATAATGATAATAATAATAATAATAATAAGAAGAAGAAGAAGAAGAAGAAGAAGAAGAAGAAGAAGAAGAAGAAGAAGAAGAAGAAGAAGAAGAAGAAGAAGAAGAAGAAGAAGAAGAATATACACCTATAACTGTAATATACACATCAACCTTGTGCAGAAGAGTCATTCATTGACATTGAACTTTGGAACATACGTAAAAATGGCAGCAAATTTGCCTCAACAGAACTGATGGCAACCTTCCAAATTAGCATTTTAATTTGTTGCAATTTCTAACTGTGGCTGATATGTGTCTTAAATATGGATGTAAACCTTGGGTTGTAGGATATAAAATATACAAAATGATACAAAATTATTGTGACCTCAAATAATTGCGATCATGTATGTATAATGTGGGACGTATGATTGTGAGAGCTCTTTTTGAAATATTACTTACACAGTTATACAACACGGAAGGCTCGGATTGAATTGTGGTGAGTCATATCGTGAATATAGGTTTGACACAGCCCACTGGCAAATATTGGTACTGAATTTCCAGTTGAATTTTAAAGTGAGAGATGTTTTGTTCGCCCCCCTCTCAACAGGGAGCAAACGAAGCACTGCAATCCAACTGAGACTGCACAGTCCATGACTCATCTTGCTCAATTTTCTACCCATGAATAGAAGATTTAATTTAAAAATATTCTACCCACTGATGAACTCAATGTAAGGTGTCTGTGTCGTGATACGCATGTTCGTAGGAATCTACTCAAGTAGGCCTACAATGAAAGTGCATCTTATTGAGACATTCAGTGCGATTGCAAGGCCAATAATATTGTTGATTATTTATATTTTTCTGAAAAAAGATAAAAATAAAGAGAGAGATGATTCAACTGCTTTTCCAATTGATGTCCAGAAAGAAAACAAGCGCAGAAAAGTATAAAAAGAAGCTAAAATATCTAACTCTTATCGATTGTAGGCTTTTTCAATAGATGTGGCCATGTTTTCTCGAAACAAACAAATTCAGCACATGGCCATCCGGGTCTGCCATAGTCAATATTGTAGTTTTGGAGAAAATTTTAAAGACATGATATAGAGATCATATCATTCATACGCTCATTCTGTGATATACTAGTTGTTAAAAATAACAATCAATGGACTTTCATACATGTCTTTTCTTTCTGTAACACATAACCTTGTTACGCTGTTTGAATTACGTTTTCGCAATTAGATGGACGTGTCCATCTATTTGAGATCACATCCATCTGTGATATTCTTACACACAATCTAACCTTGTCAAAAACATGTAAGGCAGAACACTCCGAAGTGCAGTCGCATCATTACATGGATACGCTCAACACCCACCCACAAGGGAAAGGCATGTCAGTCCAGACGTTTACAAACTCTGACAGACCGCTTCCTGTGAAGGCAGAAAATCGAGAAAGCTCACTTTTTTGGGAGACTACAATTTGAGCCCCCGCCGGAATATGTATACTGTTTTCTGTGCCACGACACAAATGTGCCTGAATCACGGCAGCATGAAAAGCAATAGAAAATAACCCTATAAATCCAAGAGGCATTTATCAAAATAAAATGTCTAACCTATCGCTATTCTGGAATAAATTCAATCAATCTTACGATTACATATTGTGACATATATTTGGTAATGCAACAACTGGATACAGTGAAGCACAAATATGAAAATACCACAATACAAAGCGCAAGAGGAATTGGAATGCTACTGATGTATCCATATCTTTCAAATACATTTTATTGCCATATGTTGAGATGCCTTCAAAAAACAATGAATACCCATTCAAATACAACAACAAGATAGATACAACACAACTATACTCTATTACAAAAGAATATTAAAATACTGTAATACAACCTAATGGACATTGGGTTGAACTCCATCAAAAATTAAAGAAGAATGATTATAAGTTGTGTATATATATATATATATATATATATATATATATATATATATATATATATATATATATATATATATATATATATATATATATATATATATACATACACATACATACACATATATATATATCTATACATTTGTACATACTAGTGCACATGATCCTTGTAAGTTCTTTCACAAAATGCGCTGACAGTTTGGTGTTAAGAAATATGACTAAAAATGTAATACTTACAATAAGCACCAGAAACGTAATTAATTATTCTACCCTTAACAAGGAGCGTTACCTCTCACCTCTAGAGAAGATTTTAAGAAACTGAACTGGCAAGACATGACAGGAACGCACAACTCTTCTTGAGTTTAGCAGGGGAACAGGTTTCTTTGGCTGAAGGGAGGGAAAGAGCCATAAGAAAAAAAGTGGGAGAGAGAGAGGGAATGATGAAGGTAAGGCTCTCTCGCTCTCTCCCTCCCTCTCTCCCTCCCTCTCCCACACTTGTCATGTGCTGTTAAATATGGAGCAACAGCCTCCACAAACATTTACATTGAAATTCATGCACCCATGTTCACTTTGTTAAACACACACACACACACACACACACACACACACACACACACACACACACACACACACACACACACACCTACCTACTGTCAAGAGGAGAGTCAGACGTACATGTGTCTCATGGATCAGAGTCAGGAAAGCGTAGCGGCAGCTCTGTGGTCGTGGTCAGAGTCGTCCATTACTACCAGTGCATGCACGCCCCCAGCCTACCACTCTCATAGACACATTTCCTCCCCCTCTCTCTGACCGCCTCTCACTATTCTTTTCCTTGTTCCCTTTAACTGCGATTTCCCCTCCCCACATCACACACTCACACACACACACACACACACACACGCACACACACACACACACACGCACACACATAAACACGTGTGCCCAACACACACACAGTCATGCTGAAAATAGTCAAACGCCAAACAACAACAGAGGGTGGGACTGGGCTTCCATAAGTCCCGCCCACTGTCAGTATTGTTTACCAGCATGAGCTGACTGCATTCCCTGCTACCGGCGTGCTCTGATTGGCTGTGAAACTGACACTGGGTTCGGAAAGGGATTGCGTCACAGGCCAGCAATTTGTGTTGGTAAGTGGGAGAAAGACGTAGAGACCGGAGCGTATCAAATGAAAAGACCAGCTACAAGGAAAGAATAGGTGGTTGGCCAGCGAGACCGGATGGATTTATGTCATTGGCCACTTTCCTTCGACCGCAAAATGAATAGAACTTGGAGAAGAACGGGTATTTGCTTTTGGTATATCGCTCCGATGACTTTAAATGAATGCATATGAATAGTTCTTTAAAAAATAGGTCATGTAATCTGCAAAGCGCAGCGGCTGAGGAGTGGCTGTGATCTTCAAAACATCTGGACTGTCTGACCTCCTCCTATCCCTACAAACTCCAAGCTCAAACATACACGCACGCACACACACACACACACACACACACACACACAGAGCAATCACATTAAACTCACAGCGCACACGGTTATATAATGGGTGATGTCATTTTTTTTTTTTGGTGATAATTTGGAGCAGATCATTCTTCTCTCACCTTAAAGTATCAAATAACCCATATGAAAGGATTTAAAATAAGTAGAATACCATAAACAGGAAAGGGATTATCACTTAGAAATCCAAGCTAAAGATTTTAAGAAGCTTACTTTTTTTTACTTGACCATTTCCAATCTTTTTCCTTACAAAAAAAACAACAACAACATCACAAGACAAGACAGTCCATTCAAGGTGACCGAGGGCTCATTCTGAGCAGGAATTTGTGCATAAAAGGTCAAAATCCCCAATCGACACTTAATCCGTCCGGATTGACTGCAGTCGGCCCTCCGCCCTCGCATGGGGCTGTGCTGCCGCTACACCCACTCACCTTGTCCCCAAATCTCATTAACTCTTGGGCTCCAACACTGTGGTGAGCCTGACAGGAAGGACGGAATGATTTGATGGAAGGATGGACTAAATACATAAACCCATCACCGCTGACACACGATTAGACTGCAAAAAAAGGTTAAAACATTTCAGAGTTGAACAGAGCACTGGGGCACTTCCTTTGTTGTCTGCCCCCCGTGCACATCCATTCAATAAGCGGACGTCCCTTATTCGTCACAAAGGCCTTTTTTTTTTTGGTAACATAAACAACACAACAGCCTTGGTAGGTTTAAGTGGTATAAGCGTGAGGTTGCCTGGGGGCCAGGCGGCACTTGTCCGGCAGGGCGATGGCATGATGAGACCACTCGAACAGAGACAGTACGACTACGAGGCCTCTCTGCCATGGATACGAGAAGGAAATGCCAAAAGACCAACAAGCAGGTCAAAGGTGGCAACAACGCCTGATCGATCCATGAGTTCAGCTGAGAAATAGCTATTGTGACTCAACATTCTAGGCTGGGCGGTACTGACAAAATCAAATATCCCAATATTTTCGACAAATACCTCAGTAGTGATAATTGGACGATATTTTGGGAAGATCTACTGGTGCCTTTAGATATTATTTACACACAAGAATTAATGAGAAACATTCTGTAGTAATGTGGATATGGTCAAGCAGGTAGAGGCCTTGATTAGAATGGATAGAACATGAAGATGATGAAGTTCAGAAAATGGTATTACTGTAATGCAGAATTAAAGACAATGTTTAACTACATTGCAAAATAACTAAGCCTGGGGCTTAGTTATCAATGTAAACAATGACTAACTATTCTTGTTTCTGTTGAGGTTCACTAAGGAACGTATTATTATAAGTTAATATAGGTCCCTCAAGGGCCCCAAAACATGTTTTTGAAGGGTTTTTTTTTTTTGCTTAAAAATACCGCTCAGATTATGCATTCTTGTCATTCTAACATGCCTCTATAACATCCTGTTTCAGGACGCTCTGTTCCTGAGGTCCCTAGTTCTGTCAGCCTCATGGGGTTTGAGCACAAGTTCCGGGTTCTGTGAGCCAATGATGTTTGAGCTTTACTTCAGGGTTCCTTTCTATGAAGTCCGTAAACTCTCACTGATTTCACCTCATCAGTCCACCAAAATCTGTTTCTGAACAAATTCGAGGCAAAAATCACGCAATCCAGTTTCTGAATCTTCACTCAAATTAGATCTACAAGGCTTCTACAAAGTTTGCCCTGACTTTCGTTGCTATTACCGCACCAGCTCACCGCACGCAGCGATTTTTTGTTCCATCGTAACGTCGGAAAATAAGATTAAATAAATACATCTACAATAAAAAACACAATTTTTATTGGTTTTGTTTGGAGAAACACACAGCGGGTCGCACACCGCAGTCTACGGTCTATGTACTGTATCATTTTATAAAATCTTTTTAGACAGAAGCAGAATTATTTTTTAAATACTTCGACTGCAGTTTCTTCACGGACAGTTGGTGTTAATGCCTCTTTCTTTGAAAAGATTTATGCTGGTCTGTGAAATGAACAGAGCAGTGCCCGGTAGCGCTTGTTCATCTCCAGCCATGGGTGGAGTTGGGCGGTTCTAATTTCATTGAAGCCCCACTTGACGTAGGAAGGGATTGCAAAACTGAAGGGCTTGTTTCACCATATGTATTTTGAAACAGACAGCTCACAAAAAATGGAGTAAATTGTCCTATTTTACAGTTTGTGTGTTAGTAGACCCATCAGAGACCCAAATGTACAGTATGTGCACAAGCACTGAAAAGACGAGTTTTTCATAATAGGTCCCATTTAAGTTGTTGTATTGACGCAATGCACTAATATAAATACGTATCATATTGCACTAACATAGACAAAGAAGAATTACGAACGACACTATTTTATTCGGATTCCTTACCGCATCTTGCACTTGTATCTGGTTGATTTTAGATACAGGAGCTCATGCCCTTTAGTTCCAGATTACTCCAATGGTCGATGTATGCTTTGACTGTTTCTGCTTCTTGTGTAAGTCGCTTTGTACAAAAGCATCTACTAAATGAGTACAAAAATTAAATTTAAATTTAAAAAATAAAATAAACCCGGGTACAACACACGGAAAAAACCCTGAGGCATAAATGGAACAATTCTGCATAAAATGTGAAATGTGAGAAGGAGGATCCTACATAGGTTGTTCGCGTGCCGATTCCCCCTGCTCTGATCTGGTAGCTCGTTATTTTTTCCTCATCGTGGTCATTTATCTCCTATTCCTTAGAGCTTTTACGAGCCGTGTTCTCCGCCCTGGCTCGCTCCGATCTAAATCCTGACAACTGTTATGAAGGAAAGAGGAAACCTCAGACATTTCTAAAAACAATGAAAGAGAAGGAAGGGGGGGAGGGGGTGGACTAGGAGCCGAGGCAAGAACATAGCAACACAGAGAAAGAGAGGGGAGTGCCGAGAGAGGAAATTCACAATTAGGTAATTCCTGTAAGTCACAGAAACACACACAAACACACACTCTGAGCGGCCGCAATGGTATTGTCCAAATCTGGCAGCTTTCCTCAGTTATATGGCCAGTGGACATGAGCCAGGTGCAGACCAGCCCCAGTGACCTTCGTTGAAACTCAGCCAATCCCCATTCTCATGCATGGTCCTGTCTTAAGCCCCCACATGCATATTTCTATATATAGAGCTATCGGTTCTCATACGCCTCACACCACGCCAGGCACGTGCCCTGCCCGGCACACTTGCAGAGAACATGAGAATGAGAATGTACTTTAACCGACCAGCATAATAATGATCTAAAAATGCCCTGAGTTCTCTTTTCATTTTCTGACTTTTCCCTCATTGACTTGGTTTTCAGCACACTCAGTCATGCAATCCCCATCTTACATTCAGGTTCCCACTTGTGTAAAAACACATTCACTGTGCACACAATAAGTTGTGTGTGTGTGTGTGTGTGTGTGTGTGTGTGTGTGTGTGTGTGTGTGTGTGTGTGTGTGTGTGTATATATGATTGTCCAAAAGTAATCTGTACATGACAGTTTATTTAGGTTCCGCTGTTCCCCTTCATGCTCAGACTATTAAAAAAGACACAAAACATATTCAGGGCTGTAATGGCTTCTTCACAGCAGTAGAGAACATTTTCATCAAAACAGGGCCGCCACAAGAGTTGGCATAGCGACCACTTAAACACAGCTAGACATGTTTTGTGAGAACTGTCAGCAAGGTTGGAAACAGGTCCCATCCCATCAGAAGCACAAAACTGTCAGATAATAGGAGTCGTACTGGTACTATACAGAGGGAATTTAAGTCATGGTGTACAAACAAGTACTGTGTGATTAGTTGGGTTTTTCTGCTCGATCAAAATTCCATGCAGGTTTTCTCGGTTATGGACAAAATGTTGAGTCAAATTGTTCAAACCCTCTTTACTATTTCAGCTTTAACACACATTTCGTGATTGCAGAGCACAAGGCCTTTCCTTTGGCCTGTTTTGTCAGAAAGCAGGAGACACCAATTTATGCTCTTTTGAGGGGAGATTAATCCATTTGCTGTCCCCCGTCAACGCTCTCATCCACTCGTGTGTATTAGACGTGCATGTAAATCATGCTCTTACTGTAATTCACAGAACGGATAAAGTCGTTATATTTTGCACTTGCGGGTTTTGACACGCACACATTTAGAAACCCGAAATAACTCAGACAAAGCATTTACATGCCCAGACGAATTGAAAGATAGACAGAGAGAAACCTATTTGTCCTAATTGGGTTTCCCATAATGCAATGACTGCCTTACTCTGATTACGGAAATCACACTACTGTTTCCAAGACCATTTGTGTAATCAAAGTATTTCCTTAAACTGACTATGATCAGATTATTAGTGTGACTTAAGCCGCTTTCACACATCCTCCGCAACCCTGAAATTGTCCGGACATTACCCGGAGGAGCTGTATGTGTGAACGCAAATGTCAGAACCATTTGGACCGGACATTAACCAGACTTTACCCAGCCAGCATCCGAGTACAAAGTCTGCGTAATGTCCGATTGAGCGGTATGTGTGAAGAGAGCAGGTGATTGTCCGGAGCAGTCAAAGCGAGTGAGTGGGTGTGAGGCATGTTGATGACGTCTCTATTATGCGCAAGTTATTTACCTTTGTGCACGGAGCGGAGCTTTAAGAAAGAGATCCGTGTGGCACAGCTACTACTGAAAGAAATCCCATTCTCAGCGATGCACAGAGATGCAGCGTGCGAATCTTCTCTAATTGTCTGAGAAAGGCAGAAAGATGACCCCCCCCCCTCCTTCCCAACTCACTTAAATTGTTTAGAATTGAGCCAACTTGAAAAAATTATCAGTAGTTGGCAAAGATGTATAAGGAGTTTCGCTTTACTACAATGAATGGTAAAACACCTGATACGTCAAAGTTAGGATAAGCCAATGAGAAACGGTTTAGCCACCATAATCAAAGGTGTTGGTATTGGTATTGATGCCTCTATCTTGAGTTTTTAAACAATATCCAGCACTATTCATAACACCCTGTTCCATTTGCCTCTTCGCGCTCTACCCGTTTTTCCCTTCCTCAGCAGAGGGAAAGATGAGTGTGCGCCACAGGGTAGAGGAGCTGATCCAGAATAAATGTGCTTCTTTAAATAACTGAGTGAATGGATGCCGTGAGCTCAACATATACTATCAACACAATCGGTCTCGTGCTTTAACGCAGGGCACACCGTAACACAATTAGAACGCAATGCCTTGTGGGATAAAAGTGGTAACAAATCTTGGAGCTCGTGTGTATACATTTGTGCACGTTATGATCTTTTTTCCCCAGTTACTGTATGTTAAATGGTTGAAAGGATTCTGAGTTTCAGGTAAACATTATCTGGTTCCCTCCAGGAGGAAGTAAGCCTCTTCTTGAACTTCTCTACCACCAACACGTGTAATATGATGTTGGTAAATCCACAGACACACACACACACACACACACAGATAAATGCATGGAAAGGCCTGCTAAGAGGCATTTAGATCACATGCATCTCACATCACAAAACGCACGCGCCAAGTTCAAACGGGGCGGTGACAGACTTCCAACAGTTATGCAATATGACCTCGGGGTTTTGTGTTCCACTCTCTCCACATTTATTTTCGTAAAACCTGACTTGCACAATGAGGGAACAAAGTGACATTATATGTTGGCATTATGCATGGCTTAATTCAATAAGAATTTTGAAAAAAGATGGAAGAAACAAAAGACAAAATGTGGATTAGATGTGGATAAAAGTGGATTAGAAATTCCATCTCTTACACCATGATTTTCAGAACGGCTAATTAACTCAACCTCGTACAGATCAACCTTTATGTACAATCCCAGACAGTGCATGTCGTTCTTTTATATTGTGTAGTTTTGTATTTTTACTGTTTCTACGCCTCAAAGACCCCCCTTGGGGATAAAAAGTATGTATAGATATAAATATATTTTATATCTAATCCATGCAGTGGGAAAGTTTATCTTCACAAGGTTCTTATTCTGTGGCCACTAATTAAATATACAGATTATGGTGCCATAGTGGCAGAGAAGAGAATGGGAATACACTCCGCTAACTAGCACACACGAAAACCCGGGTCGCAATACTGCTCCACCTCCTATCGGCTCTGATATGAACAGGACACCCGGGGTCGACCCGCTAATTTTGGCCCCGTTACCTGCGCGATGTGCATTGAAATTCGGGATACTGTCGTATAAGTAGACAGGAATATCTGTGTATTATTCCATCGTTTCACATCCCATTTAAAATCCTAACTCAGAAGTTATTGACTTTTTCCCGCATGGGGGACCAGGAAATGCTGTGAGTGTGGGTATCGCACCGTGGGCAGCGCAGCGGAGAACCCCCCGACTCCCCGCCGCCTGGTGCTCCATGCTGCTTTTACTGCAGTGTTGCGTCGTTCATGAGAGATCTGATTCTCTAGAACGTCTCAAAATACTTCTTTCCAATTTTTATAGTTTTATGTCGTTATTTGTTTAGGTTGCTGTCTCCTGTACTGTTTCATTCCCAATCACACTGGAACCGTGACACGCCCCTTTTCCGGCGTGGTCGTGACGTCGACCGTGACGCACCAGAAAAAAAAACGTTATTCCTCCTGGCAACGGGAAAGGTGCCAATCGCCTATTTTTACATGCACGTGAAAACGGTATAACATGACACATGACGTGGCCTTTGTGCAAATGACCTTCCACTGGGAAGCATGAGGCAGCTTTGCAGAGGATGGTCCTGCCTCCAAACTGTCCCCACCAGGACTAGTATCAGCATGGCGAGAAGAATTAGTAGCTGACCTGATCCCAGTCGAGCTGGCAGCTTTTCTGAGTGCCAGAGACTTGATTTCCTGCATTCTGGTGAAAATAATGAACCTACAGCAAATCAGCTTTTGTGTTAAACACACTGGTTCATCCAGGTAAATCCTAAATGTGGGAAACATTGGAATATGTAACTTGTGGTGACTTTTCAATAAATGAATCTTATTTACAAAATCAAGCTTAAGATTGTAACCTTGATATTTAACAAAATAGGTTGTTTTTTCGATGTCTTTTGAATTTAATAGGAATTATGGAACCGTTTTTGTCAATGTTTATAACCTATGTTTTGTACAACAAATTATTCAAAGTTTCATCAAGTTGCAATTTGAAGTGCGTTTTGAAAACCACCACGGCCGTTCAAGGCATCGTTACCTTCGGATGCCATGACAGTAATAATAATAATAATAATCATAATAATAATAATGTGTAAATATTATTTACAGATCACTGGAAAGTCTGTTAATGTTGACATTTGAGTAAATAAAATTTGAAATTCAAATACATTTGGAAACATCTCCTGTAGATCTCCAAAACCAGAAGTTCTACAAACCTTAAGTTCGAAAATGATCATCTGACTGATCTTTGATTTTATTCAGCCACTAACAGTGAGCGTATCAGCGGACAGTAAATGCCCAATCTTCCTGCCGACATTGATTAACAGTTAGTTTATGCTAAAGTCAATTTCCATCTGCATTCCCTGCTCAGCGAGTGTTAATTTCGGGGATCCTGGAGACCATTAGGGTGCACAGAGGCTGGGCAGGTACCACAACTCACATCTGTACCGAACAGAGCAGAAGCGCATCAATATAAGAGACATGTCTGCTGTAAAAAGATTTTGGTTATGCACAATGGCCTGGAATACTTTGGCTTGAACCTTGGAAAAGTACGGCAGACATTGATGTTGACTCACCTGTGCTGTGTCTAAAAAAAGAATCTTGTTTCATTAAGCCTCTCTGAACTACCTGTTAAATATTTCCCCAAATACTCTCCAACACATGACTTTAGATCTGTTTCCACCTCTTCTTCTATTTCCCATCTCTAAACACTGCAGAGACTCTTAGGTTCATTCGGATGATGATACAACCCCAATTTCATACATATCCGAGGCCAAGCTATCTCCTTTAATATTTTCAGCAAAAATCTTGTTCCCCTCTTGTGCTGTTTTCAAAACATTTCAAGATCAGTAGAATAATGTACATTCTGCATTCCAAGTTCTGGGGAAAAGCCACTGCATCAACCGAGGAGTAGTACATGGGCGAATCAATCGGACCAACGCGTGACTGGGCTGGGGTGAAATGGAAGATAACCACTGAGACAGTGAGCGCCGAAACATCAAGGTCAGTCAGCGTATATAATCTACAGCCCACAGTTCTACGTGTACAGCGCACGTGGACGGTCCACTTCATTGCTGCGAGTTGTATTACCAGTAGGGAGTAGCGTTCATGCCTTCAATTATAGAATTAAGGATATACACGCACGGCTGCATTTATATGCCATGGACGACAAAAGCCATGATAACTATTCATCTGTCCTTATTGAATTTGTCTCAATATACGTCTATTAAAATGAAATTTGAATAGCGGTATACATCATATTGCTTCCAGTACAATTGCGTAGAGTTTCTGCTACCATAGGCATGTTCATGAATCATAAATACTGTACGTACCAATATCAACAGTGAAATGCATACACTCAAAATGACTTGCAAGCTGTAGAAAGTTTTACGCTATAAGGCGACATACTGCCCAAGAACTGAATAACTTCAACTGCGTGGTAGCGTACAGCACTGGATGCAGGACCGAGTAGGACTGTCCAAGTTAAAGAGAGAAGGACACAAAGGCTCATTTGTCCACTCTGGAATTAGATAAACGGAGTTCTAGTCTATATTTGCCATCATGATCACAGCATTTGCCACGTAGACTGCTGCAACCTTAATACAGTTGTACATATTGGAGTGAGAGTGGTTTCTGTGGTTACTGCGCTGTATCAATGGTAAAACCAAATCTTTCCTTTCGGCAGGTTTGTAAGCTTCACGCCATTTATTTCCAGTCGGTGATGCCATTTGACAGACGTAAGGAATGCTACAATAAGCTTCACTGCTATTACTGAACTCCCCTTGGGGTATCCATCTAAATATATCCCACATGACGTCGCTGCATTGCTCTAAGCTTAACCACTAAGCTTTGATCACATGGGTCTCTTCAGCGGAATATGAGACAAATAATGTTCAATTAAACCAACACTTTGCCAACTTGCAATCTTATTTACGTATGCATGTATTCGTCATGCAGGTGGCGTGTCTGAGACATCCACAAGCTTCACGCGGTCATCTGTATTGCCCGAGCCAGCTGTAGAGACCTAGCTTCCTTCCGTCACACACTGTCAATTCCCTGAGCTCAGGGTGCAGGGTGCAGGGTGCAGGGTGCAGGGTGCAGGGTGCAGGGTACCGTCCAGGGAGCCTCTGCGGAGCGCAGTGGGCGTCCAAAGTGAGCAGAGACAACTTCTCTGATCACCGTAGCCCGAATGGCTATCGTGGCACACAATGACATTCCACAAAGCAAAAAGCGATCTCAAAATATCGGCACAGAGGACATAATGGATCGCTTTGTGTTTTGAAAATGTTCTTGTATGAGCCACCATGCAGATCAAACCAAGAGAGGCTGCACACAACTACCGGGAACAAGGAGCCGCTGTGAGCCGACGGTGACTGGTGGCGTTGTGTTGGTGTTGGTCAAGTCACCGTGTTTGAAACAACTACACTGTTAACCGTAATAGAATTGGCTATTGTGCATGAAAACGGCATTTCTGAAAGCAACGGCGGAGGACTGTGCTTTCCGCCGAGAACTCAACCGTTCTACGAGGGCAGAAAAATGTCCAAAATACAGAAGCCGTCCCGAAACACCTGTGCAGCAACACGTCGCTTGCCAGAACAAAAATAACGTAGCTCACACTAGATCCTGAAAGTTTACTGTAAGAAATAGCGAATGGTAGAAGCACTGAAAGGGAAACCGACTACAGAGTAGGTATTCCTGTTACAAAACTCTATGTTAACATGGGCAGCAATGTTACGTGACATCGGTGCTGTTTCCAGTTGTTAAATGTGCTTAGTCCAACTGCTAATGGAAGCTAATTCGCAAATCTAATGACGGGGTGTTCATCTGCACAAAAGTAGTCAGAGTTATGTTGTTTTTAGTGGTGACCCAGTCAGCAAAAGGATGGATTTGGAGCTCTCACTAAAAGCCAGTGTGTAGTCCTGAGTGTATGCCATTGAAGACGACGGACTAAGCTCTCGCACAACACCTAATAGTACATAGTTAAGTGCCAGAGATGCCAAAATGAATGGTACCTGAGGAGTTTCAAAAGACTACACGGAGCACTCGCACTTCCCCGGCTGTCCACAATATTAGTCGCAAAGTTTTCCACTTTTTTTTGAGGAGCAAAATTTACACAAGGCATACATGCAACAGAATGCACATATACACACTACGTGTAGGCTGTGTATACTTCGGCCCGTACTGCCAAGCTTGTGCATATGCTGACCATAGAGAAATCCTTGACCACAGTGAACCCCAATCTCCCACTGAAGCCCCTCAAGCTCGAGACACAATACAAATGCAGAACAGAGGCTCGCCTGGCATTAACAGGTTCGTTAAGTACCGTAACTGTGCCAAAACCCACGATTTCCCACAAAGCTCTCAGCCTCTGGGTTATTATTAAAGCAGCATTGGGAAACATTTACATACACTTGCACAAATATTTTGCTTGACGCAGCTGAGTAGCACGGAAAATCTTTTTTCTGTTACCCGTAGCAACACAATCACCTTGGAGCTCATTAAATTGTGCAAGGAGGACTCGGGGAGAACACTTTTTGGGCACGTGCTTAAGCTGGGGCCACATTACGTGATATTCCAAGGCCGATTCGGCAACGATTTGGGATCAGAGATACATTCGCAGATACACTCCCGCCGGCGCCGGAGCAACACAAAGCTCTGTTCGTCTGTTCCGTCTTCAGAATCGTACTCCTCAAAGACAAGCAGTTATTATGTGCGTGCGCGCAGAAGAGACAGGAAAATCTGCAAATTTCAGTCGTTGAGTGCGCGCTGCTCCATCTTTCCGCTGTCGTCACGCGCCACGGACGAGGCTTGGGCCACGCTCATCTTTCGCCCGGACCTCAAAGGTTAAAAACAGTCACCATGGCTGGCGACGCCAGTGGCATGACAGTGATAAATGTCACCACCGGGTCTGAACGGTCGGAGAGACATGTATGTGTGTATGTGTCATTATTCATAGACAAGATCAAGACAAGCAGCGCGCGTGTCCGGTCTCCGCTGGTCAAATGTTTTGTATGAAGGCCCTGTCTCATACGCGGCCTGTGGCCGAGAGGGAAAAGCCGTCTATTAATAGAAGGCTTTTCGTAAAATGAAAATTTGCTAATTTTAGTACGTCGGATATCACGGGCTGGATTGGATACGATTATGTGTCCGCTTTCAGGAGCGTTGTCAGGAAATTTAGTCGTCCAAATGAATTATGATAAGATCTAAGATATCACGTAAAACATCTGAAATATTTAATAAATTAATTATTAAACGAATCATTTATTTTCAAATTAGTTTTCATGTATCACACCGGCCCTTTTGCTAAAGTTCAATGTTATCCGCTTCGGTTTGTTTCACATGATTTAAATGTATAAGCACCCAGTGGTGAACTATGTCAATACGCATGGAATTCACCATTTTTGGAGTGATAATGGGTACATCCTGCAGTAGTACCTACAATACTTCCTGAGAACCCGGTGCCGGTGGTTACACCCGCGTTAGTGGGCCTTCTCCTGTCTTTCTCTGTGGGGCCGCTTTGCTTCGCCCCTGACATTCCATCCATGCCAACTGGACATTCCAGTCCTGACCCACAACACCCGACATTCAGTATCACACAATATCTGACGTAAATGCAGTTTCACCACCTGCTCCACTGACTGGACTCTCTCAGAAGAGTTTAGATCTAAGAAACATTTGACAAAGGGAAATCTCTTAGATTCTCCCTTAATCTCTGAAATCACTCTGAACTACTTTCCTCCGCCCCTCCCCTCCTCTTAACTCCTCCCCTCTCCTCTCCTTCCTCTCTCCTCCCCTCTCCTCCCCTCCTTACTCCAGGTAAGGGTTAGGGTCTCCTCTACTTTTCCCCCCTCCCCTCTCCTCCACGTCTCTCCCCCTCTCGCCTCCCCCCCTCCCCTCTCCTCCCCCATCCCCTCTCCTCTGTCGTCCCCTCCCCACTCCTCTCCTCTCCACCTCCCCCCTCTCACCCTACTCCTACTCATCCTCCTCAAACTCCTCCTCAACCTCCTCCTCCTCATCCTCCTCCTCTTCTTCATCCTCATCCTCCTCCTCATCCTTCTCCTCCTCCTCCTCACCCTCCTCCTCCTCTTCTTCATCCTCATCCTCCTCCTCCTCATCCTTCTCCTCCTCCTCTTCATCTTCTTCTTCCTCCTCATCCTCCTCACCCTCCTCCTCCTTCCCCTCCTCCTCTTCTTCATCCTCATCCTCCTCATCCTTCTCCTCCTCCTCCTCTTCTTCATCTTCCTCCTCATCCTCCTCCTCCTTCTCCTCCTCCTCCTTATCCTCCTCTTCTTCATCCTCATCCTCCTCATCCTTATCCTCCTCCTCTTCATCTTCTTCTTCCTCCTCATCCTCCTCACCCTCCTCCTCATCCTCCTCACCCTCCTCCTCCTCCTCCTCCTCCTCCTCATCCTTCTCCTCCTCTTCCTCCTCATCTTCTTCTTCCTACTCCTCATCCTCCTCCTCATCCTTCTCCTCCTCATCTTCTTCTTCCTCCTCCTCCTTATCCTTCTCCTCCTCTTCCTCCTCCTCCTCTTCTTCTTCCTCTTCCTCCTCATCCTCCTCCTCATCCTTCTCCTCCTCTTCCTCCTCCTCCTCATCTTCTTCTTCCTCCTCCTCATCCTCCTCCTCATCCTTCCCCTCCTCCTCCTCCTCATCTTCTTCTTCCTCCTCCTCATCCTCCTCCTCATCCTTCTCCTCCTCTTCCCCCTCCTCCTCATCTTATTCTTCCTCCTCCTCCTCCTCGCGCGGCGGGTCAGGTACCAAACGCGCCAGAAATGGAGACGCATGAACCAATCAGAGCGCTGCAACCAGCCCGCAGTGATAACAGAGCAACACACCGTCATCAGCAGGGAGCGGACAGCGGGAGGACGTTGTCGGGAATATGTATGTGTGTGTGTGTGTGTGTGTGTGTGTGTGTGTATATATATATAAAGAGAGGGGGAGAACGGTAGTATTGTTATTATTATTAAGTGGTGCTTCTTATATACAGATAAATATCTCTCTCTCTCTATATATATATATATAAATATCGATGTTTTACTCACGTGAAGTTTGTAACTGACGAAACGGAGGCAGGAGGCAGGAAGTTCAGCGGCAGGTCAGGTCGTTTCGCCTCCGGCGGGAGGGATATCCGTCCGAAAGACGCGACATGGCGACAGCGAAGAGGGGAGGCGGGCGGGGGGGGGGGGGGGGTGGGGGGATAGGCCCCCGGCGGTGAATAAAGGCAGTAAATAGAGAGGGTCGTTCCGGGGGCTGGATGGTGGACGTTGTGATTGAGGATGGACGACGGCTATGGAGACCGGGGAGGGGGAGGAGGAGAGCGGAGGCAGGGGGCGGCGCCCAGATGTCCTGCAAGCTGATTGGCTGCCCGCGAAATGGGCGGGGACTAACTTGCCCAATGGGCTGGGCGATAAGCAAACCAAAGCGGAGCTAGCAACAAAGAGATGGAGGTCATCCCATTATACCCCCTCCCCTGTATTTGGGAGTGTTCTGAGGATATATATATATATATATATATATGATCTGTGTGTGTGTGTGTGTGTGTGTGTATATAGATATATATAAAGATTAATTATTTATATTATATTTTATATATATATAAAATATAATCTATCAACCATCTATCAACCATACTGCCAGTAAGCCCCCGTCATAGCCTTTTAATTGTATTTATCCTGTGCATAAAATTACTTTCAATTATGTATTCTGTTTATATATATATTTTTTTTTTTTGTTATATTTTGGTTTACTTCTCAAGCGAATTCTCCGGGCGTGACCAACGACAGACGCTCCACTGACACCCCTCTAAACAAAGCCCATGATGTGGCCACGCCTCCGGTGGAATGGGCCTTTAAAGCGTTAGGGGGCTGCAAACCCGGACACCCGATGAGCCCGGTCTTTAGTCTCCACGATCCCGTGACAAGGTAGGGGCGAGGTGAAAGGCTGCAAGTTCCACTGTGGGACACTCACATCTGTGGCATCATCTGTGGCTGGCAGGGAGGAAAAAGAGTGGGCATTGAGTGTTTCCTTGTGATGAAAAGGGATCGTCGTACGCTCGGACGAATCGCCGCCAGATCGCCTGGGCGCGAGGTTTCCATTCCCCGTATTGGGGATTTCCCCTTGACAACAGGTCCTTCCTTCATTTGCGGATTTTTGCCCGAGAGAATATAGTGGCATGGTGCCCGGTCGCGGGGTTCGACCTGTCTGTCACTGAGAGACGTGATGTCATTGGAGCTTCCATAGTTCCAGAGAAAAACTGTGGAAAATTATCTGAACTGTTAACAAATGCATGGTAGTTTGATCTACTATGTCTGTGTGTGAGTGCATTTGCATGTGTGTGTGTGTGTGTGTGTGTGTGTGTGTGTGTGTGTGTGTGTGTGTGTGTGTGTTCAGCACCTGGGTTTGATGCACATGGCGGTGGGGGCTAAGACTAGACGATCATCTTCCTGGGATTTTTGCAGCGGGAGCACCATGTTGCCATGGAGACTGCATCCTGTGCAGCAGGCACACAGATGGCCTCTCTCTCTCTCTCTCTCTCTCTCTCTCTCTCTTAACCTCTCAGTGACGGCAAAACGAATCCCCTACATGCAAATCACAAAGGCTGGTTTCCATGTGTTCTCCTTACAACGCCTTCCAGCTCCTCACCGTGGTGGTGACTCAGCATCGGCATCGCTGTGCACAGAATACTCCATGTGCCCATGTTACATAAGAGGACAGACACTTTGAGAAGATACTTCACGCAAATCACCCAAATGAAGTTTAGCATGTATAATAGGTTTTATCGCCTACGGTATACACAGGGATCAGCCACAACATTAAAACCAGTATCAGGTGAAGTGAACAACCTTGTTCCTCCCGTTCAATGGCACCTGTCAAGGGGTGTGATGGTTAGACGACTGCGTCAGAGCATCTCCAAAACGACAGATCTTGTGGGGTGTTCCCAGTATGCAGTGGTTAGTACCTACCAAAAGTGGTCCAAGGAAGGACAACTGGTGAACTGGCGATAGGGTCATGGGCGTCTTTGGGCTCAATGATGCACGCGGGTCTAGCCTGACTGGTCCGATCTCACAGAAGAGCTACAAATTGGCCGAAAACGTTAATGCTGGCTGTGATAGAAAGGTGTCAGAACACATAGTGCATCGCAGCTTCCGTCAGAACTGGACCATGGAGCAATGGAAGAAGCTGTCCTGGTCTGATGAATCACGTTTTCTTCTACATCATGTGGATGGCCGGGTGCGTGTGCATCATTTACCTGGGGAAGAGATGGCACCAGGATGCACCATGGGAAGAAGGCAAGCCGGTGCTGCTAACGTCTTGGTGCCAGATACCACAGGACACCTTCAGAGGTCTTGTGGAGTCCACGCCTCCACGGGTCAGAGCTGTTTTTTTGCAGCACTAGGGGGATCTACACAATATTGGGCCGGTAGTTTTAATGTTGTGGCTGATTTTTGGAAATGGTCCAAAAGCCAAACTTTCAGATCCAGTCTGTAAATGTGTTCATTTGTGGAATGACATCCTTATCACAAAACCTCCATGAACAAACTTTCCGATTGTTCCTGGGACGGAGCAGTTCTACGGGAGTTTATAATTAGGCTAAACCCATGCGTCCACGGGCATTAGTGTAGTGAGCGTACTGTAACCTGAGCATCATGCGGTGATGAAAGGTCGCTTACCAGGACTAATGGGGATGTGAGGGGACTCGGTTTTAAAGGTGGCTCTATTAGGGCTGAAGCGAGAGCAACTGAAAAATAATTAGGAGTCGTAAATAGTCATTGTTCATTGTGGGACAAAGTTGTTTTATATTAACACACACACACACACACACACACATTCTTGTACTGGTACCAAAGTGAGGTCACAGTCGATACACCTGGTAAGTGAGGGCCCATGTTTCTGGTGCAAAACCAAAACAAACAGTACAGTGACACATTAGAGTACTCAGAATTACTGTACTTACTTTTTTGTTGTAACGAGTAATGTAACATGTTAGTTTTGCAATTCAAGTAGTCAGTTGTTCAGATAAGTAATCGGTTACCGTTGACATCCATTTCCCCGCTGCGTTTGTTGCCAAAAAGAAGATAAAACGTAATAATAATAACTCCATTCGCAGTAAACGGCCTCTCGCGACAGAACACGTGACAGCGGAACCCTGTAGTCGGCGTAGTTTCCGGGGGAACATTAACGACGACACACCGAGAGTCCGGAAGCTCGTTGGGCCTGTTTTGATTTTTCCCCGCGACACTTGTCCGCCCGTTGAGACGTGGAGTGCGAGAAACCCGGAGAGCAGATATCAGCCGTATTTCCTGCAGTTTATGTCTCTTTCCTCACGGTGCTTCGTGGCGGGTGGGTGCGTTGTAGTGGACGGTGTCCAGTCCTCCGGTTGTGTCGCACCGTGTGCAGCTCAGCTAGCGAGATGGCAGCGCACAGCCTTTACGTCGTGGGAGTATTCGCATTATTTCGAATTTAAATAGAAACCAGGTACCCTCGGTTTCTATTTACTTTCTCGCACTTCAAGTAATCAAACGGGGTTTTGTTTTGTTTTTTTATTGCCGTTGAATTGCAAAAGAAATACATGTGAGGTTAGGCATATGAATTCACCTTAACCACAGTATATGCACTGAGCCCCGGTACCCTTTTGATTTTATGTTTACATGTACCGAACATAATCGTTAATAAAGATCTGTAAAGGGGATATTGCGTCTGTCCTTCCTATAACTAGTCTGCAGTTACAGATTATGGGCCGTAGACAAGGCGATACGATGGTAGAGTCAATACATTTAAAGGTAGTCGTACAGGAGGCTACGCGCCCCTTGGACAATATAACTTGACCGACATGCGCAAGGAATTGCAAAGAGGTTTTCGTTTTTTTGGTTGGAGTTAGTTTTTTCAGTCGGTAACACTGGGGTGCCAGGCCAATGTTGCAACGGCCCATTATTCTGAAACCCCAGTAGTCGGGAAAATGTCCCATTGGGATGTTATCCCTAACCCTCATGTCCCATCTCTAACAGTAGACCTTAACTTAACCATCTCTAACCTTAAACCTAAACTTAACCATCTCTAACATTATACCTAAACTTAACCATCTCTAACATTATACCTAAACTTAACCATCTCTAACATTAAACCTTAAACTTAACCATCTCTAACCTTATACCTAAACTTAACCATCTCTAACATTATACCTAAACTTAACCATCTCTAACATTAAACCTTAAACTTAACCATCTCTAACCTTATACCTAAACTTAACCATCTCTAACATTAAACCTTAAACTTAACCATCTCTAACCTTATACCTAAACTTAACCATCTCTAACATTATACCCAAACTTAACCATCTCTTACCTTATACCTTAACGTAACCATCTCTAACATTAAACCTTAAACTTAACCAGCTCTAACCTTATACCTTAAACTTAACCATCTATAACATTATACCTACACTTGACCATCGCTAACATTAGACCTAAACTTAAACACCTCTAACATTAGATCTAAACTTAACCATCTCTAACCTTATATTTAAACTTAACCATCGCTAACATTATACCTAAACTTAACCATCTCCAACCCGACATTTTTCGGAATACTGGGGTTTGGGTATGATGGGGCGTTCGGAACAATGGGCGGTCCCAAACGCTGTAACATAACTTTTAATGGCAGTAATCTTGTAATGTAACAAGTTACTTTTCAAAGCAAGGACCCACGGTGCACTTCTAAACCAAAAAATATTCAACTCAGAGAGTCCTCACAAGTATTGCAAAACACACACACACACACACAAAGATGCACTCAAAGAAGAAGCTTACAGACTCTGTATACTCTTAAGTCTTTGAATGGACCCCACCAAACCCATCACGAGCAAACCACACCACATCTTTTTTTTTTTCTCTGTACATTCTTGTATGTCTTCTCAGTCCAAACAACATTGTCATATTGATCCTTTAAGTAGGTCAATCACGTCCCCCGGTAGTTACGGCGGCGGCTCTGTGACGGGACCGAAATAGCTTCAGCCCCCGCGAAGGGCACGTCTTGAGTCCCCTGTCAGATAATCCATAGCGGAGGCACCGAGCTGTTTCAAGGGAGCCACAAATGAATGGCCAACCTTGTCCCGTGACCCCTTTGGACTCTGGGATGCGCAAACTGATTAGTCTTTCTCCGGTCATCCGGTAAGTGGTCGATTTAAACAATCCATACATACATTTCTCGCTGTACTATTTTGCAACATCATGATGTCTCAACAGGGATTGCATCTTGGGCAAAACTTGTTGATCGGAGCAAATACCGAAAAAGATATCCTCTCAGTCCTCATTATACATTGTGCTGTCTACGTGATGACATGTCTCTGAACTAACGAACGCGCCGGGGGAGCTTCATCGTTGTTCTCAGCTCTTAGTGTCTTTCTTCGGTGAACAATGTAAGAGCTGCTGTTGTGTTTTTTTTTTTAAATACGGTTTTTACAAATTATACTTATGTTGTTTTTTTTTTTTTATGTGAGCATCGAGGGAATTAATGCATCACTTACCTGTTCATCTTGCGCTGAGGATGGGTGGTCACTAATGACGACGCGTGGCCTCGATTCTGCGGAGGCCTGTTGTCCTGTGCAGGAAGCAGCTTGCAGGAAAAAAAATTCAATAAATAAACTAAGATAAAATGATAAAACATTTTATTTATCACAGGGGAGACGTTCAAGTGTTAAAGCAACAAAACAGTCCAAGTCAAGAAAGAGATAAAAAATAAATAAAAGAAAAAATGTAAAGAATGCATATGCGTGCACACATCTATCAATCATATAACTAAGTCATATGTAATAAAAATTTGGAAGGAAAAAAAAAAAACGAAATAGTATGATTTTTTTTAAATAAAAGACATTGTTCCATTGATATGTAGCAGGCCAGGATTGGATGTCTCCACTGCGCCATCTGGCGGCTGCAGTAAACAGCGCCGGTGGAAAAGAGAGCGCACTGTCCTTTTCAAAGATGTTGTCCTTTAAAACTGGACTTCAACGTTTGCATGTTATGATGAAACGTGGAGCCGTGACGTGAAGACTGGGCCGTCGGTGCGGCGCCGCATTCGCGTCCCCGGGCACATAACTACCGCGCCGGGGCAACTATCGTGCAGCCCGAACCGGGCGTGAAGAACGTCGGGCGCGCCTAGAAAACAAACCGGCCACGTGGTTGCCGGGGTGAGTTGTAACTGATCACATTGTGTTTGTCCCGTGCAGCAGTGCAGTCTTTGTGCAACTTCTGTGTGATAGAGACTGAGGTGTCTTGGAGGGTGTGGCGTCCCAAGACAGCCCCATCGTATAAGATAATTACTAAGAGATGGTGCCAGGGGTCCCAAGAGAGAGAGCCCATTGCCAGGGGGCCCGGAGATAAGGGAGATGGAATGTGTCCTGTGACCTATGTGGGGGATCAAAGTGGTCACCATTGTCTTTGGGCAAGGATAAAAGAAACCGCCCGTGTCTCATTCAACAGAGAATCCTTTCGGCTCGGTTCTCTCCCAGAACGTCCATGGCAAGTCTGGTCTGATGCTGTTCTTTTGTAATAAATCTATTATTTTACTCAAGTCAGCGTGAGCGGTCTCTCCTTCTTCATCAACACATCAAATTCATCAAGAAACTACAAGACTTAATTGGCCAGCAAATGTAAGATTCATGCAAAAAAATAAAAATAAATAATAATAATAATAATAATATTAAAATAAAAACAAGGCATTAATGCAATGCAATGAAATGCTCTGGTTGACCATGCAGCCGTCATGGGCTGGAAAACAAATTGTCTGGTTATAACACGATGAGTCCGATACGGTTTTATGACCAGTTTTCTCTCACTGAGAAAAACGTAGGGTATATCCGAGCCTATTCATTGTAAGTTTCCTTTGGGTAATAACCGATGCGATTTAATGCTCAAACCTCAAACCTCGAATGACAGCACTTTTCACACCATTCCACGCGGGGTTGCTGTTATGGCCAACCCGGAAAACAGCTACCATAAAAAAGAACCACAGCCGCTAACAATGTGATCTTCTGTCCGTCCCTCTTTTTAAATGTGCGTTCCACTTATGTCATTATTAGAATGAAATGATCTCATTTTGATTCTAAGAATTCCAATTCTGAATACAGAATGTAAAAGAGCATTCAATGGATACAGTCATTTAATGTTAAGTCAGTTTTAAAGGTTACCTGTTGTTGCATTGAAAACTCCTGTTACGAATAGAGAAATATTAATACACAAATACCTTTTTTTTTTTTTTTTTAAGTCGGATTGCCAGCCTTTCACAACTCAAACAAATTCCTTCCCCTCAGATCGGCGATCCTCTCGTCCTTATTTCTTGCTCGACGCAAATAAGTTCATTTACTTTGAGTCACCCTCCGCCTCCCTGGTCCGTCCTCACAGCACAACTTCACTTCTGCCTTTCATTCCTCTCCTTTCCAGCCTTCCCCCTCCTACTCCGCCTACCCCTCCACCCTTTTCTCTATTCATTCCACTTTCTCGTCTCTCTCTGGAACACACAAACACACACACACACACACACACACACAGAACGAGAGAGAGAGAGAAGGAGAGAGAGAGAGAGAGCCTGATTAGTGTAGCCCTGGAGAGAGGGAAACTCTGCAGGTCACCTCCAGTCCTCAGGTGATGGCTCACATGAGACGGCACTCGGCGCGACGTCACAATGGTCCGATTATGTTCCGGGATCTCTCAATTTACCCGAAACAGCTCATCTGTCCCAGACATAACGTTGTGTTCCAAGTGCCCTACCATTATCTCTCGGCTTGTGGTAAAGGATATTGCTTTGAATGCCTTTTTGTTTATGCACCCAATGGATTCGAAGTGCTGATGTCAAATTATCGAACGCTGGGTAGTGGCTGCCAGTGGGAGGATCTGCAAAATAGTGCCGCGGCGAAGCTGGCCAAATTAAATGGTTGTCGTCAAGTCAAATTCATTTGTACAGCGCTTAATCCCAGTACAGTCTCAAAGGATCTTCACAGACCCACATTTCACATAGAAATCAACGACATCACCTTGTCTGAACCCTCATATGGGCAAGGAAAAACTCCTAGAAAAGCCTTTGGGGGGAAAAAAGGAAGAAACCCTTGAGAAGGGAACACAGGAGGAATCTCCCTTCCAGGAGGACCAGGGTGCAATGGGCGACCAGGGAGCAACGATGATAGTATAACGTAACAAATAATAGGATATTGTACTTCTATGCCACGTAATGTCAAAGCTAAACATTATGTAGAAGAGCAGAGTATTTGCTGGTGCAGAGCGCCGCAGGTAGACGCCTCCAGGGATGCGGTCCTCATCAGGCCTGATCCAGGAAGCTCGCAGCAGCCTGAGCCCCCCTTTCAGAGCAAAAATAATACACTGGGTTCACATCCAGACATCATCTTCCAGCGCTAAAGGATGAAGGCAGGGTGAGAGGCAAGCTAACAGGACAGGTGTAGTTTACCAAAGGAAAGACTCTATGAACGAGTCTTAAGTCTTGATTTAAACATTTCAACAGAAGTAGCTCCAGGGGCACCGGGGCCCGGAGTGAGAGTGCTCTGGAGCCTGCAGACTTCTTTTTTAACTCTCTGAATCGCTAAATAGCCAGCATGCTGTGAGCGTAAGGCTCGAGATGGTACATAAGGTAGCGCTAAGACAGGAAGGTGTTAGGCTGTGTAGTACTTTATATGTGAGTAACAAAACCTTATGGTCACGTCTGAGGTTAACCGGGAGCCAGTGCAGGTTGAATGGCCAATATTGGGGTAATAAATCAAATCTTTCAAGTCCTGGTCGAGATCCTAGCCGCAGCGTTTTGTACTAACTTAAGGCTTTTAATACCAGACAGGGGAAGGCCAGAGACTGACAGACACATTACAGTCATCTCGGCGGGATGTTACAAATGCATGGACTGTGGTCTCCTCATCAATCACAGGTGGGATGGGCCGTATCTCAGCAATATTACGAAGATGAAACAATGCAGTTCTGGTGACTTTCTTAATATGCAGTTGAAAAGAGAGAGTGGGGTCAAATATAACTCCTAAATTTCTTTCTGAGCTACTTTGGCTAGAGCTATCAAAGTTCAGAGTGGTATCCTTAAACAAGTGCCTGTGCCTTGCAGGACCAGTAACGAGCATCTCAGTTTTCTCAGAGTTGAGAAGCAATAAATAACAAGACATCCACTGTTCACCTCTAGGTTCTGACAATTGCGTGGGTTAGTTAGTTCTAAGGCGAGTATAGTTGGGTGTTACCGGCACAGTAACGGAAGCTAATTCCATATTTCTATATATCTCCAAGAGGCAACATATAGATGCTAAACAGTAAAGGACCGAGTACTGATCCCTGGGGGTCCCCACGAGTAACACTACAATACTCAGAGGTCACGTTGCTGTGAATTACATGGTGTGTCCTTTCTGAAAGATAAGATCTAACCAGGACAGTGCCAAACCTCTTATGCCAATAGACGCATCAAGGCGAACGTGGAGTATTTTATAGTCAACAGTATCAAAAGCAGCGCTGACATTGAGTAATAGTACTACTGAGGAGGTGTCAGTGTCCATTGCTCATAAATAATCATTAACCACTTTTGTGAGGGCCATCTCAGTGGAGTGGAGCGCTCTGAGTCCAAACTGAAATAATTCAAATAGACCACTGGAGGACATGTGATCAGTATTCTGTTGTGCTACAATGTTTTTCAAGAATTTTGGGAATTGAGACGGCCTATAGTTGCTAAGACTCTCAGGGTCGAGGTTGGGTTTTTTAAGTAAGGGTCTAATCGTGGCTGTCTTAAAAGCCAAAGGTACAGTGCCAGAGGACAGAGATGAGTTGATAATGTTATTAATAGTGGGTCCTAAAATTGGAAACAGCTCTTTAAGGAGTTTTCCAGGGAGTGGGTCTAGTAAGTATGTTTTTGGTTTTGCTGCACTTACAAACTCTGATAGAGTTTGAAGAGATACTGTATCTGCCCTAGTGCCTGTTCCAGTCTCACTATCGGGAGCTGTTATAGTCGCTCGCCATTTACGCTCAAGGTTTCCTACAGGATCTCTTCAGCGCTCGGGGCTCATGTGCAAACCAAGGTGTCGGTTTCTTCACAGGTGATTTTATTCCTAGTGGTGCTACTGTTTCTAAAGCATTACGGAGGGCCGCATTCAATTCGTTTGTGAGGTTATCAGTGGGACCTTTGTCAAATGGAAAGGAGGCAACAGCTGTTGGCAATTGGTCAAAAAGTGCAGTGGTAGTTAAGGTACTAATGTTACGGCTGCTATAGCTCTGGTCATACTCGCAACGCTGGCGGTGAGTTAAGATTTAAAATTTGATCAAATAGTAGTCAGACATGACAGAGGTATAGAGGAGAACCACAACGTTAGAGGTATCAATGCCCCGGGTTAGTACGAGGTCAATGGTGTAACCATTATTATGGTTCAGTACATGTATTTGCTGTGTAAAGCCAAATGTATAAATTATTGTCTGGAATGCCCTGTTAAGGGGTGCAGACGGTAAGCTCATATGGATATTAAAGTCACCCATAATTAATATATTATCTGCGTGCATCACCATGTCGGAAATAAAGTCAGAGAATTTATGGAAGAAGCTGGAGTAGGGGCCAGGAGGACGGTAGATCACCGCGAGATAGTTAAGCAGTGGTGATGAGGACCACATAAGAGCCTCAAAAGTTTTAAAGTCAAAGTTAAATTCAGGATTGGGGCTAAGAGAAGATTTTGCGATAAGGGCAACGCCACCGCCTTTCTTGGATGAATGCGCAACATGGGAGTGAACATAGTTTGGGGGAGAAGCTTAGTTTAGTGATAAGAAATAGTTTGGCTTCATCCAAATCTCACATAGAACCATCATATGGAGGTTTTGGTCTCCGATCAAATCATTAAGAATGCTTTGGAGGGGAGTGATCTGATATTCATTAGACCAATTCTCATTGGTCTCATTCTCATCAAGTAGGCTGATCGATGCCCTTCACTCTAATTCCCTCCCTGATATTAATTTTAATGATGTAGTATTGTTTAGAGCCTGATTTGTAATTCGAGGAACTAAAAGCACAGCAGGGAATTGATATATCTGGTAGGAAGTGCTGGGTAATCTACAAACACTGTGATTAGGAGAGAAAGCCGTCAGAGAGCTATGCCCAATAGAGCTTATACCGAGATGAGAGGAAGAACGATTAAATGGGTCACACAGTACTACATCAGTCTGTCTGGCAGGATCTGTCCTCTCTAGTAAGGTAGGAAGGTTACTACGGTCCTGCATAATACTGGCTAAACTGACAGACTCTACACCCTCTGAGGGTGTAGTATGTGCAAGCTTACTATTAGCCCACACCCTTTAAAGTGGTACTAGCAGGCTCTCTACACAGCTGCGTCCCAACCTGCCTCTAAAGTAAGATCCTTCCCTCCCTCCTTCCAAGAGCAACACCATGAGTGTGGCCTCGTGCACCGATCGCACTAAAACGTAAAGGTTTCGGTGACTTAGGTTAGGCACGGCAGCCTGTGGTAATATTTGATGATAGCAAGATGGCCAATCATTAGAACCCATTCCTCTTCTCTCGGCACATACATAAAGGAAAATTAAAGAGATTGGATGAGAACCTCGACAGAGACCTCACAAGAAAGAAGTCGAGGACACACTGGAAGAAGAAAATAAAAGATGAGAGGGGACGAGGCAGTGGAATCAGTCACTGACCACTAGGAGATATCCAGTAGAAAGCACTTGAGCAACTTAAAAAAAAAAAAGTTTAATTTTGTAAATATTTAAACAAAATACAACCAAATTTCGCCCAGTAGTTTATTAAAAGTGAAAGTTAAATAATGTTAAAGTACACTATTCCACATATTGCACACACATACAAAAACAAGACATGCTTTAAAATTATGTTTTTAGACTTAGCCTCTCGTCCAAAAATCGACATCCTGGCATTACAAAGCAACTCCCTATTTGCTTTGGTCCCGCTGAATGGACACAGCCGACAAAAAGAAAACAAATCTCATTCAAAAAACAAATAAATTAATACATTTAAAAAATATATACAAAAATAAAAGACAAACTTTTATTTATGTCTTAATTTATTCAATCAAGTAACTGAGAATTTCTGTTCTTCTACGTCGAGCAATTTACTCTTGGTCCCAATGCGTCTGAAGAAGGAGATGATTCCAGCCGAGGTTCCTACTTTTGCTTCTGGCGGCGAGTCTGCGCCTGACCCCGAGCACGACTTCGCCCTTTGAGAGAGGCCTCTCTGGATCAGCTCTTCCAGCCAGAAACCTGACTCCGGAGACCTCCTGGTCTCGTCCAGGGAGCAGGTTCTGAGGATGGGTGCTGTGGACGGCCCTCTCTTGGCTGGACATTCGGGAAGGGATGCGGATCCTCCTGATGGAACCGTTTCGGTCGTTAGACCGTCTGGGGTAGGTGGTAGACCATCACCTCCTCCATCAACATTCTCCAGCAGAACCATGCGTGGACAGGAAATCGCAGCGGCAGAAGGGGAGGTAGTCGCAACGAGTGATTGGCTGGGTGACATCCTCGAGATTCCGTGCTCCATCCTGTCTCCAGCCGATATGGAGAAAGAGCGTCTGAGATGTGGGGGGCGTCTGTTGCTCAAGGGTGTGTTCCCACTGGGGCAGTTAAAAGGGCTGAGAATAGTCCAGGGAGAGCCCAGATTCCCGTCGCTGCCAAATGAGAAGTCCCTCGTTCGTGGGCAAGGCACGTCCGGGGTGGCAGGGGTAGACTCTGCTGCCTCCGGTCGGTGAGGGTTGCCCGAGCCTTTGTCTTCGCCATATTTACAGTTTTGGTAACGGAGCACCTTCCGTGTGATCTCTCGCATCTTCTCGCTTTCCTCCTTGCATGCCAGCACGAGCTCCAGCTCCTCTTGGTGCACTTCTGGCGGCCTCCCCTCCGGGCTTTGTCTTTGGGTACTTTCCAAAACTGCTTTCGATGCTTCTGCCGATGTTTGGGTGCGCAACGTGAGGTGGGAAGGCGTTGGAGGGGGAGGCGGCGCACTCCTCCTGCACCGGGGAATGCCCTCCGTTGCGGTGGAGAGGAAGCTGTGAAGCACCGACTCCAGGGTGGAGCTCTCCAGGTCCGGCGGAGGTTCCAGACCGGACCACGTGGAGCGCCGTTTGACCGTGCTGCGGAAGCTCTCCTTGCGCTTGCGTCGTTGCTCCGCTGCCTCTCGGCTTCGGTTTTCCTGTGGCGTGGAAGGCACACGAATACAAGGAGATTTTAAAGTTACAATGTGTAAATGTCAACCACGAGGTGGAGCAATATGTATCGTCGCCTTATCAAAACAAACAAACAACCGGTGCAAAGTCGAGATAGGTGCCAAGAATCCCAATGAACCCTTTGCCTCCTTAAGTGTGCTCAACGTTGTGAAAGCTACACGAACCCAACGATGCTTGTAGATCTTGTGTTCTCACCTGCACAGCTGTGTCAAACTTCTTACAGAAGGAGTGGAAGATGGAGCAGCACTCCCCCAGTTTGAACAAAGCCGGGTCCTCACAGAAGAACTCTGCCACCGCGCTACTCAGGGAGTTCAGCTCGTTGAGGTAAAAATCCACATCGGCCAGCTTGGCTTCAGCCCTCTGTAAAATTCAATAATCCAACATTGCGTACAGTTTTAGAAAACGGGTCTAAATTCAGTTAAGCAAATTGGTTCCAATTCCCCTGCTTGTCCTCGCTTTTCCATCAAATATTGCAGTACAGTACATAGAGTATGATAGGGATCAAAGTGTTTCTCATATTCTTAGCTAGTTGGCCTAGAATATTGGGAGATGCAGTACAGGGCAACTTTGCTCAACATGGTTAAGGAAGAAGTAAAGGGCCCAAATGTAACGTGGGAGAGCCTCACCATGAGAAACGTGTCCATCTGCTGGAGGAGGCCAGGCTGCCTGCTGGCATAGCCTCTCACTTCCTTTATCTTTTTGACTTGTCTGTAAAAGTCTGCTTTGACCTCTTCTTGACAAATCCTGTATAGTAATTTGTAATACAAGTAGGATCAAATTTCCCATTTTCACAACAGATCAGCTAAAATATGTATTAAATAAGACTGCATTTGGATTCAGCTTGAGTGATGACAAACACCTTGACGCCATTGCGATGTGTTGGAGCTGGCTGGGAAACGTAAGCAGCTCAGTGTCTATGTCCTCTGCTTGCTGTGCAGAGACGACGAAAGGGTGGGAAAGCAAAAATATGGGAGACAGGAGGAGAAACACCAGAGGTCATATTTTGAAAAGAAACCATAACGTCAGTATACCATGTCTCTTTATCCGTGCCACGCTCCTAATTACCTTAGCGACAAAGTGCATGAGGTTCATGCCAGGCTTGTTGGCCTTCGTGTCAGCCAGCCTGAGTAGGGAGCTCATCCTGAAACCAGTCGCGTTGCCACTGTATCCGCCCTGAACATCACACGTTTCAAGGGGGATTTTGTTTGTGGGTAAAAACGTATTAAGGCAGCTCAAACTCATGGTAACTAATGTGGAAGTATAATGAGTATAATGAGTAAACACTGACTGAATTCATATAGTTTCCAGCTTTCAACACCAGCCGAATGACTGAATGGAGGTCGTCACACGCGAGGAGCTCTGGGGAGAACGACATTTAAAAGAGGGTGAGAAGGCTGAGAGAACAATCGAAACACGGAGCGACCTCAGAGCAAAGTAAGTACTCGAGAGGAAGAGAAGCCGGATCGCGAGCGCCACCGACCGTTGGCTGCTTTGATCATCACGGCGACAGAGTTCTTTGTCTCCTCCATGAGCGGGAAGAATTCCTCCCTCAGAACCATCGTCTTCAGACGCTCTTCATAACTGACGAAGAGACACATCATCACACCCCGAATTCACCCAACACCCCCCGCGGTGCTGCGATGACTCAACCCACCACAGAGGTCGTTCTCCAGGGTAGATTTATATCTTTGCATGGACACTGGATCTTGCATTAATAGTCTCATTCATGTTATTGTGCAGATTGTTTTTTTTTTTTTGAAGGAAATAATAAATAAGGAAAATAACTCACCCTGACACTTTGACCAGCTGCACCATGAACTGATCAGCCTCAGGTAAGAGAGAGAGGTTTCCACAGAACGCGCACAGCTGCTTTAACTGAACCACAACAATAGCAGCCATGAGAAAGGACTTTGCACTTTAAGATATGTCGAGTTTGTTTTAAATACATCTGATAATATCCACAGGAGTTGTAAACTACAGTTTCTCCAGGCTTGCGTCCCTCCTTGGCAAATGACAAGATTATCTGTCTGGACCGCACGCTTCCCCCAGCATTGGCCCTTCCTCCTTTCAACCAACAGGACTCTTCATTTTGCTGTGCAGAAAGCTTCCTCTCTGTAGCTACAATTTGTGGTCAGAGTCCAAATCGTGGACACTATTCTGCTCATCCACCCTTCCAGGCTGCAGAGCGTTAACGTTGGGACGGGTCTCGGAGGTTTCTCATCCCAGTCACGACCCTTTTCACCCCTTGCACCACAATGGTGGAAGGCGCAGTAGGCCAAAGATCTAGCTGTTAAGGATACACCCCACGTGCATTGTCCTCCCCACCCCTTCTCACACACACACACACACACACACACACACACACACACACACACACACACACACACACACACACACACACACACACACACACACACACACACACACACACACACACACACACACACACACACACACACACACACACACACACAGTTTGATTACTAATGAGAAATATAGTTACTGTAAGTCCCTTTGGAGAAAAGAGTTTATAGGTCGTAATCTTATGTAATTCCAGCAGTTGCATGGTTTCACTTCCCATAGCTTTTTATTTTAAAAAGGCCTACAAAACACAGACCTGGAATGGCACTTCCAATCATCCATATTTGTGTTTACCTCGCTGTCCTCTGGAAGCAGTTTGCAGAGCTCCTTGAGTTTGCCCGTTCCAAATCTGAGCCAGTTACACTGACGAACGTCCTCGACCATTTCTGCCACGGGCCTACAGAGGCAGACCAAGGAAATGATCTGGCATAAGGAATGATACTAATTTGTACTTCTACTGCATTGAAGTGGGTATACTCTTTATATAATATATATTATATAAGGTATATAATCACCTTTAAAAATAAACTATACAGTATATGTAACTTCTAACTTAGGAAGCAGTAATCCGCTCTTAACTGCGGCGCAAATGCATTGGATTATGTTTTAACGCTCAGCAACAGCAATAATTTTTTTCTAATTTTACACAATATCTTAGGATCTTATTTTCTGCAGCTATAGATAGATGCTTACATTTTATATACTGCATATCGATATCTTATATTATAGGCTATGATATTACCATACCTTGGCAAACACACACAATATGTACACGCAACATAATTACTCGTGACATATCCCCTCTTAAAAGAAAACACTAAAAAACAAGTTTAAATTGCAAGTTGGTGTAGGCTTCCTATCAGTCTTTATTTAAACAGCGTATTTTAAGTGAAGGCAATTTAGTATAAATGGAACCTACAGATAATTCACTTTACTGTAAATCAGTTTAAGTTTTTTGTGTTTATTGTATCGTCAGCACCACTTTTTTTTTTAAGTAATAAGGATTAAAGTGGCCCTATTATGCTCCTTTTCAACAAGGTAATATAGGTCTCAGAGGTCCCCAAAAAATGTTTTTGAATGTGTGGTCAAAAAACAAACACTCAGATCTAGCCATTCTAACACACCTCTGAACCATCCTGTCCCAGGACACACTGTTCAATTGGTGGGGCCACCCACCTGGAGGCCCCTAGTTCTGTGCGCCAATGGGGTTTGAGCTTCACTTTTGGGTTTCCGTTCTATAGAGTCGGTAAACAGTCACTGATTTCCCCTCATCAGTCCACCAAAATCTGTCACTGAACAAATTTGAGGCGAAAAATAATCAATCCAGCTGCTGAATCTTCTCCCGTATTAGATCTACAAGGCCTTGTTTAAAAGTTTGTTCTGACTTTTGTTCTCAGAGACGCACAGCAGATGGCACGCCGCAGCCTATCCACCACACTTTTTTTTTTTTTTTTAATGTTTAAATATTGTTCCATCAGTAATCCTTTCTCTGTAGATGTGCATGAAACCTCACGTTCCGTATTGACCCTGTACTGAACAGCGTTCTGCTGATTGGTTGATCGTTTAAATATCGATTATATATTAGATTATACACTGTATTAGAGAACCCGCTGAGCTCAAACCGCCAGTTGCCACTTACGTAAGCGACGCCATCCTGGGCCATCACCTGATCCTGTTTAGGGAATACACCCCTGCAGCATGAATGTATTTAGTCAAATTCGATTATAGCCCCTTTTTACAGCACGGAGCTACTGCAGATTAGATTATTTTGGAGTATTTTACTATTCAAAGTAGGAGGAACATTAACTGTAAACTTGGAGTTATTATGCAATCCAAGTGTATCATCACCTACCTGTCTGTCACGCTCTGGTGGCGTCTACAAACATCTTTTCCCCCCCCCCATCCTTAGATAATTGAAATTAAAGCACTTGACGCAAAGTTTGGCAAAGTTTCTCAGACGAAGCCTTTCACTGACGATCATCTCTTGGGAAACATGCACCGGGAGTGTCTCAAGTAATTCACCCAGTATTTATTTTAAAAAAAAATAATGTTTTTAAACCAAACTTCAATTTCTATGTGCCCCCGTTGGTCATTCAAAAGGCTAAATTAATTCCGCAATTATTTGCTTTGCTTTTATTATTGCCATTTGATGGCACTCTTCATTTTAATGTAAAGCACTTTCAGTTGCATGTCGTGTATGACAGGTGCTATACAAGATTATTATTATTATTACCATCAAAGCTGCATCATCAATAAACACACAATAGAGTGCACTCCTTAAAACTTATAGTGGTGCATCTAGTACAGTACAGACTCTCAAAGCAGCTTCAGCATGGAGACTAAATGGGGACCAAGACCGATCATTTTCTTATCCGATAAGTAGAGCGACGAAGATGGTATTTCATTTAATGTGGGCGTCATTTCACATCTTGTGACTAAGCGCTAAAAAGGCACTTTCTTTCACTGGGCTGATTTGAATACAACCAACGGCGATAAAGACCCGGCGACACGGTGGAAGTTGGGAGTGCTCAAATGTCCCCATTTCCACCCTGCCCTCGGTTCGACTCTTTAGCTTGCTCCCACCGTCTCGCGGCGCATGTCGCCGGATTGTGCGTCGTCTATTCTTCTCCCGTTACCTCTAATGAAGGATCTCAAAAAGACGCCTCCCCCACCCGCCCCCCTTACCGTTTAAAAGTTTTCAGGAAGATGCCAATGTTCATACTCTTCTTGGAGTCAAGAATGGAGACCTAGGAGAAACGACAACAACCAAAACTGCTGATCCGGAGCGCTAAATAATAAATCCAGACGGTTCCATGTTCGGTCGTCCCTCAGATGACGCAACAAACATAGAATCATAAAAGGGTTCATGACATCATGTATGGGGAAGCAGAAAATGTAGCGACTATTGTTCTTTTTTTTTACACCCAAGCACTTCCTCAGCGACGAAGCGGTTCATGAGGAACCTTCAAGACATGATTTCCCGAATTTGGCCGAAGTTCGTTTACCTGGCCGCGGTGCCGCGTCTCTATTTCACCTGCCCCGATTAAAAGCCCGGTGTCCTAGTTTATCACCTGTCGCTCCTGGGGAAAGGGAGGCGCGCCTTCGAACCTCTTGTGACCCGCAGCCCGGCTCCTACGTTGCGGGGCCCGACAGTCCACGTGGCTGAACAACTCCTCCATACTCTGGATGTTGAGCACCAGGTCCTTCTGCGGCCGATGGGACGTCCACACGTTCAGCTTTCCCAGAATGCACTGGCTGGGAATGGCGTCCCAGTTCAGCTTCTTCATGGAGCGCCTCTGGACATTGCGAGATGCGAAGGGCGCGGGGAGGGGTGGCGGCGGAGGGGGCGGCGGCGGCGGCGGAGGGGGAGCACAGGCGGGTGGAGGCCAAGCTTCGCGATCCGGAAGCTCCTGAGCGTTTGGAGGAGGAGGAGGAGGATGGGGTCCCAGAATGAGAGGGTTGCCACCGGGAACGCAGGGTTTCAAGACCAATGTCCCCTCCATCTGCCTCTAGTTTCTATGACTTGGAAACATGAGAAAACAGAATACATTTTTTTTTTTTATGACATTCTAGAAAAGTGCAGGACAGATAGCAGTTATCTATTCAATGGTTTCTCCTTGTAGTTTATATGTAAATTCACCATTTTGCTTTGGTAGTTAATGCATTGACAATTGTTGAAACGCAAATTAGCACTTATGAGGTATAAGTGCTTATTTGCGTTTCAACAATTGTAATAAGCAGGCATTAATATACAATAGTATTTAACACTATACACTTATATCAAATAGTATAACAGTATATAAGCCTATACACTTATATAAAATAGCATATAACACTTTACACACACTTGTATAAAATATATAACACTATACACTTCTACATACTAGTATAACACTATACACTTACATCAAATAATGTTTAACACTATACACTTACAATAGTATAATATACAATAGTATAAACAGTGTTATATACACAATAGTATAAACACTAATGCTATAAAATATAAATAGTCAACACAAACTCTTTAATTATTCATCAGACAAATGTTCCGCCTTTAAAGACGAACAAAAAAAACAAACAAACATGTTTTCTTTCAAATATTGTTATTATTAATATTAATACTACACAAAAATGCATATTATAATATATAATAATAATAATAATATAATACTGCACATACATTTTGAACTATTTTGAGCGACGTCGCTCAGCATCATCAACCGCGTGGGGCATCCCAAACATTAGAATGTATTTACGATCAAATAAAACATGAACTTGTTTGTCTTCTTGTTCTACTGAAAACAAACGCCCTCACCCTCTGTTCAAGTTTTTTAACGACATCTTTAAACGGATCATTTGGCTGGAACGTCTTCGAGGGTAAAAATCGCCGTTTGAACGCCCCCCCCCCCCGCCCGGCGGTGGGTGTGTCGGTCAAGGTTTTACTTATTTCCACGGACACGGTGTTTTAAAAAGGAGCCCCGGGATCCGGCTCCTCGGACGAAGCGGCGGAACGAAGCCCGGCACGCCGCCGCCGCCGCCGCCCCGCGCCCCGCGCCCCGCTCACCTGTCTCACCCGTCTCGCGGGGCTCGGTAGGAGCCGCCGCCCGGACCCCGCTCACCTGTCTCACCTGTCGGTCACGGTGCGCGGCGCTCGGAAGGAGCCGCCGCCCCGCGCCCCCACTCACCTGTCTCACCTGTCGGTCACGGTGCGCGGCGCACGGAAGGAGCCGCCACCCGCGCCCTACTCACATGTCTCGGGGTGCTCGGTGCTCGGTAAGAGCCGCCCCGCGCCCCACTCACCTGTCTCAGGGTGCTCGCTAGGAGCCGCCGCCCCGCGCCCCACTCACCTGTCTCAGGGTGCTCGGTGCTCGGTAGGAGCCGCCCCGCGCCCCACTTCCCACTCCCCACTCCCCACTCACCTGTCTCACGGTGCTCGGTAGGAGCCGCCTCGCGCCCTCGGCTTCCGCCACTAATCTGCTCGCTCGCCCGCGCGGGCGGCGAGGGCACCTGTGCGCGCGCGACCCACAATCAACGCGGGCGCAGGGTTCTCGCGAGGACTCGGGGACCCGCGAGACCCGCCGGGCTCGTCCGGCGCACACGCGATTCCGCTCAGGTGACGCAACCCCGTCAGTCAGCTTTTATTATTATTATTATTATTATTATTATTATTATTATTATTATTATTTATTGAATTATTATCATCATGCTGCCGTTATCCACCTCGTCCTCGTTTGTTCGGTTTCATGTGCTGTTTAATCACCATTTTGTGTCTGTCGACGCCTTTTCGGAGGAAAGTCGCTCGCGCTCGCTTCCAGCTGACGTCGCACGCGCGTTTGCCCGTCGATGACGTCACCGCGCACGCTATTGACCGCGTCGTTTCGCGGTTGAGTGCGTGTCGAGGAGGATCGCCTCAAGCCAAATAAACGGTAGATCGAGAGGTCCTCCGCCAAACAATCCCAAACTCGCCGCGGGGATATCTGAAGGTGTATTTGAAGTTTAAGAAAATAAAAAATAAAAAATAAAAGTACAAATATGTACATTTACAGATGGAGGGAGAAGATCGAACGGACTGTTTACTTATTTAGAAGATGAAACAAAGTATTTACATGCCCGAGAAGAATCAGAGAAACTCTTCGACACTGTTTATGTACCAGAGAGCCAACGATTTTATTACCTGAAACTAGGTGTTTATTTGCGCAACACTGTTTACGAATCATGTCTCTCTGGCGTCACGGCTCCCCCTGGCGGTCACGGAGAGATGAACAGCCAGCAGCACAGCGCTCATATGGTCCAGTCAATTCAGGACCCTTTCGAATCACCATAGCGACCACAGTTTGCTTCTTACAGGACGACAGCCTGGTATTTACAGTCGTGTTATAGGATCGTACGGCTGTAAAATATTTAAAGAGTCGATTGAGGAAAAGCTTTCAAAAGTTTTTTTTTTTTTTTTTTTTAATATTGTCCCATTGGTGGACTCGGGTGTCAGGGAATAAAGGCAAAAATCACACTGATCCAGGACACAACTTTCAACCCCCCCCCCCATCTGAAACACACTTATGTACAATCATTTATACATCACATCACATGAGCGCGGACTAGAAAATATTGATTGTAGACAAATAAAACCCCACTTTATAAATCTCATTTCTCGGCAATAAACTGAAGACTACTATTAACAATGCATTTAATGGTTGCAACATGGGGCCATTCTATGTGTAAAATCAGTAATAATGACGAACTCCTTATTGTCTATTGTACTGGGTAAAAACGAGGAGCGAGATGGCCACGAGGGGGGACGATACTAATGCCGGTTGAGTTTCTGGATTCGGTGTGAAGCTGATTTTACTACTTTGCTCCATTTTCATTCAAATTTCTTCTTCTTATTCATCGGACATTTGGTGTAGGTCAGTGTGTTAGGGAGAGGATATTAGAAGGGGCAATAGTGTGTGCATATATATATATATATATATATATATATGGGGTAGTAGACATATTTGGGCACTTCTTTTGAGATTTGACTGTTCCTTGAAACCAAACTCCACTTCTACAAGGTCGTTTTTAAAGAGTCACAATCAAGCCAGTTAAGTGAAAAGCACAGGATCATGCGAGCCGGGAAAACGGGAGGTCGGACACTATCTGTGCGCGTGCCCTCATTCTTAACTGCGTCATGCAAATTTAGGGAGACGAGCCGCAGAACCGACAGCCACACAGCGAGGCGAATCTCATCGAGTGAAGGTATCGTACGATCTCTCCGGGGGCTCCCGTGAGTTTGACGGGACGTTCTCTCGTCCGTCAAGCGGCGCATCGCTCCGTTTGGGACGTTTCTCCGCGTGAAAGCTAAGCCGCTCAGTTTCTAGTTCGGACAATTCTAGAATCTGAGAAAAGCAAGGTCATTCGTTTTATTTAACAAATTGTCCCAAAGCTTTGTCGGGAGGTGATTTCAGGACAAATTAATTTATTATAGTTTTGTTGTGCATATTGTAATATTTATCAGTCCAGTGCTTGACATTATTTTAATTCAAGATTAAAATAAAGTGGTTAACAGTAAGATTGAGATATATAGGATTTTTAAAATTAATTATTGAAACAATCACAATAAACCCTGATTAAATTTTGTGGTATCTTCTTTTCATTGGCATACTTCATATAATGTGCTTTGAGTTTATATTGGGACAAGGTTTCCGTTAAAGTCAACATAAAGAATTTGTGTTATCCGAATCATAACTACCGCATGTCTGAAGCTTAATAATAAAATATTAAGATATGCGTTATTAGTCGATGGCTGGTATTCAGTGTGAAAAAGTTAACAAAAGAAAGAAAAATAAAAAACAAAAAAAACACATACCTGTTGACTGAAATTGTGTTATGCATGTCAATATTAAATTCTGGGACCTAAACTTCCAAATTACTGAACCGACTTGGACAAAATATAAAACATTTAAAAAAAAACTAAAAAAAAAAAAACACAATGGTGGATTTTCTTCTGAATCAGTACATCGTCCTTCAAACACATCACATAATGGATTGAACTCATTGGAGTTTGATCAGTCTCTGCGCGCTGAAGCCGAACCGTCGACGTTCAAACTGTGTCCCTGGGCTGTGTTAAAAGCCACCCACGAGAGTCCAAAAGACACAAACTGGTAAAACGGGGGGAAGGGGGAGGCTGCGGCAGTGGTTTGTAAATGGTCATTCATTGCATATACCATTTGAGGACAAAGCTTTTTTTTTTTTTTTTTTTTTTTTTCCCCCCTCGCCTCTCTTTTCGAGAGTTGTCATCTTCAAACCGGTGGTGGTTTTCCTAACACTGCAAACAAAAAATGACTACAGTACGTCAAGTTGTGTTCCAAAACACGAGCGCACGTCGCCGAGACAAAGCGTCCGCCGCCGCGACGCGTAGCCTACGGCCCGCGAGAGCCGATTTCATTCCCTTAGCAGATATGAGGACGTTCAAATGAAAAACAGAAACGAGGTGTGTTTCAATTTTGCCGACAACCATGATCCCCTCAAAGTACGACGCTCGTCGACTCAAAATATACATTGATTTGAAATGTCGCGACATTGCAGTTGTCGCGTACCAATCCATTTCCAGTACAGAGTTTGTAAATCATGGGGAGCTTTTTCCCGGTGACACCCATCCATCCATCCTTCCTTCCTTCTGCCGTTCCGTCTTCATTCGACACATTAGTAGATAAGGAGGAAGAGGAGGAGGCACGACGAGGAGTACGTGAAGGGTTGGAAGAGTTTGGCATTGGTGATAAGGTACATTTACGGGGGCCTTTAGTAGTCTTCACGTGGCCCTAAAAATAAAAAACACAATTGTAGAGCGAGAGCCGAATGGAATTACTGGAGTAAGAAAGGAACGGGCGAGGAAGGCGAGGCCAAGAAGGGACAGAGCGGGGAAGGGGAAGAGAGGCACTAGAAGCCCCCCTGATCAGGTCGGACCCCATCGGGATTCCTTGTGCCGGTTCAGTCGTACGTCCACAAGCAGCCGCCTCCGTCTGCCTTTCCCTCATTAGTGGTCCTCTGTCAGGTTGGGGGGGGGGGGGGGGGGGTGTTGACGGGTATCTGGACGAGGTGACGGTGGGGGTGGGGTTGGAGGGCGCCATCCATCAGCTCTCACTGCTCCTCCAACCAGGACGGCTTGTCGGCCCCTGGGGGTCTCAGCTTTATGTTGAACTGCTTCAGCGTCTGCTCCAGCTGCTGCTGGTTCCCGGCGAAGTAGGCAGAGATGGCGTTGTGGAAGAGGAGGAGCTGCTTGTGCATGACCTTCACCTGGGTGAGAGAGAGGGAGAGAGGGAGGGAAACGCTGGTGAGCTCCAGTAAGCGCCATGGTGCAATTCTCTTTTCTTTGGGGGGGGGGGGGGGGGGTTATGCAATATTACTGGATATTTGTTTTTCCCCTCCCTTCAAATTAAAAACATGGGACATTTTTGACAACGGCGATCGTGGAAAATTCCAATCGGGGTGGTGGGGCATAGAACATAATATGTGGCAAATGGATGTATTATTTACAAGTATTTGCCTAAAAACATCCAGCTTTTACTAAATGAAGTCTCATCGCAACGGAAAGCCACAGGGTGACGTGCGTGCCTACTGTCGACTGTTTTTTTTTTTGTTTGTGTTTTTTTGGAACAAGACTGAACCGTCCCTTAACTCAGTTTAGGGAGTCCCTCAACATAACACAGTTACGGGAGCCGGGAACACGGTTCATCGCTGTTTTATGGTGGTGGTGGTAAAGAAATAAATAAATAATTAAAAATAATAATAATAATAACAACAGTAACAACTCTGTTCCAATTCTGAGTTAGGTTTAGGTTTGTCATCTCCCATACAAGTAAAACATTTAGGAAATTAAATTAATCTTAATCTCTCGCTCTGAGATTATATTATATAGTGCTTTATTATAATCACAAGATTTGCATATAGAGCGGCAGGCACGTGCGGGAGGAGCACCTGCCCCCTTGCCACTTGATGCCCCATGGTGGCCCTTGATGCCCTTTTTTTTGTTGTTGTTTTTGTTCAGCATGAATGGTCATCGAGGTAGCGTCTGGGCAGGATTTGCATATTCATGAGGAACGTATCCTCGGCGCCCCCGCGATGTGCGCACAGCGGAGCGCAGAGCACAGGCACCCCATTGAGTCGACCGCATTGGTAAATCTATAATTCATGCATGGAATCTATTGACAGACCACACTCACTCATTTGAAATAGGTAGACCAATCTTGCTCACCTTATTTTCCTCCAGGAACTTGAGTTTGATGGTCACATCGGAGCGCAGCCGCTCATACTTGTCCTTGTGGACCTGGTACTGTTGCTGGGCAGCTTCTATGCGGGCCATGGTCACTGCATCCCTGGGGCCGAGGCTGAGCTCCTCCAGGTCGGCCCGGTAGGCGTCGAACTCCAGCCTGTGGGGGACGAGAGGAGGGGAGTGCTCTCAACTACGCTGTAACCCCTTTGAGGGACCCGGCTAAAGCCCTCAAAAAGTTTGGATTGGTGGACACTGTACAGTAGGCTCCATCCTCTTCTTTTGATAGAGATAGAGATAGAGAAATAAAAATTTGAAAAAGAAGCTTGTTCCACTCGCTGGTAGCTGTGTATTTCTATTGTGAGATAAAAAGGGAAATAGCTCAATAATTGGGGGTCAACTCAAGCGATTGACATCAGAATCTAAAATCTTAAAATGATCCAGTGATGAGCGAATAGCCTCAGCCGACTGCCACGTACTGGGGCAATCGTGGTCGCCGAAAAGCGGGGTGACAATTGCCCCCTTGTATTAGATGGACAGATATTTTATTCATCCCCGGAGGGAAATGGTGGTATTGAGTATTGTAGCTCAGCTGGCATCAAAACCGGAGCTTTACCTGTAAGTGAGAGCCGTGGCTGTGGTTCGGAGAAGCAGATGTTTTGCAAGGTTCTATGGTGTCGAGGAGTAAGAACTTTGCGTCTCTACATTCATGGAGGTATTCAGTGGAACCCCTCCTTAGGGGCTTTAGGGATGATTTCAATAATTATACTGCTTTTTGAAAAGAATACACATATAGTCTTCCACACTCCATTTACGCATTTACTTTTATACGTAGTGTGATGTTGAAAATCTACCATCTACTCCCCTCCCCTCTTGCACGGGTAAGGAAGTGTAGCACGTGTAGTTATTTGTTGTCAATATCATTGCGTCCATGTCACTGTAATGTAGTGAAAAATATTGTACCAATTCCAGGAAAAACAAGGCGGGCATTGGATTCCCTCCAACAAATTAATTGGAAGCCATTGGAAGAGAGTTACTGCTGTAGCCGTCACTGCGAGTTCTGCTGCTGCAGCGATAACACTTGATTTTTTTTTCCCATGTCCCAGTAAAGCAAAAATAAATGTGTTCTGAGTTTGTCACGCCACAGCAATTTGTTAACTGCCCAGCCAAATTTAAATGATAAAAAATAATAAATAAATAAATAAATAAATAAATAAATAAAGAATCGCCAAGTATATAAAATTAGGTTTCCAAACAGTGAAAAAATATACAGTTCCCTCTTTTCTGAAACGCTGTGGGTGTGTCTGCTGAAGACGCTGAAATGTAATGTCCTGCTGCAACAGACAATTGTTCAGTGAACACAAAGCGCACACCCACAGAGCCCAAGAACGAGTTGGTCGCACAGATCTCCCAGCTGGTGCTACGGGGGGGGGTCAGTTCTTGAAGTTGCTGTGTTGGAAGCAGGAAAAATGGTCAAGCGTAAGGATCCGAGCCACTTTGACAAGGGCGAAATTGTAGTGGCTAGACGACTGGGACAGAGCTTCTCCAAAATGACAGGTCTTGTGGGGTGTTCCCGGTATGCAGTGGTTAGTACCTACCAAAAGTGGTCCAAGCAAGGACAACCGGTGAACCGGCAACAGGGTCATAGCCGCCTTTGGGCCCATTGATGCGTGTGGGGAGCGAAGTCTAGTCCGTCTGGTTCGATCCCACAGAAGAGCTACTGGAGCACGAATTGTTGAAAAGGTTAATGCTGCCATGATAGAAAGGTGTCAGAACATACAGTGCATCACAGCTTGCTGCGTACGGGGCTGTGTAGCTGCAGACCAGTCAGAATGTCCATGCTGACCCCTGTCAGAACTGGACCATGGAGCAATGGAAGAAGGTGGCCTGGTTTGATGAATCACGTTTTCTTGTACATCATGTGGATGGTCGGGGTTACGGTCCGATGGAGCATCTGTGGGATGTGCTGGAACAACCCGCCCGATCCATGGACTACATGGGTTACTTTGACATGTACCACCTAACAAATTATTGTTGCAGACCAAGGACACCCCTTCATGGCAACGGTATTCCCTGACGGTGGTGGCCTTCTTCAGTAGGACAATAACACCTGCCACAATGCAAAAATGTTCAGGAATGATTTGAGGAACAAGACAAAGAGTTCAAGGTGTTAACTTGGCCTCTAAATTCCAAGATCTCAATCCCATGGAACATCTGTGGGAAGTGCTGGAACAACAAGCCCGATCCATGGGGGCCCCACCTCGCAACTTCCAGGACTTAAAGGATCTGCTGCTAATGCCTTGGTGCCAGATACCACAGGACACCTTCAGAGGTCTTGTGGAGTCCATGCCTCCACGGGTCAGAGCTTTTGGCGGCACAAGGGGGAGCTACACAATATTAGGCAGGCGGTTTTAACATTATGACTGATTGGCGTATGGTTTAGTTCTATAAATTGCACGATGCATTAATCCAATTAGTCTGCTGTAATTTAATCTGTTTATTTCCAGGAGCCCAAATGTCAGCCGGTTCTCCTCACCTCGCATTCTCATACATCTTGATGGTCATCAGCGTGTCTTCCATGGTTTTGTTGACCAGTGTGTTGATGCTGGACACAAAGAAGTTAATGGCTCCCAGGAGAGTCTCCCCGTTTTTACACAGCAACTTCTGAGTTTCTGCATTGTACCCAAACTCATCCTGGAAAAACAGTCAAGGATCTTAAGTTACATTTAAACTCAGAGACTAATACTGTAGGATAAAAGACCCCTTTATTAATCCCAGACTTATTGTATTCAAACTATTTTCATGTACATGCTGGTGTGGACTTTTTCTCCATCACCCTGGGAAATACATTTCAAGGTCTTACACGTAGCTCCGGAGATTTCTGGCTGAGGTCGGCGAAGGTGTCCCCCAGCGCGTGCTGTGTCTGCACCATGCTGTAGAAGTGGTTGGTCAGATCTCTGGCCAGTCTGAGCACGTTCTCGTACTTCCTCTTGGTGTCCCTCAGCACCTCAATTTGGGCCTCCAGCTCCAGGTCCACCGTCCGAGAGCCTCGGCCGAAACGCTCTGAGATCATTTGTTTCGTACACTGACAACAGAGGAGCGGGGTCAGAAAAACAGCACAAAGGGGAAGGAAATCATAAAAAAATAAAAATAATAATGAATTTTGCAAAAAGAAGCTAGGCAAACATAGAAAGTGGTTTGGGGATACTTAACTTAACTCACTTTTCAACGTAAAGTATTGCATTGTATACGGCTATGAAATTATTTCATAGCCTTATAGCCAGCTTCACACCGAATCCAAAAACGCATTCCATATTCTGACCCATGTTATTTCACGGTAAGGGGGTGTGGCGATTGCGAACGCTAGTGTAGTGAATACTGACAGACTGCGGGAACGAAACTGAGAACGGTGATGAGATGTACACAGTGTATATACAGTACATAAAGGGTGATGCGCGATGAGATGCTTGACGGATGGCTTGCGGGAAGAAACTCCGTCTCAGTCTCTCTGTTCTCGCTGTGTGACTGCGGAGCCGCTTGCCCCAACGCAGCAGCTGGAACAGTCCATTGTTGGGGTGGTGAGGATCCTTCATGATCCTGCAGGCTCTGCAGGGAGGGGAGGGTAGTTCCAGTGGTACGTTCAGCTGAACGCACCACCCTCTGCAGGGCCCGCCTGTCCTGGGCAGTACAGTTCTCAAACCAGGCAGTGACGTTGCCTGTCAGGATGCTCTCCACTGCTCCAGAGTAGAAAGGACTTGAGGATCCTCACCGAGACCCTGAATTTATTCAGCTGCCTGAGGCGGTAAAGACGCTGCCTCGCCTTTCTCACCAGAGTGTCTGTGTGTGTAGTCCATCTTAAGTCCTCCATGACGTGAACTCCCAGGTACTTGAACCTGCTCACCCTGTCGACCGAAGTCCCATTAATCACCAACAGCGCGTGCGTCCTCGGTTGTAATACTCTCCTTAAGTCCACAATCAGCTTCTTAGTTTTGCTGATGTTCAGGAGGAGGCTGTCGTCCTGGCACCAGAGTGACAGGTCAGCCTTCTCGTCGTCATCGGTGATCGGGCCCGCAACAACAGTGTCGTCAGCAAACTTGATGGTGTTGGAGCTGGACCTGGCCACACAGTCATGCGTGTACAGAGGGTACAGTAGATGGCTGAGGACGCAGCCCTGGGGGGGCTCCTGTGTTCAGGGTGAGGGAGCTGGACATGTGCATCCCCACCCTGCCCACCTGGGGCCTGGTTGTGAGGAAGTCCAGGATCTAGGCACACAGCGGAGTGTTCAGTCTTAGCTAGCTCAGCTTGACAGCCAGTCTGGTGGCGACTATGGTATTGAAAGCTGAACTGTAGTCAATGAACAGCAATCTAACATAGCCTCCCTTCCAGCCATCCAGGTGCCGAATACAAGACCTTTGTTGTTAGCGGCCGTGCAAGCAGAAGCCGCAGATGGATTTATCCACCCACGGCTTCTGGTTCGGAAATATCCAAACTTTCCCCGTGGAAACGATGCTGTCCGCCAACGTAGCTATGAAGCTTATAGCTACTTCCGTAAACTGGCTGACGTCACTGGAACATGTCCCAGTCGACATCACCCAGAGCGTCCTGAAGAGCGGCCTCCGATTGGTCCGACCACCGCTTTACGTCCCTCGTCACTACCTTTCCACGTACGATGCAAGGCTGGTAAACAGGAAGTAACGAGACGGCGGCGTGGTCAGACTTCCTGAAAGCAGGGAGTGAGACAGTCTTGTACGGTGTGAAGCAGTGGTCCAGAGTTCTATCTGAGTTAACGTCCGGTAGAAGTGTCGGATCAAAACTTGTCGCACGACTTGGAAATTTTGAAGGCAAGTGTAAATTCTGTACCGTGTCCCAGATTTCCGCATGCAGAATAAGACTAGCCATAGGAATGAATGGACATCTGGTTTGTTCTTGACATTTGTTGGATTCGGTGTAAAGGCATACACATGTGGAGCGTGTCATGAAACATGCAAACAACCCACTAAGCCATTAACATAGGTCAAAAAGCCGTGAATAATACTATTTCCAACAAAACAAACTACAATGATAAGTCCGTAGCCACTCTTTAATGGGCTTGGAAAGGTAACTGGACATACCTTGTACGTGTTGAAACCCCATTTCTTCACAAACTCCAGTTTTTCTACTGCAACGCCACGGCTGGCTTCTTCCGCAGTCAGTGAGGAGCTACTGTTGCTGTTGTGCATGTTGGATCCTGAAGGAGATGGAGATAACTTTCCAGATTGCATCATGAATTTATAGTAAGCTAGGGTTCTGAAATAGCATAGATATTTTACCCATCACCACTGGCCCTTAAAGAACAGTGACAGCATGCACAGGAGTTAGTGAGTTAATGAATGAATAGATGACAGGAGATGAAAGCTGAAAATGAAAGGAAATCTTGGGAGCGCCGAGGAAAACCTCCTCATCTATGTGTGTGTATACCAGACAAGGTCAGCAGCCCACGAAATATTCATGGTATCATTTTCAAAGGCCATTTTTTAGGGCTTTTGTACAAAATAATCAAAAAATAAACAAAACAATATGGACCAATCAACAGTCTACAACCCCTGGATTGGATATTAAACAGTACCTTGGTATTCACTAGATTGCCTGGCTAAGTTGTGTGCGCCAGAGCTGCTTGGAGGGACGCTACCTCGCCTCGCCGCCATACGCAGTTCTGTGGCAGTGGAGGAGTTGGCCGGGGCAGAGGGGGGATGGGTGGGGGGGGGGGTTAGGGTTTGAGGCAGGCATAAGTTGGGTTAAGGCATGACAACGACATTCACACCGGGGGTCTGGCCTCAATTCGGTATGGGAAGGAATTTTTTTTTTTTTAATAAAAAGGGACTTGTCATAGTCGGAAGCCATATAACGAGACATGGAAATGAATGCAACAGAGATGGTTGCAGGAGCCAACATATATATATATATCAAAACAGGTTGGCCAAAAACAAGAGCAGAAGGGAGATCATGGCGTATACTGGGTGAAAAGATGAAATAAAATACAGGAGAACTAAAGAAAGCTTATAAGGGTGGGCAGGAGGGAATGACAGAATGGTCGAGGTAGACAAAGACAGACATATCAGAAGACGGACAGAGACATGGTTAGTGCATGGCAGTCAGTGAACAATGTCGAGGAAAACTAGTAAAAAGGATGGCGTGCACTCAATCATCAGCTCCTATACATTTTTATAAAAAAAATAAAAATAAAATAAAAAATCCAAGGCCAACAAGCCTTTTTGTTTTTGAAACCGCCTGGCTAAAACACACACACAGGCAAACATGAAGACAATGTTTTATGTCCGTACAAAGCGGCAGCTCACAGCTCACTTTGCGGAGGAACTCTAAAAAAGTGAAACGACAGCGGAAGAAAAACCGCTACGAGGAGCCACTCCAGACGCCCGAAAGCGGAAGAGTAATATTGGAAACGGAAAAAACAAAGACGGAGAAGATCCCCAGAGAGCCTCGACGCGTTCCAAGCATGGCCTGCGAGTTGAAAGCCACGTCTCCACCACCCACCACAAAAAGGGTTTAATTGGGTGAGGGGGGGGGGGGGGGGAAAGGGGGGGGGCTGACAGAGCCGCGAGCAAGCCCTCTTAAACCACCAGAAAGGGGAGGAACGGGTCAGGGAACGCAAACTGCATGAAGAGCATCTTCCCAAATTTTGAAATCCTTGTTTTAAAAGAAGGCTGTCACTGAAAATGACAGGGTGGTACGGTACCTGTAAAACAACTGTACATGAGTGGGGGTGGGTACAGTAAGGAGGTCTGGTCGGTACTTCCTACACTGGTTTGATAATATCCCGATAATACCTCCCATGCCTCCAACCCCAGATTTTATTTATTTATTTTTTTTTAAATTTGGGATTCAACTCAACATGTAAATAGTTCACAAATAGTCTGAAGAGCCACCTAGTCCTGTGACAGGGATCCTTTTGTTAAAATCAGAGTTGAAACGCACAGCGGGGCCTGACAGAGGAAAAACAAACAGCGATTAACCACTTGAATCCTGCTCTTGATTCAAAGAAGGGAAACTGTTTCCATGCAGAAAAGGTGCTTTCACATTTCAAGTTGCGATAGCTGTTAAAAACAAAACAAAAACAAAAGAGAAACATCTCCACCGCCGCATAACGTGGTCTAACGCAGTCGTGAAGTCTTTTCGCCAGACAATTGTTATAGCATTTAATTCACTCCTCCATCCCTTCTTTCTCCACATTAGCTTAGCTCTGTTTTTAGTTTTAGTTCAAGAGGGGTTCTAACAATTGCCAGAATCATCTCTGGGAAAAAAAAAAAAAGACATGTCGAGAAAACAAAAAATAATTACGGCTTTTTGATGATATCATCTATAAGAGGACTTTTAGCGCAGGTCATGCTTTAAAAAGGGAATAAAAATGAAGGGGCTAAAGTGGAGGTCAGAAGGGGAAAACAGCCTGCCGCATTATTGGTTTCCCCTTTTAATTGTTCAACTTTTAAACGCTGAGGGTTAAAATGAAACGACTCAAAATGAAAAGCGCAAAACCCGTTTTAAGGCATTTGAATGCGATGCAAATGCCAATGTTGATGAAGCAAGCCAGACCCTACCTTTGATGGAGCTCGTCGCTATGATGCCTTCTGCTGTTCCGCCGTAACCCCCGGAGACGATGCTGGTTTCGTTGAGGTTGGGACCCGATACCATGACCTGCTGCAGGTCCTGGAAGGGCTCAGAAGAAAGCGAGAAAGGACCAGAGGATGGACGGAGGAATTAGATGGGGAGGGGTTTACAGACAGAGGTTGACGACAGAGAGGGTTAGGGTGGAGTAGGCCTGCGAGAACAGAGGGTTAGGGTGGAGTAGGCCTGCGAGAACAGAGGCGGCGGGCACACGTTCAGGATGTGGGGTTATTCACTAGAGGGGGACAAACACCACTCAGTTAGGAAGGTAAGGTTACGGCTGCGCACGTTTGCGGGGCTGCTTCTTATTCTGGAATTCATTGGTGGAAATTTGGGAGGAGAGCTGGGCGGAAAACTAACCACTAACCGGTCTGGTCAACGATTAACCGCCCCCTCCACGCCACCTCTTAGAAGACAGCCAGTGTGATAAGAAACGCAGCGGAGCAGCTGGGACAGACTATGAGCGCAGCTCGGCAGGGAGAGCCAAGTCTAACTTTGGTTTATTTATTTTTATTTATTTTTTGCTTAATCTGTGAGTTATAAAAACACATCCAATGACTCATTGGCAAAAAGTGGCCAATCAACCGTCTGCCAAATTATGACGAAAAACAAACGAAAAACTTCCGGGCTGGAAAAAGATTTGCATGGGCATTATCTTGTGTATGTAGACCTAGTCGCGTCTCCAACGTTTGTCACGTTTGACTTCATTCTGCGGGAAACGCGGAAGTGGTTGAGCTGGTAACGCTACCAGGCTGTGACGCTACAGTGAGGCCCGTCCAGGTCGCCGCATTAAGGACTTCCTTTCGGGACTGACGGGTTTGACGCGCCAGAAACATTTCACGACGAAACTTGCCGACGCGCTCTGGGCGTGCGAGCCAAGTCACAGGTTCCTCTTCATAAACAGACTTGAAGAGCGTGTTTGCTGTAACCCTACTTCAAGATTCGAGCTCTGCGCCCACTTTGCTTCACGACCAAATTCAGACACGGCCCAAAGGGGACAGGGCTCGACATCGCGATATTCTGCATAATAGGACGTCAAACATCGTCAAAACTATTTGTTTTCTACCGAGCGTTGACGGTATTGCAACCTGCGTTCATCTGGGTTTCGAGTTCTATTGGGTTAGACACACGTAAATGACAAAGTTAGGGTATTGTCAGAAAAGGTGATGTTGTCCAACAGGACCTATGCAAATATACAGTATACCCACTCACAAATTCACCCATGTGCAAGGATGGACACACACACACACACACACACACACACACACACACACACACACACACACACACACACACACACACACACACACACACACACACACACACACACACACACACACACACACACACACACACCTAAAATTAGCCCAATGTTAGAGGATGAGACACTTAATTGTGAGCTTCACATCAAGGTTGCAGGAGGTCTCTTAAAAAAAACCAACGTAAACAATTAGTTTACGTCCCCATCTCATACCCGATTTAACAAATCCATAATTCAATTGTGTTTGGGAGACTTCCTTCACCTTTGGGATGGCGTTAGTAGAGGCTCAAGGTTGATATGTTTGCAGAATGGTTTGTCGCCGGATTGGACCGTGCCAGAGATGCTTCGGAAGCAACGGCAGACGCCTGACTCGTCATAGGAGGTCAAACCATTGAGCAGGACACACACACACACACACACACACACACACACACACACACACACACACACACACACACACGCACACAAAAATGAAAACACACACACACTGCTCACCCTGGTGCCTCTGGTACTTCCTACCTTCCCATCTAAGCTCCACTGGAGCTTAGCAGCCTGTACAGAGATGGGGCAGGCGAAATGACACACAACAAGACAAAGAAAGAAAAAAAAATAAGAAAAAATAAGAAAAATAACAAAAAACGATGCACGTACAAGTGAAATCAACAAGGGCAGACATGAGTACGTCAAAGAAAGTGGTGGAAAATCTGCAATGATTTCCACATGATTGCAAAAACAAAAAGCAGTCATGGAGCACAGGTATGTGAGGATTCTAACCTGATCCTAAGCTGGTTGTAGTCAAATGACAATTTAGTTATTCAACACATGGGATGACACTTGAAAATTGGACCGAAATGGATCATTCAACTCCAAACATATACCTATAGGACAGCTGTTGCAACATTTATGTTGTTATCTTAGCCAAACCACTGTGCCGTGGGAGCTGGGCAGGTGTGCCCGTGAAACTTAACTTCTGTGTTTTGGACGGTCAAAGTTACAAGCTTGTACTAATTCATCCGTTCCAGCAAAGAATGCCAACTCTGCATATCATCAGAACAAGTATGACTTTGTAAATGACGACTTCTGGAGGAAGGTTCGACTCTTCTGAGATTTGTTCTGCTCTTGACGAGTCACTCAGTTAAAAAAATAAAATAGAAAATAAAAATCATTGGATTTTTGGACTCTTTGGCCATCTGATTCAGTTGGTTTAATGCCCGGTGAGCGAGGGGAGGACGTGAACAGTCGGTAGACCGAGTTGCGAACGGAATTTCTCACAAGAATCATTTAATTCTTCTCAAAATTATTGAGTTTGATGGAATGCAAAGAGTAGCACATTCAATATGAATCGTGTCAAAACCTTTTGTCTTTTTCTTCTTCTTAAGCGTTGGACTTTAATTTAGTCCTCAGTAATTACTTTCAGTTAGTGAATTGAAGGCTTGCCCACTCTCGTGGCGGAGGGGCTCCCGACTCCGAGTCGTTCAAAACATTTGTTTTCTACGAACATTTGCGAGTCGTACATCACTAACTATGAGCCGTAATAATAAGAAGCAAATTTTGCACATGTTTGACGTTTTTCACTGGTTAAGATAGCAGTGCGGCGTGGGATTATTTCATTGTAAAAAAAAAAAAAAAAAAAAGGTGTACCGTGCTAGAAAGAATGTTGGGAACCACTGATCTAATATAAGCCTCTTAAGATTAAAAAAAAAAAAAAAAAAAAAGCAAATAAAGAAATGACGGTTACATATAAATCACGTGCAAACCCATACATATACAGCACACTACATTACTTACCACTTCCCCGAAAAGAAATGAGATGGAGACGTCTCCTGTGAGACAGCTTAGAACGGTATAAACACTCCGAAACGTGTTCAATCCTTACCCAGCTCCCTGTCTTTATCTAGCAGGACACAGTTTGATGCGGCCTCTGTCACCGCTCAGACCTCCATCACCGACACTGACAGAAGCTCCACGGCTTCATCAACACTTCTTAATCCAGCCCCCATCTAACATCGGTTTTAAATTCCCTTGACTCTGGATGGTAGCATATGATTGTGGACTCGTCGTCGGCGGAAATAATCGTGTGCATTGTGTAACTATCCCCTGCAGCCCTTTGCGGCCCGTCAACATATGCCACTCTTCATTTTAAAACCAAGCGATCACTGACACCACAAAGGTATGTGGTTGCAACACCACAACAGACAGGTTTGTGATGAAGCAGACAAAATATTGGCAAACAGCAGAGGATATCAGGCAGATTTAATAGGGCTGAAAGCCCAAGGACAAAACAAAGCCAGTTTTGGATTAATCGCAGAGTTGCTATGACAACTGCACTAAACACCCTCGTGACGAATACATTGAAACGGCGGGTGACCCTGCCAACTGGCCGATAAATGGTTGAAGCCTCGCTTTACCGCCCGAGCATGGCGAGAAGATAAGATCTCTGACCACTTAAGCGCTGTGCAACCGTTTGGTTAGCAAATAAAATGTGAACAGCCAGATCCTCGTCTGGGATCTTAGGTCACTGCTTTGCTGAACAGTTGTTTGCCCACCGAGGAGTGCCTTAAGGTACACATAAATGAATGTGAAACCTGTTCCTCAAAACCTACTACCTACAGTTTACAACCCGACTTCATTCAAACATATCACAACAAGAGTGACAGGAAAATGTTGTTTTTTTTTCCCCCACCACCATACTGGGACTGCATCCAATCCTACATCCCTCAGCAACACCAGAGACTCCAGGTTTCAGTTTATCAACCCCTGTTAAAACACAAAAGAGGTGTCTCTCTCTCTCTAATCCGGAACCCAGGGCCACGTCAGCTGTTTCACGGAGCCGGTGGTTCCCAGGGAGACGGCAAAAGTTCAGGAAAAGATGACGCCTGAGTGGATAATCCTCCATACAGGCTGGGCCCAATGACAAGGCCTCTGCTTGGCGTGTGCTCATTGTGACATTAAACAGAATGCCGCACTGCCATTATAGTGACAGCAGCCTCCACTCTGCTCCTACTGTGTGCTAGCACACTAGAATATTAGAATCCTCACAGCCATTTCAACTCTGGCGTTAATGATGAGGGCTTATAAAATACCTTGATTTGGACTCAGAGTCAGCGTTTGAAAGGACATAACGCCAAAAGAAATACCGAAGCATGGGCACTTCAGCAAAAAAATAACTGATTAAATGCCAGTTTCGTAAGCTGGTCAAACCATAAGATAACATAAGGTGTCGGGCAAAGAAGTTAGCGACATGACAATATCCTGCTGAGGCTTCCTTTCTGCCTAAATTAATGTAGTCATTTATTTCTCCATTGAGACAAAAATAGCTGTGACACGTTGAGTGTAGGACGAGGGATTCAAAGTAATCTAACACATTATTAAATTGTTATAAAAAAAAAAAAATAATCATGAATGTATATTATGTCAACTTCTTCAGCGAGTGCAGCCATATTTGTTTTGGCAATTTCTGTGAATTTTGCGTAATGTTTGCATGCTGGGTGCTTTTTTCCAGTTATTTGTCACCCTTAACTCACGTTTTGTTTGTGCAAATAAACAAATACAGTATATTTGCTCGACGGCGAGCCGAAGCCAAGCACGATGGTGGGGATCTGGATACAACAACCGAGGTCAGACTGTGGTCCCGTTCTGTAACTTTAAACAAATAATTCCCAGCCCGGCCCAGAATTAAGCAGAGTAGAAAATCTGCTCTGTAACTGCTTACGTGGACAGCGTTTGTTTTTTTTCTTCCCGTAATTCATTATTTGCCTGCAGTATGGCTCAACACATCCCTCTGTGAATCCCAAATGTACATCGACGCACCTTTCCACCACTCAAAACGTATACGAACCCATCATTATATGAGACCCACCTGTTCCAGGCTGTCGTCCTCCGGCAGACTGCCCGTGTCTCCATTACTGTTGATGGGGATCTCCATCGTGGCAGCTTTACTCATGATACTGTCTGTCATAATATACTAGGGAGAGAGAGAGAAAGAGAGAGAGAGAGAGAGGGGGGGGAGGTGGGAAAGGGGGGTGCAACAGGTGAGAGAGAGAAAAGCAGAAAAGAAAGACATCGGTCCAAGGTTGCACGAAAAACAACAAAAAACAAAACAAAAACGACCAGAGTGCGACCAAAACCGTCTCATCGTTAGCCAAATGGTAATATAATTGGCAAAAACAACAGTGGAGGTAGGTTTTCAAAGGGCAAGTACTCAGCATGAGAACATCCACTTTGCGAGGGCGCCGAGCATAGGAGCCGTCAGCACAATGAGCTATTCTGTTCGAGTGGCCACTCCATTTTCAGCTCAATTACAAGTACGCTGGCAAAGTCCACTCCCCACAAGCCGAGATGAGAGGTGCGCTGTAACAACACTGTCTAGTCATCGTTCCGCCGGGTTAACGCCAACTGCAAACACAGTTGGTGCGCGGCAAGTCTGCCGAAAAACGCAAAGGCAGGGCCAATGGACAAGAGAGAAGCTTATCTGGGATTTCACACTGCAGAGCAGGGTGCGAGGTACAAAAATAAACATCACACCTGAATTAACTCCACCCCAGTAGGTCCCGGTTACACACTGGGCCTCAACTAGCTCCCCAGGTACCCTGCTTTTACATTTCCTGGGGGATATCACGATTCGGCACAACATAACAGAGCTGGGTGATACTTCAATATGAACAAAATATTGCGTGGGTGAAATGAAGACACTGAAATTTCATGAAAATGTTAAGTCTAATTTAATGCGGATACCATGATATAACCAAGGCCCAAAGAATAATATACTGTAGCTCAACTTCATGAATCTGAGTAAAATTCTACGGTGATAACGTTTGAATTTTTTCCCCACAGAACTCCAAGTTGGATAAGAAAAGTAGTGCAATATATGGCTAGAGTGAGCTTTTGTTTGTCTTTGGCGGTGTGGGCTGTATATACACAAATTAACACACACACACACACACACACACACACACACACACACACACACACACACACACACACACACACACACACACACACACACACACACACACACACACACACACACACACACACACACACACACACAGTTTAGCTCCCCCTCCTACCGCCAAAACAGCTCTGACCCGTGGAGGCATGGACTCCACAAGACCTCTGAAGGTGTCCTGTGGTATCTGGCACCAAGACATTTAGCAGCAGATCCTTTAAGTCCTGGAAGTTGCGAGGTGGAGCCCCCATGATCCGGGGCTGTTGCTCCAGCACATCCCACAGATGCTCCATCAGCTCGGACCCTAACCCCGACCATCCACATGATGTAGAAGGAAACCTGATTGATCAGACCAGACTTCTTCCAGTGCGCCTTGGTCCAGTTCTGACAGGGGTCGGCATGGTCTGCGGCTACTCAGCCCCATACGCAGCAAGCTGTGATGCACTGTGTGCTCTGACACCTTTCTATCATTGCAGCATTAACTTTTTCAACAATTAGTGCCCATTGGCGCCCATGACCCTGTCGCCGGTTCACCGGTTGTCCTTGCTTGGACCACTTTTGGTAGGTACTAACCACTGCATACCGGGAACACCCCACAAGACCTGTCGTTTTGGACATGCCCTGACCCAGTCGTCTAGCCATCACTATTTGGCCCTTGTCAAAGTGGCTCAGATCCTTACGCTTGCCCATTTTTCCTGCTTCCAACACGTCAACTTCAAGAACTGACTGTTCACTTGCTGCCTCATATATCCCACCTCTTGACAGGTGTCACAATGTTTTGGCTGATCTGTGTAAAGCCTTTGTTGAATGAGACTCAGGCCTAATGAACGTTCTTTCCTATAAATGCATGCTTAGAGTCACTCTGCAGGGACCCATCTCGCCTCACTTAAAATGGACAAGAAGACATTTAAGCTGTTAATCACGAATTATTTGTATGAGGATTAGTCGTCAGCTCAAGTGTCATGATCGTTACTGCCCTGCTTGTAATGTCACAGTACCACCACAGAGGACTAGGACTAAAACGCACTAAATAAACTTTAGAACCTCAAAATGACCCCCCCAAAAAAGTCGTTTAACGTGCCCTGCCAGTATAATAAATGGGCTTCTCCATACGTTCGGGCATTACTTTTGTGTGATATGTTCGGGGTTAGGGCTTTCTTTCTCCGGATCTAGTAGGCGACGGGGAGCGTGTGACGCTGTGCTCGGGGAATGGCAGCGCCATCACGAACAACCAGGCTTCATATCGATCAACGACATTAAGGAATTGAAACCCTTTTACACCGTAGCCCACCGCCCAAACAAAACAAAAGCAAAAATCATAGTAATTCCCCAACGGAGGCTCCCCGTTGTGGCGGAGACAGCAGCCATATGCGCGCCAGGGAACAAGGACAGGTGCGGTACAGGTGCGGTACAGGTGCGGTACAGGTGCATCCCCACCCACCCCACCGGACAGGTAACTCGGATTAACACGGATTCCGACACTGTCCGGGGCTTACCGGACCGGTTCTTATTTCCGTGCCGTGGGTGGGGGGGGCTTACGTCCATACGTGACGTACAGGCCTATTCCCGGGGCTCAACGAGGTGGAAGCCGCTGCGGCGGAGACGACGGCACCGCTGCGCGAACACGCCGCGTCGCGCCGCAACAGCCGAGGCTGCGCCGGTCGCTCCGACTTACCGGTCCGCTGGCTCCCGCGGCGACACTGCGGTTCGGCTGGCTGGCGGAGCTAACGGCAGGCTAGCGGCGGCGGAGCATCCCGGTGCTCGTGAGGCTCGGTCGGCGCACTCGACTGCGGTCCTCTGTTAAAACGAAAAACCCCCCAAACCAAAAAACCAAAACAAAACCGAGTGTTTATTTTAGTTGTTGTTGTTGTTGTTGTTGTTGTTCTTATAGCGTGACCGGACCGGTGAGCTCTGCACCGGAGTCGGCCCAGTCGGTAATCTCCTACTTTATTTAGATGGGAACGATGCGCGTCACGGAAGTAACGTCATTCCTCGTCGCTCTTCGCCCGTGTCATTACATTTTGACATTTTTAGGATTGGGAAATATTTTTTACCGGTTAAAAAATAAAAAATAAAAAAAAGTAAGAAAAAATATGTAGGAGGGAAGTAAAAAAAAAAATATCTCTTTTTTTTTTAATTATTGCAATGGAAGATAATGAACTCGAATGCGCATTATTCCGATTTTTTTTTTTTTATTATTTCTCATCGAATTAGGAGCATATAAGCTTCCTTATTTTACTGTCATTTTGGAAACAGAAATACAGAAATGCAATATTGATCTTTTACCCTTTGAAAATACAATGAGTTTCCCCAAACAGCTTTGTGCCGTTGAAGTCCATGACGTCACTCACTGACGCTGAACGACAAAACTGGTGAGTAAAACACACGGATGCCGGGCAGTACGTAATACAAATCTGAGCTATCTATTTATTAAAGACGGGCCTTTGGATTCATTCCTATTCAGGCAAAACCTCTGCACGGTTGTGAGATTTCTTACATTGAAAATGTCAGGGTTATGGACTTTCTATTCTCAAAATGTTGACTATATATATCTATTGTTTTTTAATGTGTCTAGTGAATGCAAAAAAAAAATACCTAGTATACAGCCATGGCTGTATAGAATGAATTCACTCTGAAAATATTTTTTTAACATCATATATTTATATTAACCTTGTCTGCCGATTTTGCAAGACAGAAAAAAGGTGTGGTCGATAAGGTTTGCAGAATGCCTAAGAACTAATTACTAAATTGATTGCTGAACCAGTGTTGCCAGGGTGTTTGTGACCAAAACGCCGTACTAAACTAACAGTGGTTGCGATGTTTACCTCTGGCCAATAGATGGCAGCGCGATCTCACTAGGAAGACCGAGGCCTGGCGTCGTAAGGGACTGTTTTCAGCGTTGTGTGCTTTCATTCAAATTCTTGTCTTTTTTGTTTTTGGCTTTCCCACTGTATTCCCTCCACGAATTGAGGCGAAACGGAATGTCACACTTTTTTTTTTTTTTTCCGTCTCTATCATATTTTATTCATTTATTTATTGTGTCATCCAGGGGTGGCAAGAGCACAGCTTGTTGTTACACAGAACCGCGTAGGAGGTGGGTTTGACACTGTGGTGCCTCCAAGCAGCGGGAAAGGCCTCGAATCCACCCCTGAGTCCCGCAGCCGTATCGACACCACCGCGACCGCAGGAAAGCCCCTAGCACCCCGCCCTGCAGCCACAGAAGATCCAGCGGCCCCCGGAGAAGCCGGCAGCCCGCCGAGCAACACCCGCGCCCGGCCCCGAGGAGCACGACCCGGTCCCAGAGAGCGCGAGGAGACGCCGCACCCCTGAGGCGCACACATAGAAGCCACCCCCGCGTGGCAGGCACGATATGCAGCCGCAGAACCTGGGTGGCGGACGGCAGGCGCAGAGCCAGGTCCCGCGCAGACAGGCCGACGCCCCAGGCGAGCCGGCGGGGGCCCCCCGCACCCACCAATGCCCCGCGAAAAAGGCGAGGCATGCCCTACTGCCGTCCACGTAGCCGGGTGTGCTCAGTGCAGGACACCCGGAAGTCAGGCGTGCGTGGGGGTGGCCAGTCCCCCAAGCATGTCGAACCCGAAATCGCTCACACCGCTCATCTGCTCGCGTTGTTCGGAGTAAGATTTATGCGCCAGGGTATGTGTTCTGAGCTTATACCAGTGGTATTAAAATTGCAGGACGGACGTGGAGCACGTCGGGGCAGGAGCGTGACGGGCAAGATCACAGCGGCCCGCCACATCCCCACCCACATAACTCGCACCCCACCCCGTCCCTGAAAAAAGCAGAAAGACACACATTTAATTTGCTCAGAGTTGATAACATCTCAATAACTGACGGATAACCTCGAACCGGCCTATACTTTCACCACAAGGCCAGAAGCATAACCTGGCCTAACCCCCAAACCTTTTCCTATTGTGGGGCAAGTGAAATGTCCTAGTTACCGAAACTGTTCCTCAGTCATTTTGTGCATGCTCGGGAATTTAGTCAAACGCATTAAACACCCTTTGACCCGACTCCAAAATAACAAGCTAATTGGATGGCTCACAGCTTATGCGGGAATAATGCAGAGCAGTGTTCCAGATGAAAGCATCAGTGTGTTTCCTGTTGGAAAGTCATTGAGGGAAAGACCTGAGACTCCCGAGTTAGTCAGCGAACCACGAGACCCGTAAACCTGGCGGTGGAGGGACTAGTGATGGGAATCGGGAGGGGGCGAAGTGGCACGCAGACTCTCGCCCGCTGACTCACACACCGACACACGCAAGGTTTAGTCCACCTCTTCCACGGCAAACATGCATCACTTTGCCTCAAAGTTGAGCCTAATGACCGTTTTTCAGATTTTCTGAATTTGGAGAATTATTTGGATTATAACGCCTTTCTTATACCGTCTAGTTTGAGGTTTGCGTCTGGGCTGTACTGCTGGTCACTGCCGGTGTACAGCAAACATAGACATACCGAGTGAGCAAGAAATATAGGAGTCCTGAGTTTGAATCCCCCGTTGGATAGGAGGGTGGAACCCAACAGGTGGATACAGGGGAGGTGGAGGGAGCGCAGCGACACAGCACGCAAGAAGGCCGCAAAGTAGGAGGCATTAGTATAGGACGGCCCATAAGGTCGTAGAAGTATGTGGCGCGGTTGAGTTGTCTGACAGAACTGGCTCCGTAAGCTACTCCTCATTTGTAAACGCATCAATTAAATCACTCAAGGTATATTCAGAGGCGCTCACGTCACCATATTGTTGATGTGAACACACTCATATACGTATATATATACATATTTACAGTTTGTATATACACTGATCAGCCACAACATTAAAACCAGTGACTTGTTAAGTGAATAACATTGCTCATCTTGTTCCAACGGCACCTGTCAAGTGATGGGATATATGAGGCAGCAAGTGAACAGTCAGTTCTTGAAGTTGATGTGTTGGAAGCAGGAAAAATGGGCAAGCGTAAGGATCTGAGCCACTTTGACAAGGGCCAAATTGTGATGGCTAGACGGTCTTGTGGGGTGTTCCCGGTATGCAGTGGTTATTACGTACCAAAAGTGCTCCAAGGAAGAACAACCAGTGAATCGGCAACAAGGTCATGGGCGCCTGTGGGCTCACTGATGCCTGTTGGGAATGAAGTCTAGCCCGTCTGGTCCGATCCCACAGAAGAGCTACTGTACCACAAATTGCTCAAAAAAGTTTATGCTCTGATAGAAAGTTGTCAGAACACACAGTGCATCACAGCTTGCTGCGTATGGGGCTGTGTAGCCGCAGACCGGTCAGAGTGTCCATGCTGACCCCTGTCCACCGCCGAAAGCGCCTACAATGGACACGTGAGCGTCACAACTGGACCGTGGAGCAATTGAAGAAGGTGGCCTGGTCTGATGAATCACGTTTTATTCTACATCATGGGGATGGTCGGGGTTAGGGTCCGATCCGATGGACCGCCTGTCGGATGTGCTGGAACAACAAGCCCGATCCATGGGGGCCCCACCTCACAACTTCCAGGACTTAAAGGATCTGCTGCTAACGTCTTGGTGCCAGATACCACAGGACACCTTCAGAGGTCTTGTGGAGTCCATGCCTCCATCATGCCATGTCAGAGCTGTTTTGGCGGCACAAGGGGGAGCTACACAATACTAGTGGTTATTCGTGGTGGTTTTAATGTTGTGGCTGACACACACACACACACACACACACACACACACACACACACACACACACACACACACAGATCAGTTTCCTCTATATAATATATATATATATATATATATATAGAGGAAACTGATTATCTGGATGAAGACCAGCACCAAGACCAGACAGAAGGAGCTGACTAGTCCTTCATCACCTTAGTCCAGTACTTCCTCATCTAGGACTCATTCATCTTAAATTAAGCAACATCTGAGAAAGGTATTTTTAAGTTCTGGATTTATTTAAGTAGGATTATCTAAGTCCTGATTTAGATTAAACCCTGTCTGCGGAACAGCCCCCATAGATGCAAGTTAAAATCAGTTTTTGCTAGGAAAGCTCTTTTTGGGGGAAAAAGATATACAGTATAATCCTTGTTGCTTACTCTAGGGGGAAAATGACGTGGACCCTGTGGATGATGACTACCCCGGCATCAGATCCAGGAACCAAACTGGAAAGCTGACAGCGTTTGAAGAGCCCAGATGATTTGAGTTAACATTCTAGAGTGACTACTACCTGACTGTGAAATGTCCCGAACCAATCTGCTTTCTTTCAACCTCCCAAACCTTTCAAAATGCCAATTTCTACTGGATCGCACCATGATCAGCAATAGAAGGCCTGCAATGTGCAAAAAGGGTCTCATTTCTTCCCAAAGACATACTTCAAAACTGAATTTCAAACAATATCCCCATTTAATCAGTGTATTTAAGATTTTAATATTAAGTCGATGGAAACCTGGACCTGGTAGATCAAAGAAGAAAATCATAGCAGCAATGCTTTGTTGTACACACACACACACACACACACACACACACACACACACACACACACACACACACACACACACACACACACACACACACACACACACACACAAAGCAAGCTGTTTTAGCAGACGTGCTTATACTGATCGCCGAGTTTGGCCGCTTTTACGACAGTAATTGTTCGTGAATCAGTCGTTTTATGGTGGGCCCGTGGGTCATGATGGTCTTGATCGAAACATCTCCAGAGTAATAGGAGGCTCGCACGTAGACTCACCTCACACAAACTGCGCACACACACGCAGGCGTAAAATAAATCCCCACCCGCACACACTCTGCAGGGCACAAACCACATCCAAGCAAGCATCCAAAATCCCACCAATAAACTAGTGATCCGTAGGGCTGAAAAAAAAATAAAAAAAAAAAAAAATATATATATATATATATATATATATATATATATATATATATATGATATATATATATGATATATATATATATATGATGTAATTTGCCTTCAAAAGAAGTCTCTCTAAAAGGCGCTCATTCATGAAAATATGACAAATGGACACGACATTATGTTTGGAAAAATTACAAACAATTATGATAATGCAAGTGTTCACAATGTAAACTTCAAGACTTGCAAGACGAGATGGTTGCAGTTTACTAATACACCGCCACACTGAAATAGTGCAAGACTTAAATAAACAAACCATACAGGGAGAAAATAATATAAATAAAGAGGACTGCAAGCGGTTATTCACTTTGACAGTTTGGCACTAGATCACACATAACAAACTTTATGATGACGGGACGAGCTGTTGAGGAGTCGTTTGTGTTGACGATGATTTTTGTGTATAGTGTCACCGTGTAGCCAACACATACTAACCAACCAGCCGACTCACCCATTTTTCGCACAGAACAAAATACGAAACATATTTTTTCACGCATCACTTTCATACGGACATCGCTAGGATATCACAAATACACTCTACACGGAAATGTCATCGCGATCGGACAAGGGGCTCAGTCGTAGAATTCATTCCGTTTCTTTCCTTCAGAACAACGCCACCATGTGGCCAAACGGCGGCGTACGTCAAAAATGTGATTTTCGAAAATCTCAAAGATGGCGCCTTTAAGGGCCCAGGAGCTGCCTCTCTCGGTACAGGTTTTGTGACATTTGAAAATTTAAGCTTTGGCGTGATGCCGATGTTAAGGGAAAAGGTGATGTGGGTGACCCAATCTGCTGTGGTGATACAAGACTTATCTATCACTGTGGCAAGCGTCATAAAAAGGCATCAGTTGGTTCTACGCGCTGCCATAGGCACCCACTACAGAAAGAAAAAAAAAAATGTGGAAATGGAAAAATTCGACTGCTAACTATAAGTGGTGGTTTTTACCTGCTGAGTGCCTGAGTGAATCCAGTTGGAAGGCTCATTCCGAGAGGAGAATCTATGAGCAGCCACCTGGTGGCGCTGTGGGAGAGGGAAATTAAATGCCATCAAATGGCACAATTCATATTTTTCCAATTCAATCCATCCAGTGGTTTGGGTTGCCCATTTACTGTGAGTGATTAAGGAACATTAACAACTACATGTGATAAGCGTCCGTTGAAAAAAAAAATAAAATAAATAATAATAATGATTTCACTTTTGTTCTCCACAGCTGTGAATTTTACGACGTACACAGCATTTGAGGACGTGATACACACTTCTCAGAGCAGACTGCTATGGTTTGGAGCTCTCCGTGTGCTGGTGAAGATTCAGCTGGAATGTCACTGTGGGGGAAAAGCCAAGTCAGACACAAAAAAATATATAAAATAAACAATGGGAAAGTAAAAGTCCAAGGATCAGGATGTAACCACATTTTTCCTTTTGTCATTTCTAATAAAGGACGGGAGACTTCCATACTGGATTCACTCGGACAGGTGCTGCGGTGCATCTATAACATTTTTATAGTACATTCCCCTGCAAGACTTTGTGGAGCGCTCCACCCTACCCTCTGTTAACAGTGAATACAGCTAGTCAAATATATATTAAAAAAAAAAAAGAACAGTTAAAAGAGACAAGGGGAACTAGGTCGACCTACACAACCAACGTTTCAGGTCCAGAGCAATCAAAAGCCGCTGTCAGGCTCCATTTCTTTTCAACGGCAGCCACGTCTCATGCTCCGATTCCGAGTTCAGTGGAGTAATGCACCCGAGGAGCAGCAGAATGCCTCTCGGAAACATCCCAGCATTCACAGTTTTACTGGAGTTTGTGCGGTTGTGGCCACCGACATGTGCGCCACGCGGACCGCTCACTGACCCAGTCTGATCAAATCCAGCGTCAGGTTATACAATGCTGTGCGAAAGCGACTCAGAATGACTGCCTGGATGATTACGGGTTAAGCCAGAGAGAAGAAGCAGGGGAAAAAAAAACCAAACAAGTTAAATAGATGCAAAATTCTCCTGTTTTATAGGATCCAAACGCTATTGCTTCCCGCACAAACCTCTCTCACCTCTGTCTCCCGTCTCACCCAACTCAGCTCCAGCCGTAACTGCACTTGAGTGCGCCAGACGTGCAACACAAGGAGGTGCAAAGCGATTCCGCGCCAGCTCAGCGCTGGACTCCAGGTCCGTATCGTACTCTCACGTCAGATGGGGCTTCCAACCTGAGTCCCAGGCTTCCCGAAACACTGACTTGGCAGAACACGGTCACGCTTCACGACCACGTGCACTGTACGGTACAGTGTGAGGGTCTGAACTCTATTTTAACCCTAATTTTGTGATCATGATTTAATGTCCTTATAAAAAGGGTTTAACGATCTAATAAACTCTGTGCATCTGCTGATTTAGTGTGATCGAACTATATGCAGACATACTGGCTGTACTTCTGTCTGTATATATGTCCTTCGATTATCTCGACAACCGTTTATCCGATCTACTTAACACTTGGCGGGTATTTTGCTGGGGAGCCAAGGACGTGCAGTGTCGAATTTGGTGCAATTTGGACACGCAAACTGTAATATTAATAAACTTTCAATAAACAGCGAACAGTGGGTCAGCAGGAGGCGGGGCTTAAAGGCTCTGCGACTGACTCACAAAAAAGCGTCTTTCCCCGGACTAATCAGCAGTTTCTTCTTCCATTGCGGAAAATTGCACTGAATCATTGACATTTTGTTAAACTGTGCCATTAAAATGTCTGAAAAAGTCTTAAACGTTGTACACAAGTGATTCAAACATTTTGAAGTGCTGTTCTGAATCTAGATAATCCTAACTAATCTCGCGCCTCTAGTATTTAGTAAAGGTTGTGGTGTTGTTCAAGCAGCCCCACCTGTCTTGGGTCTAGGTCATTTGGCCTGGGACCAGGGTGGCTGTACGCCTGTTGCTCATTAGACCAATCAACGAGCAACAGGTAAATCACCCATCCCCTACGGGAGGAGCCCTTGTCATGACATGTGGTCCATCTGCTCCCGGCTTGTTCCACCTAACCCTAACTCTCTATAAAAAAAACTGGTGTGTATTCAACCCCATCGCCTGTGTCTCTGTGTCGGAGAGCCCTGAAAACGCCACTCGGGCGGCGTGTGGCAGGCGGATCTGCCACAAAGGTTTTTCTAGATAACTCTGTAATGTACCTATGTGTGTGTGTGTGTGTGTGTGTGTGTGTGTGTGTGTGTGTGTGTGTGTGTGTGTGTGTGTGTGTGTGTGTGTGTGTGTGTGTGTGTGTGTGTGTGTGTGTGCTTGTTTACATGTTTGGCCACACAGTTCATCTTTCATACCCCTACTCCTTGTTTGTATTTTTTTTATTGGGCATTAATCTTTTTTACTTGTCTTGGCACAGAAATCTCTGGATACTGTATATGTCAACACAATTCATTTATTAACACATAAAGTCATAGCAAAGACCAAGCTTACTATGCGAAAAATCTGCACGCATTCACCGCCGCTTCACAGTTTATGTACATCATACACGTCTACAAGTGGCTCACAAAATAAACCCGAGGATTATCCAAAAACCAAACTCTGGACAGCCTTTGAGTTGGAACAATACACCAAAAGAAGTTTGTATACAAAAAACGATTGTGACGAGTTGTTGCTTCTCTGTGGGTTCAGGACTCTTCTGTGGCTGCGGTGATTTGGGCTGGGAGGGTTCTTGCAGCCGCTGGGTGTACGGCTGTGGGGGCTCGTGGGTAAGAAAAAAGGTTGAAAAAAACCCCAAGATTCTACAATAACCTCCTCAGTATAGACAGTGTTCCAGCTACTGAGAGTTCCAGTGTGATATTCACCTGCGCGGGGATATTTTCTCACGTGTCTTTGGGACCGATTCTGCGCGCTGTGCAAACAGTCACATATCATTCCCCGCTGCGCTACTGCTCTGAAATGCATGGAGGGAAAGATGGATGGTTCCACCTCCTTCTAAGCCATTAAGAGGGTGAGCAAACAATCCCTCAAAACCCTTTAAAATGGCAACGCCGCCCCGACGCCCCCACCCCCCCCTGCAAAAAAAACAAAAGGGTTCCTAATCTCCCTAATCTTCCATCTTACTTTCCTTCTTCTCTTCTCTATGAAACCGCTTTGCTCTTCAGCTGTGCCCTCAACCTGATCTCATCTGGAACAGACTGGGAATGATAAATGGAGAAAGTAAAGCCAGTTGTTGACCTTTGACCTCTTGCCGCGATGGAAGTGACTGGGTATAGGAAAAACTGTGCCGGCGTCCCATGGAGATACTAATCGAGGATACTGCCTTTACAGATTTAAAGCGACATGGAACAGTTACGGCTGTGATGTCACATCCTTTTCTGCTGTCGGGGGGGGGGGGGGTTTGCGGGTGATCGAGCAAACACAAAATCAATACGCGTGGTGGAGGCGAGAAACTTTCATACTAAGAAAACGCATTATCCTTGCATGGGTCACGGCCGTGGGACTCAATCCAAAGAATGAGACCGTGTTTATCACTTTCCGACTGTTCCAACTCGGCCGCCTCCCCAGGGATCAAAAAGGTGTTTTCTTCCCTTCTCACATCTATCTATCTATCTATCTATCTATCTATCTATCTATCTATCTATCTATCTATCTATCTATCTATCTATCTATCTATCTATCTATCTATCTATCTATCTATCTATCTATCTATCTAACCTACACACACACACACACACACACACTCACACACACACACACACACACGCACGCCCGCGCACGCACACACGAGCAGGCCCGGGGAGATGTTTAAGCGCGGCTTGGCTGGGTAGACCGCCATTATTCAGCTGTGATTTTACCAGAGCAGACGAGAGGTCCTTACTGGAGAAAGTGAACATTACTCAGCCCACCTGCCTTCTCCTCCAACCACACATTTTACACTTTCTCCATTCCCCCCCCGCCCCCCCCCCCCCCCTCTCGTTCTTGTCCGCCGTCCAAACACATTCCTTGTTTTGTCCCTGAACTCTTTTTTTTTTTTTTTACGTCACAGTCTGCAAAGCGAAGCCCAGTGAGACCGAGAGAAGGAGAAACCGCCGCGCGGAAACATTCCCCGCCGACGTGGGCATGATCGTAACGTGTTTGGATTGAGAATGCCACGTGGGGCACCGTGAAACAGAGATGCCACATCACGCCGTCCAATGAGATGTGTTTCTGTCTCCGGCAGCCAGGCAAAGGTTGACTTTGGAGAAAGTCACAATATTCCGCTGAAGTTGGCCTCAAAATGGGGATGGGAATTTATTTTGTTCTTGTAAACCCGGGTCGAAGTTGGCAGCTCCGCCGAATTATCTTGTGTAAAGGAACTTCTAATCTCGCAAACAAACCTCGGATCATGCAAAGCGATAATTGCACGCGCGCACGCACGCACACACACACGCACGCGCGCGCGCACACACACACACAAACACACACATACAGTTGCTGTCTTAATTGTTGCAGGCCTGAAATCACAGTGCCCATATATGGTATCTTATCTTTCTCCCCCTCTCTCTCTCTCGCTCTCTCTCTCTCTCCCTCTCTCCCTCTCTCTCTCCATCCCACCCCCATGGAAACTCGTGAGGGCGTGATACATCATACTAGTCCCGAGTGGTGTGAGTTTGTAGGCGCTGTGATACATGAAAAGTTCATATTTTAATATTTGATTGTGTCAAGTTAATTGAAGTGTCCAAATCCGGGAACAAGTACGATATTTCCACGCTATCCTAGTGATAATGCCAATGGACGGCGACACCAGATGAGACAGCTCGCTCGTTCCATCTCACCGATCCTCTCTTTAAACGCCTCGACCGCAGCTTTCATTGCCTGATGAAGGTTTGCTCTTCAAATTTCGGTGAAGTGCAACACAACACGGGTTTGTTTGATCATCCGCTGCTGCATTCAGAGGTCCGGGACGCTCCCCTCTTGTTTTTTGGACGTCTCCTCACACCCCCCCCCCCCAAAGACAGGACGCTCACGGGATTAACCGACTTCACTGGGTTCGGCGATCAAAACCGTCCTCACCCTACAGAACAGAAAAAAATGGTAAATATATATATATATATATATATATATCTGACTCAAAGTTAATTCTGGACATGTGCGGCTTACAGCGTTGCTCATCGCCGTGTTTCGGAGCTTCAGGGCTCCATGTGGCTTACTGCAAAGGCTGCTTATCCTCCTCCCTGTCAAGGCTGCGGGACCCGCTGTGAGAGCTCTCCATCAGCGTTAAGAAATCAACTTCACTCCCAACCCGCTCTCCTTTCTCCAGGAACATATCAATCGTAAGGCCTAAATGTGTGTGTGTGTGTGTGTGTGTGTGTGTGTGTTGGGGGGGGGGGGGGGGGTATTGTATATCCATCTGTGGAAGCTTAAAAAAACTATTTTATTCTTCCAACTGGCTCGGCTGCACCGCGAGCCGTGCCCCGTATCCTGAATTATCACGCGGATGTAGAAGCGTAACTTTACGGTTCACTTTTCAAAATCATCCCTGTTAACTTAATTGTCTCTTCCCACCATCTATACAGTGTGTTATGTGTGTTTAAGGCTAAACATTTTCAGGACAAGTTATTTCACGCGCACGCACGCACGCACGCACGCACGCACGCACGCACGCACGCACGCACGCACGCACGCACGCACGCATGGTTTACCGTAACTGTGATTTATCACCCCGTCATGTGAAGTTTTCTATTCTTCTCTCCATTCCGTCTTCCAAGAATCTTTTTTGGCTTTCCCCAAAAAAAAAATAAAAATAAAAAAAGAATCAGAGCAATTGTGTTTTATTGTTCGTCCATATGTGTCGTTGCTCTGGAAGGAGTAAGAAGTGAAGCAGAGGACAGTGAGATGTTGCTACGGAAAAGAGGTGCGTAGAATCCACTCGGTTGCATGTCAAATAAATATTGTTCTTGATTTTTCTCAAAAAAAATGTTTTTTGGCTTTGTTTTTTTTGGGGGGGGGGGGGGGGGGGGGGTTTAGGACCTCTCTCCATTATTTCTCCATCTTCATATTTGAAAAGGTCAACATGTGGATTTATCGGCGTCAATCTATATTCACAGCAGCATACACTTTTAAGCCTGCTTATGACAATAAAGATCATTCATTCATTCATTCATTCATTAACCTCGAATGCGTGTCCACATCCGACACTCGGATCCTCCCCCTAGTGGTTGTTGGCTGAACAGCCGCTCGGCGTCTGAGTTTCGTGTCGCAAAATACAACGGTACAACAGCGAGTTTGGTTGATCAGTTGCACATTTACCACATTCCATGAATAAGGGTTTTAAAACTCCCTTTATCTAATTTTATATATATATATATATATATATATATATATATATATGCATGATTCACTGATAAAAAAAGAGGTTTATGGATGGTGAATGTGGTGACATCCATCGTTAACGATCATAACGTCATTATTTTACATACTGTTGTGACTTATTTACTGAGTTTTAAACCCAGTTCCGATACAAACGTCACATCCGGTCGCCGCACGGACTCCCGGTTTGTTCTTGTCGTTTGTCGTATTAGGTGTGAAGCGGCTTAAATCACACAAAGTGCATCATTACATTGCTTACTTGCGCTTTTTAGACTTCATGCCCCCGGTTTTCGAGACGGATATTAAAAAAAAATAACCCTGGTCTTCTGGTTATCATAATTGATCTTTTGTTTTCATCCAGCATGAAATTTTCCGAGCGGGGCCAAGCTGATAGGCCGGTCCTCTCGATCGGCCCCCGGTGGTTTAGAGCTCGCTCGGCCGTGGCCGGTCGATACTCCCACAGAGGCATGATCGCAGACGTTAACAGTAAAAACAAGCAAATCAATAGGGGAATAAATTACCATTTTTTTTTTAACCACAAGAGCAGCCAGAGGATATTAAGACGGTGGCCTATAAATAGCAGAAAGGGAGAATGGTGGGGAAGGGAGAGAGAGAGAGAGAGAGAGAGAGCGAGAGAGAGGCTCCCGCTCCGAATTTAAATAAGGAACACGAGGAGGAATTTAAACGAGGAAACTCAGCAAAATTAAGAGAAATGAAAGGGGGGTGGGTGGGTGGGTGGGTGGAATAGAGGAGGAGCTTCAACAGACAGGGAGAGGGGAAGTCCTCCGTTCATTCCTCGTCGGTGCGCGCAGTGTGGCTGGCGGTGGGAGGCCCCCGGGGGAGACATTAAACGGATGGAAGGCAGCGCCTCTCCCTCTCTCTCTCTCTCTCTCTCTCTCTCTCTCTCTCTCTCTCTCCGTTTCCAGCGGCGTGAGGTCGTGCGCTGACGGACGGAACGTCCCGGGGTGTCGGCTACACTCGGCAGACCCGTCGCAGTTTGTCACGCCTAACGGCGCAACACATGCGGCGTGCGGGGTCATCCGCCGTCAGTTTCGTTGAACTCGCGGTTTTTCGCGGTTGTTTTACACCTACCTCAGCGACACACGGGGTTTCGAGAACCAAAAGAAAGTATGGTAAACCGAGAAGTTGACGCGGAGGTAAGGAAAATTCGCCGACATAAAATTAACCTTAAATTAACAATAACTAAAAATGAACATTGCAATAGGCAGTGAACCGAAAAAAAATCAAAATAAATTAAGCAGTGCACAATAAGAAATCGTCTTATAATTTGTGAACTACTACAAATTACAGTGTTAACCACACAGTGCTAGGGTAGGCAGGAGAAGGCACCGTGCTAGAATAATATTACAATTGGTCAATTTTGAACACATTTAGGGGCGGTTTATCAGACACAGATTAGGCCCAATTTTAGACTAAATCGCATTTTTAATCTGGACTAACTGAGACGACCTTTCTCAGCCGTGATTTCAAATGGTCTCAGACTTGCCCTAGTCTTAGTTTTTAACATCTGATTTCCAGAAGGAATATTTAAGCTAATCCAGGTCTAAGTGAAGGTTTAAATGAAACCTGACCAGAGGCAGGTTTATCTTTGGATTAATGGACGTGGGGCCTCCAGGTCGACCTTGACAATAGAGGAAACGGATCATCTGGACTAAGACCAGCACCAAGAGCAGACAGAAGGAGCTGACTATTCCCTCCCTAATCCTAACCCTAACCCTAACCCTTAGTCTAGGACTTCCTAATCGAGAACAAATTACTTTATTTATTTTATAATTACTTAATTATAGTCCTGATTTTGATAAAACCCTGTCTGCAAAGCCGCCCCATAATATCCCCGCTTCAAGTGGTTGTCGGTTCTTGGTCGGTGTCCAGGAGCAATATAGGAATACCTTCATCCCCGTGCACGTACCAGTGTGTCGGCGGGAGATCCACATGAACACACCGTGCGTGCGCAAGTTTTGCACGAATGGGTCAAAAAACAGTCATTGGAAATGCAAACCAAGCCTTTTTTTTCCCACACGTTCAGATTGTAACTTGCGCATGTGCGCAGTCACACTTCGTAACGGCATTGGTCATACTCTGAGCGGAACTTTCATTCTTTGGAATGGGATGAAGACTGTTGGGTACGACAGAGCCAGAGAGGGAGGCATGGGGCCAGGAGGCCGTAATACTTTATCGATCCCAGCGGGAACATTTCTCTTTTCGCTTGCCCACCTCCGCCGGGTCAGCGGCGGGACAGCGACCTCGGAGCCGGTCGGGTTTCAGAGTTCCCCCCCCCCCCCAAGAGATTTCGGCAAGATGTGCTCGGCGAAAAACAACAAACAATATAATGCAACCACAATGTAAACTACAGATTATACTGTTGAAAGAATTGGAAATGTTAAAGTGAATAGGAAAACCTATCCTTTTTCAAGGGTAGGTTTGAAATGTTTCCACCCGCGTTGAAACAGAAGGGGCAAAGGAATCAAGGAAACCTTGAAAAAGCGGACGAAATGCAGAGTTTGCAACCTTTTTTTTTTTTTTTTTTCTCGGTACAGTATAACAACCATCTGACAAATCTCATTTTTTGTGAAGGACATTTCAACTCTTGCCCCGCTGGACTGCGTTTGAGCGCAGTGAGAAGCTGCAGTTTCTCCCTGTGGTCACGTTATAGTTAGTACAGTGTTTGCCCGGCAAAGGTCGTGCCACAAAACCCGTTCTAAATGACGGGAACCAACATTTCTAATGAGCTTTTTCGGCCACGCCTCGCCAGCGGGGCCGGCTCGTCCACAAAAATGTTGAGACATAAGTCAAAAAAACGAGCGCCGGTGTTTCACATGAGAGGGATCAGATTTGGTCCGTGCCGGGGGGACATTTCGACTCGTAATACCGGAGGACATTTTTATTCGCAACCCAAAGGGGGGAGGCCGGGCGTCCGGGCGTCGATCGCGGAGCGCAAAGTGCGGGAGGAGAAACACAGCGGCGGTGTCGAGCGGGAAAGAGGAGGAGGGATAGGAGAGGGAGAGAAAAAGCAATAAAAGTTTTCAGGAGGGATCTTTATTTAGGTTAGGACTCAGACTCCAAAGTGAAAGCAGATGGGACCGGAGTCGGGGAATAGTTTCCACTTGAAGCCGTGCGTCCGCTTTTTCGACGCTCGCTGTTTCTGAGCCAATTCCGGCTCTCTGAAAGTCTAACAATACATCATGTGCACACATTTAAGCGTGCGGGATCACGCACGCACACGCGCGCACACACACACACACACACACACACACACACACACACACACACACAGGCGTACAAATGATGCATTTACAACCATGTTCGTGTCCTCCCAGGTATCAGAAGCGTCGTAGCCAGGCCAGAGAACTGGCGGTCAGCTTTGTGGGGTCGAAGTGTGTTTAACCACACGGAGAGAGGGGCGAGCGTGACAGATGTAATGCAACGTAGAAGACAACAAAACAATGAAACCCTGAACTCTGGCCGCTGCAGGCAAACAATGACAACGAGTCAGACGGACGCATTTATACGAGTCAGATGCATTTATGCGGTGCTTTTCCAGCCTCTAAGGACACTCAAAGTGCTCGACGTGCGCGCCTCGCACCAACCCCTTCGCACACCGACGGCAGGGTCGTGCCGTTGTGAGGAGACAACCAGCTCGTCGGGAGGTCTGAGGGGTTAGGTGCCTTGCTCAAGGACACCCTCTGCAAATAAGCCGGAAGGAGCCGAGGATCGAAACCACCGACCCTCCGGTCGCCGGACGACCTTTCTACCTACCTACACTGTATGTCCGGTGCTGCTTCCATAAGACTCCCCAAACTTGCCTGTGTTCCCTTATTTTTTTTGTCTGTCTTCCTCATTCATGCCATCCTTTAAAGAGGTGGTGCCTCCTAGAACGTGTTTTTGAGCTGTAAACCGAAAGACAAGCTTATCTTTCAGTTTACAGCTCGAAAACATGTTCTATCATGAATCAGTTTATTTATATTATATTTAACATGAAAACCAGTGACAGGTGAAGTGGATTACATGGATCAAGCAGGAAAAATGGTCAAGCGTAAGGATCTGAGCCACTTTGACAAGGACCAAATAGTGATGGCTAGACGACTGGGTCAGAGCTTCTCCAAAACACCAGGTCTTGTGGGGTGTTCCCGGTATGCAGTGGTTAGTACCTACCAAAAGTGGTCCAAGGAAGGACAACCGGTGAACCGGCGACAGGGTCATGGACGCCCAAGGCTCAGCCCGTCTGGTTTGATTCCACAGAAGAGCTACTGTAGCACAAGATGCTGAAAAAGTTAATGCTGCTATGATAGAAAGGTGTCAGAACACACAGTGCATCACAGCTTGCTGCGTATGGGGCTGTGTAGCCGCATCGCAGCTGTCCACCACTGAAAGCTCCTACAATGAGCACATGGGCATCAGAACTGGACCATGGAGCAATGGAAGAAGGTGGCCTGGTCTGATGAATCACATATTCTTCTACATCATGTGGATGGTCGGGGTTAGGGTCCGATCCGATGGAGCATCTTTGGGATGTGTTGGAACAACAAGCCCGATCCATGGGGGCTCCACCTCACAACTTCCAGGACTTAAAGGATCTGCTGCTAACGTCTTGGTGCCAGATACCACAGGACACCTTCAGAGGTCATGTGGAGTCCATTGCCTTCACGGGTCAGAGCTGTTTTGGCGGCACAAGGGGGAGCTAAACAATATTAGTGGTTATTATTTTGTGGCTCATCGGTGTACTATACAGTACTATATACATCGGTGTACTATACCTGGTCATAATGGTAGTGTTTCTTTGCATGTGATCAGTATCAGTATGGGGCACGGTAGCACAGTGCATTGCACTCACAGCAAGAAGGTCCTGGGTTCGATTCCCACCTGGGGCGCTGTTGGCACCGTGCTCCGGGCGGGTTATCTCCCAAATAGGAGCCTTTCTGTGTGGAGTTTGCATGTTCTCCCCGTGTTCATGTGATCATTAAAGATTATTCTTCTTCTATCACAGATCAGTAAGCGTGGCTCCACCGGGTGAAAACAGTACAACGCGTGCATGATGACATGGATCCGTACTGTGAGTCGGCTCTCTACGTCGCAAACGAATTCCAAATGCGTCCAATCCCGACCAACCACCTGCGGTGACAAACGTAGGAAACGCAATGAAAAAACAATCCGGTACATTACCGACGTTGGCCAAAAAGGTGCACAACACCCAATCAAAGAAATAATAAACTCAAACCCAAAAAACCCTTCTGTTTGATTATAAAGGAATCAAACAGAAGGAATCACCCGAAGGAGTCGTCCGCCCAGGACTACTGTGAAACCGCGCTCGTTTTTCACACTTTTTCGGAATCGAGACACCCCCTCACCCGCCGCTCTCCGCCCTCTTCTTGGCATTCTCCCCTAATTGTGTAGTATTTGGGGTGAGGCTCAAACGACTCTTTAGTTGTTACTTAACAGATCTACGGGACATCTGCGGGACATCAAATACCAGGCTGGCAAACAGCCACCGGGCTCGGAGTGCCGAGTCCATTTGTACAATAAACGTTCTACTTTCCGCAGCCTCGGAGCCTCATTACCTGACCGCAGAGCACGCGGCGTGCAGGGGGGGTGAATGGAGGGAAGGAGTGAGTAATTCTGACATCCTCTCTCTCGCGCGTCCTTCAACCGGCCTGGCAGGCCGCGCGCCCATATCCATTTAGCTGCCCCGGGAGCCGCCATCGGGTGGGTGTCTGCGAAACGTGTCTCAGGTTTTTCGGGGATAGCGTAAAAGAATCCACACAGAACGTGTATTTATAGCCCACTGTAAATAAAAGATGCAATCAGCGCCTACTTGAGTCTCCAAACATACACCGGCGAGTCCGCGAATGACAGTCCAGAGGGTTGGAAAACCCAAAAGCATTTAAGTGCACGGTGTAACTGCACACACACACGCACACACACACACACAAGCACACTCACACACACACACACACACACACACACACACACACACACACACACTGTACTGTACATGAAACAGACCTCCATAAATCTTTTATACACAACGCCAGGAGTGATTTGAGCATTTTGCGACGGCTAATAAACCACACACTGAATGAAAGCGACTTTTCCCTTTAGTTTGAGAGTCTATAAGGCTTAATATTTGAGCCATTGTCTCTATTAATTGAAGGCACCCGTCCTTAATGTAGCGTTGCTGAGAGAAATTGCTGAACAATCTTACTCAGGAATCTTTCTGGCATTATAAAATGAAATTGTGAAATTGAAGGACTTTCAAGTACCTCTTGAAGCACTTTCACTTCACTTAAAACAAAGTGATTCTGAAATGTTTATTGTTATGCTTTGATTTAAATAATAAAACCAGGGGGAATATCACAGGTTTTCAGTGATAGCGTTTTTTTAACAAGGACTTTTCAAGAGCTTCGGCACAAAAGGGGCCATTTTGAGGAGGGAATTCAAGCACTTCAAGCACCTCAATGACCCGGTACCGTAAGAACCCTGCTCGCTGCAATTAATTTTGAATTGCGGGAGACCAAATGGAAATATATACGTAAACTATGAGGGAGTAACAACCTTTTAATTTCCTATTAGCCCCATATGATTTAGAGTCGGGGAGGCAGACTTACCTCACTGCGCGTTCATCTTCACGTCATGATTTGTTGCTATCACTTTGAGGTGAAGCCGGAATGGATTCGAATATAATTAAACTTAAAAACATTTCCTTTTTTTTTTTTTTTTTTTTGCTGCACTCCTTCTGTGTGATTTCCGCTGGTAAGAATTTCCTTCATGTTTCTCTGTTTGGATTGGGTGAGTCATGCACAAAGACATACACCTTCAGCTATCTGTTTAATAGTTGTGGATATGCAGCATTTAATCACACAGCCCTGTGTCAACAGAGCGGAATGGCTTTCAAAGTGTACATTTAGCAATAAATAAATCCTCTCCTGAGATCATATTTCACATCAGCAGTGTGTTGGAACCCTGCAAGCCAAATAGTGAGATGTCATCCAGTGAACACCTCCAGGATAGAATTTCCTTCCCCGCCACCCCGAGAAAACACTGCAGTTTTAATTGAGATATTCCCTAACGCCGCATATTTGAGAAATTCTCAGCCTAGCAGAAAAAAAAAAAAAAAAAAGATGGCACAATCTGGCCTCCTGGTATAATAAAATGGAATTCTCACCTCATCCATCTTGCTCCGCCACTCCGTCCTTTGTCTGCCTCCCCCTCTCCTCTGGTCATCTGAGATATGTTTAGCGCCGCGTACTGCACATTTTAGAACCTGGAGGAGACACACAGCAAGTGGCCGGAGGAGACGATGGAGAAATCCAAGAATTTGAGGTTTGAGGTAGAGGAGGTGAAAGCACACTGCTGACCAAGCGTCTCCTGCTCCACCGAAATCTGGCCTCCCCTGCAGCGAGCTGGAAGGTGGAGGGACGTGGGTATTTGGGGGGGGGGGGGGGGGGGGCGGTTTGGATTTGTCTCAATATTATTTGTGCGAATAGAAAAGACAATCCGTGTGTACATTTCTAATCTGTAACTATGCACACAGGGCGCTGACATATCCCCCGTACCTGCGTGGCGCCGTCTGTAGACCTCCACTGCTCAAGAACAGGCTTCACTTTTTCCTGATTTAGCCCAGACTTTGCACCATTTTCCGCAGATTTAGCGAAATAACACCCACAAAAATGCACGATTGCACAATGCACAATTTTCGCATCACTTTTTCCGGATGCACAGATTTAAGAACTACAGTATATGTTAAATCTAAATATTAAACCGAAATCGAAATATTAAATGGAAGTATAAATCCTAAATATAAATGTTAAATATTAAATATTAAATATAAATGCGCCCCGCATGGCAGGTACTGCCAAATGGCAAAACCGCTGTGAGAGAGACCACATGAGGTTCATTAAGTCGACTAAAACCAAAGATCACGGTGAAAGAATGACTCACCCCATCCACCTATTACATCACGCGCACACGCTGACTGGAAGGATCGGTTTTCGGTCGTTTGAAAAATGGCATCAACAGCAGCGAACCTCACAACTCTTAGAAATCATCAAGACCAATCCAGCAAAAAAACAAAAAACAAAAAAAAACAAAAAAAACAAAAAACCCCCAATGATTTTCCAAAGTAACAAAATACTGTGTAGCCTACATTAATTTGCGTGACTGGACATTTGCTCACTCTTGTTCCGTTCCATGCGAGAGAAAGAGAGAGAGAGAGAGAGAGAGAAAAGCGGTTGAATTTCTCGAAACTCTTGATTAGTCTTTTTTTTCTTTTACTTGGTGTGTTCCTCAGCAGCACGGCCCGTGAGAGAAGTGCTGAGTGCCGAGACGTTGCAGGTGAAACAAGACGACGGCGCTCTGACTCAGCTTCCATTTGCTGGCGGTCACAGTGAATCAGCCTCGGGGGGGGGGGGGGGGGGGAGTACAAAATAAACTCTTTAACGTCTCGCATCGTAAAAAAAAAAACACACACACAAAAAAAACAAAAAACCCCAGCTCAAAAGTTTTTGCGGGCAGAGCTCAGGCTTTGAAGGGAGGTTAACCGAGAAAGGCCCCGGGAAAACATTCACGGCACGGTGTTGAGGAGCGCTCGCTCGGCGTCCCGTCGAGATTGTTATTTGTGTTAGGGGCGACGTTTCCCGGGGCGACGGCTCGTGATGCGTTGGAATGCATTCAGAAATACCCAACGCGGCTGGAAGCTAAAAAACGCGGACGCGGGGGTTTGCGTACAAAGTCGGACGGTCGGATTCTCCTCCTGGTGGCCGGCGGAGGAACTGCGTCTGAGTTTCGGGGGAAAAAAATTAAAAAGTGCAAAATAAAAAAAATACATATACTTCTTTTTTTAAAAACTGCTATTCCCCCCCCCCCCCCCATACAACAGCGAGTCATTTGCTCAGCTGGACCATTTTCCACGAACGAGAGATTGAGACTTCGATGGTGAAGCGATGAAGCGATGGCGAATACGGCGACGTCCGTCACGAACCGGAATTGTCGTCAACAACGTCACAGTTACGTGAGTTACATCAGTTACGTTCGTTTGGAGCCCAGTTCCGATAAAAAAAAAAAAAAAGCTCGACGGACCCCCCTTCCCCTCGTGGCGTCGGATCGGAACTTGTCGCGTCGAGTTGAACATTTCGAACGCATCCCGGAGCCTCGACCGAACGCGGAATTTCCGCAACGCAGCTTTTTTTTGGGCGGTTCGTTCTTGTCGTTTGTCGGGATTAATTGTGGAGCTCGACATTTTTCTTTCGGATTCGGCTTTTGACCGGTCAGTCGGTGAACAGATTTTCCGACTCTCGGTTCACTACGGCCGAATCGTTCTTGAGTCTCACATCACTACCACTAATAACTACATTCATCACTTGGTTTCTGCGAACAGGAGCTATAATTTGCGTTTGTAATACAGGAGCACGAGGCTTGAGCGTGATTTGTATGAAGTTGTGTTATTAGCTCAGTAAAGCAATGCGTGACACACACATTCAAGCGAAGTTGGTCCTATTTGGTCCTCTCTCCCTTCAAATCATTCTCTTTAGCAACTCCACCGGCCACGGTGCCAGAGAATGATGCTGCTTTCACCTTCATATGTCACGGTAAGCGCACTGGACTTAAAGTCAAATGAAATTACACCAATGGCAAATTATGTGGAAACTACCCATGCTGCCTTCCAGCACTTTCTTTTCAAACTTAGTCTAAATAAAGTGTTGGAGCAAAAAAAAAAAAAAAAAAAAAGAAAAGTTCTGCGCTCGCGGTACTTAAGTTGTCCAAAGCTGTAAGCTGCGATGACGTGCAGTTGGCTTGTCTCAGCGATAAGCCCGATCCACGTCTCTTCTTGGCCACGTACTTCCATACAAATGATCTCCTCCGTGCGCTGGAAATACTCCCTCAAATAGGGCGGAGTAAGGGGGGTGGGGGGGTCCTTTGCTCAAAAAATCAAACCGGAGAAGGCGTCGTGAGCTGTGTGAACACAGTTTGGAATGAAATCTGCCGGGGATGTCAGCCACACATCAGGTCGAAACGACTTCAATTTCGCAGGTAAATATCGCGGGACGCAGTGCCTCGCATGCAACAGCGCCCCCCCCCCCCCCCCCGCCCGCGGCAAACTCACGGGGCGCCACTCATCCGCGGCGGTCATTCTTCGTCTTTTGCGGGACGACAGATCATGTCAATTAGACTAGAACACCAGAGCTGGCGGGGTGAGAATGGAGGGAGGTGAATGACGAGCGAGGCAGAAGTCGCGGGGATGGAGAGGGGAGCGGGGATGAAAAATAACTTCTGCTCCAAAATGAAGACCGGCCACGCGGGCGCTGATGGCGCCCGGCGTCAGCGCCCGTTCCTTTTTTTTTTCCTTCCAAAGCTAAGCCCCGAGGGATTCGACGCAAAGCGGCTTCTCTGGCGGCCAAGAGTTGGTTTTTTTCAAATCCGTTTTTTTGATGATGATTCAAAAAAAGCGAAGACGGATTTCCCCATCTGCACTTTGTAATCGCCCACGTAATCCCTTTCATTGGCTGTTATCACTGAAGATTTATTTCACTTGGAAGCGATAATAATTACAGAGTACACATGACATTTTTGAGGCTTTGGAAGCGTTTCCACAACGGAGCGCTCACATGGAGATCTAAACCGTCGAGCGGTTTCACCCCAGCACGGAAAGATGGTTCGCACAACAGACTTTGGGGCAAAGGGGCAATATTTGGATGAGGCTTATCTAGTCTTTGAAATAGTTTGAAAGTCCTGAGGAAAAAAAACAACCCAAAAAACGAATGAAAATCATCGACCGCTTCGGCGTCGGTTTCTTCTGACGATCAGACTTTTCCTGAAAAAGAAGCAGTGAGAGCGCACGCCGAACGGGAACGGAACACGATAAAATGTTGACACCAGGAGGCCACGGGGACTGGGACCGGACTGGAGCGCCGCGTTAAACCCCCCCGAATGCGAGGCTTCCCAGTTCCCGGGGACGGTTTTTCCGAGAAAAACTCCCCCAGGAGGATATCTTCTGGAGGTTTCCTCGACAGCGAGGGGGGGTCAGACGCCCCGCAGTGCCCTCCACAGCCTTGAGACGTCGGTAGCGCGTGTGGTACAAGGTACAGTCCCGGCTTTATACTGTATAGCTCCTGCATTGCACTGCTGTCTCACAGAAAGAAGGTCCTGGGTTCGATTCCCGCCTGGGGCGCTGTTGGCACCGTGCTCCGGGTGGGTTATCTCCCAAATAGGAGCCTTTCTGTGTGGAGTTTGCATGTTCTCCCCGTGCTCACATGGGGTTTCCTCCACCTACCATCAGTAAGGACCCCCACCAAAAACATGCACCCATCATCGTCTGACCAGCGATGGACACTCGTCACCAGGTCCCCGGGCGCGTCCACGAATGCTGCCCACTGCTCCTGGCTGTGCCCCCGGAGGAAGGACAAGCCAGGATGGGTTAAATGCAGAGGCCTCATTTCACCGGCCACCATCCAAAGAGCGTGTGTGTGTGTGTGTGTGTGTGTTGCGTGACAATTAAAGGTTCTTCTATTGGATCGCCTTTTTCCGTGTATGAAAACGCTCGACTCCTGGCCTATCAATCTACCGTATCAATCACAAATCAGTATAATGACCCAGAAACATATTTTTCCGCCGCCGGAAACGTGTTTTCCCTTGAAGGGTTGAGCGCCGTGCTGTTTCGTCTGCGCCGCAGAAATGTATTTGTTTTTCCGTTGCTTTTCCCCGCGGCCCATGTGGCGCTGCCTTAACCTCCCTGATTAGGAGGTTGTTTTCCTTACTTTCCTATCTGCCTCCGACCTTTGGCTCACATCTCGGACAGTGGTTGCGAAGCGGCTTAAATTGGGGGGGGGGGGGGGAGGTTGGATCCAGCCGGGGAGTGATGGAACCGAGGAGATACGGAGGTAAAGGGAGAGGTCGGGAGGCGATGCTGAAACGCATTGGGTAGGACCGGTGCTTGATGTGGATATAAATATGTTCACATCTTGGCGTTGCCCCGGAATTTGCAATTTAGAAGGGAAGGCGCCCTTCAAGCGCGGCGTAGGACCGGGATCCCCAAAAACGTGCTGCTGAGATTCTGACAACCCTCGCAGACAAACAGGCTGACGACCAAGACCAAGGCCAAGACCAAGTCCAAGGCTTGTGTTGCAGGCACAGATTACCAGAGACACCTAATGTGTATACGTGTGAAAAATAGGGAGAAAGAGAGAAAGAGAGGGAGATCGGGACGACAAGGAAGGGCTGAAAGTCGATGCAGAGAGTCTATTCCATCGCGGGTGTAGCTTCACCAGGCATCCTAGGTCCGTCCCCTCTCCGCTCTGGTGCCATCCACATTGACCTTTGAACCCTCATCCTCGGAACCGTGGCCCCTAACACAGCGAAACAAAGCTTTGCTGTCAAGAAACCCGTCGGGCAGCACATGCCATGGTCTTTGCGGGAATTCGATTTTACCCCGGCGCGTGAAGAGGTCGGATCTAATTTGCCGCCGGTGTTCTGCTGCTTCGCAAAGCGGTGAGGGGAATGTCTGCTTTAACGTGCATTAACAAAGGTTTTATTTTCCGTGGGAAAAATGTCATAATTCAACTCCGTTCAGACTCCATACCATTACAAGTGATATACAGCGGGGCCGTGCACTGTGGGAACAAGTAACCTGGCACCTGGCACCGGGACTACTTTGGTTACTATTGATTGGCCCATTATGGTGATCCTAAGAAGATGCATTCATTGATGGCTATATAT